>NC_134250.1:21707022-22391278 GCF_965152275.1 Natator depressus
TGGGGAGACCTGGTTCTGGGGCGGCAGAGCCCTCGGGGAGTAGCAACCGCAGGGAGAACCCTTCTGGCACACAGCCCCTAGCTACCCCCTCCCTGCACCCTGAACTACCCCCGGCCACACACAGCCCCTAGGTACCCCCTCCCTGCACCCTGAGCGACCCCCCTGCCACACACAGCCCCTAGCTACCTCCCTCCCTGCATCCTGAGCTAACCCCTGCCACACAGAGCCCCTAGCTACCCCCTCCCTGCACCCTGAGCGATCCCCGCCCGCACACAGCCCCTAGCTACCCTGTCCCTGCACCCTGAGCTAACCCCTGCCACACACAGCCCCTAGCTACCCCCCTCCCTCCATCCTGAGCTACCCCCTTGCCACACACAGCCCCTAGCTACCTCCCTCCCTGCACCCTGAGCGACCCCCCTGCCACACACAGCCCCTAGCTACCTCCCTCCCTGCATCCTGAACTACCCCCGGCCACACACAGCCCCTAGCTACCCCCTCCCTGCACCCTGAGCGACCCCCCTGCCACACACAGCCCCTAGCTACCTCCCTCCCTGCATCCTGAGCTACCCCCTTGCCACACACAGCCCCTAGCTACCTCCCTCCCTGCACCCTGAGCGACCCCCCTGCCACACACAGCCCCTAGCTACCTCCCTCCCTGCATCCTGAACTACCCCCGGCCACACACAGCCCCTAGCTACCCCCTCCCTGCACCCTGAGCGACCCCCCTGCCACACACAGCCCCTAGCTACCCCGTCCCTGCACCCTGAGCTAACCCCTGCCACACACAGCCCCTAGCTACCCCCCTCCCTCCATCCTGAGCTAACCCCTGCCACACACAGCCCCTAGCTACCCCCCTCCCTCCATCCTGAGCTACCCCCTTGCCACACACAGCCCCTAGCTACCCCCCTCCCTGCACCCTGAGCTAACCCCTGCTGCACACAGCCCCTAGCTACCCCCTCCCTGCACCCTGAGCTAACCCCTGCTGCACACAGCCCCTAGCTACCCCCTCCCTGCACCCTGAGCTAACCCCTGCTGCACACAGCCCCTAGCTACCCCCTCCCTGCACCCTGACCTAACCCCTGCTGCACACAGCCCCTAGCTACCCCCTCCCTGCACCCTGACCTAACCCCTGCCACACACAGCCCCTAGCTACCCCCTCCCTGCACTCTGAGTGACCCCCGCCCGCACACAGCCCCTAGCTACCCCGTCCCTGCACCCTGAACTACCCCCCTGCCACACACAGCCCCTAGCTACCCCCCTCCCTCCATCCTGAGCTACCCCCCTGCCCACACACAGCCCCTAGCTACCCCCCTCTCTGAGTGGTTTCCTGCACCCTGAGTGGTTTTCAAACTTTTTGAACTGAATCTCCCTTTGAGTTATATTTTTTGGTTGAGGTCCACCCTGCGTGGCCTGCTGAGGTGAGTCAGGGAGTGCAGGTGGCACTCCCTCCCTGGACGGCATTGTGTGGAGCTGGCCTGAGCCCCGCCGGCCCTTGCCCCCCCCCCCCCCCAAAATAAAAGTCAAACTATGCCTATGCCCAAGGCCCCGCCCCCCATCAGCCCGGAGCCCCAAGTCCTCCCCTCCTCACCCCTGCTGGACCCTAGAGTTTTTATAGCACTTCAAGGGGGGCCTCAAAGAGAAAAAAGTTGAGACCCCCTGGTGTAGAGGGTCCCCAGTCTCAGTGTAAAGCCCCCAAGTGGTGATGAATAGCCACACCCCATGGGGCGCAGCTCCCGTGGCCAATCCGCTGTACTGATCAACAGTTGCAGCTTCTCTCCAGTTTGAATTGTCTAACATCTGCTCCCAGCCATCGGACCTTGCGCTTCCTCTGTCTACTGGACTCAAGAGCTTCCCAAATGCAAATATCGTCTCTCCATGTAGGTCGGGGCGAGCAAACTTTTTGGCCTGAGGGCTGCATCAGGTTTCTAAAATTGTATGGAGGGCCGGTTAGGGGAGGCTGTGCCAATCCAAACAGCCAGGCATGGGCCAGCCCCTGCCCCCTATCCAACCCCCGCCCCCTGCTTCTCGACCCCTGAAGGCCCTCCCAGAACTCCTGTCCCATCCAACCCCCCCGATTCCCTGACGGCCCCCCAGGGACCCCTGCCCCATCCATCCTCCTCTGCTCTCGGTCCCCTGACCGGCTCCAGACCCCCCCCCCGCCCCTAACTGCCCCCCGCTGCCCCTTCCAATGCTCCCTCTCCTTCCTGACTGCTCCCCCCGGGACCTCTACCCCCATTCAACCCCCCTGTTCCCTGCCCTCTGACCGCCCCAACCCCTATCCACACCCCTGACTACCCCTGAAACTCCCCTGCCCTCTATCCAACCCCCGCCCCGCTCCCTGCCCCCTGACCGCGCTGCCTGGAGCACCAGTGGCTGGCAGCGCGGCTGCACCAGGACAGACAGCCACGCCGCACAGCACAGAGCACCGAGTCAGACCGGGCTCTGCAGCCCCCTGCCCAGAGCATTGCATCATACAGCAGCGTGGCTGCGGGGGAGGGGAGGACAACAGGGGAGGGGCCGGGGGTGAGCCTCCCCGGCCAGGAGCTCAGGGGCCGGGCAAGACGGTCATGCAGGCCGGACGTGGCCCCCCGGGCCGTAATTTGCCCAGCTCTGATGTAGGTTCTAATAGACCATGATCAGTGTCCTCTTACGCCCATGTGTGATGTGCACAGAGGAGCTCATGGACGTGCCGTTTGGCAGTACGGTGAACATTTTTAGCATTCAGAGTAATTAACCACTGGAACAATTTCATAGAATCATAGAATCATAGAATATAGGGTTGGAAGGGACCTCAGGAGGTCATCTAGCCCAACTCCCTGCTCAAAGCACGACCAATCCCCAACTAAATCATCCCAGCCAGGGCTTTGTCAAGCCTGACCTTAAAAACCTCTAAGGAAGGAGATTCCACCACCTCCCTAGGTAACGCATTCCAGTGTTTCACCACCCTCCTAGTGAAAAAGTTTTTCCTAATATCCAACCTAAACCTCCCCCACTGCAACTTGAGACCATTATTCCTTGCTCTGTCATCTGTTACCACTGAGAACAGTCTAGAGCCATCCTCTTTGGAACCCCCTTTCAGGTAGCTGACAGCAGCTATCAAATCCCCCCTCATTCTTCTCTTCTGCAGATTAAACAATCCCAGTTCCCTCAGCCTCTCTTCATAAGTCATGTGATCCAGTCCCCTAATCATTTTTGTTGCCCTCCGCTGGACTCTTTCCAATTTTTCCACATCCTTCTTGTAGTGTGGGGCCCAAAACTGGACACAGTACTCCAGATGAGGCCTCACCAATGTCGAATAGAGGGGAATTTACCACGGGCCATGGTGGATTCCCCATCACTGCCCATTTTTAAATTAGGATTGGCTGTTTTTCTGGAAGATCTGCTCTAGGAATTATTGTGGGGAAGTGTGACAGGGCGGCAACCCTCTCTGTTCTAGCCACAGACCGCTTGGAGACCTCCTCCTGGTCAGACGCCTTGTGCAATGCACTGACACTGGTGCAGCTCTGTATTTACAATAGCCTACGCATCGAGAGCAGAGCTAAGGCTGCTGGGGACACGTGAGCTTTGCGTGAGGGCAGGAGGAGCCACTGGGAGGTGGGATGGCACAAGAGGGGGAGGGTCTCCTCTATAATTACACACAAAAAGGCTTATTAGAAGAATGTTAAGTCTGCAAAAGTTAGGAAATGCCAGTAGTGAAGCTGCATGTGCAACCTAAATTTAGCCCCCTTGCCTGTATCTTGCATTATGATAATCTTTAATGACAAGATCTCACACACACACACACACACACACACACACACACACTGCCTCCTTCAGTGCCCAGGGTTCAGGACTTAAATTCATCTGGAGCGTGGGCACAGGTATAAAAGGCCAGGGGAGGCTCAGGCTGGACCCCTAGTTGTGGGATTTGGGGGGAAGGTTTTTCTTTATTATGCCCCATGCAGGTTCTGGAGGCGGTATGTGCTTTTCAGCTTTCTGGGTTCATCAGTAACTTTCCTGGAATCCAGAGAGATTACTGAGGAACCCAGGAAGCTGAGTAGCAAAACCCACTTCCTCAGCTGCCCCAGAATCTGCATGGGGCATAGCAAAAGCTCAGGTTCTTCTTCGGAAAGAGCCACTGTCACTCTGCGGCTTTTCCTGTCTGGCTTGGGGTCTGGGGACGGGAGGCACGGCACAGCTGGCCCGGGGCACCTCCTGGCAGGTGGGGGGGCTCAGGGCACCTCCAGGGAGGTGGGGGGGCTCGGGGCTTCGGCCAGCCCGGGCTCCTCCGGCCAAGGGCGAGGGCTCTCAGGACTCCAGGCGAGGGGTTAGGGGGAGCTTATGGCTCTGGCCGTACGGGAGGGGCGTGAGGTCAGAGCCAGGGTCTAGCCTCCCCAGGGTCATGCCACCCATGGCTGTCAGTCAATATTTTCAACCCCTCTGGAGTTTTTATAGCCTGTTGGGGTTGGGGGAGTGTCCAGGAAATACTCTTTGAGAATTTAAGCCCTGCCATGGTAGATGGTGCCCACTTCCTGAGCAGCTATTCAATATTCTGTTTTACCCTCGTTGTTCAGGTTGTGGCCTGAGGCCCTATTTACCACAGGCGATTCACGCTTTGCTCTGAAGACAGTTGTTAATCTCCTTGGGGGCTTGTCTAAGATGCTCATCACTTTAGAGCAGAGGTTCAGAGTGGGGAAGGAACTAGGAGGTTTTCATGTCGAGGTTCCTTCCCCACTCTGAACTCTAGGGTACAGATGTGGGGACCTGCATGAAAACCTCCTAAGCTTACTTTTACCAGCTTAGGTTAAAACTTCCCCAAGGTACAAACTATTTTACCCTTTGCCCTTGGACTTCCACTGCCACCACCAAACGTTTATCTGGGTTTATTGGGAAAACGTTGTTTGGAAACGTCTTTCCCCCCAAAATCCTCCCAACCGTTGCATCCCACTTCCTGGGGAAGGTTTGGTAAAAATCCTCACCAATTTGCATAGGTGACCACAGACCCAAACCCTTGGATCTTAGAACAATGAAAAAAAGCATTCAGTTCTTGAAAAGAAACATTTTAATAGAAGAAACAGTAAAAAGAATCACCTCTGTAAGATCAGGATGGTAAATACCTTACAGGGTAATTAGATTCAAAACACAGAGAATCCCTCTAGGCAAAACCTTAAGTTACAAAAAGACACACAGACAGGAATATTCATTCTATTCAGCACAACTTAATTTCTCAGCCATTTAAAGAAATCAGAATCTAACGCATACCTAGCTAGATTACTTACTAAGTTCTAAGACTCCATTCCGGTTCTGTCTCTGGCAAAAGCATCACCCAGACAGACCCAGACCCTTTGTTTTTCTCCCTCCTCCCAGCTTTTGAAAGTATCTTGTCTCCTCATTGGTCATTTTGGTCAGGTGCCAGTGAGGTTATCCTAGCTTCTTAACCCTTTACAGGTGAAAGGGTTTTTCCTCTGGCCAGGAGGGATTTTAAAGGTGTTCACCCTTCCCTTTATATTTATGACAGTGGCCTTGGGGGGAATAGGGAGTAGGTGGGAGGGGGCAGTGGGGTGAGAAGGAGGGGGAATTTGGGATGTGCAGGGCTGCGGTGGCCAGAGAAAGAGGTGACTTTCCCCAGCTCCAGGGCTGGGGCTGCCAGGGAGAGACCCCCCTCCACCCCAGCCCCAGTTCTGTGGTTGCTGCGGTGGGGAAGAGAGGGAGAGACCCCCCTCCACCCCAGCCCCAGCTTGGGGGCTGCCACGACGGGGGAGAGAGGGCACATCCATCGCATTGGAAAGGCAAGACCACTGATATTAAACTACGAGTTGTGTGCTTTTATTTGTAGAACAAAAAACGTTAATTATTATTAAGGGTTTTTTTATATAGTGCTTTTATCCAAAGCTCGTTACAATAGTTAGCTAATGGCACAAACAACATTTGGAAAAGCGGCAGAGTCCTGTGGCACCTTGTAGACTAACAGACGTATTGGAGCATAAGCTTTCGCGGGGGAATACCCACCTCGTCGGATGCTCCAATAGGTCTGTTAGTCTATCAGGTGCCACGGGACTCTTTGCCGCTTTTACAGATCTGGACTAACACGGCTCCCTCTCTGACACCTAACATTTGGAAAGATCATTACGTGGTCCGCCAAGACCCTCAGCAATTTTCAGGTGGTCCGTTTGAGAACCACTGCTTTCGAGTGACCCCTACTAAACTTATCTTCCAAGTCCTCCTGTGAGACCAGGGCGTGCTCTTATCTGCACTTTACACAGTGGAAACAATAACCTGGCAAGCTTAAGGCCAAAGTTGCCTAAGGGCCACTAATTTGGAGTGCCCAGTTTGAGAGGTCTGGGACCTGATTTAGAGTCAGAGAGCTGATGGTCAGAAGGGACCACCAGATTGTCATCTGACCTCTACATCACAGACCACCGCCAGCAGAGAATTTCGCATCCTATAGCACTGGCTCTGCTCAGCCTATAGCTCCCACTCACCTGTAAGCAGAGTCAGGATGAGCTCCACCCTGACATCTGGTGGTGAGGTGTGGCAAGTTGTGGAAAAGAACTTCAGGGGCCGATATCATTTGCATAGGCACACCCACCCCGCCTAGAATGAGGCCATAGCTGCCCAAATGGTTACTCTGGCTGTTGTGGGATCCCCAGTGTCTCTGTTATTGGGGCAGTAAGAATAAATTGTTATTACCCTGATTATGGGAACTGTGCTTGGAACTGTACTTGGCCTTTTGTTATGATGGAGGGACTCACCATCAACTAAGTAGCACTCACTAGGCAAGGGACATGGGTTCAAAACTCTGTGAATTGAGAGAGGCTTGAGACAGGTATTAGTACTTGGTGGTGTGGGCCCTTTTGTGAGGCTCTGAAACACCAATTGCACCTCTGTCTCTCTCCACTGTGGAATGTCAGAGCTAATTTTGGGTCTATTAAGAGTCTTGCTACAGGTACTGTGCTGAATTCACTTTGGCCTTATGGTGCACCAGCACTAAGGCTCCCACTACTATGAGCTGAGAGCTGTGTCAAGTAGTGGGGAGCTGGAAGATCTAGAGTGCAGTGGTGCTGTTTGTGGATAGGCTGGCAGAGCGGAGCCATTCGTGAGACAGCGGAGCTGTGCAGAGCAGAGCCCTGTGGGGCAGTCAGCTTCAGGTCACGTAAGGTGCCCCTTACCTCTTTCCCCCCACACACAGGCACATTTTTAGCCAGACTGGGGAGTAACACTCTGCAGATGAACTTTTGAACTCTGGGGCTGGACTTTTTGGACTTTGGGTGATTTGTGGATTGCTGGACTCAAGAGACGTTTGGATTCTGGGACTCAAGAACCCGAGGGAAAGGATGTGGCCCAATTTGCTGGGCTGGGTCTTTGCTCATGGTTTGGTTAATGAACACTAGTTGTGGTGTTTCCCCAATTTAATGCTGATGTCGTTTACCTCATGTTATTAAAGATTCTCTGCTACACTGAGACTCTGTGCTTGCGAGAGGGGAAGTATTGCCTCTTTGAGGCGCCCAGGGGGTGTGTAAGATTTTCCCAGGTCATTGGGTGGGGGCTCGAGCCAGTTTTGCATTTGCTTTGATGACAGGGAACCCCTGTGTACTGAACCCGGCCCTTGCTGCTATCAACTTGGCCTGGCAGAAGGGTTACACACCTATTTACTGCTGCGAGTGCGCACCACTTCTACCAATGGGACCCCAGTTGTCTCAAGTTGGGTACCCAAGAAATGAGGACACAGTGCCCAGGCCGCCTCTGTATGGTCCCCAGGCTGTTGTAAGAGGACCCAACAGCTGGATCCCACGTGCTCCCAACCCCCCTGGGTCTGGGCTAAGTCTAGTCACTGTGTCTAGCTCTGGGTGTCCAGGGCTCACTCCCAGGAACACATTTGTTGTCCAAGCCCTTCCTTGGGAGGGACCTGGAACTCTGCAGTCCAGCCCCTCTAGTTCACGAACCCAGTGATCTGACCTCCCGAGCCCCCAGTCGCTTACACCTGCTCCCGCAGACTCCCACCTGGCTTATGCAGGTAGCGATGGATGGCCTCTCACAGAGAGGCACTGCTCCTTTAATAGAGTCCCTGTCCCTTTTGCCATGTGCTCCCCTGGTATCCTGGTTCCCTCCCCTCCCTGTGCAGAGAGATAGTCGATGGCCCTAGCGTGTTTCCTTGTTGACTTCTTAGAGCCTGTCCTTCCGCAAAGTGTCAAGCATCTTTTCTGGGCAGGGAAGCTGAATGGAACACACTGTGATAACCTCGCGTAGGAGTGCCCCACATAACACCAAAGGGAGGCTCCCGTCCCAAATGGAGTTCACAGTTAGACCCTGACATATCCCACTCAGTCACACACAGCTAATGGACACCTATGAAAAGTCTGAGTTGAGTGACTTGGCCAGCGTCACACAGGAGCTCTGGGGCACAGGCAGGGAGAGAATCCAGGTCTCCAAGGCAGCATTCAGTTGTCTTAACCATGATCCCCTGCAACCTGTCGACCCATTCATTTCCCGCTACTGCAACAAACGAGGCAGCGGTCCTGCAGGCATCATCTCATTCACTGCACAGCCCTGATTCAGGTCCCAAGCCCTGGCCATCCTGTGCATTGACCGCAGCAGGGCCTGTGGAAAAATACTGTGTCCTCAGGCCATTAAAGTCTGCACCATGATGCACATGCACAAAGGGGTGTGAATTAAGGTTTCAGAGGCATCCTTCATTTCGCCATTTCCTAACTTCTGAGTGTTTGACTTTGCAACTTTAATGTTCTTTTAGTTTTATGTCATTTCCTGGGTTTAACTACAACGGGGGGGGGGGGAGGCGGGAGCAGCAATTCCATCCCTGTGGAACCATTTTGACTTCCCACACGGTCACCAGCAGGACGGGTCAATTTAGATTCACAGCACAGACCTCTAAGTGAGTACTGGTAGCAGTGAAGAGACAAGGTGGGAGCTGTGGAGCAGTGCATGGGGCTGGGGAATGTGGGGGCTGGTACAAGGAGCTTTTGAGAGGGATGGGGAGTGGGGAGGCAGAGATGTTAGAGGAGGCATCTTGGAGAGACAGAGAAGAGGGGGGATAGGGAGCCATGAGAGGGGCACTGCAAGGTAGGGGTCAGAGTCTGAGCCTAGAGGGGAGGGGGATTATGGGTATAAGATTCCTGGGAGACCTCAGGGACAGAGGGTGGAGAGATGGGGCACATGGGAGGAATGAGGAGACATGGGTGATATGGGGAAGGAGAACAGTCTGGGGCTTTCTGCAGTGAAGGAGGAGAGAGTTACGGGGTTGGTGGCGACAGAAGGGCGAGGAGGGAAGGGATTTAAATTGCTGGGAGTAAGAAAGGGACAGTGGTACTGAGTATCAGAGAAACATGTAGGAACTTGGGAAGGGGCAGACTGGACCAGTGCCAAGGTCTGTCCAGCCCATCTCTTGTCTCTGACAGTGGCCGGAGCCAGATGCTTCGTGGGAATGTTGAAGAACCCAGCCATAGCAGATGCTGGATAATCTACCCCCGCAGCGGGTCTCATCCTGCTCTGGTTGTTCAAAATTAGATTAAACCCTGAAGCAGGGGGTTTCAGCTAATAATCCTTTCCTGACAGTGGGTGAAATATTCACGCCCGCTCCCCCTTACACAATTAGGCTTCATATGGGGGGAGTCTAGGGGCTGGGCATGAAGGTCACGTGCTGTCACCTTGCAGGGCTGGCATGCAGCCTCTAGGTGGCCTCTATGCCAGCCTAAGAGCTAAACAGCAATACACCTTCCCCTTCGCTTCTCTTTATGGGAGGGAGAAGGACTGGGGCAGCTGAATCCCTTGAGCTGGGCATTCTGTGGGGCTTCCCCGATGCATCCACAGACACCACCCCATGTGCAAGGTAGCCTGTTCGAGTCAGCCTGGCTCTCCCCTCCCACTTATGGTCTCCACCTGCCTGCATCCACCTGGCTGCCTCAATGAGGAGTCCCTGTGCAATCAGGAGGTCAGGCTAGATTACTGGTCCTTTCTGGCTTTACAAATCTATGCATCTATGGGACTGGGCACAAGTAGCTGACAGGATGCCACGCAGGCCACTCGGGGACACACCTGGAACACCTCCGAGCTCAGGGAGAGACAGGCAGGCATTTCACAGAGAGAAAAACATCTTTATTTCTTGAAATCAGCAAGTGACAGTGTGTCAAACATAAAGGCATGGTCTGCTGGTCCACAGCAACCCCCTGATAAATGAGAGACCAATAATATTACAGCATTAGCTTATTTGCTGCTCACTGTCTGTCATCCCGAAGGATCCCAAGGTGCTTCTCAAACTTAGCAGATAGCTTCACACAGGTGCAAGCCAGGAGTTACTTCACCTGTTACTGGAATGCAGCCACCTCTGGGTAAAGCACATCAATGGTTCCACAGCTGCACAGAACTTAGGGCAGGAAGGGAAGGGGAAGTCCCATAAACAGTTGAAACCACAGGAGGAAGTTAGGGATATGAAATTGAATTAACTGAACTGGAATTTAGCCAGGAGATGAAGAATGACACCTAACTTCTATATAACACTTCCCATCAGTAGATCTCAAAGCTCTTTACCAAAGAGATTGGAATCATTATCCCTATTTTACAGGTGGGGAAACTGAGGTACCAAGCAGGGAAGTGACTTGCCCATAGATCCCAGGTCTCCTGAGTCCCAGTCCAGTGCTCTAGCTACTAGGCAACACTGCCTCATAGGCTGCTACCTTTAAGGGCCATAGGATTTTTAATGACCACAGGTGTTCAGGGCCTGGTTTGTACCATAAAGGTGGATAATCTAGAACAGAAGTGATTCTTTTACAATACAAATAAAATAGCTTAAAATGTCTTTAAAGTGCCAGCAAGCCCTTAAAGTGCAGCGACGGCCTTTGCTAGGGGCTGAGAGGTGGTGTTCCGTGGACAGCACAATAGCCACTGGTGCTAGCACTGCAAAGGGAAGCGCGCAGGGTCTCCATCAGCTCCCAGCCGTCTCATTTCATTTCTAGGTAATTCACGTATTCCTTGACCCATTTGGTGTCCGGATTGGCGCAGACTTGTTGGTTCTTTCTGGTGACAAATCTGTGTAGCACGAGAGAGACCCGGGGCTTAGAACACTGATGCGGGGATGGAATTTGCTGCTGTAATAAAGTGGGCCTGGTGGGTCTGGGGCCACGGGACGACCCTTGGGGGCCCTTTGTTCACTGCCATGGCTCCCTGTTTAGGACCATTCAAAGGGGAGAATAGCCTCAGCCCAGACTCCCAAGCCTACGAATCCCAGGCCTCATGCTACCTGACTGCACCGTGGCCTATTAAACCACACGAGGGCCTGGAGAACCTCAGAGGTCTATTCAGAGAGACACCTGCATGACCAGCTGCTCACTGATCCAATTAGTGTGGGAATGAGACTGGAAATGGTGGCTTGTATTAGTTCAGCCTAGTTTTCTGCCTACTGCACCTCTCAGTGACAGGAGCCCCCACCCGGACACAGTAACAGCCTCCGTTTGGTGCATTTGGTTGCAGGATGCTGCAGAGGGGAGTCACACACCATGCTCTCCCCCATGGGCTCTGTCTAGACAAAGGAAATGCAGTGTGTTGAGTAACTGATTCCCATGTTTCTGTGCAAAATTTAGCACCTTGCGCAGCTGTGTTTAGAGTGTTAGCTGGTCTGGGTTAACCCTAGCGAAGGGCTTGTTTACACAGCAAGTTAGTTATCCCCTGTCGTGTTCCCAGTGTAACCGGGGCATGGACACTAATTCGAGTTTAGCTTAAGTCCATGTCTACACAGAGAGCGCTGCAGTTGTACCAAGACAGCTGCCCCGCTGCAGAGCGTCTGGTGAAGACGTTCAATGCCAATGGGAGAGAGCTCTCCCGTCAGCACAATAAAATCCCCCGTGCGAGCAAAAGGAGCTAGGTTGGCCGGAGAAGCTCTCCCGCCGACAGCGCTGTCCCCACAAGTGCTTATGTCAGTGTCACTTATATCACTAGGGGGGTGGAATATTCACACCCCTGCGCGACATACATTTTGCCGACATAGGCTGCAGTGTAGATATAGCCTTAATGCACTCCAAAGTAATGTACGTGACCCCAGAAACCACTGACATTAAACACAGTTGCCTTTGTCTACACTAGGTGTGAAATGGTGTTTAAAACATAACACATTAGCAAAGTTTTCCTAGGGTTTGTCTACATGGGAAGGCTTTACCAGTTAGACCCATATAGTTACCCTAGTATAACCACCGCTCCCGATGTAGATACTCCTATTCCAGCATCAGAGTGGCCCTTTTCTAGTTTATCTTAAACCCCTTCCCAAGCAACATAATCTACACTGAAAAAGCCTCTTACACCGGAATAAGAGCGTCCACACAGGGAGTTAAACCAGGATAATTACAGTGGCTTAAATTCACAGAGTTGCTTATTCTAGTGGAACTGTCCCATGTAGACACGCCCTAAGCTAACCCAGCCTGAGGCGATGGGGGAGCGATTAATGGCTGACAGAGACCTCTGCCCAGACCTTCCGCAGTGCAGGAGCAAGTACTCACACGACAGCTGGCTGAGAGCACTTCCCACTGGTGTAGAAATAGTCCTTCAGGTGGCGCTGGGGCAGCTTCCGGGAGGCGTAGCTGAAGCAGCAGACGGTCGTGTCTGAACCAACTGAAAGAGATTGAAAAGCTGGAGGTGAGCGTCCATGATTCCTCGCGGAGGCACGGCCTGGCCAGTGACAGTCGCCCCCTGCGCTAGCGATCTGCGGCTTTTCCTCCTTAACAAGTCTGGAGACCTCGTTGGATTTGTTTCCATTCAGCGCAGCGACAGGCTCGGATTATCTCTGTGATGAAGTGACAGCATCACACTGAATAGGGAGCAAGTGAGAGCGGGAGTGGTCCTGGCCAGAGCCTTTACAGGTCTGGGTTTCTTTTCATTAATTTCCCTTTAACCCCGACACCTAATGAACCCTAGTGACAAAGGACATCTTTGCTAAAGATTCAACACCCATTTGCCCCATTCCTTCATGTAAGGTGAGAGCTCACAAGCACCATCTCCAGGCGCCCTCTCAAAGTCCTCCAGTGAAACCTGGGAAGATCCAAATTGATAATCCCAGTATTTCTAAGACAATATTTAACAGCAGACCTTCCAGATGGCTTCCCTCTATCCCAAAGAAGCAGAAGAGGCCATAAAGCCCTGTTGTATTAAATCCTTACAGGTCACCTTTAAAGGCTGAGCTGCAAAGTTGCCGCCTTTCAGCAGAAGAACCCTGCAAGGACAGAGAGAAGCTGGACTCACGTGGGGCAGAGGAAGCCAGGGAGCAGAAGGCAGCAATGAGGAGAATGGCGAGAGCAGCCACAGAGACCTTCATGTTGCTGTCAGGTGAGGGATGAACCGTAGGAGCAGAAGCAGAGCAGGGACTCTTTCTAACCTCTGATACTGACCCCCGGGACAAGCCCCTGTTTTTATAGGGGAACAGTGAGGTTTCCTGCCTGTTCCGTGACATCAGCTGCATGGCCACCAGTCACTGGTGAAGGAGTGACAACAGCTATGCCTCACCTCAGGATATACAAGAATAGTCCTTGCAACGAGCTGAGGTCAGTTTCAACACAGCAGCAGGAGGGACGTTGAGGGGAAAGGATATGAAGCAATCACCGTATGTATCACCACAGGTCCTGCATTGAGCATACCTTAAAACAGAAGAGCCACTCCTTAAGAACATAAGAACATCCACACTGGGTCAGACCAAAGGTCCATCGAGCCCAGTGTCCTGTCTTCCGACAGTGGCCAATGCCAGGTGCCCCAGAGGGAGTGAACAGATCAGGTAATCAAGTGATCCATTCCCAGCTTCTGGCAAACAGAGGCTAGGGACACCATCCCTGCCCATCCTGCCTAATAGCCGTTGATGGACCGATCCTCCAGGAACTTAGTTCTTTTTTGAACTCTGTTATCGTCTCAGCCTTCACAACATCCTCTGGCAAAAGCCCTCAGAGTTGGTCAGTGTGTAAGCGGGGGAATGGTCCCACTATTGTGGGGAACTTTCCTGGCTTATACATTACCCCGGTGAAATGGGCTAGCGAAAGGATCTGAGTCCTCGCTCCCACTCCCTTTACCCAGAGGCCTGCCTGACCTCAAGGTCTCCCCTTCCATTCTCATGTCTGGCAGAGTCCTCATAACCCCAACAAGGCTGGGCCCTGGATTCCTGGGAGGCTCAACCCCCCACCTTGTCGTGGTCACTTAGGCACGGGCTAGGGTGTCCCCACTCTGGGGTGCTCTCTCTGCACTGGGCACTTCCCTGACCCACCGATCATTACATACAAAGCAAATACAACTTATTAAACAGCAATCAATTAAAAAAAATAAGGAAAAATGGGAAAGGTTAAAGGAAAACCCATCACCCCGCTCTGTGGCCTGGGGACGTCCCAACCAGTGTTTCTGGGACGTCAGGGCAGTTCAGTCCGTCCCTCACATGTCCCAGGCCTTCTGCCCAGGCCCTGACTGTGCTGCAGGGATGTTGCCGGTCGGATACTTGCTCTGGCGGTGGCCACACGCTCTCAGGCTCTAGGTGGCAGGATCCTTCTTCCCAATGTCAGCCCTTCCCCTCCCCCCCCGAGTCAGGGTTACAAGCCCCCTCCAAGTATGGCCTGCAGAGCCTCTTGGCCAGGGGCATCTCCCTGCCCTGGGCCAACTGCCCAGAGTCCCCCTCACTCTCCCCAGCGGCTCACCGCAGCCGGCTCCAGACTGCCCCAGCCCCAGCCGCAGCTCCAGCTCCACTCGGCCTCAGCACGGCTGCTGCTGCCGCTCTGCCTCCAGCTCCCTGGGCTGCTTCTCTGGCCCCTCTGGCTGGCACGGCCCTCTTCCCCCGCTCAGCTCGGGCCCCGGCTCTCTCCTTACCTCGGCCCCACTCTGTCTGTCCCAGGCAAATCCAGCTCACACGGACGACGGGACCCGCCTGGCCTCCTGACTCTCTGATTATCCTGGCCCCCCATGTCAATCCGGCGTTGGCCTCTCCCCATTGTTCCTGGGGACTCAGTCTCAGGGTCCTGATTTCCCATCGACCCTTCCCCTTTCTTTCAGTACTGGGAGCTAGCAACCAAACCCCCCCTTCCCCCCCCCCCCCGCACTGAGTTTTAGTGAGGGGCCAACACTCCCCTTACAAGTGCAGCACAAATTGGCCAAGGGTGGCCTCAAGCACAACGTCCCCTTGTAGGCAAACAGACAGAGTCCTAGCGCCCGGGGCCTTAGCGTGCCGGGAGGGGAGGGGGAGAAACCAAGGCCAAAGGGCTGTTTTTCACATGATGTTTTCTGAGTAAGTATCCTGGGCTCCAGGTCCCGGAGACTCCCACAGAGACAGGAAATCCTTGGGCCAGATCTCTGCTGATGTCAGCTGGCAGTGCCCTGGTGCAGCCAGTGGAGCTGGGCCCTGTCACAGCGGCAGAGACTTTGGCCTCTTGCATCTCTCCATTGGGGGAGTGAAGGGCCAAGGAAAGTCATTCTGAGGTGGAGCGAGTAGGGTGACCAGATGACAAGGGTAAAATATCGGGACACATGGGGGAGGGCAGACACAGGCTCACAGCCCCCACCCCACTGCAGCCATGGGGGAAGGGGGATACACGGCCTGAAGAAGTTGCGGGTTGGGGGTGCATGGCCCCTGCTCCACAGCAGCCCCACCGCTTACCGGGGGGATGGTTCCCACCCACTGGCAAGCCCCTGGCAGGTTCCTCTGGCCCCTAGGGTCAGCAGTGGCCAGCGGGGTCTCCACGCCACGTGCTGCGCCTGCCACAAGCACGGGCTCCAGCTGCCATTGGCTGGAAGCTGTGGGGCGGGACTTACTTGGGGACACGAGTAGTACGCAGCGCCCCAGGGTCAGGGCAGCCGGGGGGGGGGGGCTGCGCCCTGTCCGCGCCCGCAGCTCCCGTTGGCCGCGATGGAGCCAGCGCTTGTGGTAGGTGCAGCACACAGAGACACACACACCCCCGGCCGCCCCTGTGCCTAGGGGCCGCAGGGTCCTGCTGCCAGCTGTTTCCTGGGAGCCGCCCCAAATAAGCACCACCAGGACCCCAGGTGAGCACTTGCCAGTGTACGCCTCCAGCCCCGAGCCAAAATATCAGGACAAATGGCATCCCCACCGTACATCAGTTGGGACGCGGGACAAACAGCTCAATATCGGGACAGTCCCGATTTTATCGGGACGTCTGGTCACCCTAGGAGCGAGTGAGCATGAGCAGCGCTTGCCTTGCGTGGGACCATACAACTAACAACCCTAAGTAACCACCAGAGATGGCTGGAGAGGGTAAGCTGGAAATGCATTTGCCAGACTAACTGCTGGAATGTCCCCTAGACCAAGTTGGCTCATGCTCCATTGCCTTCTTCGGTCTCTGCCGTCCGATTTGATTTCATCCTCACCACTCCCCACAAAGGCCCACGATTAAATGCTCTTCTCCAGAGCCTCATTCGGAGACCCATGTCTCCAGGAGCCTTTCATTTTTACTTCGCAATCTTAGCATCCTCTGGATATCTTTGCACATTGGTTCTCATTCCTTCTAGATATTTTTGGAATAGCCAATGATATTTTTGACAAGAAACTAGGACTTGTCTACCTGGAGACTAATACCTTTAGCTCAACCAGTGCCAAACTGATCTGATTAAATTGCTGCATATTTGTGTAGACATTCTTATTTCAGTTTCATAGAATCATAGGGTTAGAAGCGACCATAAGGGCCATCTAGTCTTAACAAATCCTGTAGTTTGGCAGGGGGTGTGTCTGAACCATGCCATGGCTCTCCAGCCTCTTCTGGAGTTTACAAGTGGCTTATTTTGATTTAGCTTAAGTTGATCAGAAACACTGGCCTTGTCTTAGCTGTGTTAAAACACATGTGGTTCAAATGAACCAAGCTTAACATCGGATTCACATCACTCTGTGGAATTAACCAGTCCTTATTCTTTATCACTCCACCAATTTTTGTCTCATCTGCAAACTTTACAAGCAAAAATTGCATACGTTCTTTCAGATCATTGATAAAGATACTACAGATCTGAAAATGTTTAGCTTAAACAGTTGCTCCTTAACATCCTCTTTAGCTACTGTCACAGTGGAGAGTGTTTCATCATGTATGCTGTGACTATGTCATTCAGCTTGTGCCTGAACACAGGAAAGAAACATTAATTGAACTCTGCCTTTTCTGCATCACTACTGACGACTTTATGATCTATATTTAGTAGACTGATACCACTTCTAGGTTCTCTTTTGTTCCTGATGTATTTAAAAATTCCTTCTTATTGTCCTTAGCTCTGTTGGCCATAGATTTTTCACATATACCTTTAGCTTCTCTTCATTCATGACAGCTAATTTATAACCATTGCTAACGAACTTCCATTTGTGCATATCTCTAATTGCTATTTTCACCTTCTTTCTTAACCAGGATGGTTTAACGGGCAGTCTTTTGAAATTGCAGATTTGTGAGTTGTTTGATAGTATGTTACTAGATGCTTATTCACCTTGTTTTGTTTAAATATTTCCTCCCACTCAAGTTTGCTCCTGATCATTTTCAACTTTAGGAATTTGGCCCATTTAAAGCCCCAGTATATATATTACCAGTCAGGACTGTATTCTGATTGTACATAGCCTGTGTAATTAGGTCATGATCACTTGTACCTAGGACAGGCAATCACTAATATTTAGTTCAGTCATTACTTTACCTTTGTCACAACAAGGTTTCAGAGAATTGGCCCAGCTATGGTGTAATACTTCTTGTGGTCAAAAATTATTAATGGTAATTTTCTAATTCTCCAAGACATTTTACTAGTGGCAGCATGAAACCTCCAGCATTGTAATGGTTTTTCTTCCTGCACATTTCTGATAGACATTAAGAGCATGGGCAGTGGGTGAACTGCTGGGTGGGTGAGGCTAACCCCCAGCCAGCCGCGCCCCCCCACCTGAGAACCTGCCCCTCTTCCCCCGCCAGAGCCATCCCTCCCTGCAGCTGCCATCCCCCGCCCCCCAGCCCCCGAACGCAGGGCGGGCGGGTGGTACACAGCCCCCTTCCTTCCCCCAAGCACAGAGCAGGCAGCTCCAGCACCTCCAGCCCTTCCCCCCCGCCCGAACGCCGGGCTGCACAGCCCCAGCACCTGGGCCCCCCAGTGCTGGGCAGCCCCAACCACCCCAAGTCCTGGTCGCCCTAGCCCCAGCCCCAGCCCACCTCCCTGAAGAGGAGCAGCCTGCCTGGGCCGGGGCCAATGGCAAGCAGGGGTTCGGGGAGGAGCGTGGCTGTTTGGGGAGGCACAGCCTTCCCCAGCCTATGCAACGCAATGCCCATGATTAAGAGCTGTTTGCCCTGTTCGCTAGTCTGATTGGACAGTCTGTAACAGACACTTCCACCATTTCTCTTGGCAACAGCTGTGGTCCATCTGCATTCCACAGCCTGCATTTCTAAACATAAAAGCAGACGATGGTAGTAATGTAGACTAAATAGAGTCCATCGAGTGAGTGTAGCGTTCCACTCATGTGAATCCTCCCACCAGGTTTCTGTAATGCCAATTTCTAATTCCTCTTTTTTATCTGGGCAATTAAAGCATTCCCTCCTTCTATTTCCTTGGACACCTTGAGCGTTTACATTCCTGGTAACCTTGAATCAGAGATACATCTTTCTGTATCTGCACTGCGTTTACTCCCTGAGCACCCTCCCCTTTGGGTAGCTGCCCCCAAGTAGTCTAACTAGTCTGTCATGCAGGAGACAGGCTCCCCATCCACAATGGGCATCATCCCAATTGTAATTTGGAAACTGGGCCAAGTTTGTGCATAGCCAAAGACCTTGATTTTGGAGTGGAAGGTATTTCTGCCTCTTCCTTGTCTATATTCTAAATGGGGTCACGGCACATATGTGAGGTAGGTAGCCATAGTCTAGTCATTGTCCCCAAGGTTTTCCAGACTGATCAGTGCCTTCGTTTGTTTTGGTTTTGCGGGGGGAGGGAGCCCAGTTTGAGTCACTTCAAAAGGGAGCCGGATTTTCAAAAGGCGGGAGCTCACCGCTTGCTGAAAAAAAGCCCCATCTAAGTGTCTGAGGTTGGGGACCCACTTGTCATTTGGAAAAAGCTAAGCAACACAGCTCATGTAGCAAACATTCACAGAAAAGTATGTGGGGCCAACCCACAGGGTAAAAAAAAAAGGCTCCAAAAATTCGCTGAATAAATATGAGTATTAAATACGTGTTAGGAAGTCACCAGCTCCACAGAGAGACAGGATGGTTAAGTGGATAGCACACTGGGCTGGGCAACAGGAGACCTGGGTTCTGGGGACCTTGGGCATGTCTATGCCTCAGTTTCCTCATTATTGGTCTTATTTATTCAGACTGTTGGCCCTTCACAGCAGGGAATGTCTCTCTCAGTGGGGTCATTTCCGTAAAACACAATAATCATCTGCCTGTGGAAAGAATTATTCACTTCTCTGCAGCTGGTCATCACGCAAGAGGCTCAGGGTGCAGGAGGGGGAAGTGTGAAGCCTTCTGTCTGTGGTTTCCCAGTTCTATGAAGATTCTGAAAATAAATGAGCAGGAGTGGAACAGAGGACCGGGGAGGGGAGGACGCAAACCCAGCAGGCTGTTCATAGCCATCACCTCTGAGCTGTCAGGCCCTGCTCCAAAAGGGTGAGAAACCCACTCCTACCACATAGCTCGGTAATGCAGAGAAGATGAAAGATTGAGAAAGAGACGGAAAATTAGAGCAATGACAGATGTTTGGCCTGACTTCAAAACTTCCTTATAAGGAAGGCCAACGGCTTGCCCTGGGGTGAGGGTCTGATTTGCCCAGACATGGCCGGGCAGTTAGCATCGGTGCATAGAGACTAAAGCTGAGCACAGAGGAGAGCTGGAAGAGAGAGAAAGGACAGCACCAGAGGTCACTCACTGCTAGGTGCCCAGTCCTGGCATTGCTGCTTTCTCCCTGGGCTAGCCCCTGCTGATCACTCTAGTAACTTGACCCCCAAGCTGGGTCACTGTCTTTTCTCTGCCCCTTTCAGAGACCCCATTGGCACCACTAGCAGTCCACAAAGCAGAAACAAAAATCCTGTCCCCGGCTCTGAGGCTTTTCCTCAGCCACCTTTCAACTCTGCCTGGTGCCCCCTTCCTGCGCTCAATGACCTGGGCAAGGGGCTTGGACACCCTGCCTGTGGGCCAGTAGGGAACCCCCCTCTGCTTTGGGTTCCAGCCCAGGACCCTGCACCTAACAAGCCAGGTCTGCTCCTTTACCTGTTCTGTGGTTTTCCCTGGGCCACTTCCTCCCTCTCTTCTCAAGTTCCCCCTGGGGAGTCTCCTAGTCCCTCCCACACCTTCCTGTCTGGAGAGTGTTTCTTCCTCCCCCTCTTCCCCACAGCTTCCTTCCCTGCTCTGACCTTCTGTCCTTGCTAACTCAGGGCCCTGCAGGAGTCTTTGTGCTCCCTGGAGTCTCTGCAGCCATAGCTGCAGTCTCCTTTCATACAGGAATCATCTGATTTCTCCCAGGTGGGGCAGCTTGGCTTAGCCTTGGGCTCTCCAGGCTGGGGTGGGGTAAGTCACCCTGTTACAGACAGTTTCTGGGCTGCTCTTTGGCTCCCAGTTTGCATGAGAGCCCAAACCCAATTGCACGGTGGTGTGGGCTAGCTGCAGAGGCTGACAGCTGGTTGAGCAAGGGGAATTCTTATCATTCAGGGAGCAGAGAGGGAAACTCCCCAGAGCAGATGCTGGATAGTCCCCTCCACTGGAAGCAGACATGACACAATATTCTGGCCTGGAAACAAGCATGAGGAACGCTCCCAGAAATCGAAAGTGAGCTGCCGATTCCCTGCTGACTAGCCTAGAGAGTGAGCTGGCTGTGCTCCAAAACACTGCTAAAAGGAAACTGCTATTGGCCATGATCTAACAAGGAGCAAAGGGAAACAAGGATCCTCAGCCAGCAGAAATTGTCACCAGGGCACTGCAGTCAGGGCAGCTATGACAATTTGCACCAGCCCAGGCTCTGCCCTCAAATGTGGAACAGAATCTGGGCTAGATCTACCACTTGTCGATCAGGCCTGATCCTGATCTCAGTTACACTTGGGGTGAGCCAGCAGTAACTCCACTGAAGTCAGTAGACACAAAGAGTTTTATCCCCTCCGCAACACCATTGACTTCAGTGAAGTTACTCCTGATTTACACCAGAGTTAGCAGGAAAAGACTCAAGCCCCAAAAGTCTGTCGCAATCAAGTTAAAAGGGAACTGCTACCAAATGCAGTCCCTCTAAGCCAGTGGCTCTCACCCTGTCCAGACTATTGTACCACTTTTGGGAGTCTCATTGATCTTGTGTACCCCCAAGTTTCACCTCATTTAAAGATGACTTGCTTACAAAATCAGACATAAAAATACAAAAGTGTCACAGCCACACTAGTACTGACAAACTGCTGACTTTCTCATTTTTACCATATAATTCTAAAATAAATCAGTTGGAATATAAATATTGTACTTACGTTTCAGTGTTTAGTATATAAAGCTGTATAAACAAGTCATTGTATGAAATTTTAGTTTGTACTGACTTTGCTAGTGCTTTTTATGTAACCTGTTGTAAAACCAGACAAATATCTAGATGAATTGATATACCCCCTTGGAAGACCTCTGTGTACCCCCAGGGGCACATGTACCCCTTGTTGAGATCCACTGCTCTAATACCCAGCTGGAATTAGCTGAAAGTCCTGGGCCATAGCATTGTACAAAAATACAAAGTGGGGAAGAACTGGGTAGACATCAGTACTGCGAAATAGATCTGGAGGTTATAGTGGATTGCTGTATAGGAGATTAACTGTGAGAAAAGCAACCCAGACATTCATAGAATCTCAGGGTTGGAAGGAACCTCAGGTGGTCATCTAGTCCAACCCGCTGCTCAAAGCAGGACCAATCCCTAATTTTGGCCCCAGATCCCTAAATGGCCCCCTCAAGGATTGAACTCACAACCCTGGGTTTAGTAGGCCAATGCTCAAACCACTGAACTATCTCTCCCCCATTTGCAATGCATTTGCAATGCTGTTATGAAACAGACAAATGTCATTCTGGGGAGTATTAATGGGAGTGTGTGTAAGACATGGGAGGCAATTGTTCCTCTCTACTCGGCGCTGGGCAGGCCTCTGCTCGGGTCCTCTGTCCAGTTCTGGGTACCACACTCTAGGAAAGATGTGAACAAATTGGGGAGAATCCCTGAGAGCAATAAAAATGATCAAAGGTTCAGAGAACCTGACCAGTGAGGAAAGGTTAAATAAACTGGGCATGTTTAGTCTGGAGAGGAAAAGGGTGAGGGGGGATCTGATAACAAAGATGTTAAGGACCGTTCTAAAGAGGCTGGTGATCTGTTCGCCAATTGGCTTTTTTACTGTCAGGCCAGCAGTGCGGTTACGCTATAGAACGGAGCATGTCCATAGGGAAATCAGGGATTTCTCCTCTGGGTGCCAATGGAAGCAAGCCAGCCCCAGGTGCATACAAAGCACCACTGATGGTTGGCCCCATCTCCTTGTTGCATCATCTCATCCCGTGGCTCAGCGGCAGGACAGGGCCACCAGGGAAACGCAGCAGAGAAGGGGAAAGCCCTGTCGGGTGTAGCTGAGTGTGGGCTGGAGACAGTGAGCATAGGAGGAAGAATGACAGCTAGCCTAGCTATTTATAGTGGTGTCAGTACAGAGTGGATGGAAACAGCCCAGAAGGGAAACCACAGAGCTCCCCCAAGAGTGTGAAACAGAGCCCAAGTCGAGAGCTGTCAGTGCTTTTTCAGCAATGCCTTTTAACTCACTGAGACCTGGCTCTAGGCATCTCCACGGGCCTGGCCATGACTGCACCTGCCTCTTCCCGCTCTGTCTTCCCCACTCCCTTTAGGGCAGTTGTGTCTAAGTCAGGGGTTCTCAAACTGAGGTCGTGACCTCTCAGGGGGTCACGAGGTCATTACCTGGGGGTCACGCGCTGTCGGGGGGGGCGTGCTGTGTGAGAGCGGTAGCCAACAGAAAAAGTTTGCAAACCACTTTTCGAAGGGCTTCAGCAGCCCAGACACTTTCATCATCACACTTTGCCCTCGCTAGCACCTTCCATCCAAAGAGCTGCAAGCACCTCGCAGACATTCGTCAATTCCCACACATGCTTCTGCCCCGGGAGATGGGTCAGCAGGGCATCAGCCCCGACAGCACGAGGAAGGACCTCTCACGGAGCTGAAGTGGCATGATGGCTGGGCAAGCCTAGAGCCCTGACTGCCTGGATAACAAAGGAAGAGAAGGCAAGGGAGGACCATTGCAAAGTCTGACAGCTTAGGAATAGGGTAGGAATAATCATTGATAGTTACACTGTTTAGATTTTAAATCATTTAGAACCTAGCTCTGTGTCTGAGCTGCACTCAGCACAACAGGGCCTTGCTCTCAACTGGGGCCTCTAGGAGCTATCATAATTCAAATAATAAATATCCTCACTTTTCAGATTGGAAACTGAGGCACAGAGAGGTTAAGTGACCTGCTCAGGAAAGTGCTGTAGAGCAGCAGCAGAAGCATGAATGCAATTCATAGCCTCCCAGGGCAGGCTTTACCAACAGAAAAAATGTCAATTTACAGCAGTCCCCAGTCTCTAGGTTTAGCTGCAATCCCAAACCATGAACAAATGTGCACGCTTTAGAAGAAGTTATCGGTCCTGTGTATCTAACCAAATAATGTATGACTCTGTTTCTGTGGCCTGCATCTTTAATTCTCTAAGGACAATGTGATGTCCCTTTAGTTCAATGCAGACTGTTGTACAAGAGATACACACACTGTACTCTCTCTCTTTTAAATACTTCACTTTTTTATTTTCTTGTTTGTGTTACTTTAAATCCAATTAATTCAGACTGAAAGTGTCTATTTGCTTTTCATGTGTGAGGAGATACCTGACAGTCTGCACATACCACCCCGGAAGTGCTTATTTTACAGTAAGTGTCATCCGTCAGAACAGCTGACAGGAACGCTGGTTGGAAAATAGGGGGTGTGTGGAAAAAAAATGTCAGTTCTTGGTCTTTAAATGAAAAGTTGAAAATTTCTGTGGACAGCAGACACTTTCAGCAAAGCAACGAGTTTAATCAAAAACCCATTTTCCATCCAAAAAACAGTTTGGATGGAAAACGTCTGCCCCGTCCTAGACAACAGGGTGCAATAAACGGTTTTGCTGGCAGATTTCCAAGAATAAACTTGTCATAACTCCCTTCTGTACTTGACATTGGTTGGAAGTTTAGCTTCACTGTCCTTGGTTTTCTCACGGAGACCTCTGGTGGAAGAAGAGTAGGCAAAACACCTGCCTTGGAGTTTGTTGCTCTGTGTTAGGTTATGGGAGGGGGGTGTCAAATAAGGATTATAACAAGAATCTTGATTCTGTGGTAAGACAGTCAGGTTCTCTGTTTTACCGGGGTGAAGAACACCATAGAAATTGCAATTGGAGCCGGTCAAAAGTTTTCTGTCGAAATTGTTTTTGGATGAAAAGTTGGGTTTTCAAGAAAATGAAATTTTTTGTGGAAAATTCCAACTTTTCATCAAAAAAACGAAAACCTGAAACTGAAAAGTTTTTGGTCAAAACCCCCAAAAATGTCAAGTTTGGGCAAAAACTTTTCGAATTTTGGCTTTTCAACAAGAAGTTGAAATTTTCCACAGGAAAAAAACCAACACCACATTTTCCAGCCAGCTGTAATGGAAATAGACCATGAAAAGGAAAGTCCCTGCTTCTGCAGAGATTCCCCAGCCCCTTCAGCGCAGGGTCTTCACAGCTGCACGTCTCAGGGCTGCTGGCGTGCTCCTGCAGAGCGAGCACTGTCTCCCACAGGGAGCTTTGCCCGATGCAGCTGTTGTGCTCACAGGACTCAACAGGCAAAAGTCTCGCCCAAATGGCCCAGCTCCTCTGGCTTGGCCAGGGTGTGTCCTCTGGCCAGGAGGTGGAATTTCAAGAGCACACTAGTTTCTTCATGATTTTGGCAGCATCCGAACCAGAACCAAAAACAGACCTTTCCATGTGCTGACCCAGCCTGGCACCAATATCCCCGGGGTCAGTTTATTACCAGAGTCTCTACACTGACCCTTTAATGCCAAAATTCAAAGGGGTCCCAGTTCAGAGCCCACCTTTAAGACCAGATCTGTGCATCCTCCCAATCCTGGGCTGCTCTGGAGACTGGAATGGCCCCCAGTGTAACACAGACAACCCCAGGGTACCTGTCTATGTGTCAACCTCCTCCCCGGGCTGCTGTAGGGGTTTCAGCACTGCCAGGTTCTCCAGAGTGCTGTATACTGTGGCCTCGCCCACACCCTGCCTCCCCAATCCCAGCTTTGCCCCTGACACGCCCTGGGCAGCAGGCTTAGGAGTAAGGATCTCACCCAAATTGCTTTGGGGCAGGGGCTGTATGTAGGTACAGCGCCTAGTGCAATGGGGCCCAAGCTAGCTGTGGGGTGTAGGCATCATGGCAATATACATGCTAAACAATAATGTTGTGGGTTGAGTTAAACCTCATTTACTCATTGAAGATAGCTGTGAGAGATAGTTAAAAAGCCCCCCACATAAAACACAGACATATGGAAGTTCACCCAGGAATTAGAACTATGTGGGCAAAGAGCTTTGCTGAGTATTGTTTAGAGGGGTGGGGGGCGAAAGACAAGCAAACAATATGTTACAGTAACCGAAGTGCTGGTAATCTGGCCCTGGGAGAAAGCTAAAGAGGAAGCGTTTGGGGCACACAGTGCTGTCTGGAAAGGCAGGCTTGGAACAGCAAGCAAAGGGACTGTCCCCTGTGGTTTGATTCCTGCTGTGTTCAGGGAGGCAGTAAAGTATGTATAACTTTTATAAATAAACAGGATTGCATCAAAAAAAATACCTGACTGTATCATCAGTTTCTCCACCAGAATGGAACAACCCACAGCGCCCTGGGTTTGGCTAATCCCTTGGGTCAAAAGGGGTACTCAGTGGGCTCTCTATGACTTTGTGCACTCTCAGTGGGTCATGCAGCCCAGCGCAGGGGGCCTGCACTAGCCCAAGTGAAGTCGGCAGGGTTTCAGAGGTGTGACGGACTGGAGAAAGTGAATGTGGGGTGAATTTCCCCCTCAAGGAGGACAGCAGGACTCCTTCAGAACAGCCTGGGGCTGGAACTGGCCAATTGTCCCACTACAGGCTTCAGAAATGAAACCAAAACCAGAAATACTGGCGCTAGCAAGAATTTTGAAACAAACGATCTGGGTTTTCTGGATGTCTAATTGTCCTGGGCTCCTGGCCAAGGAGACTCCCACGCAGAAGCAACAGAGAAACTGCAGCCTCTCACAGTCTGTCTGTGTGGTGACCCGACTAGGTGAGGCTATGCCAACTGGGAGGAGAGGCAGAGACAAACCAAGACACAAGGGATCATTTTAAGCTTTTAGAACTTTCTAAAGGAAAAACCCCAAAATTGTACCAGGAGCATAAATAATACAGAACATCCCCGAAGACATACTGCTTACAATAATAAACTATAGATTACCAACTCAGTAACTTTTGCGAGTTTGCACACGCTACTGTTCCTCACTCTGCACCATTAGGACCAACTGCATTGTTATTAAGAAGAACAAAAAAGATTACTTAACAATAGACTGTGTCACCTCAGAGAAGAATCAACTTTCCCTCTCCTTGGCTGTAAGTCCTGCGCCGCTCTTGCTGTCCTGTTGTTTGCTTCTCTTCGGGTTGAAGTGCTCCTTGGATTCGATGTTCCTGTGGCTGTACCTCTTTCCACTGAGTTTATCCACGAGCAGGGTTTTTACACCTACTGGGCCCTCACTTGTCCATTAGGTGCCTTGGAACTGTATTCAGTCAGTAGATGTTCAAACAGCCATTCTTTCTGTTCATAACTCTCTGTAGGTCCTTTGTGTGGGGGGGCTTCTTGTTTACTACTTCCAGGATCTGTTTGCAGCTAACACAGGGTTTTGATCAATTCCATTTTGCACCAGTTATATTTCCTTTCCCTTGGTACTCTCTGTCTCTGGTACATCTGTAGGTTTTATTTCCCTCTACGTCCCTTCTCTAATAGCATCTGCTCACGTACCCAGGTCTATTCAGCTTCTCCTGACCTGAAACCTGTCCTATTTTCCTTCTTTTTTCCTTCTCACTTCCCAGTCCCTGCATTTATTCTCCTGTTCTTTTATTCTATCTCCTCGCCTCCTACCCAGGCTCCGGTTCATCCACTAGCTCCGCATCTCGACTCTTCTCCTTCTCTAACAGTTTTTTATTCCAACTGCCCCTTCAGATGGATCCCAAGTCCCCTCTCCAGCTCAGGCTGCCATCCCATTGGCTGTGTCTCCCCAGGACAGCATAGTCCTCTCCTCCAATTTGACCCTATGTCCTCTCCAATCCACCTCGCACCTTCTGCCCTCCACTGAAATCACTGTCACCAAAGTCTCTTGTGACCTCCTCCTGTCCAAAGCTCAGAACCAGCCCTCCATGAGCATAATTTGTTGGGGAAGAGTCAACATGGTTATTGTAAAAGGAAATCATGCCTCACCAATCTACTAGAATTCTTTGAGAGGGTCAACAAGCATGTGGACAAGGTGGATCCAATGGATACAATGTACTTAGATTTTCAGAAAGCCTTTGACAGGGTCCCTCACCAAAGGCTCTTAAGCAAAGTAAGCTGTTATGGGATAAGAGGGACGGTCCTCTCATGGATTGGTAACTGGTTAAAAGATAGGAAACAAAGGGTAGGAATAAATGGTCAGTTTTCAGAATGGAGAGAGGTTAAATAGTGGTGTCCCCCAGGGGTCTGTACTGGGACCAGTCCTAGTCAACATATTCATAAATGACCTGGAAAAAGGGTTAAACAGTGAGGTGGCAAAATTTGCAGATGATACAAAACTACTCAAGTCCCAGGCAGACTGCGAAGAGCTACAAAGGGATCTGTAGTGGGTGACTGGGCAACAGAATGGCAGATGAAATTCAGTGTTGATAAATGCAAAGTAATGCACATTGGAAAACATCATCCCAACTATACATATAAAATGATGGGGTCTAAATTAGCTGTTACCACTCAAGAAAGAGATCTTGGAGTCATTGTGGATAGTTCTCTGAAAACAGCCACTCAATGTGCAGTGGCCATCAAAAAAGCCAACAGAATGTCGGGAAGCATTAAAGAAAGGGATAGATAATAAGACAGAAAATATCACGTTGCCTCTATATAAATCCATGGTATGTGCACACCTTGAATACTGTGTGCAGATGTGGTCGCCCCATCCCAAGAAAGATATAATGGAATTGGAAAAGATTCAGAAAAGGGCAACAAAAATTATTAGGGTATGGAACGGCTTCCATATGAGGAGAGATTAATAAGACTGGGACTTTTCAGCTTGGAAAAGAGACGACTAAGGGGGGATATGATAGAGGTCTATAAAATCATGACTGATGTGGTCAGGTCCCAGACTACTGCACTGGGCAGCACAGCATGGGGAGGAGGTGACCAGCCCTCTGTGGGGAAAGAAGTGGTTTGGGACTATTTAGAAAAACTGGATGAGCACACGTCCATGGGGCCGGATGCACTGCATCCAAAAGTGCTAAAGGAGTTGGCGGATGTGATTGCGGAGCCATTGGCCATTATCTTTGAAAACTCATGGCAATCGGGGAAGGTCCCGGATGACTGGAAAAAGGCTATTATAGTGCCCACCTTTAAAAATGGGAAGAAGGAGGATCCTGGGAACAACAGGCCAGTCAGCCTCACCTCAGTCCCTGGAAAAATCATGGAGCAGGTCCTCAAGGAATCCATTTTGAAGCACTTAGAGGAGAGGAAAGTGATCAGGAACAGTCAGCATGGATTCACCAAGGGCAAGTTATGCCTGACTAACCTAATTGCCTTCTATGATGAGATAACTGGCTCTGTGGATGAGGGGAAAACAGTGGATGTGTTGTTCCTTGACTTTAGCAAAGCTTTTGATATGGTCTCCCACAGTATTCTTGCCAGCAAGTTAAAGAAGTATGGGCTGGATGAATGGACTATAAGGTGGATAGAAAGCTGGCTAGATCATCGGGCTCAACGGGTAGTGATCAATGGCTCCATATCTAGTTGGCAGCCGGCATCAAGCGGAGTGCCCCAAGGGTCAGTCCTGGGGCCGGTTTTGTTCAATATCTTCATAAATGATCTGGAGGATGGTGTGGATTACACCCTCAGTAAATTTGCAGATGACATTAAACTGAGAGGAGAGGTAGATACGCTGGAGGGTAGGGATAGGATACAGACAGACCTAAACAAATTGGAGGATTGGGCCAAAAGAAATCTGATGAGGTTTAACAAGGACAAGTGCAGAGTCCTGCACTTAGGATGGAAGAATCCCATGCACCGCTACAGACTAGGGACCGAGTGGCTAGGCAGCAGTTCTGCAGAAAAGGACCTAGGGGTTACAGTGGACGAGAAGCTGGATATGAGTCAACATATGAGTCTTGTTGCCAAGAAGGCCAATGGCATTTTGGGCTGTATAAGTAGGAGCATTGCCAGCAGATCAAGGGACATGATCATTCCCCTCTATTCAGCATTGTTGAGGCCTCATCTGGAGTACTGTGTCCAGTTTTGGGCCCCACACTACAAGAAGGATGTGGAAAAATTGGAAAGAGTCGAGTGGAGGGCAACAAAAATGATCAGGCGGCTGGAGCACATGACTTACGAGGAGAGGCTGAGGGAACTGGGATTATTTAGTCTGCAGAAGAGAAGAATGAGGGGGGATTTGATAGCTGCTTTCAACTACCTGAAAGGGGGTTCCAAAGAGGATAGATCTAGACTGTTCTCAGTGGCAGCAGATGACAGAACAAGGAGTAATGGTCTGAAGTTGCAGTGGGGGAGGTTTATTTTGGATATTAGGAAAAACGTTTTCACTAGGAGGGTGGTGAAGCACTGGAATGGATTCCCTAGGGAGGTGGTGGAATCTTCTTCCTTAGATGTTTTTAAGATCAGGCTTGACAAAGCCCTAGCTGGGATGATTTAGTTGGGGATTGGTCCTGCTTTGAGCAGGGGGTTGGACTAGATGACTTCCTGACGTCCCTTCCAATATTCTATGATATTCTATGATTCTATTAAAGTAAATAAGGAAATGTTATTTACTCCTTCTCATAACACAAGAACTAGGGGCCACCAAATGAAATTAATAGGCAGCAGGTTTAAAACAAATAAAAGAAAGTATTTTTTCACACACTGCACAGTCAACCTGTGGAATTCCTTGCCACAGGATGTTGTGAAGGCCAAGACTATAATAGGGTTCAAAAAAGAACTAGATAAATTCATGGAGGATAGGTCCATCAATGGCTATTAGCTAGCATGGGCAGCAATGGTGTCCCTAGCCTCTGTTTGCGAGAAGCTGGGAATGGGTGACAGAGGATGGATCACTTGGTGGTGACCACTGTCGGAAGACAGGATACTGCATGAGATGGACCTTTGGTCTGACCCAGTATGGCCGTTCTTATGTTTATCCTCCTTCATCTGTCAGCTACCTTTGACACCATCAGCCACATTCTTCTTCTTGAAATCTTCTCCCTCCTGGGCTGCCATGACTCTGTCTTCTCCTGGTTCTCCTCCTACCTCTCTAATCGTTCCTTCGGTATGTCCTCTGGAGGGTTCTCCTTGTCCCCCTCCAGCTTTCTATGGGGGTTCTACAGGGATCCATCCTAGGTCCCCTTCTCTTCTCCCTCTAACACTTACCTCTGGGCGATCTCCTTCACAAACACAAGTTCAGCTGTTATCTCTGACAATGACTCACAGACCAACCTTTCTACTCCAGACCTGCCTCCTTCTCTCCACACTACAGTCTTGGCCGGTCTCTCTGGTATTTCCTCATGGATGTCTAGCCGTTGGCTCAAGCTAAACATGGCTAAAGCAGAGTTCTTAATATCCCCCCACAAGCCCTTCTCACTACCTCCCTTCTCTGTCACTGTGGACAACACCACCATCCTGCCTGTCACTCAGGCCTGTCACCTGGGCACCATCTTCAACTCAGACTTCTCTCTAGACCCTCCCATCCAGGCTGTGTCTAAGTCTTGCTGATTCTTGCTACAGAACATCCCTAAAATATGACCTTTCCTATCCAGCCACACAGCTAAAACCCTCAGCAACTCACATCTTGTTTACTACAACCTCCTCTTCTCCAGCCTTGGCAAATGCACTCTTGCACTGCTCATATGTATTCAGAATGCTGCTGTAAAGATCATTCTCGTAGCTCATCACTTTGGCCCCAGCACCCCGCTCTTTGCATCCCTCTGCTGGCTCCCCCTTTTCTATGGTGTCAAACATGAGCTACTTGTCTTTACTTTCACGGCCGTTCCCCACCCTGCCTGTATCTCTCCTTCAATACGGAAAGGTCGACTCCCACCTTCCATCGGCCCATGACGTGGCCTCCATTGCCACTTGTTAACTTTTCAAACAAGCACCTTTGTGCTTTCTCCCATCCTGCCCCTCATGCATTAACACCCTCCTTTGCCATCAGGCATACAAAAAACTTGACAGTGGTTAGGCAGTTGGTGAGTTGAGACCGCTGCCCATCACGCTGACCCTACTGTCTCACTGGTTCTTCGTGCTCCCTATATGTCTGTCCATATCCATCTGTTGTCTCTTATCTGATTCTGAGATCATAAGCTCTACGGGGCAGAGACCAGCTTTTTGTTCTGTGTTCATACGGCACCTAGCACCATGGGGCCTGATCCAGGCCTCGGGCTCTGGAGTGCTACCGCAGGACACTTAATAAGTCCTAATCATAATGTACACTGGTGAAACTCCATTGCCTTCACTGGGGTTACACCTGATTTACACAGGGTGTAAGGGAGATCTGTGTTTCTCAAGGGGCTCAGACCAGTGACTCACCCCTAACAAAAGGTTAGGAAGGGAAGGAGAAAGGCCTTCTTGAAAACACCATGTGGGCATGTGTTGTCTATGTGCTTGTGTACAAGTACGGTGAAATATACTTACGGTCCTACACTGTTAGCTCATTTTACAACTCAGGGTCTGTCTACGCCTGGAACTGAGGGGGTAATTCCCAGCTAGAGGAGACTTACCCGCTCTAGCTCATATCGAGCTAATGGGCTAAAGATAGAGCATAGCTGCAGCAGTATGAGCTGCAGGATAGGCTAACCTCGCCAGGTACGTACCCATCCGAGACCCTGGGCACATCCTCGGGGCAGCTAACCCTTCCCACCCCTATATTCTATTTTTAGTGCAAGTATGTTCAAAGCCCCAGCTCGAAGTGCGCACATACCATGTCAGACACTGGAAATCTTATTCTTCGAAGAACCAGTTGTGCAATCTAGCCATGACAATGCTGGGTGTCCGAGCACGCCCCTTTTACGAAACACGTTGGTAACAATGGACCAGAAAGTTCCTCTTCAAGAAAACCCTGCCCACGGCAGAGACAGAAAAGCACATATTGTCCAGGTGAGGAGAGAAACGGAGTGGCGAAAGGCAGGGTCTGGGTCTCAGGAGCTTTGCTAAGATGCTACACGTAGGGCTGTGCAAATAATAGATTCTTCCATTCTCTGGCAACTTTGCAAAATTAAAACAAAAACCATTTGGGATCCACCCAAAACTGACATTTTTTTGAAATTTTCAGCAAATCAAAAAAGTTGGAAAAAAATTGTTTTGGCAAAATGTTTCACTTCCATTTTGAGCATTTTTAAGGTTTTCAATTTGTTTAATAAAATTGAAGGGAATTTCCGACAACAATTTGTTTTCAAACCAAAACACTGAGATGACTGATTTTGATAATGTCGAAACAAAATATTTCAATTTTTTGAGATGTTTCCAGTTGGTTGGCCAGTTGGGTTTGGTTTCGACCAAACCAATTTGGTGACTTCACTCTGGATTCGTGAGACATTTCAATATCCCCGAGTCTGTATTTTTCTGGAAAAAAGCTTTGGTTGAAAAATTACCCAGGGGCACAAGGAGGACTGGAGCGAATGACTTGAGGATAGCAAGATACAAGCCCTTTACCTTGTGTGTGGTGACCTCCTTCAAGCTGTTTGGTCAGAACCACCAGGAAAAGAATTCACATTCTCCTGTGAAGCTTTACAGGGCAATTTTCAGAGCAGTCTTCTGGAACGTGCAGCAGGGAACTGGCGTTAAGCACAGAGTGGTCACGCAAACAAATCCGATATCAAGTGATACCAGAACATCCTGATATCAAGGACGGTACAAAAACATTCCCCAAGGATAACAGGAACACACTGACCCTCCTAAAAGATAAGGTCAAGTGCTGAGCATGTGCTGTGAGATGTCGAGCCCCTTAATCTCCCAGGGAAGGGAATGGGAATTGGGAGCACTCAAACCTTCCAAGATTGGGCCACTATCACGGTGGGGCAGCTAGATTGTACACCACACATGCTAGAAATAACACAAGTGATGGATCTATAGAGTAGGTGGGTATCTTATAAGAATTGATTTTAAATAATGGATTGAACCCAGTCCAGTCTGAAAATAAACATTTCACTTCTCTGCCCCGCCCCCCAACTAGATTTTACATCTAATTTTAAGCCGATTTCTTTTCATTTAAAAAAAATAGAATTAAAAATACTTTTCCCACAGCTCCACTGCGATCCCAGTCCCTCCCGCTGACCAGTGCTGCGCAAGGTTTGAAACCACACACTGGAGAGATTGCTGCAGTTCGCGCTTGCAGAAACACGAATGACACATTTTCTTCAGTTTTTCCCTGTGATGTTGAAATCAAATTGATGAGTAAGAACTTGAGGCCTTGGCCCTTCGGCCCTTCACACAAATTATTCAGGGATTTCCTCCATTGCGGGGACTGCTTCGCTTTTCCACAAATAGCACAATTGCACCGTGTCGTCACCTCCTGAATGCGCTGGAATTTCCACAGTTCCTGGGGGTTCGCCGTCCTTTCGGTTTCCAGTCTCCTATAAGAAGGGTGAGAGCCCAGAGATTCAGCATCAGACGGCAAAGGGTTTGAAGGAGTCCAAGCACTGGCTCAGCTGCTGCAGCTCTTCCCCACCCGACAGCAACATGAAGGTCTCAGTGGTTGCCCTCACTGTTCTCCTCATCGCTGCCTTCTGCTCCCTGGCCTCCTCCACACCAAGTAAGTTCTGTGTCTGTCTTCTCAGAGCCACTTTGGCCATGTAGTGAAGGAAGAAGATCCCAATTAGCTCTGCGCTAGCCAGCCATGGCATGTTGGTGCTGTCACGCTGCTGTGCTTTTCTGAGGCGCTTTGAAGTGATGCAGGCGAGTTGTCTCTCTCCGGTAAAAGGCACATCTCTGTAGTGAGATGCATGCCGCAGACAATGTGGGAGAGGGGCTGGTTGGCTTAGGGGCTTCCATCCCTAGGTTACCGGTTCAAATGCAGCCTCTACAGGACGTGACCAAAAGCCCTGCCCATCTGTTGGCTGTCTGGTGAGCCAGGTGAAATGCATCTGTGGTCTCACTCCTTAGAGATCAAGGGTCCACATCACCAAAACTACCCTTGCGATGGGCATCATTTGGTACCCTGGCTGATGAGCCTAGCAGAGAGGCCAAGGGCCGAGTGGGGCATGGGTATTCCGCTCACCCGCCAAGATATTGTCCAAGTCATGGTGGGCTGACAGAAGCTGGCATTGCTGCATCTGGTCTGTGAATAAACTGGCATTAAGGACCCAGTCCTGCCAGATACTGAGCATCCTCAGAGCAGATTAACTCAGCGGGCTCAGAGAGCCCCTGGGCAAGGCTGAAAGAGGCAGTGTGGCTAGATTAGCTCATGGGATTGTGAGCCCTTTCCTAACTTCAGGTCCCGACTCTGCCAGGGCCCTGTGCTGTGGCTGTAGACAGGTCTCCTCCACTCTGTCCCTCAATGATCCCGTCTGTGAAATGAGGATTGTAAATAATTCGCTGTCTGCAGATCACTGCGTACATACTAACGCTCAACCATCGTCATGTCTTGGCACCACTGAAATCCCAGACTAATTTAAAAACCCCGCTAATGCAAACCTCTCCCATGGGACTCCTCTGGAGAACCAGGCAAGGTTTTCCCTGACACCGGTTTGAACTCATTTCTGTCTCTTGCAGTTGGCTCTGACCCCCCGACTGCCTGCTGCTTCTCCTACACAGCCTGGCAGATCCCCCGCAACTTCGTGAAGGATTATTACAGCACCAGCAGCATGTGCTCCCAGCCGGGAACAGTGTAAGTGCCACTGGCAGACTCCTAGCGACATGCGGCGGGTATGCTGAGGCGCCCCCCTGCTTTTCATACATCGATATATTGCACTGACATGGGTTGGAGCGACCGCCTGCGGCCGGGCAACACACAGGCTGGGGCCTCCATTTCCTGGTATAGAGAAGGACAGGCAGATACTGGGGGAACGTAGCTGGGGCTCCAACACTTACAGGCCATTGCAGCAGCTCAGACAGTACCGAGCTGGACAGCACGGTGGGGGAATGGGGGGCTCAGGGAAATAATCTATGAGAATTTAAGCTCTGCACTCAAGGCATAATGGTGTGAGGTGAGGCCAGGCTGGAGGCTGGGAGAGGAAAGATCTCAGGAGGGCACCAGTGTGTGGAACAGGCAGCCACCCGGCAGCCTCGGGACCATGAGGGGCTGATGGAGACTCCTTCAGGGAGCGAGAACAGACCTGATAGGGATGAGGAAGCAGCTGACACTTGCGAGGGGCGGGCACTTGCGAGAAATATCCCCTCCTTTCCTCTGACTCTGTCCGTCTCTTTCCCGCCCCCCAGGTTCATCACGAAGAAGGGCCGTGAACTCTGTGCCAACCCCAGTGAATCCTGGGTTCAAGAGTACATGAATGACTTGGAACTGAACTGAGCGGAGCAGGGGCCAGACTGGGCAATGGGCCGCCCCCGGCAGTGGGAGTGTAAATCCTCAAAGGACAGGGTGACGACATCATTTTCTGCCAAGGAACAGGAGCTGAATTTGCCCCAAACCCTGATAAAACCAAGAATTTGTAAACATCATGTACAGCTATTTAAAATCCTGGATCAGTGAAAAATGTACTAATTATACTGTTAATTATGTTATTTATAGAATCCTTGCTGTGAACTGTGGGGGCAAGCCACTGGGCCGGCTCTCTTCACATCACAGACGCGCAGAAGATTGTTTAATATATTTGGTATTTAGCCCTGGCTGTGTCTGCTGTACGCTGAGCAGTGGCTGGGGTGTTTTTGGCAGAAAACGAAACACTGCCTTTATAGAATAAATATTTTTATATCAACCCCTTGGTTCTGTTTTAAGGTGAGTTCTGGCACTTTTCCTGAATAGCACTCATGTCACAAATCCAACACTCACCCATCCCTGGAAGGAAATAGCCACCTCCGGGCAAACACCGAGCTGTCAAGTCCCCACACACAAACATACCAGCGTACATACCTCACCATCCCTGCACACACACACTCATGTGACGGCCTGGGCTGTACAGGGGGTCAGGTTGAATGATCTGTAGGGCCTTCTGGCCTTAAACTCAACGAATCTGCTTAAACTTCATCAGCTAAGTGTTGTGTTTCACAAAACTAATAACAGGAGGGTTTGAATCCAGGTTACACTTTTTCTGTGAAACACACGCACACATATACACCAGTACACTCCTCAGTGGCATACCTCTACGCACCCCGCCCCCATCGCTGAACAGAAATACAACTCACATACACACAGCTATTTACACCTCCCCCACTCTCCACAACCCACCATACACCCCCACAGAGTCACATGCACCCCCAGCCCTGCATACACAGGTTCACCCACAAAGATGCACTGATGGACCTTGACGCACACCACACACACGGTTGTACGCACACATTCACTCCCAGAGACACGCCTGCACACAGATGCAACAGCTCCCAGACACAGCCACGTGCGTACGCACACTGCCTCCAAATACACATCTGCACTCACACACAGGTGCACACACACTAACACTATACAGCAAATAGGCACTCCAAAATGCCTAGTAGGTCAGGCATTAAGTCCGTCCCTGGAGGCACTAAAGGATTGTTCCCTATATTTCACTCCCTGCAGCCTTGTCCAATGCAGTTTTAAATGTCCCAAGGGAGGGGGCTTGGACTGCCCGTGGGTCCCGTCACCCCAGTGCACAGGAACAATTAAGACAGTCCCTTGCTGGGTGGATTTGTGTTGCACCCAGCCAAATGTACAGTCCCATTGTGAGGGGAAAGCAAAGTCTGTGGGGGACAGCCCCAGTCCAGAAGCAATGTCTGACTCCTGGGGAGAAGCTCCAGGGAGCCCAAAACCGGGAGGTGCAAGGGAGAATATAAATGTCAAAGTACCAAGCCTTGTGCATAAAGAGATACAGGAAAATGGGGCAAGGGGAGAGTCTGAGATCTTGAGGGCAGGGGCAGTGTCTCCCTGCATGTGGAGAAGCATACGGCATGACCAGGGGCACTGCCAGGCTACACGTGGTAATGATGAGCAGCCTAAGGCTCCATTCTGCAGTTCTGAAGTCAACAGGAAATCAATGGGAGTTGGACCTTTAAATATACAAAAGTACAGCTTTAGCCAATCTGTGTACTTCCGATCCTCTTATATGGAGCTGACACCGGATATTGCTCAAACAAGACAGCAGGAGGTGGGAGGCAGTGACTACTGGGAGTAAGTTGGTTTGATTTTATCACTAATAGGGATGTATTATTGAGAACTGGCCTCGAGAGAACAGAAGTCAGCACTGGCCACCAACGGCTGGCAATCTTTTGTCATATAGCCCGTCTCGGAGACAAAGTCCCTGAACATTGAGCCCTGAAGATCACACTTGAGGTCATGGGCTGGGAGCGGCCATATGCTCACCCACAATTAACCTGGCTGCCCCAGGTTAGCAGTAACCCAACGGAGCTTCTAGAGGCCTGGAATAAAGCCCTACAATGTGGACATGGACACTCAGCGCTACAGACCTTCACTGTCCAAGCATGTTGTTGTTGTTGGACCCCTAAAAACTTTTAAAGATCTGGGCCTCAGTTTCTCTGTGGCGCCGTGGGAATAATAGCCCTGTCCTGCCTCACGGGGGCATTGGGAGGAGGAATACACTAAAGACTGGGCAGTGCTCAGATCTGGTGGGATTAGGGACTGAAGGGAGCGATGGTGGAAAGGGTCACATTTTAGCTCATGGTACAAACTCAAAGGCTCATAGGAAAAACTTTGGATTTTACAAAAAATATATTTTAAAACACAAAGCTCAGAAATCAGGGAAGATCAGCGCCCTGCTTCAGCACTTTATCCCCATGACTAGCCTCCCTCAGCTACCCGCCCCCGGATGGGCAGGGTTGAAATGTGTCTGGAATAACAGGAATTGGGTGCCCAAAGCAGGGAAGGGCAGAGTGGGGAGTGTGAAGGCCACAGCCGGGGGCTGGTTCTGGTAGGGTGCTGCGAGTGGAACCAGGAGGGAGCTGAGCAGGACTGGATCTGAGGTCATGGGGCTGTGTGCGTGTGTGCCACTCTCTGAGCTGGCACAAGGAGGAAGCCGCTCCCCCCGTGCAAGTTTCAACATGGCCGGATAACGTTAAAGTCACCACAGAGTGACTGAGAGCTTCCTCCTGAGCTCAGACCTGGCCTCTGTGTGTAAAGGGGCCTCTGAATCCAGGGGCAGGACTTCCTCTTACCAGTGGAGAGCTCCTGGACCCTGGAGGCTGGTTAATCCTTGGGAATGAAGGAAATCCCACCTGGTGACTGGGGGAGAGAGTCACAGAATCATAGAAGGGTAGGACTGGAAGGGACCTCAAGAAGTCATCTAGTCCAGTCCCCTGCATTGAGGCAGGACTCAGTATTATTTTAGATCATCCCTGAGAGGTGTTGGTCTAACCTCCTCTTAAAAATCTCCAATGACGGAGGTTCCACAGCCTTCCTAGGCAAAGTGCTTACTTACCCTGACAGGAAGTTTTTCCTAGCGTCCAACCTAAGTCTCCCTTGCTGCAATGTAAGCCCACTGCTTCTAGTCCTGTCCTCAGAGTTTAAAAAGAACAATTTATCACCCTCCTCCTTGTAACAACCTTTTGTGTACTTTCATGTCCCCTCTCAGCCTTCACTTCTCCAACCCAATTTTTTCAGGCTTCCCTCACAGCTCACGTTTTCTAGCCCTTCCATCACTTGTTGCTCTCCTCTGGACTTTCTCCAGCTTCTCCACATCTTTCCTTGCCAGATCCCTGGCAGGCAGAGCCAAACAGGGACCCTTGCAGACCCTAAGTCCTGACTCCCCTTGCCTGGAACCAACTGCATCCTCCCACCTGGCCCCATGGCTCCAACAGCAGGGCCTGCGGGCAGGGAGTTCCAGGGCCAGGGCACCCACAGCAGAGCGGGAGTCTACCACTGACTAGCAGCTGTTGGGAGTCTTGCTTAAGAAGGGGAGGAGGTGACAGAATGAGGAGCAGAGATGGGAACTAGCCTCATCTGCACCCCACTCTGCCATGCAGCGTGCAGGGGAGGGCTGCACTTACGTCGCTGCCCTAGAGCTAATGGCCAGAACAGTTCAAGTCCATGTTGCATTTCATGCTGGCTGGAACAAATTATCGTCAGCATGTCACTGCAGGACGCAATGACTAGGCAGTGTCAGCCTCTCCCCAGACCTCAGGGGATGCTGCAGGGTGAAAATACATGAGTTTCCACTGTTATGAACAGAGCTCATGAGGACAAAGCCAGTCTGGAGCCCCAGGGCTCAGCAATCAAATATCCCCACAAGTTACGACGTGTTCCATTCTTTTGGTGGAAAAATGACCTTTTCAACTAAACAGAAATTCACCAGAAAAAATCCATTTTCACTGAGAATTTTTGTGAGGGTTGCAGATAAACCAAACCCCCAAACGTGGCAAGAGAAATCCGACCTTTTCCAGTTTTCAGGGTTTCAGGTTTTTTGACCAAATCCCAGTCATTTTCATGGAGCAGTTTCAACAACTGGGTAGAGGGTGGGGGGGTGGAGAGGGAAGCCATTTCCTGCCGTTTTTCCTGGGGGGAAAAATGTCATTTCCTGCCCAGCCCTAGTGTGTGAGCACCCCGGTGTGAGTCACACCCGCCAAAATCAGACTTATCAGGGGCTCAGCCCTGCACCATCATATCATAGGATCATAGAATATCAGGGTTGGAAGGGACCTCAGGAGGTCATCTAGTCCAGCCCCCTGCTCAAAGCAGGACCAATCCCCAACTAAATCATCCCAGCCAGGGCTTTGTCGAGCCTGACCTTAGAAACCTCTAAGGAAGGAGATTCCACCACCTCCCTAGGGAACCATAGACCAGGGGTTCTCAAGCTTCATTGCATCGTGACCCCATTCTGATAACTAAACTACTACATGACCCCAGGCGGGGGACTGAAGTCTGAGCCCACCCAAGCGCTGCTGCCCCGGGAAGGGGGGCCAAAGCTGAAGCCCAGGCCCCACTGCCCCAGGCAGGGGGCCTGTAACCTCAACCCTGCCGCTCAGTGGGACTCGGGCTTCAGCTTTGACCCTGGGCCCCAACAAGTCTAACACCAGCCCTGGCAACCCCATTAAAATGGGGTCACGACCCACAGTTTGAGAACTGCAGTCATAGACAACGGCAAAACACCCTGCCACAGGGTGGCCTGCCCTTTGGGGTGTGTCTACACAGGAAGCAGTGATTCTCTGAGCCCGGGCTAACAGACTCAGGCAAGTGGGGCCCAGGCTAAGCCCACCCCCACCCCTTGGCTTTAGAGCCCGGGCTCCGGCTCCAGCCCCAGCTGTAGCATCTACACTAGCCCGAGCCCAAGCCTGTTGACCCGGCTCTGAGATTCACTGTATCCTTAAAGGGTCAGGATGGCTGGGGCTGGCCTGCCCCTTTCAATCATATGTGCCTGCACCAGAATTAGCAGCCTCCCATCATAAAGGGGCTAGACTAATTGGGGTCAGGTGAGAGCCTGAAACAGCTGGGCCTGGTAAAAAGGCAAAGAGCCCCACTTGGGGAGGAACCTCAGAGAGCAAATTGGGTTCCTGGGGCAGGTTGTGAAGGAGGGTCTGGAAGGACTCCAGGGAAGCAGCCAGGAGCCAGGGCTCTGTCGTAAAGGACAGATTTAAAGGTAGCCCAGAAGGGGCTGGCAATTGAGCCTAGACAGGCACCTAACAGGGAGAGAAGAAACTTTTGTTTTTTTAGACATTTTTTTTACCCTGGGAGGGGTTACGTTTTTAGTCAGTGACTTTGCAAGAGACCTGAGCCACATGAATGTCTGGGAGAGACAGAAAATTCCAGTGAGGAGAAATGAAGCCAGGGAGCACCTGCAGTGGCCACTCTTGGCCAGCAGCAGGTGCTGTGGGGCAGGTACCGCTGTGACACCCCCCTTGGCACATTCATATAGGGTCAGGCCTTGCTTGACCTTTCATCAGACAATAAGCCTGCGTGCAGCTCAGGTGCCAGCCTTGCCACCCGAACCCCTGAAATAACATGGACCCTCTGTTATCGTGAACAGTGACCCTGGCCTTCTGCCAATCGAAAATCTTATTGAAATACACTCGGCCTAATTCTGCTTTCATTTACACTGGTACAAATCCAGAGTCACTCCAATGAGGTCAGTGAAGTTACTCCAGATTTATACTAGTGTGAGTGACAGTAGAATATGGCCTTTTTTTCCTCATGTGGTTCTTTCACAGAGTTCTGTTTTTGAATGGCTTTACGGGAGCTATTTCTGCTGTTGGGATGCAAGACATTTCTTATTAATAGTAAAAATCTCGTTTGTATTTTATTTCACCAGTGAACTTTAGGAAATGAGGGGTTTGTAGAGGTTTGGAGGAAGCGGATGTGGATTCAGGGCGGAGAGAGAAAGCGATGCAGTAATTGGAGGTGAGTGTGGAGAAAGCCCCTTCTTCAGTAAGCATGGCGAGGTCACGGTCCCATGAGTAAGGGGTGGAATAAATCCATAAATGGAGTGTCACTCTGGATTAAGAGTGGAGTCAAAGCAAGTGCATATCAGTGTGTCAGTGAAGGGTGAGTCAGTGAAGGAGGAGTATCAGAGAAGTATGTGATGGGAGTTGTTAGTGTGTGTCGCTCTGGGGGGCTGATGTAATTTTATCACTTTCAAAGCATTTTAGAAGGGTGGGCCGCATCACCCCCATTTTACAGATAGGGAAACCAAGGGAGAGAGCAGGGAAGTGACGTGCAAGATGAACCGGTCAGAAATAGAGCCAAGGTTGCTCACCACCAGTATCCATCTCCCATCCCTGGACAACACTCACTCATCTCAGCTGCTCTGCAGGAGGGGGTGAGCAAATCCCTAGCCGTGGCTCACCGGGTGTACGCAGCGAGGGACCGCAAGGGAGGGATGAGGTGTGTCCAAGGCATTAAGGCGCATGCAGGGCTGAGTGGATCCATGCAGCATGTATGCACTGGCTCTGTGCCCAGAAACAACAGGCCACAGCTGATAGAAGTGGCAAGTGGAACAACAAGCCTCCTTCTCCAGGGCATTTAAACAACCTGGTTCCTATCCAGCTTCAGGGCTCTGTAAAGTGTCTCTCCAGGAAGGGAAAATACTCAGTTCAGCTCCTTGGGGCAGTGGCTGTGTCTCCCTTGGGCAGGCTGGGTAACTCCCCTGCTCCCGGGGAGATTCCCCACACACACACACAGGTCTTCCCCAACTCTGGACTCCCCACCTTACCCTCTACAAGAGGAAACAGTCCTGCCCTTCCCCCGCTTCCTCCTCCCGCCCCCCCAACTGAGCTCATTCCCTCACTGCAATCTCTGCAAACCTGGTGCTGTCCTCAGCTCAGGGTAAGAGATTTAACCCTTTGTCCTCCCAGTTTATGGGGGGAACTATATGCCCCATCACTATTCTTGTTTCCTGCATGTACATAATGGGCAGCTGGGTGTGTGTGTTGTATGTAGATAGGGCATGCAGAGGTGGATGCTCTGGATGTAGATGTGCGTGAGGGATAGGTCTGAGCTGTGAACTGCAAACAGGGCCAAATTATCCCCTGACTCTGGTGGTGCTGAGCTGGTAGGGTTTGTTCCAGATCCTCTCCTAGTGAGACAGGCAGGCACAGTGGTCAGATTATGTTTCTAGGCCTGGAGATCCTTCCAGTCGGGAATTACAGTAAGGAAAAATCCAGGGTGTTTTTCTACAAAACATTTTATTTTCCAAAATCATCGCTCTACCCAATCCCTGGTTGTCGCCTAATATTACAGCACAAAGAACCCAACACATTCAACAGCCTGGCGTGTTTTTGTATCAGTCACTGCGATGCACGGGGAGTCATGTGACCCACCTGCATGCATTCCATAAATAATATAATTAGCAATACAACGAATGTGGTCCCAGCTGCACGTCTGAAATAGCTTCACATGATATGTTAAAAGTCCAGCGTTTGTCAGTTGTTTGAAAAGTGGGTTGGTCGCAGCATCCTGGCATGTGTCAGCAGAAGTGAGGTGAGATCCTTCCGGGGCCCTTTGAACTCTGTCCTTAGGTGGCCAGGTCTCGGGGTCAGGAAGCGCCTGTTTGTCCCATGTGACAGCACCTTGCACAATGGGGCTGTGAAGTGCTACCGTAATACATGTAATAAATAGGAATAATTCTCTGTCCCCAGCTCTGCTCAGTTCAGATCCAGGTGGGTCACATAGGCTTGGACCCAGGAGTTGCTGGGGTTGGCACAGAGGGCCCGGCCTTTCTTCGTAATAAACCTGTGGGACAGAAGGAGATGGGTTAGAGCGAGAGAAACGTTGTGTCCCTCCCCCACCCTCCCGGGTCACCCCACTTCCAGAGCTCAGTGCAGTCAGCTCAGGACAGTCAGTTCTGTCCTGTCCCTGAAGTATCCTCCACCAGAACCTGATGCTGGTCTGGGCCACCTGGTCTGCCCCTCCTCCCATTCGGCTGCCTGTTCTACATATTAAAGCCTTCTGTGGGCTGCCCTCTCCCAGCCTCACTTCCTGCCCCACCTCCACACCCCATTACCCCCAGGGGTGAGCAGGTCCCACCCCAGGACCCTAGAGGAGCCATGGGGGAATCCCTTCTAGGTGGCCTTTTCTTCAGGCTGCGAATACTTGGCTCTCAGAGTCTGTGCTGGTGCAGTGGGCTCTCTAGTCATTAACCTCAGGCCTTTGACACCTGAATTTGCCTCATGCTAGCAACCAGAAGCAGCAGCCAGACACCAAGGTACGTCTACACTGGAATAAAACACCCATGGCTGGCCTGGGTCAGCTGACTCAGGCTCAGGTTGTGGGGCTAAACATTGCCATGTAGACATTTGGGCTTGGGCTGAAACCCAGGCTCTGGGATCCTCCCGCCTTGCAGAATCCCAGAGCTCGGGCTCTACCCCGAGCCTGAATGTCTACACCGCAATTTTACAGCCCCACAGCTGAGACCCGCAAACCCAAGTCAACTGACGCGGACCAGCCACGGGTGTTTAACTGCCGTGTAGATGTAGAGCAGGGGTTCTCAGGCTTAATTGCACTGCGACCCCCTTCTCATAACAAAAATTACTACACGATCCCGGAGGGACCGAAGCCTGAGCCTGCCCTAATCTCGCCAAAGCCCGAGCCCCACTGCGCTGGATGGGGGGCGGGGGGTCAAAGCCAAACCCCAAGGACTTCAACCTGAGGCAGGGGGCCTGTTACCTGACCCCTGCCACCCAGGGCTGAAGCCCTTGGACTTCGGTCCTGGGTAGTGAGGCTCAGGCTTTGGCCCCAGGCCCCAGCAAGTCTAAGCCAACCCTGGCCACCCCATTAAAATAGGATCACAACCCACTTTGGGGTCCCGACCCACAGTCTGAAAACTGCTGACGTAGAGCAAACTATTCCATTGCAGTGCTTGAATACACTGTAATGCTTGCAACACGAGCATGTATTGAAGCAGAAGCTGTCTCTGCACATCGGCTCACTGCCTGTCTCCGGCGTCGGGAGTTTGCACTTACACTATAGCAGGTAAGGAGCACTTGCTGCTGGTGTCATAGTAATCCACCACCATGCTGCGCGGGATCTGGCGGGCCGTGTGGGAGAAGCAGCAGGAGATGGGCATGTCCGATCCCACTGAAAGATGGAAACAGACAGCGTGAGCGTGCCTTGAAATCCATGCAAGGGAAAATAACACCCGTTATCAGGGGAAGGATTCCTCCCCCCATCTCCCAACCAAAGAGCAATAAATAGGTTTCCTTCAGAAATGGACATTTTCAGAGAGAGAAGCTGGACTCACGTGGGGCAGAGGAGGCCAGGGAGCAGAAGGCAGCGCTGGTGAGAACGGCGAGGGCAGCCACGCAGACCTTCATGTTGCTGTGGAGAGAGGCTGAGCAAAGCCGGGCCAGGGACGACGGCACACACCAGCTGTGACACTGAGAGGCTAGTCTCCTCTCCCTTTATAGGGAATTCCAGAGGCAGAGAGACAAAGCGAAGCAGAATGGAATTTCCAGAGCGGATGTCACAGCATGAGCTGTGCAGATGGGAGAAAAGGAAACTTGCAGCCAAACCTCAGGAATTAATAACAAGTGAGGGGCTGAGTGTGCCAAGCTCTTACTCAGCACGTTTATTTCATAACATCAGGCCCCAAGGAAAACAGAACGGTGCCTGTAAGTCACATGGGGTGGGGAGGATTTATCCATTGGGACAAAGAGAGGGACTTTTCCCTGGCCATGCAAGTTGTGCAAGTCTGGACAAATAGGAGGCATCTGGGATATACTGCTTCTCTCATGAGCCAGAGCGTCGTATGAATGAGAGATTAAGAGCGGGTGGGGGAAGAGGTGCCCTAGGAGCTATTACACTGTTGGTGTGCCATCTGCAGATCCCTCCGCCCTAGGACGATCCTGCCAGAGCTGGCTTCTCAGGATCTAGGGCCACTCTGCCAAGCTGCCGGGACACAGCCGTGGACGGGGTTTTGTTCTTCATATGAAACTCAATGGCTTTGTTTTGATTCAGTGCCTGTAGTCACTGGAGTCAGGCAAGCAGGATTTAGTCCCGGATGCAAGATCAGAGTGTTGGCAGGTAAAATCAGATGTTAATCCACGGAGCAGTGTGTGTTACAGGTCCCTGTCTGCCAATCTGCAGAGGATAGGAGTTGTGACACACACTCCCCATTACCGTGTGTGGGTTTGTTAGCTCAAGCTGCTGCAGTATGTGCTTTTAGCTCTGCAGGTCCCCAGGTCAGCCCTCGGTGTGCTGAAGATGGCAGCTGTCACACAGGTGAGAAACCCTTAACCACATTTAGTACGCTAGGAGAGAGAGACAGATTCACCCCCCTGCCCTTTGGTAGCCATTCCAACAGGAGGTCATTCCAGCCAAGAAGAAATTGGTGACACAGGCTTCGTGGGGCTGTAGCTACGTCGGATGATATGTTAGAAACACTGGACTATGGTCTGATCTGATAGACCGGGGTGGCCAAGCCGTGGCTCCGGAGCTGCATGCGGCTCTTCAGAGGTTAATATGCGGCTCCTTGTACAGGCACCGACACCAACACCGACTCCGAGGTTGGAGCAGGCGCCAACTTTCCAGTGTGCCGGGGGGGAGGGGGGCCTCACTGCTCTGCCCCTGGCTCTGCCACAGGCCCTGCCCCCACTCCACCCCTTCCAGCCCCCTCCCCTGAGCCTGCCGTGCCCTCGTTTTTCCCCCCTCCTCCCCCAGAGCCTCCTGCGCACATGAAACAGCTGATTGCTGGGGGAGCGGGGAGGGAGGAGTTGGTGCTGGGTGGTGGGGGCTGCCGGCAGGCGGGGAGCGCTGCGGGGGGGGGCTGCTGACATATTGCTATGGCTCTTTGACCATGTACATTGGTAAATTCTGGCTCCTTCTCAGACTTAGGTTGGCCACCCCTGTGCTAGAGCAATTCCTGTGTTGCTAATATATCAATATATCAATCAGACCCAGCCAATCTCCTGCCTTCAACAGCGGCCAGTGCCAGCTGCTTCAGAAGGTACAAGAAATCCACAGTGGAAGGTAAGGAGATAATCTGCCCCCAGCTACAGATTGGTTTGTGCCTTGAAGCAGGAGGGGTTAGATCCCTTCCAAACTCATGGACTCCAAGGCCGGAAGGGACCATTGTGATCATCTAGTCTGACCTCATGTAGAGCACAGGCCAGAGACCTGCCCCTAAATAATTCCTGGAACAGCGCTCATAGAAAATCATCCCATCTTGATTTAAAAATTGTCAGTGATGGAGACCCCACCACGACCCTTGGTCCATTGTTCTAATGATTAATTACTCTCACCATTAAAATGTACACCTTATTTCCAGTTGGAATATGTCTAGCTTCAACTTCCAGCCATTGGACGGTGTTAGACCTCTCTCTACTGGATTGAACAGCCATTATTAAATATTGGTTCCCCAGGTAGTTACAGACTGTGATCAGGTCACCCCTTAACCTTCTCTTTTTGTTAAAGTGAAGAGATTGAACTCCTTGAATCTCTCACTATAAGGCAGGTTTTCTAATCCTTTAATCATTCTCATGGCTCTTCTCTGATCCCTCTCCAATTTATCAGCATCCTTCTTGAATTGTGGGCACCAGAACTGGGCACAGTATGCCAGCAGTGGTCACACCAGTGCCGAATACAGAGGTAAAACAACCTCTGTACTGCTACTTGAGAGTCCCCTGTTTATGCATCCCAGGACCACATTCGCTCTTTTCGACACTCACACTCTGCTGATTATCCACCATGACCTCCAAATTTTTTTCAGAGTCACTGCTTCCCAGGATAGAGTCTCCCACCTGTAAGGATGCCCTGCATTCTTTGTTCCTAGATGTGCACATTTACATTTGCTATATTAAAACACATATTGTTTGCTTGCACCCAATTTAGCAAGCGATCCAGATAGCTCTGAATCAGTGACCTGTATTCTTCATTATTTACCACTCCCCCAATTTTTGTGTCATCTGCAAGCCTTCAGTGATGATTTTATGTTTTCCTCCAGGTCACTGATAAAAATGTTAAATAGCGCAGGGCCAAGAACTGATCCCTGCAGGGCCCCACTGGAAACAGGCCTGTTTGATGGTTTCATTTTGAGCCCTATCAGTTAGCCAGTTTTTATGCCATTTAATGTGTGCTGTGTTAATTTTATATACTAGTTTTTTAATCAAAATGTCATACAGTACCAAGTCAAATGCCTTACAGAAATCTAAGTGTATTATGGCAACACTCTTACCTTTATCTACTAAACTTCTAATCACATCAAAAAAAAGATATCAAATTAGTTTGACAGCATCTATTTTCAGTAAATCCATGTTAATTTTCACTACTTACATTACCCTCTTTTAGTCATCCTGTTTACAGAGGTTCTGGAACAATTTTTATAGTGGGGGTGCTGAGAGCCATTGAACCAAGCTGTATATTCTGTATATAATGGAAACCACCCCCAGCACCCCTAGTTCCAGCACCTACGCCTGTTTACGCTTTTCAAAAATTGGTACAACATTAGCTTTCTTCCAGTCTTCTGGACCTTCCCCAGTGCTCCAAGACTTACTGAAAATCAACATTAATGGTCCAGTGAGCTCCTCTGCCAGCTCTTTTACAACTCTTGAATGAAAGTTATCTGGATCTGCTGATTTAAAAATGTCTGACTTTTGTTTGTTTCTTTCCTATGTATTGTTATAACTCCAGATATTGGTGTTTGGCATCATGTTCTTGGATGGTCGCTGCAATCTACAAGCCATACTCCAAGGAGCTAAGGGAGAAAAGGGTCAAGTTCAATCTGGACAAAGCCAATGTTAGACCAATCGAAACAAAGGGTTTTGGTCATGCCCCCTCAGCTGACAATATAAAGCTCAAGCCTGCAAAAGTAGCAGCAGTTGCTGAAATGAGGTCACTAGAGAATGATGCTAAGCTGGAGAAGTCATCAGGATGGGGATTTACCTTGCCAGGTTTGTACCGTGCCTTTCCGAAGTCTTGGCATGACTAAAAGATCACCTAAAGAAAGACTCAGTGTTCCACTGGGTTGCCCAGTGAGATTCTGTCTTCACCAGAGTGAACCATCTCATCTCCAGTGCAAGCTCGTTTGCACACTGTGGTATAAATGAAGAAGTGGATGCATCTGTGGAAGTAGATAAAGGGAATTTGGATGCAGGCCTCTGTATTGAGCAGGAGTCAGGCTAACTCTAGCTTTAATAACCCGAGATTTGTGGAAGCAGGGATAGTGCGAAGCGAGTGGAAAACAATTGTGAAAGAGGCGGTGTGACCTTGTATGAGACAAGAAGAGAATGCCGACGACAAGAGAAATGGTAAGAAAAATAAGAGATCATGAAGGAATATGGATAACCAATATGCAGCTGTTGCTTATTATTGTCTGTAATAAAGGTATAAATACTTGCTCTAATTGTTTATCTTGGAGAGCCCTGCCTAGGTGGGGGAAACCCTGTGTCCTAGTGCACTCTCTCCCTCTGTGCAATTGCTTGAGATAATAAAGTGTATCTGATTTGCTGCACCCAACCTGAGAGTGAGACCTGTGTCTTTCTCCGACACGTCTAAATGAGGGCTTGGGGATTCCATACATCCAAGGAAATAAATTGTGCACAGCTCAAAAAGGAGAGCCCTGCCCATTGTCTGGCTATGGGTTACGCTTACAGCCCATATGTGCATGGGAGAAACCTGACCTCTTTGCAGACAGTCATAACAAAACTCCTTGCTGGAGCACCACCAAGGCTACAAAGAAAGAAGCTGTGGCTGCAGAAATACAATACGGTGGTTAAACACAGGCTAGATGACAGTTTTATTCAACAGGGGCCTTACAGTGCCTTTGACCAAAGCGTATGGCCCAGTGATAATCCTACCGGTATGCTATCCATGTTAGCTATCTTGTAAAACAGCTTGATTAATGCAATTCAACCCTGAACAACCAGGTTCTGAAATATTTAGTAGAGGAGGGGGAAATGGAATTCATATTACAAATGAATTTGATCTGATTTCTTTTTCTTTCCTTTCAGAAAGGATGTGACATTATTAGTGATATTGCAGATGGTTTTGCCTAATTCTATGTATCAGCATAAACCAGTTAGCGCTTAGAATCATAGGATCATAGAATATCAGGGTTGGAAGGGACCTCAGGAGGTCATCTAGTCCAACCCCCTGCTCAAAGCAGGACCAATCCCCAATCAAATCATCCCAGCCAGGGCTTTGTCAAGCCTGACCTTAAAAACTTCAAGGAAGGAGATTCTACCACCTCCCTAGGTAACGCATTCCAGTGTTTCACCACCCTCCTAGTGAAAAAGTTTTTCCTAATATCCAACCTAAACCTCCCCCACTGCAACTTGAGACCATTACTCCTTGTCCTGTCCTCTTCTACCACTGAGAATAGTCTAGAACCATCCTCTCTGGAACGACCTCGCAGGTAGTTGAAAGCAGCTATCAAATCCCCCCTCATTCTTCTCTTCTGCAGACTAAACAATCCCAGTTCCCTCAGCCTCTCCTCATAAGTCATGTGTTCCAGACCCCTAATAATTTTTGTTGCCCTTCGCTGGACTCTCTCCAATTTATCCACATCCTTCTTGTAGTGTGGGGCCCAAAACTGGACACAGTACTCCAGATGAGGCCTCACCAATGTCGAATAGAGGGGAATGATCACGTCCCTCGATCTGCTCGCTATGCCCCTACTTATACATCCCAAAATGCCATTGGCCTTCTTGGCAACAAGGGCACATTGCTGACTCATATCCAGCTTCTCGTCCACTGTAACCCCTAGGTCCTTTTCCACAGAACTGCTGCCGAGCCATTCGGTCCCTAGTCTGTAGCTGTGCATTGGGTTCTTCCGTCCTAAGTGCAGGACCCTGCACTTATCCTTATTGAACCTCATCAGATTTCTTTTGGCCCAATCCTCCAATTTGTCTAGGTCCATCTGTATCCTATCCCTGCCCTCCAGCGTATCTACCTCTCCTCCCAGTTTAATGTCATCTGCAAACTTGTTGAGGGTGCAATCCACACCATCCTCCAGATCATTAATGAAGATATTGAACAAAATTGTCCCCAGGACCGACCCCTGGGGCACTCCACTTGACACCGGCTGCCAACTAGACATGGAGCCATTGATCACTACCCGTTGAGCCCGACAATCTAGCCAACTTTCTACCCACCTTATAGTGCATTCATCCAGCCCATACTTCTTTAACTTGCTGACAAGAATACTGTGGGAGACCGTGTCAAAAGCTTTGCTAAAGTCAAGAAACAATACATCCACTGCTTTCCCTTCATTCACAGAACCAGTAATCTCATCATAGAAGGCGATTAGATTAGTCAGGCATGACCTTCCCTTGGTGAATCCATGCTGACTGTTCCTGATCACTTTCCTCTCGTGTAAGTGCTTCAGGATTGATTCCTTGAGGACCTGCTCCATGATTTTTCCGGGGACTGAGGTGAGGCTGACTGGCCTGTAGTTCCCAGGATCCTCCTTCTTCCCTTTTTTAAAGATTGGCACTACATTAGCCTTTTTCCAGTCATCTGGGACTTCCCCCGTTCACCACGAGTTTTCAAAGATAATGGCCAATGGCTCTGCAATCACATCTGCCAATTCCTTTAGCACTCTCAGATGCAACGCATCCGGCCCCATGGACTTGTGCACATCCAGCTTTTCTAAATAGTCCCTAACCACCTCTTTCTCCACAGAGGGCTGGCCATCTACTCCCCATGTTGTGATGCCCAGCGCAGCAGTCTGGGAGCTGTCCTTGTTAGTGAAGACAGAGGCAAAAAAAGCATTGAGCACATTAGCTTTTTCCACATCCTCTGTCACTAGGTTGCCTCCCTCATTCAGTAAGGGGCCCATACTTTCCTTGGCTTTCTTCTTGTTGCCAACATACCTGAAGAAACCCTTCTTGTTACTCTTGACATCTCTTGCTAGCTGCAGCTCCAGGTGCGATTTGGCCCTCCTGATTTCATTCCTACATGCCCAAGCAATATTTTTATACTCTTCCCTGGTCATATGTCCAACCTTCCACTTCTTGTAAGCTTCTTTTTTATGTTTAAGATCCGCTAGGATTTCACCGTTAAGCCAAGCTGGTCGCCTGCCATATTTACTATTCTTTCGACTCATCGGGATGGTTTGTCCCTGTAACCTCAACAGGGATTCCTTGAAATACAGCCAGCTCTCCTGGACTCCTTTCCCCTTCATGTTAGTCCCCCAGGGGATCCTACCCATCCGCTCCCTGAGGGAGTCGAAGTCTGCTTTCCTGAAGTCCAGGGTCCGTATCCTGCTGCTTACCTTTCTTCCCTGTGTCAGGATCCTGAACTCAACCAACTCATGGTCACTGCCTCCCAGATTCCCATCCACTTTTGCTTCCCCCACTAATTCTTCCCTATTTGTGAGCAGGAGGTCAAGAAAAGCTTCCCCCCTAGTTGGCTCGTCTAGCACTTGCACCAGGAAATTGTCCCCTACGCTTTCCAAAAACTTCCTGGATTGTCTATGCACCGCTGTATTGCTCTCCCAGCAAATATCAGGAAAATTAAAGTCACCCATGAGAACCAGGGCGTGCGATCTAGTAGTTTCTGCGAGTTGCCGGAAGAAAGCCTCATCCACCTCATCCCCCTGGTCCGGTGGTCTATAGCAGACTCCCACCACTACATCACTCTTGTTGCTCACGCTTCTAAACTTAATCCAGAGACACTCAGGTTTTTCTGCAGTTTCGTACCGGAGCTCTGAGCAGTCATACTGCTCCCTTACATACAGTGCTACTCCCCCACCTTTTCTGCCCTGCCTGTCCTTCCTGAACAGTTTATACCCATCCATGACAGTACTCCAGTCATTTGAGTTATCCCACCAAGTCTCTGTTATTCCAATCACGTCATAATTCCTTGACATCACCAGGACCTCCAGTTCTCCCTGCTTGTTTCCAAGGCTTTGTGCATTCGTATATAAGCACTTGAGAGAACCTGCTGATCGCCCCCTCATTCTCAGTATGAGGCAGGAGCCCTCCCCTCACAGACGTTCCTGCCTGTGCTTCCTCCCGGTATCCCATTTTCCCACTTACCTCAGGGCTTTGGTCTCCTTCCCCCGGTGAACCTAGTTTAAAGCCCTCCTCACTAGGTTAGCCAGCCTGTTTGCGAAGATGCTCTTCCCTCTCTTCGTAAGATGGAGCCCGTCTCTGCCCAGCACTCCTCCTTCATGGAACACCATCCCGTGGTCAAAGAATCCAAAGCTTGGAGAAATGCTTATTGTCAACTCCGGTGCAGTTCTCTTTAGAATCTTAGCATATCACCAATAAAGTTGGTACCCTTCCTGTATCCCTCTGAGGCCCAGTCTACCGTTAAAAATTAGATCAACCTAGCTATGTGGCTCAGGACTGTGAAAAATTTCGCACTCTGAGTGCCAAAGTTAGGTCAACCCAACCCTAGTGTAGACTCAGCTAGGTGGATAGAAAAATTCTTCCATCAACCTGTTACCCCCTCTCAGAGAGGTGGATTAACTACGCTGGCGGAACAAAACCTTCAGCTGACGCAGGAAGCGTCTACACGACAGCGCCACAGCAGCGCCGCTGCAATGCTGCAAGTGGGCCAGGCAGTGCTTGTAGCATAGACGTAGTGAGACTCAAAATCGTTCTTCTAGGTGTAGCTGCTGCCTCTGGGCCCCAGTGTGTATCATTATTAATAATGATTCTCAGCTCTTATCTAGCACCCTTCATCCGTCGGGCTCAAAGTGCTTTACAAAGGAAATAAGTAGTGTTATCTGGGGAAACTGAGGCACAGGGCGATGAAGGGACTAGCTCAAGGTCACCCAGCAGGGCTGTGGCCAAGCCAGGAATAGAATCATAAAACTATAAGGATGGAAGGGACCTCAAGAGGTCACCTAGGACCAGGTATCCTGAGACCATCCCTGACAGGTGTTTGTCTAACCTGTTCTTAAAAACCTCCAGTGACAGGGATTCCACAACCTCCCTTGGAAGCCTCCCAGAGCTTCACGACCCTGAGGGTTAGAAAGGATTTTTCCCCCAATATCTAATGCAAATCTCCCTTGCTGATGATTAAGCCCGTTGCCTCTTGTGCTACCCTCTGTAGACATGGAGAATAGTTGATCACTGTCCTCTTTGTAGCAGTCCTTCACGCATCTGAAGACTGTTACAAGTTCCCCCTCCGGCTCCTTTTTGTGAGACTAGACATGCCCAGCTTTTTTTAACCTTTCCTCACAGGGCAGGTTTTCTAAACCTTTTATTATTTTGGTTAATCTCCTGTGGACTCTCTCCAGTTTGTCCACATCTTTCTTAAAGTGTAGTGCCCAAAACCGGACCCAGTGGTCCAGCTGAGGCCTCACCAATGCCAAGCAGAGTGGGTCAATTACCTCCCGTGTCTTAGGTATGACACTCCTGTTCATACACCCCGGAATATTTGCCTTTTTCCGACAGCATCACATTGTTTGCTCCGGTTCAATTTGTGATCCACTGTAACCTCCAGATCCTTTTCAGCCGTGCTATGGCCTAGCCAGTTATTCCCCATTTTGTAGCTGTGCATTCGCTTTTTTCTTTCCAAATGAAGTGTAGCACTTTGCATTTGCCTTTACTGAATTTCATTTTGTTACATTGGAGAGCTGCTCTGAAATAGTCAAGGTTGTTTTGAATTCTAATCCAGTCCTTGCAATCTTCTCCCCATGTAGGTACTGATATCCCATGATCAAGTCTCCCCTTAACCTTCTCTTATTCCTGGATTGAAGGGGCACTTTATAACTTTATAAACTGAGGCAGGGGTGTTTGGGGGGATGAGAGAATAGAAAGGAAAAGTAAGAAATTATTTAAAAGGGCAAGTGGGTATTGAGGGTGTGGACAAATTGGAGAGATTCCAGCAGAGGGCAACGAAAATGATTAGGGGACTAGAGCACATGACTTACAAGGAGAGGCTGAGGGAACTGGGGTTATTTACTCCGCAGAAGAGAAGAGTGAGGGGGGATTTGATAGCAGCCTTCAACTACCTGAAGGGTGGTTCCAAAGAGGATGGAGCTAGGCTGTTCTCAGTGGTAGCAGATGACAGAACAAGGAGCAATGGTCTCAAGTTGCAGTGGGGGAGGTCTAGGTTGGATATTAGGAAACATTATTTCACTAGGAGGGTGGTGAAGCACTGGAATGGGTTCCCTAGGGAGGTGGTGCAAACTCCATCTTGAGAGGTTTGTAAGGCCCAGCTTGACAAAGCCCTGGCTGGGATGATTTAGTTGGGGTTGGTCCTGCTTTGAGCACGGGGTTGGACTAGATGACCTCCTGAGGTCTCTTCCAACCCTAATCTTCTATGATTCTACCAGGATTTAATGGGGGGTTGAGTGTTAATCCCTTAAGATAGGGTGCATTGTGGTATTATTGGTTTTGCTCACAGGAATGTTTAGTTGGCATGGAGGGGAAGAGGTGTCTCCTGGAGGAAAGGATTGTGTCTTTTGCTCTTTACACACAAATAATGCGAAGAAACCACACCGGCATCATTGGGTCCCAAATAGCCACCAAACACATCAGGCCTAGCTACATGTACTTGGCTGCTCTGGCTAGGCTGGGGCAGCTTCTAAAACATAGAGCACAGTGTGCACCACTACAGGGCTCAAATGCTATTTAAAGGGATACTACCCTATTCCTCTGCACTACAGCAGGGCTTAGAGATTTGTTCCTATAAGTTTTCTGTCCTTCCTTATGACCCCACCCAGGGCTGGGTCTAGGGGTGGGCGAGCAGGTCGGTCACCCAGGTGGGCACCTTACCAGGGGGCAAGGGACTCTTGTTGTTCTACTGTGATTGGCCAGCCATTTTTGCTTCACTTGGCCGATGGTGGGCTTGGTTGGTTGGTTGTTTTTTTAGGGCCGTTCCTGTCCCCAGCCAGTGGGTATGGACTAGCTAGCGTGGCCTCAGTGATGGGAAAGGGCTCAGGTTATGTGAGGCTCAGAGGTCGAGGGACATGCTCTGTGAGATGCTTGGCAGCCCCATGGTCTGTCCTGAACCAGGGGTTTGAGGTCGGTTAATGGTGGGAAGCTCCAGGCTGTTTCTCGCTCAGATTTCAGGTTTAATACTTTGTCAGGTTCCAGCTTGAGGACTCATCTCGGGCACCGAGGGACTTGTCAGAACTGTCTCACAGCTGAGCAGGATGTGGTGAGGTGTGCCTGCAATACACGGAGCCCTCTGGCTCCCTGGCCCCCTTTCAGGGTGTGATAAGGCAGGAAATGCAGGTTCCCACCTGGCGACAGCAGAGTCTTCCATTGGCTGCAGCCTCCTGCTAGCAATGGTCTGGTGCCCATCCTGCACCTGCGGTATCCCAGCGCCTTTGCTATCACTGACCGGGAGGTGATGCAATCTCTCTGCAGAGCCTGGCGGCTGGGGTCACCAGGGTCACCCTGAGCAGCCCCATTCTTCGGACTGCAAGATCCCAGAGGGGATGCGGGTGCACCAGTTGCAGGGCCTCCAGCCTGGTGCATGCTGAGCAAGAGAAGTATTAGACCTCTAGGCTGCAACACCCTTGGGATGTGCAGGGCCCATGGCTCCCGGTGCCTTTCCCTTGGTGCCCGGACAGTGGGGTCCCTCTGCTTTCCAAGTGTCTGTGCAGACAGATATGAAGTGGACAGTTACAGCTCAGTCTGGACAATGAGCCCTTTGAGGGGAGTGAAAACATTCATGAGAGCCAAGGCTGAGAGCTGGAGTCAGGCACGGGGTGAGCTGGGCTCCATCCGCTTCAGAGAGAACAACAACAGCAAAGCAGCTTGACTTACAAGCTGCCCCAGAGATGGGAAACATGTCGCAGCCTGAACCAAACTAGCCACCCACAGCTGGCCTGGCTCTGCTCTTAGGTGTCTGCTTCCAGGAAGCTCCCCCAGTGCTGCGGGAGACTCACCCTGCACAAGGCTCCCGTGACCCCCTTGGGATTTCCTGGGCCAGCCCCGCCTGCACGGTGCAGCCGGCCCAGTTCCAGCCCTCAGTGGCCAGCTTTGCCAAGGTGAGCTCGCAGAGTGAAAGAACAGCCCTGGGGTTATGGGGCTAGCCTGGGACTTGGGGAACCTGGGCTCAGTTTCCTGCTCTTCCACATTCTGTGTGACCTTGGGCAAGACACTTGGCCTTCCTATGCCTCAGTCCCATCTGTATAATGGGGATAACGGCACTGAGCTGTCTCATGGGGTGGGTGGGGAGTGACAATACACTGACAATTGTGAGGCACTCCGATGGGGACAGGTAAGTACCTAGATGGATAGTCTGAGTGGAACAACCATGGGATCTGGGGTTGTCATAAGGGGCCGTTGCCAGCTGGTGTGAGCTGACCTTGATTGGGGCATGTAAAAGCCATTTAAAGCCACCTTTGTCTTGTCCTGAGTGGGACTAAGCTGGATCTGGGGATCAAACCTTATAATAGCATCTCCTCAGCTCTCTGGCCCTCACTAGGACGCTGAGGATCACGGTCTCCAAGACTGTGGGACAAGAGGTTTCCTGGCTGGAAAGTTCCGACCTAGGAGCACTGACTCTGGCTGTGATTCTGTGGCCCCTTTACACACCTGGGGGATGTTCTGGAGCCAGGAGAAACCTCCCAGCCTCTCCAGGGTGACTTTGACCCACTTTGAGTACGGCCACGCCAAACGCCACGGAGGCAAACGTGCCTTCTTCCCTCTCAGAGGCCGGAGAGGGCCAACCCCCCCCCACATACACACACACGCACACCCGCCCAGCTCACATCCTGCTGCACTCAGCTCATTTGCGCCACTCTTGTTCACACCCGCACAGCATCATAACACAGTCAGAGTGTCGGTGCGTGGTTTTCACACTCCTCTGCGCTCTCTGGCACAGACACAGTTGCGACCTACAAAGGCGAAGGAAATCAAGTTGTGTATCCCCTCCCCCCACCTCTTTGCTTCTTCACAGTCACAACCAGGGGTGATCAGGCATCTGTGAGGTGGAGAATCTGGGACACAGGAAGAGGTGAGGGTTGGAAGTGAAGGGGAGAACACAGCCATCCTGCAATCTCCTCCATGGTGAGCAATGAACAGTGCTTGCACTCTTACACAATTGGTCCTTTATCAGATTTCTTATAAACTGCGTCACGCCAGGGTTGGCCAGCTGGGAGTCCCCCATTTGTCTCTTTTTCCCTCCCTATCTTATTTCCTCTCTTTCCCTGTTTTCTTTGTCTAAGGGGGGGAGGGATAGCTCAGTGGTTTGAGCATTGGCCTGCTAAACCCAGGGTTGTGAGTTCAATCCTCGAGGGGGCCATTTAGGGATCTGGGGCAAACATTGGAGATTGGTCCGGCTTTGAGCAGGGGGTTGGACTAGATGACCTCCTGAGGTCCCTTCCAACCCTGAGATTCTATGAGTGTCTGGTTTAGCTGGCCAAGACATTATATGTTGCAACACTGCTGTAAGCCTGTGACTGGAAAGAGGCAGCTAAAAGCAATGCCCTCAACAGCCCAAGGCAGGTACAAATTTGCCAGGTCTTGGAGTGGCTAGGAAGACCGTGTGCCAGGCCTGTGTTTTTCCAGCAGCAATGTTTGCAAGCATAACCCTTCTGCCAGGTGGAGCCAGCAGCAACAAGGGCAGGGTTCAGCATCTGGGAATTCCTCTTAACAATACAAAACAGAACCAGCTTGAGCCTGCACCCAGGAACCTGGGGAAATTACACACCACCCCTCGGCACCTCTCAGAGGCCACACTTCCCCTCTCACTAGCACTGAGTCTGTGTACAAAAAAATAAACTGTGTGTTAAAAGGGAAAGGGAACCGAGCTTTTATTTGGAAAAACACCACAACCACTATTCAGAGCATGTAACCCTAAGCAAATACCCACCCCACAGTACGTTGGACAGTGGCCTTTGCCTCCGTTTCCCACTTCGTGGTAGGAAAAGTCAATGAATGAATGTCCCTTTAATAGGCCGCGCCTCTTTCCCTCTGCTGCACCCCACTCACAATTGGTTGGCCTTAGTCAGTGCAGACCCAGAGTTCAGCGATGCATTCAGATGGGTGTTCACCTCCCACCCCTGAAAAGGGTGTGGGGGGACAACAAGCAACACCTCTGTAGCTGCTGCCACCTCTTGGCTGCTGCTATGTCTGCCACTGCTTGCCACTTGCCTCGTTGCCACCCCCGGCTGCTCACTCCCACCTCTGCTGCTGCTTGCCACTCCCTGCCACTTCTGCGATGTCCCCCTCTTAGCCCAGTTCTTAGTGATTGCACCAGTGGGGAACCTCTGTGTAACTGCCTTTTCGTTGTCTTTTATTGCAACACGGTCCCCATAGCAGGTCTCAGACTTAGCTCCTAGACCTGTTCACTAGTGATTTCAGATCTAGTCATCACGAAGCAGAAACAAGGACCCTGGACGGAGTCCAATCAGCTCTCTCTTTAAACACTGGAGCAGCGAGGGTCGAACGCTGTCCAGGACTCTTAAAGTAGAATCCACATAAGAACATAAGAATGGCCAGACTGGCTCAGACCAAAGGTCCAGCTAGCCCAGTATCCTGTCTGCCAACAGTGGCCAACGCCAGGTGCCCCAGAGGGAATGAACAGAACAGGTCATCAGCAAGCGATGCATCCCCTGTCACCCATTCCTACCTTCTGGCAAACAGAGGCTAGGGACACATCCCTGCCCATCCTGGCTAACAGCCATTGGTGGACCTGTCCTCCATGAATTTATCTAGTTCTTTTTTTTAACACGCCATTGGGTAAGAACACCTTTCTTTACCCCCGTCTCTTTCACTGGGATTTGGCATCCCTACCACTGCTTAGCAAGAGAGTTAGCCCGTTAAGGGCGACCCCCTCACTCAGGGCAGGTTAAGCACAGTTCTGCCTCCCTTTACTCATACAATAGGGATAACAGCATTTCATCATCCCCGCACTCAACACTAAGGTAGTTTGTAACCCCGCACCAGCCACAATGGATCACTTTGGGAAAGCAGCTCCATCTGCTGAGCCTCTAGGCAAAGTGGACATGTCTATGCAAATACAATCTGCTTCTGAAATCTTTTCCCCCCAGTTTGTCAGGGGAGAGCTCATCCAGACCCCGTTTACACAAGTGTGAGTCAACACCAGAGACAGAAGCTGCATTTTCTATCTTCGCTTTTTCTTTCCCTTTTTGTGTGTAGGTTTGTCCTGATTTGTCTTCTAGGAAATTGGATCAGTCTTCCACAACTGCAGCAATAACAACTGCTTTAGGCACCCGTCTCAACTAATGCCCTCTGTTTGCCCCAAAAAGGACAGTTATGACCATCCTTGATACCATCTGGGACCATCAGACACTGGCTTTTTTTCCTTCTACAGACGCTTGTTATGTAAAGGAAAGGGAAGAAGGGCTAGTGCTAACATGACAGCTTTACTTTGGTTCAAAGGTTTTAACTGGTTTTCCTTCTTTGCTGTATCTTTAATAAAAGGTTAAAAAAATGTTAAATAGTGAATTTGCCAGGGCACTGAGCAGACTGAGGTTTCTGTCTACCAAACCCCAAACCTTGTTTAAAGTGTTTGGTGTTGGACAGTTTCAGGGTCATGGGAACACCTTTGACTTTTCGGGCCCATATAGTCCATGTAAATTAATACAGCAGGCCTCAGACATATCTCATGGTAGAATCTGCTTCAGAATCCAGGGAGTTTTTTGGCTTTTTCCCTTCAGAGCAATTCTCATCCCCTTACATTGAAACCTGCTATAAATAACAGAGCGATCTCATATCCTTCTTCAGCAGCTTCTTCAATTCACCCATCTCAGTGAAACACACTAAAAACTTCCCCTTTTTTGTGCAGCTACATTTATCTTGGGCATTTGTTTTTCTTTGCTTTTTATTTTAGAGGTTTTGGAGCCTACAAAACAGCAGAACTCTGACACTGCATACAAATCACCGATGGCCAGATCATCAGCAGGACATCAGTGTTATCCTGCCTTTATCCAATGCCAGTGGGAATCTCGCCAATGCAAGGTCGGAGGGCCTGGGCCTGCCTCCTTTGAAAACGCCCACAGTGCTGGGCAGAAGCAGGTGCAGGCTCTGAGCTGAGCACAGGATTTGCTTGCAGACACTCAGCACCAGAGCCGATTGAAATAGGGGGAAATCAATTCTTTGCCAAATATGAAAAAAAAACTGTTTTAAATTGAAAACAATAACATCATTCGTTGAGAATGTCAGTGGAATTCATGGGCAGCTGGTGAACCCCGCCCTTGGGGAAGCTAGCCCCCCAGCCGCGCCCCTTCCACCCAAGGCCCCATCCGCTTGCCCATCGTACCCCCGAGTGCCTCCCTCCCTCCCTCCATGGCCAGAGATCCAAGCGTGCCCACCCCCCGGAGGAGCCCCAGCCGGTCTTCCCCAGCCACACCAGTTGTCCTGACCCCCTGGCCACCTTGGGGCCACCCCAGCCCCTGGTCACCAGCCTGAGCCCTGAGCTCCAGGCTGCCAGCCCGAGCTGAGCCCCCACCAGCTTCCAGGGAGAGAGGGAGCGAGGGCGGGGCCTCGGGGCCGAGTGTGGGCAGGGCCACTGCCCGGGTTAGGGGAGGGTTAGCCTCCCCTGGCCTTGGATACCTGCCACCCATGGTGGAATTCCAGCCAGCTCCATTTAGCACTTCTAGCACTTCCCTGGCCCAGTCGGTGTAGTATCTAAGGACCTCCCAAACATTCATTCATGTGTCCTCCCCTCCCTCCTGTTAGGTAGGGCCATGTTATCATCCCCACCTGACAGATGAGGAACTGGGGCCCAGAGAAATCAGGGCCCAGATTCTCAGTGGTATTTGTGCTTAATAGAAGTTAGTAGCCAAAATGCCTTTGAAGTGGCCCAGATCACCCAGGGAATCAGTGGCAGAGTCGGGAATTGAACCTAGATCTTCTAAATTCCATTCCAGTGCCTTAAACACATGATCATCCTTTCTCCATAAGGCACGCTTCAAAGCACTATGCAACTGCTAACTAACTAATGGGGTTAGCGGTTCAAAAATCTCCAGATCAGACACAGTATCTAGTGCAGACTGGGCTGGGACTGAAACGCAACTTTGAATTTATTGAAATTGCAAATTTTGAAGGAGTTCCCTCAGTAAAGTCATGAGATTACGGCAGAACCTTGGGAGTTGCTTTTCGCTTTTCATGATGTGATAGTTCTTTTGACCTGATTATTCATTCTCAGAGCGTCTTTCTGTTTCTATTTGGTTTCAGTTTCCAGCAGTGCCAAAATCAGGCATTCAACAGTCAGGAGTCATACCCAAAGATTTAAAATAATCAATGTTGGTTTCTTTTTCTTTGCCTGAGCCTCTCGGGTACACTCACTTGACATCTTCAATCTTTTCTCTGCAATCCTGAGGGCTAGAAACGTACTTTTTCTTTTCTTTTCTTTTTTTTCAGTAAAAGCTGAGATTCGCACACAGTTTCTTGATTAAAAACTGTGAAAGTGGCACCCCCGAGTTTCACGCTGTGTCACAACTGGAGCAGGGCAAAGGATGAGAAAAATTATTTGCAATTATTTCAGTGACTTCTAATTACGACATGGAGTCGATTGTGCTCACGCACCCTTTTCGTTCGGTTTCTGCAAACATTCCTGCTCGTGAAATTATAGCTGTGTGAATAGCTGGTTTTTTAGTCATTGGCAATTCCAAACAAAAAACAAAAAACAATCAGTTCAACGCAAAGAAACCAAAAATCTTCTGACTGTTCAGCAAATCAAAAGAATTGGTGAAATTTCATTTTGGGTTGAACTAAGTGCTTCATTTGACATCTTTTTAACCTTTTTGCTAAAAACAAAGGAAAAGACAAGGTAGAGTCACAAAAACACCAGAGGTGGTGGTGGTGCCCAGGCCTCCTGGTAACCTCTGGGCCAACATGTGGGAACCTACTTCAGATGTGGAGACCTGGGCTTGATCCCCACTTTGCCTGATATGGAGACTTGAATTTGTGTCTCCCACATCCCAGTATAATGCCCAAGTCACTGAACACCACCTCCTTCTCCATCCCTCCATTTTAGTGAATGGTGGCTGCATCTGCCCAAACAATCAAAATGTGGCATATCAACGCAGCTCTGTGTCTCTCCCTGACTCCAGGATGAAGTCACACCATCTGAAATATTTGCTCCATTCTCAAACCATGGAAGCTCCATGGTGGGGAAACACAGGTCATAAGAACATAAGAATGACCACACTGGGTCAGACCAAAGGTCCATCCAGCCCAGTATCCTGTCTGCCGACAGTGGCCAATGCCAGGTGCCCCAGAGGAAGTGAACCTAACAGGTGATGATCAAGTGATCTCTCTCCTGCCATCCATCTCCACCCTCTGACAAACAGAGGCTAGGGACACCATTCCTTACCCATCCTGGCTAATAGCCATTAATGGACTTAACCTCCATGAATTTATCCAGTTCTCTTTTAAACCCTGTTATAGTCCTAGCCTTCACAACCTCCTCAGGCAAGGAGTTCCACAGGTTGACTGTGCGCTGAGTGAAGAAGAACTTCCTTTTATTTGTTTTAAACCTGCTACCCATTAATTTCATTTGGTGGCCCCTAGTTCTTATATTATGGGAACAAGTAAATAACTTTTCCTTATTCACTTTCTCCACACCACTCATGATTTTATAGACCTCTATCGTATCCCCCCTTAATCTCCTCTTTTCCCAGCAGAAAAGTCCTAGTCTCTTAACCTCTCCTCATATAGGCCCTGTTCCAAACCCCAGCTCATTCCCTCTTGCTGCAGAGCCACGGGCTGGCTCCAGCTGGAAGCAGAATTGGTTGCTCCTTTACCCTTGCCAACACACTGCAGATTCCCTAAAAAGCAATTACCAACCCTTGTGGCAGTCAGGAATACTTGGCGTACGATGTCTACTACATTGAAACATGACCCCCTTGTACACACCAAGGCCCTCTGTCTGCGATAACTCGAAACACTGAACAGCAGGCAACCCCATCAACAGCCAGATCGGATTAGGGAAGGGATTTTGAATTTATTGACAGGTTTCAGAGTAACAGCCGTGTCAGTCTGTATTTGCAAAAAGAAAAGGAGGACTTGTGGCACCTTAGAGACTAACCAATTTATGAGCCGTAGCTCACGAAAGCTGATGCTCAAATAAATTGGTTAGTCTCTAAGGTGCCACAAGTCCTCCTTTTCTTTTTTGAATTTATTGGGAGTCAATTTATAGCAAGGTTCAATCTAGAGCCTAAGAAGGAGTGGCAATATATCCAGTGTAAACATGCCATCTCCCAGCTGTTTGGCCCGATGTCTTCGGTACCGCTGACCCACAGAAACTGCTTTCCTTTCTCCAACAGCTATGGCAACACTGTGTACACACCGGGCCAAAAAACAACAACAACAACAATAGGAAGAGGAACTAGGCCAATTACTTTCTGCTAACCAATGGGAACACATTTTAGCCAGTGTTCTGGCTCCTTTGACCTCTGGGTACGATTAGTCCAGCAGAAAATCACATGGAGGATGCATTGGACCCATCTTCAAAACAGGTGCTGCTAAGTCAGACGGATGTTGGTGCCGTGATGCAGCTGTTGGGAATGAACCTAGACCTGTGGTTTGGGCAGGACTAAACTGCAGAGTTAATTTTTTTCCTATCAACTGCAATGGTATTGCACGTACCTGTAAACCCAATGGATGGTCATTGGAAGCTGAATAAATCTGGAAAACTTTGGCTCAGCAGACCACTAATAATGGCTAAAAGACTAATCCTCCAGAAATGGAAATCCAAAAAGCAACCAACAATGGGAGACTAGCGCACAGACGTCATAAGGGTGGCCACCATGGAAATGTATGGGCCTCCCTCTTCTCTACCCATTTCCTTCCCTCTCTGTCTCCAGCCCCCTCCTCTGAATTTTGCTTCTATTCTCCATCTGATTTTAATAATTTTTCTTTAACTATTGAACTTTTATAAGCAAAATGTGTTTGTAAATTGTGCAACACAAATCACTGATTTATATGCTAATCATTGATATTATATATAATTAAATGTTTGAAGCATAGCTCAGCAGATATAGCACATGGTTAATATAGTATAAGAAGTGCATGTGTCATGAGAAGTTTGTGTATATTTTATGTTGGTTTTTTTCTATATATATTATTTTTAAAATTAAAAAAAAGTTAATAGAAAAATAACAATAATCATAGCTTTTATGTCCTTTACTTTAGGAGGAATTGGGGAGTGTTCCTTAAATAGTTTGGGAGCCGTCTAGGAATACTCACAGTGTTCTGTATTTCTGGAGTGAGCTGGGCATGGCAGTTTTGTGTATATTCAGCGAACATGGTTATTTGGAACCCAGCTGGGCCTGTGGGTCTCTTCGGGTGATTGTCATTGTTGTGAGAAGATCAAAAGGCCCGGTGTTGTGTTTTGAGGCGTATTTGCAAAAGATAGGGTATGAAAGAATCGTGCTCAAGACAGCTCCTCCTCTTCGCTGGTGAAGAAACAGAGAGTTATGACTCAGCTTTCAGCCCTTCACAGCCACTCAGTTTCCCCTGCTGTCAGCACAGTGGCACCGTGACATCAGCTGCCCACCGTGCTGGAAATTCCCTCACAATCACCCTCCGCTCTGCCCCCTGAGCGCCTATAAAAAGACAGATTGTCCTTGGATGCAGCATCAGACAGAGAAGGAGCGTTGAAGAGTCCCTGGTCTGCTTCTGCTCCTGACGCTTATCCTCACCCGACAGCAACATGAAGGTCTCGGTGGCTGCCCTTGCCATTCTCCTCATCATTGCCTTCTGCTCCCTGGCCTCCTCTGCCCCAAGTAAGTCCAGCTTCTCTCCTCTCTTTCAGTGTTTCCCTTCAGAGAAGGAAGGAGAAATGTCATAGCCTGGAGATGGTTCCTCCTGCCAGCTCCTAGCCAGCAGGTTCTCGGTGGTTGAGGCAGGGCAAGGAGCTCTCTTCTGGGAAGGGGAGAGCCCTGGTGGTGCCAGGGCTGCAGCCAGCAGCCCAACAAAGATCTGACGAGAACTTTCAGATCTGGGTGTGTCCAGGAAAGAGGAAAGGATGGAAGGAATTATTGGAGGAAAATCTCTCCCATTTCCCTCCTTCCTTCACCTCCTTTCCTTATCCCAACTCCTTACAGCTGGAAGTCTTGTCTTCCTGCCCTGTCCCACGTCCCCCAGGCTGCTAGAGAGGCTTTGCTTTGCATACAGTTCAGCACACACTCATGTATGTTGTCTCCGTCTCTCTCAGTTGGCTCCGATCCCCCGACTGCCTGCTGCTTTACCTACACATCCCGGAAGATCCCACGCGGCTTGGTGGTGGATTATTATGACACCAACAGCATGTGCTCCCAGACAGCCATAGTGTAAGTACAAACGTCAGACCCTGAGACAGAGAGAGAGATTTTTTGTGTCCCCTAGGTACTGGCCTTGGAGGTTTCTTAAGACCCATGGAACGTAGAAAGGAGGGCGGACTCTGGCAGAGACTCCACCGGAGAAAGAGAAGTGAACAGATGACGGGTGTGCAATTTTCAAAAGCGCGAGGCTGCTGAGACATTGAAGTCCCATTATCGGAAGTGATTGAGACACATAGGAGCTGAGTCTCATTGAAAGTCAATGGACCTTATGCTCCGATGTGGCTAGATCACTTCTGAGAATGGGCCTTTGGCAGCTAAATCACATAGGTGTTTTGGAAAATGTTCCCCTAATCTACGGGATCTGGGTGTAACTGGTATTAGTGAGAGGAGAGGTTTTAAAGGGAGACATTTGGTTCTTTCCACTCACAAAGTTCCCCTTGTTCTAATCCAAATGTTTTTCGTTCTGCAGATTTATCACCAAGAAGGGCCGTGAAGTCTGTGCTAACCCCGAAGAGGACTGGGTTCAGGAGTACATGACCAATTTGGAACTGAACTAAGCAGAGCAGGGGACAGACCAGGGACCACGCCTTGCCCAGCAATGAAAGTGTTAATGATCAAAGGGCACGTGCATCTAGTGTTATTGCCACTGGCTGACTTAGTGGAAATAACCTGAAGTATAGAAATGTATTTAAAATATTATTTCAATCTATTTAAGAAATTTAATTTGCACTGAAACCTGAGCTAAATAGTGTACTATTTATAGATTAGTACATGTGGGTTTGGGGGCAGGTCACACGACGTGTCTCCATCAACAACTCAAATGTGAAGATTATTTAATATATTTTATATCACATGGAACATTTCCTGTCATATTGAGCTCTATGATTTGATGGAATGTTGAACGTAGATTATGAAGAATAAATATTTTTATACGAATGTCCTGTGTTTGCCTATTTGTTAATTTGGATCCTTTTTGGGAAAGACACCTCTTATTATTAATAATGATATTGCTTTATAAGGGTCCATGCCCCTTTCTAGGCCAAGAAAACTAAAAGCAATTTACAAATATATGTCTGATCTTACACTAAGTGAGGTGAAGACAGGCAGTGGGGGAGTGAGGTCTGAGAAAGACAAGGGTGATAGCAATTTACGATCATCAACTTTAGAACTTCCATGCTTTGGAGAAGGGAATGGAAATTTGGCAGGTGGGACACCCTAGTGTCAGGGAGGTGCCTTTTGCTGCCCTCATGAAAACCTATCCAAATCTGGCCCAGTTTTAAGCCTTGGAAAGATCGCAGTTCACACAGGCTCAGTAACAACTAGATAGACTTTGGCAGCTAAACTCTCTGAACATTTCATCTGTACTGAGCATACTCCAGTTCCGGGCTGCAGGGAGGGAGCAGGGCTTTTCTTGCAACTGATCTGCAGAGCTAATGGGGGTGACTGGGGCACCGGGCACTCAAAATGAGAGCAGGGAGACTGTCTCCTCCATTCCCTCAGTGACCCCCTCACTAGCACCCAGAACGGGAGGAGGAGAAAGAGGAGGCAGCCTGACTCCACTGTAGCTGGGTGAGGAGCAGGGGGCAGGGCAGAGGAGGGATGACGGGCGCAGATGGCACGGGACAGGCGCAGATGGCAGGGGACAGGCAGAAGCTAGGAGGGGCAAGAGTAGAATACAGGGAAGGAGAGGGGCAGGAGCCAGGCAGGTGGGGGAGAGGAGCAGGGGGAACAGGGACAGACAGTGATGTGAGTAGAAATGTCTGTCTGTGATTGTGACCAATTTCAGAGGCATACATACAATCCCCATACTCAGGGTTTCCAACTCTTGTTTTGTCATCACCAGTCTAGGCTTATGGTATTTGGTGTTTTTCTTAAAGCCCCACCTCCTGGAGTCACATGATGACAGGAGAATCTCACCTTTCATTTAAAAAAAAGTAAGTTGGCCATGCTGGGTAGTTTTGCTTATTGCATTCAAAGACATTGGCTTTGTCACCCCAATGACTGTTTAGGGTGCTGCTCACACACTCCAGATCTGAGTTAATGAGTCCCTCACCCCAACCTGGCTCTTCAGAAAGCTAATTCCCAAAGATGAGGAAATTTAGGAATAAAATTGGTTGGGAGGAACAATTTAGACTTAAAAAATGCGAATGAAAATAGGCAGTTCTTTAAGAAGAATGTATTTGATGGCCAAAAAGCCATGGTTCAACAGAGAAGAAAGAGATCAACTTTGGGTAAAAGTCTGTCGTGGGTCAGTGGCAAAGTAAGGACAGAAATTAGAAATAAAAATTCAATATATTACACATGGAAAAGGGGGAAAACAGATCACAACTGATATAAACTAGAAGTTGTGAAGGGCATAAAATTGAAAAGGAAAGCTAAAGGCATCAGGGAAAAATCCATGCCTGGTAGAGCTAAGGAAAACAAGGAGGAGTTTTTACTATATATTGGGGGCAGAGGGGTGGGAATCTTAGCAGACCCATTACTAAATAGAGATTGTAAAATTATTAATAATGATGCAGAAATAGCAGTAGTGTGCTACAAATATTTCTGTTCTGTATTGGAAAGAAGCAGGATGATGCATTATATCAGCTGAGGATGACAAAGCATTTTCCATTGTATTAGTCACTGAGGAAGATGCTGGACAACATATGGTAGGTTTTTAAATCAGCTAGATTTTTAAATCAGCAAACCTAGATTACTTGCACCCAAGAGTCTTAAAAGAGCTGGCTGACGAGGTCCGCTGATCTTAATTTTTAATAAATCTTGGAATATTGAGGAAATTCGAGAAGACTGATGCAGTGGTAAATAATGTTGTGGACAGGGCAGTCACACAGAGCAATCGGGTTTTCCTGGTAACTTAGACCCATTCAAACAAAAGTCATTTTAACACAGCCAAATGCAAAGAAATGAGGACTACAGACCACACCTACAGAAGGGAGGACTGTCTTCTGGAAAGCAGTGTCAGCTAATCCTTTCTTCTATCTTCGCCCACTTTCCCACCATGGCAGAATTGAACTGTGGAATCACAGGCCACAATCTCTGCACTTCCTGCTGCCACTTCCCGAGCCGCTTGTCAATATTCTCTGCTCAACAGAATTGGTGTCATGCCCATCACCTTTCCTATTTCTTTCCTGGAGATTCTTCAGCCATGAAACTCCACTGCACCTCCATCCTACAGGGAGAGGAGAAGAGCCTGGCTCAGAGCGAGATGAGGAAGGAGTGATGGAAAGTCGAGCTCTACTTTGGTCCCTGCTCTGGTTCTGTTCCTGCCTGGCATCCCACCTGACAGGAACACAGAGGTCTCAGTGCTGCCATCTTCTGCCCAGCCTCTTCTGCTGGAGACTGGGAGACTGTCTCCTCCAGGCCCTTAGTGACCCCCCACAACAGCACCCAGAAAGGGAGGAGGAGGAAGAGGAGGCAGCCTGACTCCATGGTAGCTGGGTGAGGAGCAGGGGGCAGGGCAGAGGTGGGATGACAGGCGCAGATGGCAGGGGACAGGCAGAAGCTAGGAGGGGCAAGAGTAGAATACAGGGAAGGAGAGGGGCAGGAGCCAGGCAGGTGGGGGAGAGGAGCAGGGGGAACAGGGACAGACAGTGATGTCAGTAGAAATGTCTGTCTGTGATTGTGACCAATTTCAGAGGCTTATACACAGTCCCCATACTCAGGGTTTTGTGTTGTTGTCACCATCTATTCTTGTGGCATTTGATGCTTTTCTTAAAGCCCCACCTCCTGGAGTCACATGATGGCAGGAGAATCTCATGTTTCGTTTAAAAACAGAGTTGGCCATACTGGGTAGTTTTGCATATTGCATTCAGAGACATTGGCTTTGTCTCCCCAGTGACTGTGTGTAGCTCAGAGACCCCAGGGTCTGAATTAACGAGTGCTTCACCCCTTACTTGTGGCTTCAAAAGGGCCAATTTCCCAAAGCTGAGAAAGTTATGAGCAAAATTCATTGGGAATAAAGTTTTAGCCTGAAAAACCTGAATGCCAGTTAGGAGTTCTTTAAGAAGAGTTTATTAGATGGTCAAAAGTCACAATTCCCAAATCAGTTTAGAGAACAACTTTGACGAGAAGCCAGTCTAGTCCGGGGTGAACTGAGGGCAGCAATTAGACATCAAAAAGTGATACACAGTGTTTTGCTAAGAGGCGCTGGTGACTGCACGGGTCACAAAGCTCTTTGACATTGGGCGTGTACACACCCCTCCATTAACATAACTGTCATTCGTCACACACACACATCCCTCAGACAAAAGGGGCTCACTGGGCAGGTGAAGGGGCTTTTGCCCAGTATTGCTGTAGGTCAGGTGTGTGTGAGTTAGGGAAGACAGAGCAGAGGCAATAAGCAAGAGAGCCCAGCGGCAGACTGGGATCACATGACCCTGGGAAAAGTTAGAGAGAATTTTTGGGTCTGGTGTTGGCTGAAGAGGCTTGGGGATGAAAGCAAAGAAATTGCTCCTTTTGTTTTTGTTTCCTCCTGAATTGGCAGGTGCAGAACTTCGTAAATTACTGTAACGAAACAAGACTCCGGCAAAGAAAATACCAGACTCCTGCAATTTCTACTTCCAGCTGGAACATCCCCAGGGCCCTGAATGTTGACTGGCTGTTTGGGTCAACTGATAAATGTCAAAAGGGAGACTAGATAGCAATCGACATAAATTAGAATTTATGAAGTGCAGAAAATTGATAAGGAACACTAAAGACATTGGGGAAAAATCCATGACTGGCAGGTATAAGAACTATAAGGAGTATTTAAGTCATAGGCACCAATTGCGTGGGTGCTCCGGGGCTGGAGCACCCATGGGGAAAAAAAGGTGGGTGCTGAGCACCCACTGGCAGCCCCCCATCAGCACTCCTCCTCCTCCCCCAGAGCCTCCTGCCCACTGGCAGGCCCTGTCGATCAGCGCTTCCCCCTCCCTCCCCATGCCTCCCGCCCGCCGCAATCAGCTGTTTCGCTGTGTGCAGGAGGCTGGGGGAGGAGGGGGTAGGAGTGAGGACGCAGCGCGCTCGGGGGAGAGGGCGGAACAGGGTGGGAAGAGGTTGGGTGGGGGTGTAGCGGGAGTGGGAAGAGGCAGGGTGGGGGTGTGGCCTTGAGGGAAGGGTTGGGGCGGGGGCAGGGCCTGGGACAGAGCTCAGGGTAGATGGAGATGGTAAAATTGTTAATACTGATGTAGGAAAGGCAGAATTGTTCCATAAATATTTCTCTTCTGTATTTGGAAAGAAGCAGGATGATGTTCTTGTATCATGTGAGGATGATGAAATACTTTAGAGTTAATTAATAACTCATGGACCATGTTGGGGGACGGATAGCTCAGTGGTTTGAGCATTGGCCTGCTAAACCCAGGGTTGTGAGCTCAATCTGTGAGAGGGCCATTTAGGGATCTGGGGCAAAAATTGGGGATTGGTCCTGCTTTGAGTAGGGGGTTGGACTAGATGACCTCCTGAGGTCCCTTCCAACCCTGAGATTCTATGATTCTATGATGTGGGCAGTCAGGTCCAGTGGGCACAGCTGGGGTCAGAGCCAAGGGTCAGAGGCAGAATCGGGAACCAAACTGAAGGGCACAGTTGGAGCAAGGCTGGCACAGGAATGATCACAGCTGCAGGTGTAAGCAGTGAGCATCCACTGGCCTAATGCTGCTGCTGGACTTAAGGGCAGGTCTGGTGACACCTCTCAGCCAGTCAGGTGGTTTGGTCAATCAGAGCGTTCAGCTCCAGAGCAGCTAGCTGATCCCAGGCTCAGCTACAGACCCTGATTCCTGATGGTAACCAAGGAAGATGTTAAAGAGCATCTACTAGGGATAAACATTTTTAAATAATTAGTCCTGGATAGTTTCACAGCCAAGAGTTTTAAAAGAGCTGGCTGAGGAGATCTTTGGCCTGCTGATGTTAATTTTTAATATATCTTGGAATACCAGGAACATTCCAGAAGACTGGAAGGGTGATAATGTTATTCCTCTATTCAAAAGAGGAGCAAGCGTGATAACCCAGGTAACCATAGACCATTTAGCTCACCTCAATCCCAGGAAAATAATGGAAAAGTCAATATGGGCTTCAACTGACAAAGAATTAAAAGAATATGAATATAATTAATGCCAGTCACTATGGTTTTATGGAAAATAGCTTTTATCAAACAAAATGATTATTCTTTGAGGTGACTACAAATTCGGTTGATAAAGTCACTGCATAGATGTAATATACTTAGACTTTTGTGAGGTGTTTGAAGTTAGGACCACTTGACATTCTGATTAAATAAAATGTGACAGGGTCAGGCTAGATGGCTACAGGAGAGTGATAGAAGGCAGATATATTAGCCCCAGGTTAAGTAGGGTCCTTTTCCCTGGGTAAGGTAACAGGGAAGGTTCCAGAACAATCAGGAACTTTCTGGAAACAATTAAGGTAGATAGGCTGATTAGAACACCTGCAGCCAGTCAAGAAGCTGCCAGAATCAATTAAGACAGGCAAGCTAATCAGGGCACCTGGGTTTAAAAAGGAGCTCACTTCAGTTTGTGGTGTGCATGTGAGGAGCTGGGAGCAAGAGGCACTAGGAGCTGAGAGTGAGAACGCGGACTGTTGGAGGACTGAGGAGTACAAGCATTATCAGACACCAGGAGGAAGGACCTATGGTGAGGATAAAGAAGGTCATGGGGAGGAGGTCATGGAGAAGTAGCCCAGGGAGTTGTAGCTGTCGCAGAGCTGTTCCAGGAGGCACTCTAGACAGCTGCATTCTACAGGGCCCTGGACTGGAACCCAGAGTAGGGGACGGGCCCGGGTTCCCCCCAAATCCTCCCAACTCCTGGTCAGACACAGGAGGAGTCAACCTGGACTGTGGGTTCACGAAAACAGCCAAACTGAGGGCGACTGTGAATCTCCGAGGCGAGCAAATCCACCAATAAGCGCAAGACCCATCAAGGTAGAGGAGGAACTTTGTCACAAATTGCTATTATACAATTTCAAGGATGCACTTGTTAAAGGGATTAAGTAGCTAACTGACAGATTTCAAAACACAGTCATCACTGGGGAATCACCATGAAATGGGGATGTTTCTAGTGGGATTCCACAGGGACTGGTTCTAGGCCAGATGCTATTCAATATCTATACTAATGATCTGGAAGTAAATGTAAAATCACTGCTGGTAAAATTTATGGATGACCCAAAGATTGGCAGAGTGGAAAACAATGATGAGGACCGCGCAGTCATACAGAGCAATCTGGTTTGCCTGGTAACATGGGCCCACTCGAACAAAATGTGCTTTAATCCACCTAAATGCAAAGTGATACATCAAGGAACGAGGAATGCAAGCCTTACTTACAGAATGGGGGACGGTGTCCTGGAAACAGTGCAAGTCATGGGAGGTGATTGTACCAATCTCCTTGGTACTGGTTAGGCCTCAGCTGGAGTCCTGTGTCCAGTCTTGGTCACCAACGTATAGAAAGGATGTAGAGAAGCTGAAAAGGATCCAGAGGCAAGTGACAAAAATGATCAAAGCCATAGGAGCAAAGGCTGAATGAATGGGGTATGTTTCATTTGGAAAATAGGAGATTGAGCAGAGACATGAATGGTCTTCAAAGACTTGAAAGGCCGCCGTAAAAAAGATGGAGAAAAGTTGTTCTCTCTTGCCACAGACAGGACAAGAGGCGACGGGTTCAAACTACAGCAGAGCAGATTTAATTAAATCTCAGGAAAAACTTGCTAAGTGTAAGGGCAGTAGTTCAGTGGAGCCTAGGGAGGTTGTGGAAGCTCCTTCACTGAGGATTTCAAAAGGAGGCTGGAGCCATCTGTCTGGGATGCTTTAGACCCGACAAATCCTGCATCGTGGCAGGGGGTTAGACTAGCTGACCCTTCTAACTCTAAGGTTCCATGGTTCTGAGATTCTATGGCTTTGACAAGAATTTAGGGTGATCGTGAACAAGTGGGTAGAGCTATAAGTACCTTCATGGGATGAAAATACCGGGTACCCAAGGGCTCTTTAACCTAGCAGAGAAAAGCAGAACAGATCTGTGACCCAAAACTGAAGCCAGGCAAATTCAAATAAGAAATTAGGCATCAATTTTTCAGTGAGAGTAATTAACCATTGGCACCAACTCCCAAGGGTTGTGGTGGATTGCCCCTCTCCTGACATCTTAAATCAAGGCTGGAGGCCTTCCTGAAAGAGATGCTTTGGTCAAACAGAAGTTATAGGGAACAATACAGGGGTAAAAAGCAATAACCTGTGCTATGCAGGAGGCCAGACTAGATAGTCTAATGGTCCCTTCTTGCCTTAAATTCCATGCATTTCTCCTTAAGGCAGCAGGGTATCTACAGATTGAATGTCTCTGGGTTTCTGAGCTGCTAAGGGTGTTGCTTTCCCATAACTACGCGTAAGTACCTAGTCAGACAAATTCCAACATTTTGGGGCAGGACCTCCACAGGGGACATGTGTATATGTATTCAAATTGCATCAGTTCACCACAAGAGTCAGGGCTGCAGCTAATACCAAAAATGCACCAGATACAGAATTATCCAGCCCACTCCTTGCTCCATATGCCATGACCAATCCATGAGATATTCAAACTCCTGACCTGTTTCCTAGCAAAGTCGTGTTTATGATTTCTAGGAAATCAACAACGTTGCAACACAGCATGATGAGTTCATATCCTCTATTGTTAAATCATTTGTTCTATTTCTTCTCACTTGCAGCATCAGAATTGAATTGTGAACATCAGAACACAAGAACGGCCAGACTGGGTCAGACCAAAGGTCCATCTAGCCCAGCGTCCTGTCTTCCGACAGTGGCCAATGCCAGGTGCTTCAGGGGGAATGAACAGAACAGAGCAATTATCAAGTGATCCATCCCCTGTTGCCCACTCCCAGCTTCTGGCAATCAGTGGCTTAGGGACAGCCAGAGCGTGGGGCTTGCGTCACTGTGAATCATATGTCTCTGCACTTCCCCTGCCAACTCATAAGCTGCATTTCAGTCTTCTTGGTTCAGCAGAATTTCTCATGCCCAGCATCTTTCTGCAAGGAAATCTCCCAACTCATCCCGTGAAATTCTTCATCCATGAAATTTCATCCTACAAAGAGAGGGTAAGAGCCCAGGGCTCAGAGCAAGATGAAGGAGTATTTCAGAGAGATGTGTTCTGCTTTGGTCCCTGACCTGGTTCTGCTCCTGCAGCTCTTTGCACCATGGCTGTCCTTGCCGTTCCCCTCATCTCTGCTTTCTGCTCCCAGGCCTCTGCTAGTCCACATGTGTCCAGTTTCTCTCATTCTTTCTCTGGACACATAATCTCTCTCCCTCTGTCTCTAAGCCCTAGTTACAGGTGGGGAAAGGCAGATTTCCTTATAACAACCTCTGTTCTGTCTTTCATAGCCCAGTTGAGCTGTAGATATCTGAGGATCAAACTGCAGCGCAATGCAGACTCCCACCAGCCAAGGACACAGGGTCTCTTACACTTAGCTCTGTCCTCGTGTCAAACTCTTGGGCACAAGAGAACAGGAGCTGGGTGGGAGTGGAATCTCCTTAGCCCCCGACTGGAGTCAGCTCTCCGAGACACCTGGACACCTGCAGAGTCGTGGATTAGAAAGCGTAACTGGGACATGCTGACAACACCCCACCATATCCTTACTGAATTAGTGTTAATACCTCTAGGTACATTGTACTAGAAAGGCAAGTGTTTATGTGCTATTGCAAGGTGGTTTGCAACTTCTTTAGCAGGAAGACATGAGTGGGTAGTGTAGACACGGCCTACATGTGAAGTGGATTTCCTTAGGAAATCCCTTGAGGTGAGGGATATGCAGATTCTCCCCTCACAAGCCAGCCTTTTGCAGAGAGAGACCCAGTGCATGCTAAATACTGCCTTCGGGGAACTCCGTATCCAAGACCCCTGATCTGTACAAAGAGTAAGCTAAACTTGTCATGAGTGTGCTTGTTCTGAGCAGAAGCTGTGATGAACTGGGAGTCACAGGGACTCTTCCCTAGAGTAGGAGGGTTGAAGTTATCCAACTTAAGGCTGGGGTTCCTGGTAAGCTTATTAGCGTGTGTGTAGGTTCTTTGATTGGTTTTAAATATGTTTTCTCTGTGGTGCTTTTTACCTTAGGAATAAAGGCGGCTCACTTAGAGAGAGCTGGGTGGTGGTCATAGGAGCAGCAATCACGCTGTTGTCAGATTCTGAACAGAAAGTGAGCGGGTCCGTCTCTGCTGGGAAATATGCAGTGACAGGTACAGCCTGGAAATACCCACTTGGAAGGGAGAGAGATGTCTGCCTCCACCCAGGAGAGGCAAGAGCTGGATGCTGAGAGGGGTGCCTTGCTGAACTACTGAGGGGAGATACAGGGGCAGTTGCCCTGAACTGTGACAGCAACCATGGAGAGTTTGTCTTTCCTTGGAGGGGTCCTCTGAAGGCCCTGAGCCTGGGAGCTCTGCCTCTAAACACTTCCACCTCTCCCATAGGCGCAGATTCCGTGGGTGCGCCAGAAAAAAAATAGTGGGGTGCTCAGCACCCACCAGCCACAGCTGCTCGGCGGCGCCCCTGCTTATCTGATCAGGGTGCTGCCAAACAGCTGATTGGAGGCTGGGGAAGGGACTTGGGGGAGGGCGGAGAGCAGAGAGCAGGTGGGGCCTCAGGGAGGGGGCGGAGCAGGGCCTGGAAGAGGCGGAGCAAGGGGGGCCTTAGGGGAGGGAGCAGAGTGGGGGTGGGAAGAGGCAGAGTGAGGGTGGGGTCTCAGGGGAGGAGGTGAAGTGGGGATGGGGCCTCAGGGCAGAGCGGGGGTGGAGCACCACTGGGAAAAAGAAAAATTCAGTGCCTATGGCACCGTCCCCAACATCGCAGTCCCTAGGGGCGCAAAGAGCTGCACTGTGTCACCTGGGTTATGTCAGTGGCAATGTTGTTGTGACATTTGTTTATTCAGTTTTTGCAGCTTTTAACTGTCTATTCCTAGGAAACATTGGGGCCCTAAGATTTTTCACAGCCTGGCTTGGGAAATCTACTTCCACCACTATATTCCATGCTTCGAAATATCCCATGGCAGGACTACAGCAGCTGTCCGTGGCGATTTTGGCTAGTGGGGAGGAGATGGGGAGGGATGGTGTGGGGTTGATTACTCACAAAGCACTAGGACTGCACATGGTGTAGGTGTAGGTGTGTGAACAGAGTGACACACGGGAAGGCACGCACTCCGACAGTGTCACATGCAGACAGGCATCAGGCATGGTGGGGACATGTGCTCTCTGGTTCCACCTCCACCCGTAGCTTGGAGATCTGTCCTGAGCCTCCCAGATCCCCACCCTCTAGTCCAGTCAGGGCAGGGGGCCAAAGCAAGGACCCAAGCACCAAAAGCTCCACTGCAAGGAGGCACCATCTGCCAGATCTTTCCCCGGGGCACGAGCAGGCAGTGGCCAGTTGGCACTGGCTCCCCATTGCTCTGGAACTGTTCTCATGCAGCACGGCAAGCCTTGGGAGAGCTGTGAGCAGGCACTGGCCCACCAGGAGGTCCCTCCGCTCTGGTGGCACTAGGGTTTCCAACCCCAATTTGTTGTGAAGCCATTTCCTCAGGTCCTCTCCGGGTTTCTCCACTGTCTCTCGTGACCAGCCAACTATGAACTGGGACTAAATGGTTTCATCATTTTTGGAGTTTTCTCCCACTTGTTATCTGGTCTGATCTGAACTGTTTGCAGAGCATCCTTGCAGCCAGGCAAATGACACAGAATTGGAGATTCAGGAGCCATGGGCTGCGAATGCCATCGGTTTCTTAGCAAAATATTGTTCTGCTACAGACCCCTCAAGAAGCTGAGCTCCATCAACTCTAGTCCCATGAATGGAAATTAAGGGCACTCAGGGCTCATCTGCATTACCAGAGGTCACCATGTTTGAATGGGACTGTGAAGACTCAGGTTAGTTGACATGATGCCAATTGCAACAAGGGTCACCACGTCTTGACATCCCTCATGGCCTCACATGACTCTGCAGCGGCACTGCCTCAGTTTTCCCCAGTTGCATCACCAATATGTCCACCAAGGGACTTGTTTTTATGTTTAAAGCCCTTACACACACACACACACACACACACACACACACACACACACAGTGGTCTGATTTATTAATGAAAAATTCAACAGAAAAGACACAGAAGGATCTTCACCCACGCTTCCCAGCCCCTCAGCTCCCCGTTCCTCTCGCAGAATGCTAAAGGAGACGCTAAGTTATTCCCAGATTAGTTCTTTATTGACTTTGTGTGTGGACAATTCACGGTTAAACTGGCAGCTACACAGCGTGTGCTATACAGTGCACAACACCCGCTGGCTGGAATTTATCATAATAAATTAGCATGTAAGTAACATCTCTAGTACGTTGTTTCCATCTCTCACATGTAGCTAAAATCACTCATCTGTGGGTCACCGTGGGGAGACTAAACTCTCACACCCCACTTGCCAGCCACTGAACCCCAATATTTCCCCCATAATCCCTTTCCCGGGTGCGGCCTGGAGCTGGTTAGCTGATGGGGACTCTGGCTAGGAATGGCTAGGAGGGTATTAATTTTTCAGTAACGTTATGCTGCGTGTAACGTCTTTATCATTGTGGACATCCATGGCCACATGGGAACTTTGCTGTGCTCTCCCCTGACATGGTAACTCTGCTCCCACTGTCCTGCTCTTCCATCCCTGCTCCCAACAGGCACCCTGCTCCTTCGCCCCGCACTGTTCAGAGCTCAGAACAAGAGTGAAACTGACCCCTTCTGAAGGGCTGTGGCAGTAGCTCTTCAGAGCCGGTTAATTACACTCTTACCTCTGCCCCTCCGCCCCTGGCGCTGTGCTGATGGAGGGATAAAGGGGCAGCACCAGCCCCTTCTGGAGACAGAAGGTTACAGAAGGATGCACCCACTCCCTTCTGTCTCCCTGACCCAGGAGTGGGGAGGGGGCACACTTGGGGGAGGGGGCGGGACTGGGTGGGAAGAGGCGGAGCTGGGGTGGGGGCTTAGGAGAAGGAGTCAGGTGGAGGTGAGGCCTAAGGCGGGGCGGGGACTTGAGCATCCCTGGGGCCGGAGGAAGTCAATGTCTGTGCCACTGACTTGGAATTAGCCAAAGCGGCCAGTCTCAGGCCTGATGGTGATAGAAAAGGATGTCTCAGGTCACAGAAATGATTTAATCAATGAAATTATATTTCTAATAACGGAGCTAGTGCAGACGGGGACACATGTAGCATTTGCTTGGGTCCCAGCACGTATCGGGATAACAGGGAACAAAATGGCAGACAAACCAGCTGAATATGCTGGAAGGAATGGAAAGATAGACACAGGAATACCCTTGAGCGAACAAGAATTCCAAAGCCTCGTACAGAAAAATGTGTAAGCGGAATGGCAAAACCAAATGAGATTAATGAAAAACGAGGACGATTTTTGGAATTGTGCCCTAGAGTTGGGGATAACAACACCCTTCAGGGCCTGGAGCGGGACAGTGAAGTGATTTTGTTAGCGTACTAACTGGGCATGATGGTTCACACACAAAAACGTTGTGCATAAATAGACACAAAGATGAACTCTATGTGCTCTGTAAGGAGACAAACCAATGGGTCCCCTTTTCAGGGCAGGCGAGGGTTTGAACTTTTGAACGGGAAAAGCTTTCTGAGGAACACAAACATCTTAACAGAACGTAACTTTTGTTACCTTATTCAGTAAAAAGAGCAGAGAAATGGGGTTGTACCAGAAAGCCGCTGTTACATTACCTGCAGGACGCAGGGCGGAGTAAGAGGCTATAAACCACAAATTACAGCTGGTGGCGGCTATACTCTATTCAGTCAAGTCTGCTTCACCATTAAGAAAAAGAGAAAAAGAAAGAACAAAGGAGATGCTGCCGGAGAGGGAAGCCAGGGCTAGGCACTGCGGGTGGCTGAAGGACCAGAGCGAAGGATGACCTGTTGACCTATGGTTAGGGACTCTGTGTTGGGGACTCATGGAGGGCTGTTTGAATTATTTTGTGATTAAGGACTCTGAGGATGGCATGAAATGATTTGATATCACATCAGCTCCAGGGAGGGTGCTGTGAGCTGCACAGAGACTGTGTGCAATGTTGAAAGGGCCTGTAAGAAGGAACAGGGGCAGGGTACCTGCAAAGTGATCCTCGCTATGGTGGGGGGCTCAGTAAGCAGCCACACACACACACACACTACAGGGATCATATAGGTACCTAAAACCGATTAATCTGGGTTTTTTGCTACATCAAAATATCTGAAACTGTTTTAACAGAGTTCACACACAAACTGGCATGCATTGAACTAAACTGGTTTGAAAATACGTGTCTATGAGAAAGTTGCACTGGTTTACCTAAAGATGCAACTTTAATTCAATCTAGTTAAACAAGTGCCCAAGGCTCCGTGGATGTTCTGGTTTCACTTTAAACCTGACTTGTTTTGGTTTTGCATAAAGCCACTGGAAATTGGCTTAAGACAACCAAAAACGACCCCCTCTGACTCTGAAATGAGTGTCCACACAGTGGGTTGCACCACTTTTACTCAGCTGGTTTAAAACCAATTTAAATTAAACTGGTGCAACTTTCCTCATGTAGCCAAGACCCTGGTTAAACTGGTGCATGCCTGTGACACACCGGGCCTTAGTGTAAATGGGAATCCAACCTGGAAATTATTATTACTATTTCTTGTGGATGTTGCTGAAATGCCTAGGAGCCCCAGTCTGGGACCAGGACCCCCTTGCGGTAGGCCCTGTACAAACACAGACCAAAGCACTCACGTACCCCAACAGCTCACAGTTCAGGAGCAGTGTTGCAGCCACCTGCTTCCCTTTACCTTTGAATTTCTTCAGCATGTCCCTCATGCCCAGACAGTGCTCTGGGATAGACTGATAGAATCATAGAATATCATGGTTGGAAGGGACCTCAGGAGGTCATCTAGTCCCACCCCCTCTCAAAGTAGGACCGATCCCCAACTAAATCATCCCCGCCAGGGCTTTGTCAAGCCTGACCTTAAAAACTTCTAAGGAAGGAGATTCCACCACCTCCCTAGGTAACGCATTCCAGTGTTTCACCACTCTCCTAGTGAAAAAGTTTTTTCTAATATCCAACCTAAACCTCCCCCACTGTAACTTGAGACCATTACTCCTTGTTCTGTCATCAGCTACCACTGAGAACAGTCTAGATCCATCCTCTTTGGAACCCCCTTTCAGGTAGTTGAAAGCAGCTCTCAAATCCCCCCTCATTCTTCTCTTCCACAGACTAAACAATCCCAGTTCCCTCAGCCTCTCCTCATAACTCATGTGTTCCAGTCCCCTGGATTTTTGTTGCCCTCCGCTGGACTCTTTCCAGTTTTTCCACATCCTTCTTGTAGTGTGGGGCCCAAAACTGGACACAGTAATCCAGATGAGGCCTCAACAATGTCGAATAGAGGGGAACGATCACGTCCCTCGATCTGCTGGCAATGCCCCTACTTATACATCCCAAAATGCCAACAAGGGCACACTATTGACTCATATCCAGCTCCTTGTCCACTGTAACCCCTAGGTCCTTTTCTGCAGAACTCCTGCCTAGCCATTCAGTCCCTAGTCTGTAGCCGTGCATGGGATTCTTCCGTCCTAAGTGCAGGACTCTGCACTTGTCCTTGTTGAACCTCATCAGATTTCTTTTGGCCCAATCCTCTAATTTGTCTAGGGCTCTCTGTATCCTATCCCTACCCTCCAGCATATCTACCTCTCCTCCCAGTTTAGTGTCATCTGCAAACTTGCTGAGGGTGCAATCCACACCATCCTCCAGATCATTTATGAAGATATTGAACAAAACCGGCCCCAGGACCGACCCTTGGGGCACTCTACTTGATACCGGCTGCCAACTAGACATGGAGCCATTGATCACTAACCATTAAGCCCAACAATCTAGCCAGCTTTCGATCCACCTTATCGTCCATTCATCCAGCCCATACTTCTTTAACTTGCTGGCAAGAATACTGTGGGAGACCGTGTCAAAAGCTTTGCTAAAGTCAAGGAACAACACATCCACTGCTTTCCGCTCATCCACAGAGCCAGTTATCTCGTCATAGAAGGCAATTAGATTAGTCAGGCATGACTTGCCCTTGGTGAATCCATGCTGACTGTTCCTGATCACTTTCCTCTCCTCTAAGTGCTTCAGAATTTTTCCTTGAGGACCTGCTCCATGATTTTTCCAGGGACTGAGGTGAGGCTGACTGGCCTGTAGTTCCCGGATGACTGGAAAAAGGCTAATGTACTGCCCATCTTTAAAAAAGGGAAGATTCTTCTTCCCTTTTTTAAAGATGGGCAGTACATTAGCCTTTTTCCAGTCATCCGGGACCTCCCCCGATCGCCATGAGTTTTCAAAGATAATGGCCAGTGGCTCTGCAATCACATCCGCCAACTCCTTTAGCACTCTCGGATGCAGCGCATCTGGCCCCATGGACTTGTGCTCATCCAGCTTTTCTAAATAATCCCAAACCACTTCTTTCTCCACAGAGGGCTGGTCACCTCCTCCCCATGCTGTGCTGCCCAGTGCAGTAGTCTGGGAGCTGACCTCGTTCATGAAGACAGAGGCAAAAAAAGCATTGAGTACATTAGCTTTTTCCACATCCTCTGTCACTAGGTTGCCTCCCTCACTCAGTAAGGGGCCCACACTTTCCTTGGCTTTCTTCTTATTGCCAACATACCTGAAGAAACCCTTCTTGTTACTCTTAACATCCCTCGCTAGCTGCAACTCCAGGTGTGATTTAGCCTTTCTGATTTCACTCCTGCAAGCCCGAGCAATATTTTTATACTCTTCCCTGGTCATTTGTCCAATCTTCCTCTTCTTGTAAGCTTCTTTTTTGTGTTTAAGATCAGCAAGGATTTCACTGTGAAGCCAAGCTGGTTGCCTGCCATATTTACTATTCTTTCTACACATCGGGATGGTTTGTCCCTGTAACCTCAATAAGGATTCTTTAAAATACAGCCAGCTCTCCTGGACTCCTTTCCCCCTCATGTTGTTCTCCCAGGGGATCCTGCCCATTAGTTCTCTGAGGGAGTCAAAGTCTGCTTTTCTGAAGTCCCGGGTCCGTATTCTGCTGCTCTCCTTTCTTCCTTGTGTCAGGATCCTGAACTTGACCATCTCATGGTCACTGCCTCCCAAGTTCCCATCCACTTTTGCTTCCCCTACTAATTCTTCCCAGTTTGTGAGCAGCAGGTCAAGAAGAGCTCTGCCCCTATTTGGTTCCTCCAGCACCTGCACCAGGAAATTGTCCCCTACACTTTCCAAAAAAGTCCTGGATTGTCTGTGCACCGCTGTATTGCTCTCCCAGCAGATATCAGGGTGATTGAAGTCCCCCATGAGAACCAGTGCCTGCGATCTAGTAACTTCCGTTAGTTGCCTCGTCCACCTCATCCCCCTGCTCCGGTGGACTATAGCAGACTCCCACCACGACATCACCCTTGTTGCTCACACTTCTAAACTTAATCCAGAGACTCTCAGGTTTTTCTGCAGTTTCACACCGGAGCTCTGAGCAGTCATACTGCTCCCTTACATACAGTGCAACTCCCTCACCTTTTCTGCCCTGCCTATCCTTCCTGAACAGTGTATATCCATCCATGACAGTACTCCAGTCATGTGAGTTATCCCACCAAGTCTCTGTTATTCCAATCACGTCATAATTCCTTGACATCACCAGGACCTCCAGTTCTCCCTGCTTGTTTCCAAGGCTTTGTGCATTCGTATATAAGCACTTGAGAGAACCTGCTGATCGCCCCCTCATTCTCAGTATGAGGCAGGAGCCCTCCCCTCACAGACGTTCCTGCCTGTGCTTCCTCCCGGTATCCCGCTTTCCCACTTACCTCAGGGCTTTGGTCTCCTTCCCCCAGTGAACCTAGTTTAAAGCCCTCCTCACTAGATTAGCCAGCCTGCTTGCGAAGATGCTCTTCCCTCTCATCGTTAGGTGGAGCCCGTCTCTGCCTAGCACTCCTCCTTCTTGGAACACCATCCCATGGTCAAAGAATCCAAAGCCTTCTCTCCGACACTACCTGCTTAGCCATTCGTTGACTTCCACGATTCAACGGTCTCTACCCAGGCCTTTTCCTTCCACGGGGAGGATGGACGAGAACGCCACTTGTGCCTCAAACTCCTTTATCGTTCTTCCCAGAGCCATGTAGTCTGCAGTGATCCGCTCAAGGTCATTCTTGGCGGTATCATTGGTGCCCACGTGGAGAAGCAGGAAGGGGTAGCGATCGGAGGGCTTGATGAGTCTCGGCAATCTCTCCATCACATCGTGAATCTTAGCTCCTGGCAAGCAGCACACTTCTCGGTTTCCCGGTCAGGGTGGCAGATAGATGACTCAGTCCCCCTCAGGAGAGAGTCCCCGACCACCACCACCCGCCACCTCCTCTTGGGAGCGGTGGTCATGGAACCCCCAACCCTAGGACAGTGCGTCTCATGCCTTCCAATCGGCGGAGTCTCCTTCTGCTCCCTTCCCTCAGACGTATCATCTAATCCACTCTCCGCATTAGGACCTGTGGAGAGAACATGAAAACGGTTGCTTACCTGTATCTGCGCTGCTGGTACATGGACGGTCCCCTTTCTTCTTCTGGAGGACACATGCTGCCAAATTTCTTCACCGTCCTCCTGTCCCCACTGTGCAGCCTGCTCTGAATCTTCAGAACATTGTGTCCGTAGAAGCATGTCCTGACGTCTGTCCAGGAAATCTTCCGTTTCTCTTACGCAATGTAGGGTCGATACCTGTGCTGTAATCCTCTTTCAGTGCCACGGAGCAAGCCTCTGGAGCCTGAAATGTCACAGCTTCACACCTGGGAAGAAGACGTTCCAGCAGGTCAGCACAGAGCCCCCGGCTCATCATCGGCTAATGCCTGCAGCTGGACAAGCAGAGCAGCCAATCCCCTGCAAGGAGCCGGTTGCATTGTGAAACGTCTGTGTGTGGATTGTCTCCATGCCCTCTCCGGGTTCACTTTCCGGGGATATCCCAGCCAACAGCCCTGAGCCTGAGGCCACTTTGTGCTGTCAGCACAAAATAGGCAGCCCAGCCATCCAGGGGAGGATCAACACAGCATAAGGGGGGGGCCTCCCGGTGCATGGAGCTGGCAGAACAGCCCCTCTGCTGCTCCCCTCCCCAAGGCTGGCATAGACCCTGATAGCAGGCATGGCCAGAGCCTCCCTGCTGACAACCCCCAGCCACTGTGACAGCCCTTCGGACCATTAGCACCCCCTTCTGGGGTTGCACTGTGCACCCCTTGACTGGGGATGCGGATCAGGGCCAATTACTTTACTAGCAGCGGTGTCCATTGACTATTAGGCTCATTTCAAATTAATAATCATGCCCCAGAAATCTGAGTCCAAGCGCTATACTCTTCCGGTCAGGGCAGAGAACTATAGCAGGGGATGCATGTGTCCAGTCACAGCAGCCTGAATTCTGAATGTAAATTACACCCAACCAACTGCTCACGGAATAGCTACTGGTCAAGGATTACCTGCAGTCATTGATCAGTAGCCACTCCCAGGCAGAGAGAGAGATGAAATTAATGTACTAATTAATTCATCAAGAAACATTCTCAGCTCCAATCAGACCAATAACATGGTGCATTTCTACAGCAACTCAACCCGAAGCAAACACTAACTGGTATATCATCCCTCAAGTGCAGCCACCTCTGGGGTGGGAGCTGGCAACCAATGAGCACACAGCATGCTCCACAATAGTGGATGGGACTTGGGGTTTGGGGTACCAGGGTGAATGGATTCTGCTCTTCGTAAATGTGCCAGGAATTCTTTACTGTCCGCGCGCACAGACGGGACCTCTCCTGGTTAGCTCCCATCATTAGTGAGCTATGTGAGACTTCCCCTGGGAAGAAAACCAGGGCGGGGTGGAACCCGTGTTTGCAGGAAGACTGGGGGCTGCAAATCTCCTTCTTAGCCCCTTGAAGTAGCCACACCTGTTAACAGGAGCAAACGGGACACGCACCTGCTCAAGGTGCTTTTCATGCTCGAAAAGGAGACACAGAAAAGTGCTGTGCGCTTTAGCCAGTGCAGAGAGCTGGCCAGCGCCCCCTGGCGCGAACCCCCATGAACACAGAGGGGAGGAGGCTCCAGGGTGAGGGCCTGGCCTACCACCTGGGAGACTTGCGTGCAATTCCCTCCTCTGCCACAGGCTCTCATGTCAGCTTGGGCAAGTCATATCGTTTCTCTGGACCTCAGTTTCCCTTCTGTAAAATGGGGATAATAATGCTTCCCTGGGGTGGGTGAGAGACTAAATGCACTGAAGATGAAGAGGTGCTCAGCTGCTATGGTAACAGGACCCATCGAAGGACCTAACCTCGGTATGATCTGCTCATTCCACAGCTCTGTATTCTCCTCCGTCAGCTCAGAATGAATGGTAATTCCGTACAGAGTAACTTCCTTCTCCCAGGACCCAGATGTAGCTGTTAGCATCCACCCAGCAGCCGCCACCTAAAGAATCTGTTGGGAAAGTGCTGGGATCACTGGGCTAGAGGCCACTCCTGTCCCACTGTCATAACTGTAAAGGGTGGGGTAATCACCTGTCTGCATACAGGGCTATAAAATCCCCCCTGGCCAGAGGCAACACCCTTTCACCTGCAAAGGGTTAAGAAGCTAAGGTAACCCTGCTGGCACCTGACCCAAATGACCAATGAGGGGACAAGATACTTTCAAATCTGGGGGCATGGGGAACAAAGGGTTTTTCCATCTGTGTGATGCTTTTGCTGGGAACAGATCAGGAATGCAGTCTTACAACTCCTGTAAAGTTAGTAAGTAATCTACCTAGAAATGCGTTAGATTTCCTTTTGTTTAATGGCTGGTAAAATTAGCTGTGCTGAATGGAATGTATATTCCTGGTTTTTGTGTCTTTTTGTAACTTAAGGTTTTGCCTAGAGGGATTCTCTATGTTTTGAATCTGATTACCCTGTAAGGTATTTACCATCCTGATTTTACAGAGGTGATTCTTTTACCTTTTCTTTAATTAAAATTCTTCTTTTAAGAACTTGATTGATTTTTCATTGTTCTTAAGATCCAAGGGTTTGGGTCTGTGTTCACCTGTACAAATTGGTGAGGATTCTTATCAAGCCTTCCCCAGGAAAGGGGGTGTAGGGCTTGGGGGGATATTTTTGGGGGGAAGACGTCTCCAAGTGGGCTCTTTCCCTGTTCTTTGTTTAAAACGCTTGGTAGTGGCAGCATACGGTTCAAGAACAAGGCAAAGTTTGTACCTTGGGAAAGTTTTAACCTAAGCTGGTAAGAATATGTTTAGGGGGTCTTGCATGCAGGTCACCACATCTGTACCCTAGAGTTCAGAGTGAGGAAGGAACCTTGACACCCGCTCTTCTCAGATCTCTCTGGGGCACCGTTTGGGTTTAAAAGACAATGGCATTGATCTTTGCAGCTCACAGTCCACCCCATGGACCTGAATGAAAGTGGTGGGGCAGTCACAGGGTAACATCCCACCCTGCATGTTAGCTAACACAGGTTAGATGTCACTTCTCCTGCCCCTCTTGAAAGGTGCTCAGCTGAGCTAGTGCGGGGGCAGGGAGCCACCAGAGAATGGACGCAAACTCGCACATTCACCTTAGGTGCCATGGTGCCTTGCTCTGGCCCTGAGAAATCATAGTTCTTCTACTCCCTGGAAGAAATAATGGAACCGATGGTGTCCAGCCCTACCTGGGGGAAGGAGTGGCCAGGAGCCCTACCAGGCTCAGACGCAGCATCCTGACTGCAGGGGCTTCTCTTTCCTATGGGCACTTCCCATCATCAAAGGGGGCAGGGAGCAGTCAGGGCCATGTCCTCCCACTGGCCAGCAGAGCAGGTTGGATGCACTGGGTGTAACGCATTGCATCCTCTGGACCTAAGGGGTGGGGTGGGGGGTGTCCTCTCCCTACACACCTCGAAGCACCAGCAGGAGCTGTGCCGCCCTGGAGACCAATCCTGCTCTAATGCCCCCTGGGGGCAGGGTGATTCTGCGCCCCTCTCCCAGCAGGGGCCAGAGCCTCCTAGGCACAAGCTGGTGTTAGTAAAGCAGAGAATTGAATGCAGTGGGAAGAGTCAGACACACCCAGACTCCAGTGTCAGGGGATCTAACCCTAACTCCTGGACTCCAGTGTCCTGGGATCTAAGTCCCTTTCCCTTCTGCCTGTCTGGAGAGAGGGGATCTCTGCCACCCGCTCATCTTGAGCAATCCGTCTGCTGACTGCTGGAACTTCTCCCTTATCTCCAGGATCAGCTTGTCCAGAGAGGATCTCAGCTCTAGAAGTCTAATTAGGTTTCCGTTGATTCTCTGCAGGATTATCTTCTCTTCCTGTTCCAGCTTCTGCAGAAGCAGCTTCTCCTCCTCAGCCAGCAGTTGGTGCAGCTTCCCAAATTCAGTCACAATCCTCTCTCTCTTTTTCTTAACTACCTCCTTTGGAAAGAAAAACACACAGGAACAAGAAGAGGAAGTATCAACGGCATGGATTAAAATCATAAACCACTGGAGTAACTGAGAGGATATACAAAATCACAGTGCATCTTAACCAGGAGGCATTTACTTAACAAGACAACTAAAGAAAAACCAATATGTTTCCACACAGCTTGAGCTCCAGCTTCATCTCCATGGTATACCAGGGATGAGACCCTAGTTGGAACTGTCTGCAGCACAGAGACATCTAGTGGCTGAATAATGTACTAGAAGTAAATATCATCACACCTTTCAGAGGTACAAAGTTTAGGGTGTATACGTCCACCATCAAGGCCTACACTAATCAATCAGATTAGATCTCTTTGATAAAACACGATCATTTGTTCTTGTTGCCTACTTTGCTTCAGTCTTCACACAAAAAATAACATGTGACCAGACGACTAGCAAAGTTATCATAGACAATAAAGGGGAACGGACGCAGATTGGGATAAGAAAAGAAAATATCAGAGATCTTCTGAGTAAGTTGAATGAATCCAAGTCAGCAGGGCCTTATGCTCTTCACCCCAGGATGCTGAAGGAATTAGCTGAAGAAATCTCAGAGCCATTTGCAAACTTATGGATGACAGGAGAGGTCCCAGAAGACTGGAGAAGGGCTAATGTAGTGCCCATCTTTTAAAAGGGGGGAAAGGAGGCGCTGAGGAATTATAGACCAGTCAGCCTGACCTTGATACCTGTGAAGCTGCTAGAGCAATGTATAAAACATTAAATTTGCAAATACCAGAAGGATGAAGGGGTGCTCACTGGCAGCCAGCATGAATTTACTAAGAACAAATCACACCAAACTAGCTTGATTTCCTTCTTTGAGAGGGTAACTGGTTTGGTGGATAGGGGGAATGCGGTGGACATAATATACCTGGACTTCAGCAAGGCTCTTGACACAGTCCCACGTGACATTCTGATAAGTAAGCTAGAGAAATGTGGGCTCGGTGGAACAACCATTACATGGATACATAATTGATCAAATAACTGCAAACAAAGAGTAACTGTCGGATGAAGTGGGCTTTAGCCCACAAGAGCTTATGCCCAAATAAATTTGTTAGTCTCTAAGGTGCCACAAGTCCTCCTTGTTCTTTTTATTAATGGAATGATGTCAGATTGGAAGGAGGTCTCAAGTGGGGTTCCACTTGGATCTGTTCTGAGTCCGTGTTGTTTAATATTTTTATTAATGACCTGGATGTAGGTATAGAGAGCACACTGATCAGATTTGCAGATGACCCAAAGCAAGGGAAGGGAGGCAGAGAGGATTGCAGATACTTTGGAGGATAGAGCTAAAATTCAGAGGGATCGTGATAAATTGGAGAACTGGGCTAGACAACAAAATGAAATTCAACAAAGACAAATGTGAGGTGCTAGACTTAGGGAAGAAAAACCAAATGCACAAATACAGAATGGGGAGAAACTGGCTTGGCAGCAGTACTGCTGAGAAGGATCTGGGAGTTGGGGCAGATCACAACCTCGACATGAGTCAGCAATGTGATGCTGTTGCAAAAAAAGCAAATGCAGTTTTAGGTTGCATTAACAGAGTCATGTGCAAGTCACAGGAGGTGATAGTACCGCTCTACTCAGCCCTGGTTAGGCCTCAGCTACAGTACTATGTCCAGTTTTGGTCACCAGTGTGTAGAAAGGATGTGGAGAAACTGGAAAGGATCCAGAGGCGAGCAACAAAGATGATCAAAGGGATGGAATGCAAGCCATAGGAGCAAAGGCTGAAGGACCTGGGTATGTTTAGTGTGGAAAAGAGGAGATTAAGGGGGGACATGATAGAGGGCAGTCTTCAAATACTTGAAAGGCTGCCATAAAAAAGATGGAGAAAAGTTGTTCTCTCTTGCCACAGAGGCAGGACAAGAGGCAATGGGTTCAAACTACAGCGCAGCAGAGTTAGATTAAATCTCAGGAAAAACTTGCTAAGTGTAAGAGCAGGAGGCCAATGGAACAGAGGCCTAGGGAGGTTGTGGAAGCTCCTTCATTGGAGGTTTCCAAAGGAGGCTGGAGCTGCCTCTCTGGGATGGTTTAGACACAACAAATCCTGCATCATGGCAGGGGTTACACTAGATGATTCAGTCTAACTCGAGAGGGAATTATTACACCGTGTTTAAATAAAATGGTCTCTAGATGGCAGCAGATGCTATGGAATAGGACGGGGCTGCTCTGCTCAGCCCAGCGCAGTGAGTGCATTACAGCCCCTTTGAATTGGTTCAGAGGCTGTAGACCACCATGCCCGGCCTTCTTCAAAGCAGCCGCTGCGCAGGGCCAAGCAGCCCATCTGTGCAGGCTCAGGAGAGCGGTATCCAGCCCTGCGCCTTTGGCTGCTCAGTCCCCAGCGCGTCTAGCGCTGGTTAGCGACACCCTGCGCCTGGTCCCGTCTAATGACCTGTGTGGCCTGTGTGAGCGGAGCTGGGATCCCAGGTCCTGCCGCACGGCAACTGCTGCCAACACCTGGCTCTCCCTGGACTGGGCCCTTCTTGGCAGCCGCGGAAGGAGGCGCAAGGCCTGGAGTGGGATCTCTTCACACTCAGACTGAAACAAAAGGGGAGATCTCAGCCCAGGGGGGCTGGGTGGCCCTGCGTACCTAAGCCACTCTGCGAGCTCTCCCCCATCCCCCGCCCCAGCCCCAGAGGTGATCCCCCAGTGCAGGGGGCAGCTGGCGTGGGGAAGTTTTCACTGCCACTGTCCCAGCACATCTGCTCCCCAGGCCGCTGAGTCAGACCTGGAGCATCACAGCTCTTGTGGGCCTCGTGATAGCTGGTGTTTTCCCAGATGCCAGAGCCAAGGGCTGCAGGAGAAGCTCAGCTTTCAGTTTCATTCAGAAGCACCTTTCTGGCCCTCATGGGCACAGGGAAAAGCTTGAAAATGTGAAGTGAGGTCACCCCGGGAACATGGGCATTGCCAGATTGGCTCAGAGCCCAGTGTCCTGTCTGTGACAGTGGCCAGGACCAAACCCTTCAGAGGAAGGTGGAAGGACCCACCCGGCCGTAGCAAATGGGGACAATCTGCCCCTCACTTAGGTCTCATCCTGGTCTCTAACAGAGACTGGTTCAAACCCTGATGCACCAGGTTCAATATCCCTTCCCACGTTTCTATTGTCGTTAATTATGACCCTAAAGGCTTGAAGACCACAAGGCAAATAAAAAGAACCCTTCCAATTTCTTTACTTTGTCATGATTTTTAAGCCTCTCTCAGGCCTTCTAGGGGCATGCCACATGAGTTGTGGGTGCTCAGGGTGCTTTCACATGCACTAATTTGCATGGAATATGAATTGGGGAAAAAATAACCCTCATATACAAATCCAGGGCACGCCAGGGCTGCTGTGTTGTGCCCCTGGAGGAGAGATTTCCTAACCCTTGAGTCAAACAAGGCACAGTCACAGGGCATGTTTCATAACACCCTCCTCAGCCTCTACGTCCCCACATCTGTGCCAACACTGCAACCAAGGGATACTGTTATCTTGAGGATCACATGCTGTAAACAAGCTGATTCATAGAATCCCAGGCCAGAAGGGATCGTTGTGATCATTCTAGTCTGACCTCCTGTGTGACACACGACACAGAACTGCTCCACAATCATTCCTAGAGCAGAGCTTTTAGAAAAACATCCCAGCTTGATTTAAAAATTGCCAGTGATGGAGAATCCTTGGTAAATTGTTCCAGTGGTAAATTACCATCACTTAAAAAATTGTGCCTTTTTTCCAGTCTGAATGTGTCTAGCTTCAACTTGTAGCCATTGGATCACATTTCTCTGATAGACTGCAAAGCCCAATATCAAATATTTGTCCCCCAAGTCACCCCTTAACCATTTCTTTTTTAAGCTAAATAGATTTATTTTACTAATAACCTGCCAGTTTGTTGGGTGAAATTCTCTGCCTCCTGCCTACAGGAGGTCAGACTAGGTGGTATCTTCTGGCCCCAAATCTGTAAAAAGTGAGAGATCTTTGAAAGTCAGATTTCTTTGTTATTGCTGATGCTCCTTGCTTATTCTTTGCATCTGGTTCCTGCTCCCTCTAATCAAAGGACTCAGCTTCACTTTTATTTGTAGTCAGTTTCACTTTCAGGCTTTTCCCGGGCAGGGAGAATAGCCATTAGTTTAAAATAGGGCCGATTGTGCTGCCAACTCTCGTGACTTTTATCGTGATTACTGGTATGATGCGTAAAGCCCAAGCTTAAAGAAAAATAATGATTGTCCCCTATTGTTCTCCAGTTCAGTTACTTTGTGAATTTCCCAGTACTTTGTGCCTAGTCACTCTGACTGTTTTCCCTGGTATAGTCAGTTTCCTTTGTTTCTGTGGGTCTCTCATGGCAACAGGGGGGATTTTTCATACACAAATATTGTTATGGATTTTTTTAAAATTGGCCAAGGAGCAGATGTGGTACCTGAAATTATTATTAATTTTAAAGTAATTTATCTTGTTTTTAATAACTATATTTCAGGTTGACAGTGTTCTCTTAAATGTGGGCATCGATGTCAGAAGTGTCCTTCTTAATACAGGAACCCAAACACCTGCCTTGCATTCCTGGGTTTTTGTCCTCTCCACCATTGCATGTTTCTGAACTTCATCCACCTCTTTCAACAACAGTTCCAGGGATTTCTGGAGTTTGATCTGACAAGAAAAATAAATCCAGTCAATTCTCCTAAAGTATTGACCCATCTCTGCTGGACTTGATCTCAGCTATTTGCATTTCCTATCAAACTGGTTGAAAAGTGCACCCCAGTCTGTGATGGGGTACCTAGAACCTGTTTCAGGGGTTGGCAAGGAGAGAGTTAACATTTCTAACAGCTGATCCACCCCTACTGCCCAGACAATCCCTCCATTGAGATCAGGCAGCTGTGATCTTTCCTCCGCTCAGGGAGTATTAACTGTCTTCCTGCCAGTCCCTGAATAGGCTTCTATACAACTCAGTCACAGGGGCTGAGATTCTTCATTATTCACAGCAGTTTAATGCCTTCCCACTACAGGTGCGTTTCAGGAGCAATCTGTGCAAAAAGGGGCCTGTCATTTCGTGGACCCCAAGTTGCCCCTGCATGTCTTTGCATGCCCCGTTCCTGCATTTCCACGTGTGCACAAAAATATGCATGTTGGATTTATGTGAGCAAAATTAGTGACCGATTAACAATCCAGATTGTGATCCCAGATCCTGCTGCTCTGTGGCTCTCTGGCAGTGCCAAGCAGCTGAAAAGCTGGTTTCACTGACCGCCTTGGGATTGCCCTTGCATAAGGGGAATCCCTGTGTGGTAAAGGTGCTACAGCTCTACACCCCTTCGTCCTGGCCTGCAGTGTAGGGGGCACGAATGGAGAGGAGGGAATGGCCAAGGCACCTCTGTGCTCCAGCTATTCCCTGCTGCCAAAACGACCCTAGGAGCCCAGATCAATCCCCAGCCCCAAAATCCCGTGGCTGCCAAGGTGGGGAGCAGCCACCTCTGCCCTCCCTCTTCATGTCTGGAGCGGCACTAAGCCCCGCTCAGAAGCTCGGCTGCTGTTTCTCCAGGCTCTGGCTTGAGCGGGAGACTGGGAGTGAAGTGGTTAAGACAGTGGTCCCCCAATTTTTTACCTCACGTCCCCCTTTACCTGTCTCCACGCCCTCCCCACCCCCTCCAGATTCAGGGCTGGGAGCGGGGCCGCAGCTCCAGGCGTGGGGGACACGGACAAGGGTAAGGGGACTGAGGCTGGGGCCACAGCTAGGTTTGGGGCGGGGAAGCTGGGGCACCAGATGCGGGCCTGGCAGCTGGGGCCAGCAGCTGGGGCTGGGGCCAGGAGTAGAGCTGGGTGGCATGCCCTACCTGCCCCGCCATGAGGGCTGGCCTGGGCCCCAGCTGGCCCCCCTGGGGAGCACACACACACACACACACCCCAGTTTGGGGACTTCTGGGTTAAGGGGAGCAGGATGGCTCAGGGGAACTATGGAATAAGAAACGGGGGTCCAGTCCCAGGTAGTTGTGCCCAAAGCCTGTTGCCATCTGCTGGCCGCTCTGTGGCCTGCACGGAATGAGTTGCTGGGTCTCAGCCCAGCCCTAGTGAGGCAGGGGTTCACATCGCAAAACCACCATCACAGCTGGCACCAAATGGGCAGGCTCAGTCAGCAGTGAATGGGCTATTGAAACTGAATTGCCCTCCCTCACCCCACCGCCCCATAAGACTGAGTCACAGTTGTAGTGGAGGGTGTCCCCAGAATGCAGACAACCTGGCCACGCCCCCTTTTCCCTGGCCACGCCCCCTACACTGGAAGATGGAGGGGTGTGTCGGGGAAGCTGTGGATTAAGTGGGGACCTTGCTGTCCTGGGAGAGCTCTTCCAGCACAGCTCGAGCTGTCAATCTTGGTTGGCCGTATTCCTGGATGTTTCATCCCATGACATAATCTTTAATTCCTGGAGACTCCAGGACACCCCTGGAGGGTTGGAGACCCTCAGCCCAGCACCCCTCTACCTTGTACACCTGGGCCACCTCCTCAATGGGGTAGACATTGTGAGGCCAGTGTGACAGGGTCTCTCGACACACCACACAGATGGCCTCCCCGTCTTCTTCACAGAAGAGCTTGAACTTCTCCTCGTGTTTCCCGCAGAGCGCCTCTGGCTGCCCCTTGGCTGGCAGCAGCCCCAGCTGCTTGATGGTCTCTACGATATTGGCCAGCTGCTTGTTGGGCCTGACATTGCTCTTGTGAAAGGCCGCCCGGCACTGGGGGCAGGACACGGGCCCCCTGGCCCGAGCCCCTTCTCCTGGCAGTAGGTGGTGATGCATGCCCTGCAGAAGTTGTGCCCACAGTCTATGCTCACGGGGTCACTCATGTACTCCAGGCAGATGGAGCAAATTGCCTCCTCCTGCAGCTTCTCCAGCGGGTTCGCCAAGGCCATGGTGGCAGCTGCTGTGTGGCAGTTTCCGGGTCACATTCACTTTCCCATTGCACAGGGGAGGAGTCACGTTACTGGTGCGGGCGGGACTATGCTAATACCGTGAGCTAGCTCCAGCACCTGGTGAGCTGTTACAGCTCGCTCTGACAGCCGGTGGTGCTCAGATCAGAGACCTGGCCAGCCAGAGCACTAGCTAGAGCAGCGTTGGCTGTCAGTGCCACAGAGCTGCACTCAGAGATCTCAGAGCGGGGCTCACAGTGCCTGGAAGGAGGATGCTGCCTTGCGACAGACGTGTGGCTGATTCCAGTGACCCAGCCAGGCAGGAAAATTTCATTTGCCCTGAGGGATGCATTCTTTTTTAAAGTAATCTTGATAATATGAGCAATTTGGGAACGGGTGAGAAGGTAGCGCATCCGTGCACTAAGTTAGTCATGTGGCTATAACTAAAAAGCTGAATGAGGTCGGGCTATGACTCTATCCCTGTGATTTAAATACAACGTGGGCATTAGTCAGTGAAAATGATTGAAGCAAAGGGTGGCAGATAAGAAAAGACATGCTGGGTATCAAACAAAGAACCAGCATTCTGCAAATGAAGTTAGACTGGTCAAGCTCCAATAGTGTATTTTAATTAACCACTTTAATGTTACGAGCCAGAACCTCAGATGGTGTACATCAGCATCCCTCCACTGAAGACAAGTCAGCTGGGCTGATTTACACTGGCTGAGGATGTAGTCCTGTAGGTGTCAGCGAATGCTTTTAGGTACTTATTGGGCTTCCAAAGTGTTTTGAAAAGTGATTTACTCTGATTTTTAAGGGTGATGCTGCAGTGAGAATGGATAACATCATAATGTGAGCGAGGGACCACACACTACACAGTGACCAGTGTCTGTGGGATTGCAGAGAATGAGACAATGACACGTAACATTCTACTTAAAAGTCAAAAATTGGTTGTATAGAAATTCTCTGCATTGGACATGAACTGAGCATGACCAACCGATGAAGCAGATGAAATAAAATCAATAGCCGAAGTGCCCGCTTCACAGGATCAACAGGGATGGGGAGAGTGGGATGATAAGCTATTAAGCAAAATCTATTCTGTGTGGGCGCTAAGGCCCAGAGCCACAGAGGGATTTAGGTGCCTAAACCCAAGATTTAGGAGTTAGGCACCTAAATCCCAGATTTAGGCACTACTGTGATCCCCAAAACTCCCCCTCAGCTGCCTCAGTCTCTCCTGGTGAAGCTGTTCCACTTTGGATAAATATGTGATGCTGGGTAAAAAGGAAGATAACTAGTTACACAGATCCGGTCCCCACTGTTACAAAGGTGCAATAAATCTTGTACAAGGTATGTCAATGGACAAGTTATAAACTGTCCAGTGTGATTATCCTGTTTAAATCCATGTATTGCCCTTGTATCTGAGGATGAGTATTGGCAAAAAGAAAAGGAGGACTTGTGGCACCTTAGAGACTAACCAATTTATTTGAGCATAAGCTTTCGTGAGCTACAGCTCACTCCATTGGATGCATGCCTACATTCAGCAATCTCTCCCCTCTGCAGCGCCTGCACCCGGATGAGTCTTAGCAAGAGTTAAATATTGACAGCACAGTGCCGCTCCTCATCCTGTCCTGCCCCTTCCCCTCCTTGCTCCTCTGTCTTCTGTCCCATTAATTCTGCTTCTCAGTTGCAATGCGTGCTCCCTCCCATGTAACCATAAACCCACCCAGTGCTCAAACGGAGACTCCACAGTGCAGCTCCAGCTCCAGCCCCAGCCTGCTGCACGGGCGCCCGCCTCCCAGCCAGAGAGAAAGGCGTCCAGCTGTTTGTGTGCAGAAAGATTTACTAGCCAGGGCACCCTCAGAAGCCTTCAATAGCAGCCTTAATGCCTAGGATTTACTCATACCATAGTAGTGCCTCGAGACCCTGATCTGGTTAGGCGCCCTCTTGTGCTAGGTGCTGTATAAACACAGAGTAAGACACACCCCCACCCCCACCCAGAAGAACCTCCAGTCTAAGGTCCTGATCCTGCAAACACATGGCATTTGCGTAGCTTTAAGCATGTGTCGTCCCACTGACTCCAATGGGATGAGTGCTTTCGAGTTAAGCACGTGTTTGCAGGCTTGAGGTCTGAATAGAAAAGACAGACAGGATGCCTGCAGCAGGAGAATTAGCCCAAGAGTTTCCATTTTTTGTTTTATTTTTCTTTTTTTGTAAAATAAATAAAACTTAAACCCAACAAATACAAAGGAGAATGAAATATTTCACGATTCACAGGACAAATACATTAGAATTCCCTTAAATACAATTCAGAGCCATTAAAATTCCCTTAAATACAATTCAGGGCCATCTTTCACAGTTCAGCGCTAATTGGGACAAATAACCCGTAAGGATTCAAAGGCTGAGAGCAGGTAAAGTGCTTCCTGGAAATCCGTTTGGGAAGATGCTTGGCAGGAAGTGATGTCAGACCCTAGGCTAAGGGTGCCTTTGAAATGGCTTCCCTGGCTCTCAGTTGAGTCACAATATCCTGGACCCATTTCTCATCTGGATTGGTGCATAATGGTTTGCCTTTGATGGTTGTGAAGCTGCAGAGAGAAAACCCTAGTTAGAAATGCCTGGTACCAGCTCTGAAGGGCAGCGGAAGAAAATGGGTCCTGTTTTCAGAGCAAACACTCGGCGACTGCAAAGGGGACGAATGGTCCTAAGGACACAACGGCCCATAGCTAATGGCAGCTCTGCTGGCCCATTGGATTGCTGGGTGTCCACCCACTATTCACTACTAACAGGTTTTTCAAAAATCTTCAGCCAATCAGAAACCAGCTTATTCATAATGCTCAGGAAGAGTTTCACTACAATTGGCTGAATTTCACCAAAAGGTTCTCGCAGCCAGTCAGAGGAGGAAATCCACCCTCCAGTCCCACCACTGCTTCCCCAGCTGTGACACTGCACTATAGCTGTATGGGCTCAACATTTGGGGGTGGGGCGGAGGGATGAAAACCCCCTTGAGTCTAGCCTGTTTCTAATTGAGAGAACCGTAAAACTAGCCGAGGGCTCAGGACTGTCTCTCTCACAGGCTGTGCTAATGATATCCCAAATTACTTGGTGCTCCAGGAGGAACTTTCCTGTGGGGTGGGGTGGGGTCTCCTGGAGCATATGGTATCTGGCTGGGTATTATACTCACATCACAGCCGGCTGGAAGCAGCTGCTGCTGGTGTATTCATACTTCACCACGCGGCTCCGTGAAATTGGGTTGGGAGAGTATCCATAGCAGCAGACACTTGGGGTGTGGAGTGCCTCTGAAAGAGAAGACAAGAGAATCATGGTTGGTCTTTCTCATCGATGGCTTGGAGAGCTCTCTCCCTGTAGGTGCAAAGGGGCTCCTGCTAACACCTAGCTCTGAGGGAGGTTCCCAGAGAGATCTCTGAGCTGTCTGGCATGGGGGCTACCTCCCATCACAGCTTCATCCTTCGTAAGGCAGAGAGAAAGGGCAAGCCTGCCTCTCCTTACCGGCAATGAAAGCTCAGAAGGAGTGTGTGCCCAGGCATTGCCCGCTGTCACCGTCTCGCTAGCCTGGGGAGATGGAGGGGGGAGAGGTCACCGCTCCATAGACGGAACTTGGACTCACGTGGACCAGCTGTTGAGGCCTGCAAGCAGAAGGCAGCGACGAGGAGAACAGTGAGGGCAGCCACAGAGACCTTCATGTTGCTGTCAGGTGGGGATGAGCTGCAGGTGCAGAACCAGAGACGGGATTTCTTCAAAGCTTCCTTGTGCAGCTGATACCGGACCCTGGATTCACCCCTCTTTTTATAGGGGGGGACACTGAGCGATGGTGTCAATGCTGTCACCTCCCAGGAAATGCCATGATAAGACAGTGGTGATACAATGGAACAAAGTCTGCCGAATCAAGAGAAGCAGAAGAGGGAAGTGCAAGGACTGCGGTCTATGACTGGGCAATTCCATCCATCTGCTGCAAGGCATGGTGCAAGTGACAGAGGGAAAAGGATGTGAGTCCACCCAGCACCTTATCTGCTGCTTTTTCTTTGAAATCACCCACCAGTCTTTACACAGAGAAGAGGCCAGGGGGGTGCATTTCTCAGGGCATTAGTAACTAGAGGAGATATGGGACCATTCACCTAGAAGTCGCTGGATCTAATGAAGCTGTCGATCAAGGGTCATTTCCTTGTGACAGCTTCTTCGTGCTCTTAGTTGTAAGAACAGCATCTGCATCATAGAAGAAACCAACTCAGTCAGCCTTCTTGGTGACAGCTCCAGCAGAGACACCAAGATCCCATGCATCATGGAGGCTGACCTGTCCTCTCACCACTTGAAATGCAGGTCCCTTCAGACCAAGGTTGAGGAATGTGGGGGACACTTGCCTTGCCATTCTGCATACCTACCCTTGGCACCTTCTCCCATGAAAAGAGAAGGGGACCCCAAACACCATCAATGTTCAACTGCTACTTCCAGAGAACCAGGGTTGAGTGGTTGGAGCACAGGGCTGGGAGCCAGGGGATCTGGATTCTGTACCCACTTTGTCACTGACTCATTGTGTGTCTTTGGGCAAGTCACTTCCCTTCCCTGTGCCTCACCTTTCCCACTAGTCATTGCAGACAATCATACTGACCCCTCACCCAGGGGGCAGTGAGGCTCAATTCTGTTAGTGTTTATAGAGAGCTTTGGAAGCCTTGGATGGAACAGGCTAGAGAAAAGCAAAATATTGTTATGCTGCAGCATGTGGTTAGCTGCCAGAGGTGTATCTTTGCTCTCTGGGCAGTCACAGATCTCACTGAAAACTTCTGGGTGTGCTAGCTACCCTTCCTTCAGCTTAAATGGAGGAAGCAACTAAGCTCCTTTATGGAGTAAGATAGCTGAAACAATAGAAGCCACCACTCAAAGCACTGGCCTGAGCAAAAACTAACTCAGGGATAACAAGAGAGGTTTCCCTGGAAACTGATTGAAAATGCCTGGACTGAGTCTTTGACTGGATTGCAGCTGTGTGTGTCAGAAGGAGAGAGCCAGAGAAGTGCTCGTAGCATAGCCCTGAGAGGAAGCCAAGAGAGTAAGCTTCTTTTGGGCAGAGACCTGGCTGGAAAGGAAGGCTTGGAATTATGAGCAAAGAAACTGGTCTGTGTTCCTATTGTGCTGAGACAAACAGGGTGTTGTGTGCGTTCTTTGTATTTAAACAGGACTGCACCAAAGAAACACCTGACTGGATCCTTAATTTCTCCTCCTAACGAAAACAACCAGACAAAGCCCTAAATATTGGGAAAATGTTCATGTTAGAGGGGCAACGATATTATAGTAGTTTTGCTCACCCAAATATTATCCAGGTGAAACTGTAGCACCACAGCGAGGTACTCCAGCCCTTTCTGAATCCACCAGGAAAGGGTAGTTGAATGATACATAATTCAGCTTCATGCTTCATGTCCCCTTACCCACCAACTTCCTGGGAGAATCCCCTGCCTGAGTGCACTCTAGGTTGACTGAACATGCTGGGTTTTCTGAGAGGCCTCGGGGAGTTAGGCACTCACCTCCCATTGGAGTTCAAAGGGATTTGGGTGCCTACTTAGACTAAGCTCTTTAATAGTAATAGGTCCCTGAGGTTCCTTTGCAAATCCCAGCCAGTCTTAGGGTACATCTACAATGCAAAAAGTCTCATAGCAGCAAGTCTCAGAGCCCTGGTCAACTGACTTGGGCAGCAGGGCTACAAATAGTAGTGTAGAGGGTCAGGCTTGGGGTGCAGACGGGGCTCTGAGAACCTCCCCCTCGCCGGGTTTCTGAGCCACAGGCTCCAGCCCGAGCCTGAATGTCTCAACTGCCATGTTCAGTCCCACAGCCTGAGTCTACTGACCCGGGCTCTGAGACTTGCCGCCATGGGCTTTTTTTCACTGTGTAGACATACCCTCGGTGCCATTAAAATACATGGGGTCTGTTTAAAAAACCGAACTCCAATCATCCAAACTGCCATCACTGTGCTGGGGCAATTGCACCTCTGCCCCCTTTGTGGCCTCCTTGAGGGCACCCCACTCAGATCTCAGGCTTCTAGCCATAACCGCAGACTCTGTGGGTGCTCTGGGGCTGGAGCCCCCATGGGGAAAATAGTGGGTGCTCAACATGCACTAGCCACAGCTCTTGGGCAGCGCCACCGATCACCTAATCGGGGCACCACCAAACAGATGATTGGTGGCACCACTCAGGGAGGTGCTTGAGGGAGGGTGGAGAGCAGCAAGCGGCGGGTGAGTGGGCGGGACCACAGGGAGGGGGCAGAGTGGGGTGGAAAGAGGCAGAGCGAGGGTGGGGTCTCGGGGGGCAGGGCCTCGGGGCAGAGCGGGGGTGGAGCACACACTGGGAAAAGTAAAGCTCAGCGCCTGTGCTTCTAGCTGTCACCTTTCTCAGGGCGGGGTCTCATGTTCCCCTCCCGCCAGACCAGGGATTTTGGCTGCAATTTCCTGCCTAAGCTCACTGTGCTTATCCCAGCCGGTGTGACTAGGTCAGCCCCTGCAGTCCTGCTCTCTCCCAGGGGCAATGACACGGTTTACCAGCCACCAGCCAGCCTTCTAAAGGCAAAGTGTTTGTTTAGAACTAAAGCATGACAGCAAAAGTAGACTATAAAACAGTACACGCGAGCTAGGGAATTAAAAAGAAAGGATGTAGAGAAACCGGAAAGGACCCAGAGGCGAGTGATGAAGATGATCAAAGGGAGGGAACACAAGCCATAGGAGCAAAGGCTGAAGGACCTGGGCATGTTTAGTTCAGAACAGAGGAGATTAAGCGGGGAAATGATAACGGTCTTCAAATACTTGAAAGGCTGCCATAAAAAAGATGGAGAAAAGTTGTTCTCTCTTGCCACAGAGGCAGGACAAGAGGCAATGGGTTCAAACTACAGCAGAGCAATTTAGCAGATTTACCTCAGGGAAAACTTGCTAGCTGTAAGAGCAGTAGGACAATGCAACAGAGGCCTAAGGAGGTTGTGGAAGCTCCTTCACTGGAGGTTTCAAAAGGAGGCTGGAGCCACCTGTCCGGGATGGTTTACACAACAAATCCTGCATCGTGGCAGGCGGGAGACTAGCTGACCCTTGCAGTCCCTTTTAATCCTGTGGGTCTGTGATTCTAAGCTTACCTGGTGTCACCGATCATTCACATGGGTTCCTGGCAGGTCCGTACCCATGTTTGCCAGTTCTTTGTTCCAGAGAGAGACTGATGTGAGTCAGATCAGGTTGACCTTTATACAGTTTGGGGGCCTCTGTCTCCCTGACCTCCTGACCCAGGTAAAACCAGTCAATGCCCCTAGCCACAGGGGGTGAAGCTTCAAAGGGATGAATATCTGCAGACCGTGCATTAGGAATTTGCAATAATTACCTCCCCCATGATTCCAGCTTCCACTGGAAACCCACCCAGTGAGCCAGGAGCACAATACCACACACCCCACTCCTTGGTACATAAGTCTACGAATTCCTTTGCATGCATCGCATCTGGCACATCTCACTGTAATAGTCTTTGAAGAGTCCATGCTTCCAAGGCCAGCCTCTGTCACACCCCCATTAACCAAACTTCAGAAACCTCCCCCAAAGCTGTGCCTTGTTTTTCTGTGATGGAGTTGTGATGCATGGCTAGAAAGGGTTAAACATCCTGAAAAATAAATAACCCTCAAAAGACATGTAGGGAGATAATGTTTGTGGTTTTGTGTATTTACATATGTATGAGTCCCCTCGACAATGTAATCTACAGTCCCTGTCTATGCTGTATTCTGATATCATGTAAATGAATTGTAAACACAGGATATCTCGGTATTCATCTCTCTTTGAAATGTACTGTGAATGGTGGAGGAACAAGCAAATAGTCTTATGTTAATTCTATAGCTAAGTACCGGTGATGGACCTCCTTTAAAGTCATCCTAATTATCTTTTGTTCCCAGAGGAAATCCCAACTTGTCAGAGAGGACATGAAATTGTATAAAAGATACTTGGGTCCTGATTCTGTCATCTCAGATCTGCTTAGGCTTCATCAGGGGAAGTTTGAGTCGCAAGACTGAGATCCCAGTTATGCTGGTATGCCCTGAACATGAGATTTGAACATTGGACTACGACCCATGGACTGAATTCTAAAGGAACTCTTTGCAACTACAAAGCTCACCATCTCTGCTATGAATCTGCACCTAAATGAATTGAACTCAAGTCTGTATGGATATTGGTCTTTTAACCACACTCTCTCTTTTGTTTTTTAATACATTTTGGTTTAGTTAATAAGAACTGGCTGTAGCATGTATCTGGGTAAGATCTGGAACATTCATTAACCTGGGAGGTGACGTGTCCGATCCTTCGGGATTGGTAGAACCTTTTCTTTTACATGATGAAATAAGATTTTCAGAAATTACCATATTTGATGTGGGTACCTGGATGGAGGCCTGAGGCTGGATCACTTTAAGGGAATTGTGTTGTTTGGCTTTCTAAGTAACCAGTAAGGTAATAAAGAAGCTGTTTTATGCTGACTTGGTGAATCTAAGTATTGGAATATCCACCAACTTGATGGGGTTTGGCTGCCCCATTCTGTGCAGTTAACCCTAATTCAGTGACCACAGCTGGCTCCCCACTAGGACCCTGGTGACAGGAGTCCTTCAGATTAGCCTACTCCACCCCCACCAAGCCAGTGAGATAACTGTGGTTTGCCTGTGTGCAGGCTATGGAACATCAGCAAGAACGTAGCTGAAGAGAAGCAAATGAGGATAGACCCAGCACTGCAGGCAGAACTCCACCCACCCCCCGCCCTCCATCACCAAACGGGGGGTGGAGGTCAGTTATGGAGCTCAAGAGGGGGGTCCTCATATGTATCTGTCCATGGGACAGATATTTCCTGTGGGGCAGAGTCTCAATGCCTGAACCTGCCTGCAACAACATGGCCTGTTTGGCTGTGCTGTACCCCATGCTGGTATCACCGCGACTGCTGTATATTTGTTAGTCTAACCAGGGGAGAGAAGCCACGGGGAGGAGACATGATTTTTTGTTGACTCTTCTAAGTCAGCACATGTACAGCAAGCTAGGCAGGCAGTAAGGGCTTTGCTGACACAGCTATACCAACACAGCTCTATTGGCAGACCCCCCCAATGGGGAAGCACCTGGGACAAAGTGGAAATTTTCTGTAATATTTTTATGAATGGAACGCATGGCAGTGACTTGCTGGTCACTGTCATCTCTTTGACAAGATCGGAGGAGGCGGGTGGGCACTGAAGTGCCCTTGCAGTGAAACACACTGCAAAACCCCCAAAATGTATTTTCTCTGAAAACATCTGTTCAGTGTGCTGCAGCAGCCCAAAAAGCGAACAAAACATTAGGAACCATTAGGAAAGGGATAGATAATAAGACAGAAAATATAATAACGTCAAGATTTTATATTCTAATGCCTCTATATAAATGTATGGTATGCCCACACCTTAAACACTGGGTGCAGATCTGGTCACCCCCATATCAAAAAGATATATTGGAAATGGTAAAGGTTCAGAAAAGGGCAACAAAATTATTACGTGCATGGAACAGCTTCTGTATGAGGAACAATTAATAAGACTGGGACTTTTCAGCTTGGAAAAGAGATGACTAAGGGGGGATATAATAGAGGTCTATAAAATCTTGACTGGTGTGGAAGAAAGTGAATAAGGAACTGTTATTTACTCCTTCACATAACAAGACCCAGGGGTCACCCAATGAAATTAATAGGCAGCAGGTTTAAACAAACAAAAGGAAGTATTTCTTCACACAATGCACAGTCAACCTGTGGAACTCCTTGCCAGGGCATGTTCTGAAGGTCAAAACTATAACTGGGTTGAAAAAAGAACTAAATAAGTTCCTGGAGGATAGGTCCATCAATGGCTATTAGCCAGGATGGGCAGGGATGCAACCCCATGCTCTGAGTGTCCCTAGCCTCCGTTTGCTAGAAGCTACAAGTGGACAGCAGGGGATGGATCACTTGATCATTACCTGTTCTGTTCATTCCCTCTGGGACACCTGGCACTGGCCACTGTCGGAAGACAGGATACTGGGCTAGATGGACCTTTGGTCTGACCCAGTGTGGCCATTCTTATGTACGTAGCAGCAACAAAGCAAGGATATGTGCTTGGAGAGTTACCACATAACCGCTGTGGAAGGAAAGTTCTCACAAGTATTCCAAATGTTGGTTGCGGATGTTTATGTGCATTAAATTTTATTCCTTAAGAGATCATCTAGTTCTCTCCCTCAGTGGTTTGACTCTGCGTGATGAGTCCTGAAAGGACTGAGCACCGTACTTCGTAGACTGAAGTGCAGGGAATACAGGGGTTTATTATTCATACCTAACACCATCTCTGCACCCATGACAGCTGCAGCAGTTAAAAGAATCTCAGTGACTCTACGATTGTTTTAACTTTGTGAGAATTCAACTGCACGGGGGAGCTGGCTGCTCATGGTGCATCAGCCCTGATCTCTCGGAAACCACACTGGCAGCGCTGTGGGTACTCCACCCACCCGGGGTGAGCAGCGGGCTGGCTTATGGGGAGGGAGCTTTCTCCACTATCCCGGGCAGCATGCCAGCACTGGGGTAATGTAGGAGCATGACCTGGGTCCTGTGACGGAAGGATGCTGTCACATGACTTGCCCCCGCCGCCCGAGCTCTGTAGCTCTGCTCTTCCAACCCCTTGGGGAAACCTCATTCTTCTACTAAGCCGGCACTTGGGCCATGGAGGAACTGGGCAGCCTCCCTAACTCAAGGGCCCAGCTGCACTATGAATGTCCCCTAGGGGGTCCCTCAGCACTGCAACATCTCCAGGGAGAGCTGAGATTTAGCAGCACAGTGCCTAAGGCGCAATCACTCTGCTGAGCTGATTAGCAGGGTGGGGTTGTATTCACTGCCCTTCTGAATCAGAGTTTCCTTACTGAGTTGACACACAGCCAGGTTCCTTTCACCCTTATTTGGCCAGCGTGATCCACTGTCATGCCATCAACGTGAGGTTGGAAAGAGTGTGGGATTCTAGCTGCCCACTGGGGGTGGGTTGTGGCTGTGGGACCACTTTGCCCCTCTGTTCACCTATGGGTATGATTCAAAGTGCTGCCGGTCACTCTGAGTGGTCTGAGAGGCAGCTGTCTGAGACATCTCCCCCCTCACATCCTGTTGTGGCAGATATGCTGAGAGATTCTGCTGCCAGCCCCTGGGGGTTAAACTCTCCACACCCAGCAGTAGGACTTACTCATTGAGCATCCTGGTCTATGAAACTTGCTGTCTGCCAGAACACAAGTCTGGCAGCCTTCAGAGCATGGTATATCCATTTGGGTCAGCATTTGGCTGTGATGTATACTACTGATGGTAGGAGTCACCAGGTGGCACTGTAACACATACTCATACAAATGCTGTTTTTGCTTAATGTGCAAGCAAGTTTTTAGTCTTTGGAGAAATGCTGCATTGTTGTGAATTTTTGGAGAGAAGCTGTGGCCAGTAACAGAGAATTTGAGCTCTTACTTATTCTGACTATCTGAAGGCAGTTTTTAGGACAGAATAGCTTCCTGGCAACCAGGCATTGGTGTAGGACTGAGATTCCCAGAGGAAGAGTGCCTGCATAGTGTTGTGACCAGCTCTGTTCTGTGTTGTAGCTGTGTTGGTCACAGGATACTAGAGATTCATTTAGTGAGCTGGATGAGGTACACCACATGTAGTGATAGGTTTGTGTAGGACCCATGGATTGTGAAAGATGTGTTGTGGGAGGTATTAACTATATACAAGAAATCTACAGATCACCTACCTTCATAGATCCAGTAACCACCCTAAACACACCAAGAAATCTGTTACCTACAGCCAGGAACTCAGATGTAGTTAGTCATTGGCTGTGCGTGTGTTCTTTCTGTGTCCCAGCCCTGCGCTGATAGCTGACATGGCAGATCTCATTCAAACTGCCCACAAAGACCACAAGACTTTGTAGCAAAGGCACCTCTGATAAATGAAGGTGGAGGTAGCTCCCTTTTATGGACACCCAGCCAGCCAGTTAACTATAAAGTCCCTCTTGGTGGCTGTTCTCTGCTTGCTTTACCTGTAAAGGGTTAACAAAGTTCCCCAGGTAAAGGAAAAGGAGTGGGCACCTGACCAAAAGAGCCAATGGGAGGGCTAGAACTTTTTAAAATTGGGGAAAAACTTCGTCTGTGTGTTGTGGTTCTCCGGGAAAAAGCAGAGACACAGAGCAGCAACGCTGTAAGCAGCTTTAAAACCAGGTATGAAAAAACATCAAATCATACCTCAACCCTACTCATCTGAAAACCTAAATATGTAAGTAATCAGGGAATGTCTAGGAAGACGCGATTAGGGTTATTTCTTTTATTTCTTATTGATTTGTGGACTCCTCTGTGCTAACCCTAACTGAGAATGAGGGGCGATCAGCAGGTTCTCTCAAGTGCTTATATACGAATGCACAAAGCCTTGGAAACAAGCAGGGAGAACTGGAGGTCCTGGTGATGTCAGGGAATTATGACGTGATTGGAATAACAGAGACTTGGTGGGATAACTCACATGACTGGAGTACTGTCATGGATGGGTATAAACTGTTCAGGAAGGACAGGCAGGGCAGAAAAGGTGGGGGAGTAGCACTGTACGTAAGGGAGCAGTATGACTGCTCAGAGCTCCGGTACGAAACTGCAGAAAAACCTGAGTGTCTCTGGATTAAGTTTAGAAGTGTGAGCAACAAGAGTGATGTAGTGGTGGGAGTCTGCTATAGACCACCGGACCAGGGGGATGAGGTGGATGAGGCTTTCTTCCGGCAACTCGCAGAAGCTACTAGATCGCACGCCCTGGTTCTCATGGGTGACTTTAATTTTCCTGATATTTGCTGGGAGAGCAATACAGCGGTGCATAGACAATCCAGGAAGTTTTTGGAAAGCGTAGGGGACAATTTCCTGGTGCAAGTGCTAGACGAGCCAACTAGGGGGGGAGCTTTTCTTGACCTCCTGCTCACAAACAGGGAAGAATTAGTGGGGGAAGCAAAAGTGGATGGGAATCTGGGAGGCAGTGACCATGAGATGGTCGAGTTCAGGATCCTGACACAGGGAAGAAAGGTAAGCAGCAGGATACGGACCCTGGACTTCAGGATAGCAGACTTTGACTCCCTCAGGGAGCAGATGGGTAAGATCCCCTGGGGGACTAACATGAAGGGGAAAGGAGTCCAGGAGAGCTGGCTGTATTTCAAGGAATCCCTGTTGAGGTTACAGGGACAAACCATCCCGATGAGTCGAAAGAATAGTAAATATGGCAGGCGACCAGCTTGGCTTAATGGTGAAATCCTAGCGGATCTTAAACATAAAAAAGAAGCTTACAAGAAGTGGAAGGTTGGACATATGACCAGGGAAGAGTATAAAAATATTGCTCGGGCATGTAGGAATGAAATCAGGAGGGCCAAATCGCACCTGGAGCTGCAGCTAGCAAGAGATGTCAAGAGTAACAAGAAGGGTTTCTTCAGGTATGTTGGCAACAAGAAGAAAGCCAAGGAAAGTGTGGGCCCCTTACTGAATGAGGGAGGCAACCTAGTGACAGAGGATGTGGAAAAAGCTAATGTGCTCAATGCTTTTTTTGCCTCTGTCTTCACTAACAAGGACAGCTCCCAGACTGCTGCGCTGGGCATCACAGCATGGGGAGTAGATGGCCAGCCCTCTGTGGAGAAAGAGGTGGTTAGGGACTATTTAGAAAAGCTGGACATGCACAAGTCCATGGGGCCGGACGAGTTGCATCCGAGAGTGCTAAAGGAATTGGCGGATGTGATTGCAGAGCCATTGGCCATTATCTTTGAAAACTCGTGGCGAACGGGGGAAGTCCCAGATGACTGGAAAAAGGCTAATGTAGTGCCAATCTTTAAAAAAGGGAAGAAGGAGGATCCTGGGAACTACAGGCCGGTCAGCCTCACCTCAGTCCCCGGAAAAATCATGGAGCAGGTCCTCAAGGAATCAATCCTGAAGCACTTACACGAGAGTAAAGTGATCAGGAACAGTCAGCATGGATTCACCAAGGGAAGGTTATGCCTGACTAATCTAATCGCCTTCTATGATGAGATTACTGATTCTGTGGATGAAGGGAAAGCAGTGGATGTATTGTTTCTTGACTTTAGCAAAGCTTTTGACACTGTCTCCCACAGTATTCTTGTCAGCAAGTTAAAGAAGTATGGGCTGGATGAATGTACTATAAGGTGGGTAGAAAGTTGGCTAGATTGTCGGGCTCAACGGGTAGTGATCAATGGCTCCATGTCTAGTTGACAGCCGGTGTCAAGTGGAGTGCCCCAGGGGTCGGTCCTGGGGCCGGTTTTGTTCAATATCTTCATAAATGATCTGGAGGATGGTGTGGATTGCACTCTTAGCAAATTTGCGGATGATACTAAACTGGGAGGAGTGGTAGATACGTTGGAGGGCAGAGATAGGATACAGAGGGACCTAGACAAATTGGAGGATTGGGCCAAAAGAAACCTGATGAGGTTCAATAAGGATAAATGCAGGGTCCTGCACTTAGGACGGAAGAACCCAATGCACAGCTACAGACTAGGGACCGAATGGCTAGGCAGCAGTTCTGCGGAAAAGGACCTAGGGGTTACAGTGGACGAGAAGCTGGATATGAGTCAGCAGTGTGCCCTTGTTGCCAAGAAGGCCAATGGCATTTTGGGATGTATAAGTAGGGGCATAGCGAGCAGATCGAGGGACGTGATCGTTCCCCTCTCTTCGACATTGGTGAGGCCTCATCTGGAGTACTGTGTCCAGTTTTGGGCCCCACACTACAAGAAGGATGTGGATAAATTGGAGAGAGTCCAGCGAAGGGCAACAAAAATGATTAGGGGTCTGGAACACATGACTTCTGAGGAGAGGCTGAGGGAACTGGGATTGTTTAGTCTGCAGAAGAGAAGAATGAGGGGGGATTTGATAGCTGCTTTCAACTACCTGAGAGGTGGTTCCAAAGAGGATGGATCTAGACTGTTCTCAGTGGTAGAAGATGACAGGACAAGGAGTAATGGTCTCAAGTTGCAGTGGGGGAGGTTTAGGTTGGATATTAGGAAAAAAATTTTCACTAGGAGGGTGGTGAAACACTGGAATGCGTTACCTAGGGAGGTGGTAGAATCTCCTTCCTTAGAAGTTTTTAAGGTCAGGCTTGACAAAGCCCTGGCTGGGATGATTTAATTGGGGATTGGTCCTGCTTTGAGCAGGGGGTTGGACTAGATGACCTCCTGAGGTCCCTTCCAACCCTGATATTCTATGATTCTATGATTCTATGAACCCCAGATGCTTTTGTTTACTTGTAACCTTTAAGCTGAACCCCCAAGAAAGCTATTTTGGGTGCTTAATTTTTGGAATTGTTCTTTTGAAATCTAGCAAAAGCCTAAGTTCCAGATGTATTTTCTTTCTTTTTGTTTTTAATAAAATTTACCATTTTTTAAGAACAGGATTGGATTTTTGGTGTCCTAAGAGGTTTGTGCATATGTTGTTTAATTAGTTAGTGGCAACAGCTAATTTCCTTTGTTTCCTTTCTCAGCTCTTCCCTGGAGCGGGGTGAAAGGGCTTGAGGGTACCCTACAGGAAGGAATTCCCAAGTGCGCCTTCCTGGGTTCCAAAAAGGGGGTTTGCATTTGGGTGGTGGCAGCGTTTACCAAGCCAAGGTCAGAAAAAAAGCTGTAACCTTGGGAGTTTAATACAAGCCTGGAATGGCAAGTATTAATTTTTAAAAATCCTTGCGGGCCCCCACCTTCTGCACTCGAAGTGCCAGAGTGGGGAATCAGCCTTGACCACCCGGCCAGGTTTATTGTTAACGAAGCAGGGTATTAATGCCCTACATGTGCTATAAGTACACTTAATAGATGTATGCCTGTGACTGTGGACCAGCTCAGTGAATGGCAGGACTTTCCATTCCCCCCTCGGCCAAACAAAGACACCTCTGAGACCCCTCTGAATACACCAATACAAACAAGTTACATATTACCCCATGACGTGGTTAGTTGCCGCCCTTTACCTTGTACATGTTGGTTCTATCAAAACATCTCTGTTTATCATCCTGACCTGATCTTAAAGTGTTTGTATCATCTCTGGGGAGTGCCTTTACACCATGACCCTGTAGTGGGGTGTTCTGGTGCCACCCTTCTGGAATGTGCTTGCGGGAGTGTCCTGTGCCCAGCACTCCTCAGTAATGCTTGTGTTTTGCAATGCGAGCCCTGTTCGTGCCAGTTTCTGTGAACTTGCAAGCAGGCATGTTTTGTAACAGGGCCTGACCTCTGCTCACAGCATTGACTTTTGCTAAATTTGCTTTATATTAGCAGGGTCTGACTACCACTTTAGTTCAGGCCTCAAGCCTCAGACCAGGCCTCTTCATACCAGGCCTCATGTTTCAGGCTCTCTCTGTCTACTACATCAGATATCACAGAATATGCTCTGAGGAGAAAGTCCAGGATATACTCCTTAACCCACTCAAAACCACCTCCACCAAACAAGGAAACTCTACCGGAGAAGTAGATCGCATCCTGGGACGGGCCACCCAAATAGAGAGAGAACCTGTTTCAGTACAGACGTGAAACCCCCTTTAACGGCACATGCCTAGTTGTCACCTACCACGTCACACTAGAACCCATATGGGGTATCATCCAACAACTACAGCCCATGCTCAATGGGGATCTCATCCTGAAATGAATCTTTCCTGAACCTCCTTTTCTAGCCTCCAAACAACCTCCCCAACCTCTCCAAGCCCATTATCAGAAGCAAGTTCCCCACAGACGAGGACATACCAACTCAAAGTGACTCCAGACCTTGCCAGAACAACATATAAGCCGGGCCTTAAAAACCTCTAAGGATGGAGATTCCACCACCTCCCTAGGGAACCCATTCCAGTGCTTCACCACCTTCCTAGTGAAATAGTGTTTCCTAATATCCAACCTAGACCTCCCCCACTGCAACTTGAGACCATTTCTTCTTGTTCTGTCATCTGCAACCACTGAGAACAGCCGAGCTCCATCCTCTTCGGAACCCCCCATCAGGTAGTTGAAGGCTGCTATCAAATCCCCCCCTCATTCTTCTCTTCTGCAGACTAAATAACCCTAGTTCCCTCAGCCTCTCCTCGTAAGTTATGTGCCCCAGCCTCCTAATCATTTTCGTTGCCCTCCACTGGACTCTTTCCAATTTGTCCACATCCCTTCTGTAGTGGGGGAACCAAAACTGGACACAATACTCCAGGTGTGGCCTCACCAGTGCCAAATAGAGGGGAATAATCACTTCCCTCAATCTGCTGGCAATGCCCCTACTTATACAGCCCAAAATGCCATTGGCCTTCTTGGCAACAAGGGCACACTGCTGACTCATATCCAGCTTCTCGTCCACTGTAATCCCCAGGTCCTTTTCTGCAGAACTGCTGCTTAGCCAGTCAGTCCCCAGCCTGTAGCGGTGCATGAGATTCTTCCTTCCTTAGTGCAGGACTCTGCACTTGTCCTTGTTGAACCGCATCAGATTTCTTTTGGCCCAATCCTCCAATTTGTCTCAGTCACTCTGGACCCTATCCCTACCCTCCAGCATATCTACCTCTCCCCCCAGTTTAGTGTCATCTGTGAATTTGCTGAGGATGCAATCCATCCCATCACCCAGATCATTAATAAAGATGTTGAACAAAACCAGCCCCAGGACCGACCCCTGTGGTGCGTTTGTATACATGCACCTAAGATAACTAGCCGATTGCTCTACTTTCTCAGTATGAATCAGGAGGCTTCCCATCTTGTACCCTTCTCCTTGTGTTTCCTCCCAGTATCTTTGAACTATCCAATTTCCTCACAGTATTGCCTTAGAATATATGCTAAACTATCTGTTTGATCTTGAGTTTAGCTGGGACACTCTGGCTTCATTTACATTACAGAGTTAGGTCCATGTGAGGCAGCTTATGTCAACTTAACTCTGTAAGTGTTTACATTACAATGTTGCTCCATCCTGATGTTGCTCCCTCCCACTACAAGGACTTAATAACTCCACCTCCAGGAGAGGCATAGCGCTTAGGATGGTGTAGTTAGGATGATGCAGTTTCAGTGTGGACACTGTGTTGGTTGTTCTGAGCCCTGCCGGGCTGATATCTGGAACCCTGATGCCCGGGGCTCACAGATGGAGTCCCCCGCCGGGCTGATGTCCAGAGCCCCACTGCCTGGGGCTGGCAGCTGGAGCTGGACAGTGGCAGGGGTGCTGGAATAATGTTTGGGGGTGGGGGCACTGATCAGAGCCGGCTCTACAGTTTTTGCCACCCCAAGCAGTGAAAAAAACTGCCACCACGGACGGCAAAAGGGAGAAGCTGCCGCCGAATTCCCGCCTTGGCCGGCGGGACAGAGGGGCTGCCGCCAAATTGCCGCCGCTGCGGAAACACTGCGGCCCCTTTCTAACTGCCGCCCCAAGCACCTGCTTGGAACGCTGGTGCCTGGAGCCGGCCCTGGTGCTGATGGTGGAAACCATGGAAACCATCTATTTGGTGTTTGTTATTACCACTTCAAGCCAGGGGTGCAGCAGCGCCACCAGCAATCCTAGTTCCATTACCACTGGACGGCAGGGCTGGGGACGGATGCGCACCACAGACTGAAGGAGCTAGTGTGGACGAACAAAACCGATTTAATTACTGCAGTGGTTGTACATCAACGTGGCTTAAGTCGACTTAATTCTGTAGTGTAGACATGCCCTCTGAATACCTTTCCCAGACCTGACGAAGAGCTCTGTGTATCTCAAAAGCTTGTCTCTGTCAAAGTTGGTCCAATAAAAGATATTCCCTCACACACCTTGTACCTCTGTTCCAGGACTGACATATATGTGTAAATAAAACATATCTAAGCAGGGTAGCAGAGGGTACGTGTGTGTAGGAGGGATGCTCACCTTAGAGTCTTTTTTACCCTTTGTTTTCCTATTTTAATGAAAGCATAGGAAAATACACCCCTTTCAGGCTTGTCAGTTGTTGTCACCCTTTCACTGGCTTCAAGGCTTTGGTGTTGGCTTAGGTGACACCTTTGGCTCCTGAATATGTAGTCTGCCTAGCGAACATACAACCTTTCTTTAATTGCCTTTGTTCTTCTTGTGGCAGGAAAGAGTCAGATAACTTTTACAGTTAGTTTTAACTCTTCATTCAGTCCATTTTCTGAGCTATTCCTTCCAATTGATTAGAGTTTGCCTGGAAAAGAAATTCTGTTTTCAAAAAGTCCGAACATTCCCATTCTTTGTATACAAGTTTCCAGTTCTCCAAAGAGCCTTTTAAAATTAAATAACTTATAGGAAGTCTTTCGCTTAAGTTGTTAATTCTCAAAGACAATGTTTGTAATGATGATTTTTCTTCTCTTCCTGAGTGAGGTGAGATTTTTTGAGCACTGCCAATAATTAATTAATTTCTATTAATATAAAGATTGTATACTTAAATTGCTTCTTACATTAGTAACCAGTTATAGCATCAAATAACCTTGCTATATGTGTACATAAAACATCTTACTATTCATATAACAGTGATATCAGGCAGTTATTGTATGAAGACTTGCATTTAGATACAAAATATTTGCAAATATACATCTCAAAAGAAGCTTATGCCCTGAAGTTTATGGCCTCTACAGAAGTTCTATGGTTTCAGAGTGGCAGCCGTGTTAGTCTGTAACAGCAAAAACAATGAGGAGCCCTTGTGGCACCTTAGAGACTAACGCATTTATTTGGGCATAAGCTTTCGTGGGCTAGAACCCACTTCATCAGATTCAAGGAGTGGAAAATACAGGAGCAGGTATAAATACATGAAAGAATGGGAGTTGCCTTACCAAGTGTGAGGTCAGTCTAATGAGACAATTCAATTAACAGCAGCATACCAAGGAAGGAAAAATAACTTTTGTAGTGGGAATGAGAGTGGCCCATTTCAAACAGTTGACAAGAAGGTGTGAGTAACAGTAGGGGGAAATTAGTATGGGGGAAATTAGGTTTAGGTTTTGTAATGACCCAACCACTCCCAGTCTTTATTCAGGCCTAATTTGATAGTGTCCAGTTTGCAAATTAATTCCAGTTCTGCAGTTTCACATTGGAGTCTGGTTTTGAAGTTTTTTTGTTGAAGAATTGCCACTTTTAGGTCTGTTATTGAGTGACCAGGGAGATTGAAGTGTTTTCCTACTGGTTTTTGAATGTTATAATTCCTGATGTCAGATCCGTGTCCATTTATTCTTTTGCGTAGAGACTGTCCGGTTTGGCCAATGTACATGGCAGAGGGGCATTGCTGGCACATGTTGGCATAGATCACATTGGTAGATGTGCCAGTGAATGAGCCCCGGATGGTGTGGCTGATGTGATTAGGTCCCTTGAATAGATATGTGGACAGAGTTGGCACCGGGGTTTGTTGCAGGGTTTGGTTCCTGGGTTGGTGTTTTTGTTGTGTGGTGTGTAGTTGCTAGTGTGTATTTGCTTCAGGTTGGGGGGCTGTCTGTAAGCAAGGACTGGCCTGTCTCCCAAGATCTGTGAGAGTGATGGGTTGTCCTTCAGGATAGGTTGTAGTTCCTTGATGATGCACTGGAGAGCTTTTAGTTGGGGACTGTAGGTGACAGGTAGTGATGTTCTGTTACTTTCTTTGTTGGGCCTGTCTTGTAGTAGGTGACTTCTGGGTACCCTTCTGGCTATGTGGCTTGAAAGCTTGTCTCTCTCACCAACAGAAGCTGGTCCAATAAAAGATATTACCTCCTCCACCTTGTCTCTCTAACAAAGGTTTAAAACACTTCCAACTACATGTGTTTTTCCTAGAGGATTTCCTGAATGAAGATTTTTAGAGTGCTGTAATTATAAAATTCATTTCAATTAAGTTATTTCTACAATTCTCTATGTGAGTTTACTTAGATTTATTACTCTGAAAGCCCACTCTCCACTCCTTTCACAATCAGATCTCTTTGTAAAACATGAAATACACATAAAGCGCAATCTTGGGCTTTACACTGCTACATTAGCTAAACTCCCTTTTCTGCTCCAAGTTACTCCGGCCTCTGAACAGCTTCCCAGCATGCCCCCTACCCTAACGGGGCTCCACGGACAGCACCCCGCTTAGATGCTGGCCCTGAGTTTCTGGAAAGCCTGCTCTTCTAATCCCTTCTCTTTTAACAGGGTTTGCAGGGTTTTTTGTTTTTTCCCTTTTTTTAACTCTCTGGTCATTCCTGGTTACACAGAGCAGGGGGTTCCAAGACAGGGGTTTACTTTGCAGTTGCAAGCTGTGATGATCCTCCTTTGTCTCTTCCTGGCTGGACAATGCTAGGTGCTTCGAGCCAGTTTCATGTAAACAGCTGGCCTGGACAGTGCCTTCCCTGTCTGATTGCATCACCACACGGCTGGGAGGTGATTCTGTAGTTGCTCTCCAGTTACAATTACAGCGTTCTACTCATGCACATATCCATTACCATAACCTGGGTACAGATCTCCTAATGCCCGGCAAGATCAGGACATTACAAGCTTTACATAAAAGACCTTAAATATTTTTATACACAATAACATTGTCTACAAGCAGTGGATTCAATTTAGGGTTGCCACTAGGGCTGTCAATTAATCGCCCTTAACTCACGCGATTAATGCAACAAAATTGTGATTTAAAATATTAATCCCAATTAATCGCAGTTTCAATCATACTGCTAAACAATAATAGAATACCAATTGAAATGTATTAAATATTTTTAGATTTTTTTTTTACATTTTCAAATATATTGATTTCAATTACAACACAGAATACAAAGTGCACAGTGCTCACTTTACATTATTATTTTTATTACAAATATTTGCACTGTAAAAAGGTAAACAAAAGAAATAGTATCTTTCAATTCACCTCATACAAGTACTGTAGTGCAATCTCTTTATCATGAAAGTGCAACTTACAAAGGTAGATTTCTTTTTGTTACATAACTGCTCTCAAAAACAAAACAATGTAAAACAAGTCCACTTAGTCCTACTTCTTGTTCAGCCAACCGCTAAGACAAACGAGTTTGTTTACATTTACGGGAGATAATGCTGCCCGCTTCTTATTTACAATGTCACCTGAAAGTGAGAACAGGCATTAGCATGACACTTTTGTAGCCAGCATTGCAAGATATTTACATGCCAGATATGCTAAACAGCCCCTTTATTCTTCAGCCAACATTCCAGAGGACACACTTCCATGCTGATGATGCTCATTAAAAAAAATGTGATAATTAAATTTGTGACTGAACTCCTTAGGGGAGAATTGTATGTCTCCGGCTCTGTGTTTTACCCACATTCTGCCATATATTTCATGTTATGGCAGTCTCGGATGACAACCCAGCACATGTTGTTCATTTTAAGAACACTTTCACTGCAGATTTGTCACTGTGTGACAAAGCACAAAGGTACCAATGTGTGCTTTCTAAAGATAGCTACAGCACTTGACCCAAGATTTAAGAAACTGAAGTGCAGTCCAAAATCTGAGAGAGACAAGGTGTGGAACATGCTTTCAGAAGTCTTAAAAGAGCAACTCTCCAATGCGGAAACTACAGAACCCAAACCACCAAAAAAGAAAATCAGCCTTCTGCTGGTGGCATCTGACTCAGGTGATGACAATGAACATGCGTCAGTCTGCACTGCTTTGGATCATTATCAAGCAGAACCCATCATCAGTATGGACGCATGTCCCCTGGAATGGTGGGCGAAGCATGAACGGACATATGAATCTTTAGTTCATTTGGCATGTAAATATCTTGTGACATCAGATACAACAGTGCCAAGCGAATGCCTGTTCTCACTTTCAGGTGACATTGTAAACAAGAAGTGACCAGCATTATCTCCTGCAGATGTAAACAAACTTGTTTTTCTGAGAGATTGACTGAACAAGAAGTAGGACTGAGTGGACTTTCTAGGCTCTAAAGTTTTACATTGTTTTATGTTTGAGTCCAGTTATTTTTTGTACATAATTCTACATTTGTAAGTTCAACTTTCATGATAAAGAGATTGCACCACAGTACTTGTGTTAAGTGAATTGAAATACTATTTCTTTTATTTCTTTTTTCCAGTGCAAATATTTGTAATAAAAAATAAATATACAGTGAGCAGTGTACACTTTGTATTCTGTGTTGTAACTGAAAATCAATATATGTGAAAATGTGGAAAACATCCAAAAATATTTAAATAAATGGTTTCAGAGTAGCAGCCGTGTTAGTCTGTATTCGCAAAAGAAAAAGAGTACTTATGGAACCTTAGAGACTAACAAATTTATTTGAGCGAAAGCTTATGCTCAGATAAATTTGTTAGTCTCTAAGGTGCCACAAGTACTCCTTTTCTTTTATTTAAATAAATGGTATTCTATTATTGTTTAACAGCACAATTAATCACAATTAATTGTTTTAATTGCTTGACAGCCCTAGTTGCCACCTTTCTAATGACTGCTAACCAGACTGTCAAGGCCCTGCCTCCTGCTCTGCCTCTTCCCACAAGGCCTCACCCCGTTCCACCTCTTCCACCAAGGCTCTGCCCCTTCTCTGCCTCTTCCCCAGGCCCCGCCCCTGCTCCGCCTCTTCCCCCGCCCAATAAAAAAAAACAGACATCAGGGCTTGTCAAATGGCACCCGGCAACACAAGCCAAAACCTGGACTGTCCAGGTGAAACCCAGATGGGTGGCAACCCTAATGCAATATTTATGGGGAGGGTGCAGAACCCCCTGTTATCACCTTGAGGTGTCTGGACCTTGATTGTCACAGGGAGACAGATCAGATGAGGACCTGGGGTGGTATTGGGAACCAGTGTGGTAGGGGCGATACAGATCTGATAAGGAGGCAGGACGTGGGTGGTGAACTGGGACTAGCTGGGCACAGAGATGGGGGCAAGAAGCCAGAGGGCACGGACACTGAGATTGGGCAAGGATCCTGTGGCGGGAGATTGGGGGAGCTAGGCGGATGGGAAATGAGGGGAGGAGGGGGAGAGTGGAGGCCAGGCTGAGGAAGAGAGATGGACTGGATGAAGAACTGTCAGGGGGGAACTGGGACTGACTGGGCCAAGACATTGAGCCTGGGATGAGAAACCGGAGGAGTGGTGCTTTGGACTGGCTAGGTGAGGAACAGGGGGCTGGGATGAGGAGCCAGGGATGAGGCAGAGACAGGGACAGTTCGGAGGGAATGAGGCTGTGGAGAAATGGGCAGCAGAGCCGATGCTCACAAGCGCACATTCCCCTATAGTTGTGTTAGTTATATTTAGAGGACAAGCTGGCACAGCAATAGCTAAGGGTCGCCAACAGATGGCGGCCATTTCCTGCCTTTGTGCCGAGGCCCTGGAGCCAGTGCCCGGCCCATGGAGCAGAACCAGCCTATTGGTTTGAGAGTAACAGCCGTGTTAGTCTGTATTCGCAAAAAGAAAAGGAGTACTTGTGGCACCTTAGAGACTAACCAATTTATTTGAGCATAAGCTTTCGTGAGCTACAGCTCACTTCATCGGATGCATACTGTGGAAACTGCAGAAGACATTATATACACAGAGACCATGAAACAATACCTCCTCCCACCCCACTCTCCTGCTGGTAATAGCTTATCTAAAGTGATCACTCTCCTTACAATGTGTATGATAATCAAGTTGGGCCATTTCCAGCACAAATCCAGGTTTTCTCACACACCCCCCCTTTTCCAAAAACCACACACACAAACTCACTCTCCTGCTGGTAATAGCTTATCCAAAGTGACCACTCTTCTTACAATGTGTATGAAAATCAAGGTGGGCCATTTCCAGCACAAATCCAGGTTTTCTCACCCCTGTGTGTATGTTTTGGGTGGGGGGGGGGGGTGAGAAAACCTGGATTTGTGCTGGAAATGGCCCAACTTGATTATCATACACATTGTAAGGAGAGTGATCACTTTAGATAAGCTATTACCAGCAGGAGAGTGGGGTGGGAGGAGGTATTGTTTCATGGTCTCTGTGTATATAATGTCTTCTGCAGTTTCCACAGTATGCATCTGATGAAGTGAGCTGTAGCTCACGAAAGCTTATGCTCAAATAAATTGGTTAGTCTCTAAGGTGCCACAAGTACTCCTTTTCCTATTGGTTTGATGTCTCTTTCTGCAGGTCCAAAGGACAGTGGCACCAGTGGGGCTGTGAGAAGGGCCTGTCCCCTCGCCCTGAAGGCATGCAGCAGGGGCCAACAAGACCCTGGGGGTCTCTCTGACATGCACACTCTGCCTGGTTTGGCAGGGGACAGAGGGGGTCCTGGGGCAGAGGGGATGGTATCCACCTTCCAGTGTTTCCCCGAAGGAGGTTACGGGGACAGGGTCATAGGACAGTTCATAGAAGCTGTGGAAATTAACCTGTTCTGTCCCTCCACTACAAGCCCTAATGGTCTCTCAGATCGCCCTCCCTCTCTCTAAATCCTTTACCCTCCTCTAGCCCCTTTAAGGTGAGGATCTCAAGGGGCTTCATAAACCAGCTTTAACTGAACCTCAGGCCTCCCCTACCTCGGGACATTTTACATGTAGGGAAACTGAGGCACAGAGCAGTAACGTGGTACTGCTCTCTGGGCTGGGGCATGGCTCAGTGTCACAAGGCAAATCAATTCCAGAGCCAGGAACACAACCCAGGAGCCTTGATCCCCCAAACTCCACATCTAACCTAGGGTTGTCAATTTTGATTGGACGTATTCCTACAGGTTTTCTCACATGACATAATCTTTAATCAAAGATGAATCTTTAATTCCTGGTGACTTCAGGACAATCCCTGAGGGTTGACAACCCCAGTCTGACCCCTAGGCCACTGTCATACCCTGTACACAGTGGGACCTAGGCCATGTCATTGGGAAGAAGAGGAAGGGCTGTAGTATCCAGATGGACCCCTGCAACCTGGCAGGGACGTGTCAGGGGCTTGCCCCTGCATGGTATCCAAGGGTTACTGAGGCTAGCAGGCAGGGTTGGAAGCTTGTCCCCTGGGTGGGGCGATCAGGGAGAAGGATCTGATACCCTGTGCGCACACATCTCTGGTTCACCTGCTCCAGCAGACTCAGCGGGGTAACAGAGGCAGGACTGTGGTTGTCTCTCTGTGTTTTCTTCCTGAAACAAGGATGATCTGTGCTGTCCCTGAGCTGGGGCCAGGCCAGGGGAGGGAGAGCGTAGAGGCAGCACCTGGGAATCTCACAGCTCTAGGAGGGGCAGGGGGCCAGGTAGTGGGCCTGGCAGGAGAGCAAACCCCTTCGCTCCCAGGATGTTAGCGGAGCCAGTCTCCATGGGGCTGCTTCTACCTCACCCCAATGTTGCTTTCCCAGCTCCAGTCACTTCCAGAGGCTTTTTTGACCAGCTAAACTCGCTCTCCTTCACTCAGCCCCTCTCTGCCCCTTCTGCGGCCACTTTATATCTCTCTTTGCTGTGGGGGGGGAGTGTTCTTTGGGGTAAACCCAGCTGTGATCAAATTGCCAGTCACCCCACAAATCAGAGATGGAACCGCACTGCGGAACAACCCTGCTGGACCAGGGCCGAAAGGTCAGCAGGCAGCGAGGGGAGAGTCACCTTAGTGAATCCTGCCGCAAGAGAGAGGAAATAGTCCATTCAGCTCCACAGGGCCTGATCCCGCGAGGCACCGAGCGCCCTCCTCATCAATGGAAGTCGAGCACTGGAATGAGTTCATGTGCATCTTCTGGCCTGATCCTGCCCCAACAGGGCCCTTTCCGGTCCCTGAGCACTGCAGCTGCCCTGGGAAGGGGTGAGGGGCAAGGGGTGATCAGGAGGCTAGTAGGGGATGCAGGCAGGTGTCAGCCCTTCCCAGACCAGGACCCATGTCGTAACAGATACAAGTTTCAGCACCCCCCTTCCCCCAAAGCCATAAGGAGAGGGAGAGGGCTCATGCCGAGGGTGACCAGACATCCCGTTTTTAAGCCCTCCTGCAGGTGTCCTGACTTTTTCTTAAAAACGGGCAAATCGTCCCATATTTTCTGTCTCTCTCCCCCCACCTAATCAGTACTGGTGGGTCCTATTGCTGGCCGGATCCCTGCTCGCCAGTTGCCTGCCCACTAGCGGTGAGTGGGAGGGGGCCAGTGGCTGACAATGGGGGTGGCTGTGCAAGGCTGGTGGCAGGGCGAAGATGCAGAGCGTGGGGAGGGGCCACGTCTGGGGGGGGGGTGGGGGGACCCCCCCCCACGTTGTCTCAGGAAGATGTGACACCAGGTACCAGGAGAGGCAGGTCTGTCCTGGGGGCCCAGCCAAGCACAGAGGGTGGAGAGCACCACACAGGGAGGGTTGTGGTCCGTCAGTCACCCCCCTCCCCCGCCCGTGAGAGAGGTGTATGGGAGTGTGTGTGTGTCACCCCTCCCTGTGTGAACCCTAAAGCCTTAAAGAAAAGAAGGTAAATAAAAAGAATCCAACTACGCAGTATTTCTTTTTAACAGGGGCTCAGTCAACGATTGTACTGCATAGTTCTGATTGATTGCCTCTGAACTTGTCTGAATACGAGTAATTTTACCAGGTATCCCGTATTCAGCATAGGGAAATATGGTCACCCTACTCATGCCCCACAGCACGGGAGCCATCCCACTGGTGATCCTGCCTGAGGAAGTGCCCTTCTCCCAGCAGGAGGACATTTGAGAACCACTATGCTGGAGCATTAAGGGAAAAAAGTGGAACCCCTTTGGAGCCTAAGAGATGGGGTCTTACCTGCTTCCCCACCCCCGCATCAGGAGCTGCTTCATGGGAACGAGCTAGTTAGGGACCAGTGCAGATGCTCTAAGGGCACAGTCGTGTGAAGTGCTGAAGTCAGTGGCGGCTGAGTGCTGGATCAGGCCCTAAGAGAGGATTGGGAGGGACTCTTCCACTAACCTAGAAGCCAGGCCCCCACCCAAAGAGATTCCCCACCCCAAGTCCCTTCACCCCCAGAACTCAAACTAACACCATGGACTGGCTGCCTGGAGATGGCCAGAAGAGCATTTGTGGGGCTGAAACGGTGCAAAGGGCCATCGGTAGGAAACACTTAGATCTGAAGGGGTGACAACCAACCCCCCAACCCGGCTGCCCTCTCCACTTCCACCCAGGGCCCTTGCTGTGCCATCTACTGGGGGCACATGAGTCTCAGCCCTCTGCTGCTGAATCGTATCACCCACACATCCAAGAATATCCCCAAACCACACACCAAGCTGTCCTTGAGCATCCCCTGGTCTGCCAAAGAGAAAGGGGACCTGCTGCATTGCAGGAACCTCTCTGGATCATAGAATCATAGAATATCAGAGTTGGAAGGGACCTCAAGAGGTCATCTAGTCCAACCCCCTGCTCAAAGCAAGACCAGTCCCCAATGTTTGCCCCAGATCGCTAAATGGCCCCCTCAAGGATTGAACTCACAACCCTGGGTTTAGCAGGCCAATGCTCAAACCACTGAGCTCGGCAGAGCAGCCTGGCTGGTGCCACAGCTTGAAGGCACAGTCCAGCTCAGCCACTCAGTGGATTGGTTTAGTCAAGCAGCACCCAACTTCACCCCCCTAAGAGCCATGTTAGCACAGCAACTTGCCAGAAACTCACAGGTAGCCCCAAGTGTATGAAATGGACCAGATTGCTGTAGCCTGCCTCCTCTTTAATAAACAGGTGCAGCTGGCAGATGCTACAGATCCCATCATGCCATGCTCCACTTCCCTGCACCTGAGATCAAGATACACCTCCCTCCCAAGACTGCATGTGGGGACATGTGGTCTCTGCAGGCCATGCCCAGAGTAGGCTGCATGTGTGCACTCTGTGTGAAAAGGGTGATAGTCAGCCAGGTGGAATGGTCTTTGCTCTGCTTTGTCAGGTACTCTTCTCCATCTCTCCTCCTCATTGCTGTTCGGCAATGACTTCACCTCCTCAATTATTAATCCTCTTTTTGCAGCCCCAGCTGTTGTTGGATTAAGCCCATTAAACCTCCTCTGGGACTGGCCCCAGAGAAGGAGGCAGGTTTCCAGGAAGTGCATTAGAGATGAGAGCACAGACAGGGAGCCGAGACAAACAGAAGGGGAGGAGATGGCCTCTCTGAACAGCCTCCTCTGTTTCCCATCAGCTGTGGTATTGGTAGCCAAGGCAAGAAGCAATGACGAGTAAAAGGGGCATCATGTGAACCATCTCCTTGCAGACTGCACCAAGCTGGAGCCTGGGAGAACATGACTCAGGATGCATGTTGGCTGTGAAATTAGCCATGGGACTCAGCCAGCAGGGGAGAAACATCTAGAACAAAGCCCAGGACAATTTAGCTCTCAAATCTGGATGCCTGACAAAGCATGCTTGAACTTTCTTCCCCCTTGGCTGTCCCCATTGCTTTTGGGTAGCAGAGTAAGGGGATTTGGACTACATGGCTGTCCCCACAGTAAGGGAGAAGCTTCTGATCTCATCTGACTTGCACTTACAAATCCTGGGGGTTCTGACTAGCTGGTGTGTCTCTGGTGAAGTCATCGCTGTTCCCTTGTAATCACCACTGATTAGCAGATGGGATGAACCATCCCTCCTACTCTGCTCAGCCAGCTGTGCCCCATACTGCACTGCAGCCACATGGGCACACGGCGATCACTGTGGGGCAATTCTCCCCTTTACACCACTCTGGTGACATAAAGAAGGCCGAAATGCCCCCTGAATACCCACTGTAAATGGGAGCTCTCTGGCTGGGGTAGGGTTGCACAGCCCCGCCCTGCCCTGGGCCCCAGCATAGTGGGCATGTCAGAAGCATGCTACAGAAGTGTCTGCTGCTCTCCATGCTGAGGTACAACCCTGCCACGGCAGTGTAAATGGCCCAGGGACATCTCCATACTCCCGACCAGGACTTTGGTACAGGCCTAAAGGAGGCTGTCGACAGAGAATCCATCCTAGGCTTTACACAGGGTCCAATGCATGCTGGGAGTGTAGTGACTGCTGTGTGAACACTCATGCAGGGCAGGTAAGACTGATAAAGCTCATAGGGCTCAAATCACTGTAGAGTTTAGAGTTTTCACTAATCTGGGCGGAAACATACAAGTAGTCGGGGTCTTCACCCATTGAACTCTCTGCCTCTTGGCTCTCCGCCAATGAATGTGCATCTCTGGCATCCTGCAGGATGAAACCTAACTCCTTCTGGGACCGATTTGAGTTGTGAGTTCACTCAATGTGTTTGTGATTTGCTATGAGCCACGGGCAGGGGCCGGGTGTGGGACCTGTTACTGTTTCCTCCCTCTGTTCCTGCGCTGGGGCTGTACTAGGATAGAATACATTTTAAAAACAGTTTTGTTTCCTTTCTAGCTTGTCAAAGTGCCCAAAGGCCTGGGGGCAGAGGCATCACATTTATGAGTGGTTGGTTGATCTCTTTCTGCCTGTCCTTGCCTGTTTCCTCTGTGCATGTCTGCACCACTGTTTCGCAAAGGCTGTGGCTCCCAACGAAAGGGCAGCTTAGTCAATAAAACTTTGAGATTGTAGGAGCGAGGGACTGGGGGGCACTGCTGCCTGCTCAGGGCACTGGGACGGCACTGGTGCCCCCAGAAGGGGCCTAGAGCAGCTCATGCCCTCTGGTAGCTGGGACCCTGTTGCAGGGCATGGGGAATGGCAGGCATGGCTGAGGATCTGTACAGCCACCCCACAAGGCTGAGCATCACTATCTGTGTCTAAGGGCAAGGGGGTATGCTGGGGACTGGCTGAGGTACCCACAATGCTCCACTCCTATTGCCCTGGCCAATGTACGTACAATGCTCTACTCCTACTGCCCTAAATGAGGTACCCACAATGTGCTACCCCCATTACTCCTCCTGCCCGGGCCGGCACCCACTGTGCTCTGCTCATGATGACCTGACTGAGGTACCCACAGTGCTCTACTCCCATGGGTGCAGAAGGAGGCGGGCTCTACATGGTGGACACACCTAGCAGCCAATGAGATGGCCTTCTTTGACTGAGGGGCCCTGATTTAGGTAACCCAGGCGAAAAAAACCAAGCGGGGGAGGCGGTGGATTGGCAGAAGGTGGGCGTAGGGGGCAGGACCTGGAGGTAAGCAGCAGGGGCCGGGACCAATGAGTGAAGAATAGGCGCGGTAAGAGGAAGGTCTGTAAAGCTGGGGGCGGGCTGAAGGCGCCAAGGGCCAATGAGCGAGGAGGAGGCGGGCGAAAGGGGCGGGTCCTCTGGGGGCAGTTCTCTGTGGAGTAGCAGCTGCCTAGACCTGTGAGCACGGAGTAGGCTCGGTAAGGGGCGGGACCGTGAGGCTCCGGACGGGTCCCACTGGGAGTTCAGTTCGAGTAGCATTCGCACTGGCCAATGAGAGGCGGCAGGGCCGGGGGGGGGGGCGGAAGGCGGCTCCCGGCGGGGGGTGTGGCTGCCGTGTGAGCGGCAGGGGCGGGAGCCAATGCCGTGGGGAGTGGGTCCCGCTAGCGGCGGGTAGCGGCTGCGGGGCGGGCGGCTGGCGGGCCGGGGCGAGCCGGGATGGACCGGGTCAGCAGCTCCATGAAGCAGGTGCCCAACCCGCTGCCCAAGGTGCTGAGCCGCCGCGGCGGCGGCCTGGAGGCGGAGCGCGAGGGCTTCGAGCGCAGTCAGGTAGCGTGGGTGGGGCCGGGGCCGGGGCCGGGGCGGGGCGGGGAGGGGGGTGTTGTGGGGATGAAGGGCTGGTTGAGGGGAGGGGCCGGTGGAGGGATGAGGATGTTGGAGGGCTGGGGGACAAGGGGAGGTGGTGTTGAGGAGTGGGGCTGGGGGGGATGAGGAGTGGGGACATTGAGGGGCTGGGGGGGCATGGGGAGAGATGCTCTGGCCCGGGCAATACCAAGATACCCAGTTCCTGCAAGGGCCGGGGGATGAGATGCCAGTGGGCAGAGAAGCGAAGACACAGACATGACTAGTTTGGGAATCCAGCCCCAAATACTGTCCCCTTCCCAGTCTGTCCATCCATCTAGGTGCCTTCTCTACCTGCAGTCGCTGCTGCTAACCAGCTGCTTTTATTCATATGCAGTGAGATGGCACCATGCCTTTGCCTGGAAGAGCCTGGTCTAAATTAGATAGATGAAGCAAAGGGAGGGGTAGGGGAAGCAGCAGTGAGGCCCAGATGTATAAAAGTATTGTTCCGTCACGCAGAGAGTGAATTATCTACCTTCTGATATTTTTAAGCATGCACTGAGATGGGGCAGAAGCTGAAAGTCTGAAACTGTAGCTCAGATGTGAGAGGCACAAGTTTGGGAGAAGAGATGATTTTTGACAGACAGACACAAGAACAGCAACTGGAGTCCACAGTTGTTGCAGTGTGTCAGAGCAATGAGAAACAGAAGGCAGCCTCCTCGCCCTGGTTTCCCCTTCATTGTGAGAAGTTGCTCATGTTAGGGGAGTCAAGTGAAGGAAGCCAAGATTAGCCCTTGGTCTATCCTACATAGGACTAGCTTGTGCAGGCAGATCTTATTGGTCAAAAGATTTCAGATTCTCAGGAGTTTTCTTTACAATTAGATGTTTCAAAAGTTGTAGCTGAATGGACACTACAGTGGTGGGTAAAATAGCGGCAGCCAGGATGAAAGTATGTTTCTATAGGTCTTGTAAAGATGAGTGTAATGTCCTTTAAAAGGAGAGATTCCTATCTTACAATTAACTCCAAATGCGTATGCCTCACTGGTAATGCACACCAAGGTACACTCTCACATTTCACCTGTATCATTACATTGGTTTCCAGAGCAATTCCAGATAGGCATTAGATGTCCCTTAACTTCAAGGCTCCTAGCTCTCATATAATGGCCTGTTTAATGGAATCAGTGATGCTTTTGGTTCTGAACCTTCCCTGTTGCTTTGAAGCGCTTATTTCGGTAGCTGTTCCACTATGCAGTAAGAAAAGGAGTACTTGTGGCACCTTAGAGACTAAACAAATTTATTTGAGCATAAGCTTTCGTGAGCTACAGCTCACTTCATCGGATGCTGTAGCTCATGAAAGCTTATGCTCAAATAAATTTGTTAGTTTCTAAGGTGCCACAAGTACTCCTTTTCTTTTTGCGAATACAGACTAACACGGCTGCTACTCTGAAAACTATGCAGTAGGATTTATTATATGCCTGTTGCTTTGAAATGTCTTATACCTTTAGATTTGTGCAATTCACTGATATTCTAAAAAAAACCTCCACTCTAGTTATCCTTGTAGGGGGCTTTTTTTTTTTTTTTTGCACAGTGTGCACTTTGTTTTGTATAGACTAGAGGGTCTTGTGTTGGCTTAAATAGCATTGCACCCCCATATAGGCAATGCCAAAATGCTAGCAGATTGTAATTTGCGTTGAAACATTGTTACTTATGTATATTAACATACATAATTACAGAGCTACATAGATAATAACAATGTCCCTGCCCTTCAGCCTAAAGTCACAAGCAAGTACAACACGTAACCAGCACAGAGTGGCATGTGGTCTTTGTAGCTGTAATGCTTCTTGGAACAGGCAGGTTTTTCAGAAGGTTTTTTGGAAGAGAAGAGGAAGGAGACCTGGATGCTAACTGGGAGGCTGCAAGAAGGCGCAGACTCGGAAGCAGCGGAAAGTGATGGAGGGATCAGTTGGGAGAGATGCTTGGCCAGCCCAAAGGGGGTATGTAGCAGGAGAGGAGAGCAGAGTGCTGCAACTGATGTAAAGTAGGAACTTTGGGGAAGCTTCCGTATTGCTCTGCTCTTTGTGGAGTCATCTGCACCAGTGCAAACTGCTACCATTTTGATCTAATAGCATTTTATACCCACTTTGCACTCACTGGTGTAAATGACTGCACAAAGGGCAGGGCAACAAAGAATCTGTGGGGAATAAGGTAAAGCCAAGGGAGAGTTTTGAAAAAGGAATGGAGGTAGTGCAGGCAGGGGATTGGGATCGCTGGTCAGAGCAGTAGAAGAGGAGGGGATCTGGCCAACAGTATTATTTGTGTTATCGTTGTGCCTAGGAGCACCAGTCGTGAACCAGGACCCCAGTGCGCTAGGTGCTGTACAAACACAGAACAAAAAGACGGCTTCTGCCCCTGAGAGCTTACAGTCTAAGTATAGGATGAGACACCAGATGGATAGACAGACCGGGGAGGGAGTGCAAGGAAACAATGGACAATATTGATCAGTGTGGTAGGCTGTGGTTTCAGCGCACAAGCAGCCTAACAGTGGTCAAAAACTGACTGTGAAAGGATGGGGTAGAGGGTGAGACTACAGAAAAGGCAATAGTGGCAATAGTGGTTGAGGTGGGAAACAACCAGAATATGGGTTAATGTCCTGATGATAGACACGTAGAGTAAGGCTTAGTTTTGGGTTTATGAGGTTTTGAGTAAGGAGTCCTGTTCTATTGGAAGCTACCTAGAAAAAATACTTAAAGCCCTAAATTTGGAACCGGGACTAACCTTGCAATCTAACAGGTCCTAAAGGGGATTGAGTGCAATCATCACTCGAGACCAGTGTCTCCAGTGTGATCCAGAGCCTGCAGAAAATAGTGAAGCCTATTTATTTCAGATTTGGAGGCCTTTATTCCAACTAATAAAGAGCAGCAAATTCTGTGTTTCACTAAATGGCCCCACTCTGCCCAGGCTAATGGGATCCTTACAGCAAATATGTGCTATAAGTATTCCCTTGAGAGCCCCTTCTTCCCCACAGAAAGTGAACATTACTAGATGGGTAGTGGTGCTAATACTTATGTGTTAGTACAGATAGCAAAGCACCAGAAGATGGTAATTTGTGCCATCAACAACAAAAGTCTGTGCAAAACTTGGAACATCTGTATAACCTGAGTTTCATTTTCTTGAGGATATTATAAGTTCTAATGGAAGGACACAATATGTGAACATCATGGTCTCAAGCACAAGCTAGCAAGGTCCAGAAAGCTGGTTATAGGACCAAATTATTCAACATTTGTTTCTAAGCAAGTACGTATCAGCACCCAGCAAGATGCTGTCTCTTTTCCTGTTCTTAGTTGATCTTTCCAAATCTTTTGGTAGCTGGAAATCTCAGGGCACTGTGTTGAAGACTCTTTAACTCCATCACAGGATACATGATCCCATTCCAGTTTATGGTGAAGTCTCTGAAATATGCCAAGGCGCCTAGAGGTTAACTATGATTTTTCCAAACACTGGTTATTCAACACTTTTCTGATCTGTGCTTCCAAATTTTGCATAGAACCTGGTATGCATTTATTTGAAATAGTGATTTTTTTTTTAATACAAAGGTTTCATCTGATTCCCAAGACCTTCATAAAATCAGGGTTTACCTGTATTTCTGTATCCTCAGCCCACTCCCAGTGTACCTCAGTATCTGCCTGGTCTTCTGGCAGCAGAATATTCATGAAGAGGAATGTCCCATGCCAGAGGAGTATCCCAAGTGGAAAAAGCATGTCAAAATGGTTATTCTGTCCTGTTGGATGACTGACATCTGTTTCTTGCCATGACCCATCGTATGTGGTGTGAGATTGGTATTGGGGTACTCTGCGAATATTATGAGAATATTTCATTAGATGCTACACAAGGATCCTGAATTTAGTAGTTTTTCTTCTGAGAAAGCTAATTTGTTGCTTTTGGGCCAGATGTCAATGAACCTTGCAGAAGTGCTGTCTCCGTTTCCCTGGCCTGGGTAGGTGAGTTCCTCAGGTTGCTTTGTGGCACAGACATAAAGATAGATCCAGATAACTTTATTTTTATACTGTTTCAGTGTGTGTATGCCAACTCTTGATGGACTTCCTGCTGGATGAAAGAACCTCTACTAGCACAGCTGAGATTAGACTGCCTGCTGTTGCTTTTTACATACCCGTAATGGCTCTGCTTTTCTTCAGCCATCAACACAGATGGGTTTTAATGGAAAAGCTGAGCAGTAGAGACATCGAGATCCTATAGATCCTGCTGTTTTACAGATACAAAACCAGACAGGAGTTTATAATTGCATGTGGATGTGAGGGCTTTTAAAATGACTGCCTAGGTTAACGTCTGTATTTCACTTATTTGGATCTGCTAGTGCTTGTTGCAGAAGCTGAAATGGAACAAATCTTAAGAGCTGAGCAACAACACTGGCTGAGGGGATGGAACCAACAAAAAAAATAATGAATCATGACATATGTTGTTACTTGTGTTTCCTATAGCATTTAATTCAGTCTGACATCTGTATCCTTTGGAAATGATTCTTTCGCTGTCAAGGAGTTTGCTACAGTAGTAACTATTCTGGACGAACCTTTAAAATGCTTGTCAGGGTTAAAGCTCTAGAGGCAAGGTTTGAAGCTGAAGGTCTGGAATCTACTTGGTTAGGTTAGGCATAGCACTGCAATCTAATCCACTTTGATTTCCCATCTCCCTTCCATTGCATTTGTCCGCAGGGGATGCAGTTGTGATGCTGGGGACAGAGAAGTGATTCATGCTCTGTACTAACTGAATTTTTGCCTAACAAACTAGCAGAGACAAGATGTTCAGCTCTTGGATAAGCCAAATATTTAACAAAAAAAGAGAGAGTGAGAATGGAAGAAGGATGCATGTGTGGTGAGTAAGATGCATTCAGATGCTGTTACATTCTGAGATATACCACAGAGCAATAAAGGATCACGGAAAACTCCAGGTGCTTCTCTCAGGATAGTACCAATTACTCTCAAAGGAAAATGGATACAAGGAGATAATGTAAGTGAGGAGGGGGAAATGTGCACTCAGAATAGCAACTTCACTTGACAGAGCAGCTTCAAAACATGGTCTGCTTTTTTCCTACATTTAAATGATCTGTCCTGTAAAGCAGTGGTTTCCTGAAGGATTTGTTTTCTGTTACAGGAGCACTACATTTCTACACAGACTGTTTAAACCTCAGCACACCACTCTAATCACAAAAGCCTTGTCTACACTGATGTTTGCAGTGTTGCTACAGCTGTGTTAGTCCCAGGATATGAGAGACACAGGAAAAGCTATTATCTCACCCACCTTGTCTCTTTGTCTACATGGGAGCATTGAGGCACTTACATAGCATATCTTTCCAACTGTATCAAAGACACAGTGTATTTGCCCCTGGGAGCTGTGCAGGGCATTGTAGGGTAACAATCCCTGCAATACTTGCTGCGAGTATTGTGTATGGACATGGTGCCCCATACCCACCCAATGCATGATATGGATACATTGCACTTTTGTCACTTGCACCAGTTCAGACACACCAATGAACATTCCAGTAGCGCAGCTGTCTAGTGTAGACAAGACTGCTGAGGAGAAGCAGGCTCCTAGGCTTTGTTCACACTACACTCACATTCTTAAGATTTCCTTCTCTGTATCACAACCATGGGAAACTTTAGGAAAATACAGCTAATGTAGGCAGAGCCTTACTCACATAATTCAGGTTGGCCCTTTAAACACAAGCATGCTACAAGCCCCAGGTGAAATAAGGGCAGACACCCACTCCCAGTTCTTCTTTCTGTCTAGCCTTAATACCAGGGTGGTTTATTCAAGTAGGGAAGGAAGCGGTGGGGAAAGATACTACTTCCCCAAGTCAAGCCTTCCTCCAGAAATCTGGAAAATGGGATTTCAGGTCTTCCGTCAGAATATATAGGAAAGGCACTGAATAGTAGAGGGAGAGACAGAGTGGATTGTAAGCTGTTTGGGACAGGGACCTCTTTTTGTTCTGTGGATGTGCAATGCAGTGCCCAGCACGGCGGGGTCCTCATCCGTAACTAGAGCTCCTAGGCTCTACCGCAGTACAAACAACAATAATCAGCACTAATGGCTGTTGACAATTTTGGATGAGACACAAATCTAGAAGACCTTCACTTAGCTTGTGGACCACCATTGGGCTTGATTCACTGTTGCCCTGCACCACGTTTATGCTGGTGCACTGTGGTTGTAAAATGCTGCCAAATCGGACAGTAGCGTTTTACTCCCCCTGTGCAGTCACTGTGTATTGGTGCAAATCAGTGCACAAGACACAGGACAATGGTGAACTGGGCCCACAGACCGAAAGCTCTGCTGAGAAGTGAGGAATTTTTCTGGGTTGTAAAGTAGCTACTATTGCATATGTAGTCACTAGAGTCTGTTTACTTTAAGAGAAAATTGGCTAGCAAATTACATCTGACCCTACATGAATTTCAGGAGTCCAGTCAGCCATCAGTAATGCATCTCCAGGCTAGAAGTACAGTTGAATCCCTGAATATGGCCTGATCTACACTTAAAGCTCATGAAAGCTTATGCTTAAATAAATTTGTTAGTCTCTAAGGTGCCACAAGTACTCCTTTTCTTTTTACTTAAAAGTTAGTTTGACATAGCTACAATGGTCGGGGGTGTGAAAAATTCACACCTCAGAGCACCGTAGTTAAGCCAACCTAACCCCACTGTAGATGTGCTGTGTTGACCTAGATACCACCTCTTGGAGAGGTGGATTATCAACAGCAACAGAAAACCCTGCTCCATCGCTGTAGAAAGCATCTGCACTATGGCTCTACTTCGGCACAACAGCAGTACCATAGCTGCGCAGCTGGAGCACCCATAGTGTCGACGTGCCCTTTGTCTGCACTGCAGGCAGGAGGTGTGATTGTAGCTTCCGCTAGATCAAAGATAGCTTGAATAACAATAACCGGGTAGCCACGACAGCTTGTGTGGTGGTACAGGCTAGCTGCTGCAGTATGTTCTTGGGTAGTATTGTACTTTGGTAGACCAAAGCTAGCTCAGGTATGTCTACAGGTGCTGCAATCGCACCACCTGATTGCAGTGTAGACACACCTTAAAGTTTTAATTTCCATTTAGAAGACATACTGAAGTGCATTTTCTCTGTCCCTGTCCTGTTTCTCTCTTTACAGTGTATTGTTTGACTGCTGCCCCCTGGGATCCTTGAGAAGACAAGATGTGCCTCTCAGAAGGCTATCCCTCACTGAGCAGAATCATGTAAACAAATGTTTATTGCCCTTAGACTGTAAGGTCTTTGTGACGAGGACTTATTGCTTGGCTCAGTTCACATGTTGTACATCACTTTGTGCACTTATGGCAATACATAAATAATGATATATTGCATCAAATGTCAGTCTGGCGTCTGGTTTATGAAAGAGGGAGCGGACATGCATACAACATTAATTGCTGGGACAGGAATTTAATATGCCCATCTTGCAACATAATTCATTTTACAGGGAATGTAAGAGAGAAGATGTCTTTTGGTGTGATCCTTGGAGAACACAGAGTAAGAACATTGTTGGCTGGAACTGGAGTGAGGATGAAGAACTGTTGTTTCTGTAGAGGGAGCCTGCTTTGTCACTGTAAGAGCTTTTGTGCTCTGAATGTGAATGTAAGTTGCACTGGATAGGGGAACTTTGAGACAGAGGGCTGTCTCCTTGAGGTGCTCTCAGATGAACAGGAGATTATACTATGGATTTGCTTTTTATGTATTTTCTTTTTGCTCTATATTCTGTTCTATATAGGTTCTCATACCACCCTTCTCAGCATAGTGTTTGAGCACCTTCTAGTCGTGCATGACTAATATTCGTCATATGTGGTTTATTCTTTTGCTGAGTGTTTGTGAAAGTGGGCCATTGCCAGTGCCTGGTTAAGGCCAAGAAGGGGTGTTCAGTATCTGTGTCCATTTTGGTTTGGGGATATCTTCTCAGAGTGCCAACAGCCCATGTTTTTTTGTTTTTGTGGAGGGAAGGAGGGCTGGTACCTTTGTTAGTCAATGGACTGAGATCACTAGCTTGCTTCAACATAGTCACTCAACAGTCGTTGCATTTGGTGCTACTGATGTGCGCATGGTTCAAGTTGGTGATGGAGAGGTGGAAGCCAAGTATCCCCTTTCCTATCTCCTGAACCATCCAGTCCTTGCTGATTCTTTTTAAGTGAAAATGGCATAGACTGAAGGACTAGAAAGTGTAAGTGCTTTGTTTTTCGTTTTAAGTCTATGGATCGCTTTAAACACACACTGACACAACTGTAATGCATAGAAGTAGCATCATTGCTGATTGGCTAGCTCAGGTATCTGGAGAGCTTCACCTGGTCTAAGCTATGAATTCTCCTTTAGAGACCCAGAATTATTCCTCTACCAGGAGCAACTCTGTTTCAGAGCCTGCAGCAGAGAAACCTCTTCCTGTTCTACAGTTCAGAGGAAGTGGGCCTTTGGAGTCCCAGAGGGGGATGTGGTGTGGATTAGGCTCTTTGGGGAGATAATCCATTTGGCTGAAACTCTTGGTAGAAAATAGGGACCCTTAAAAATGGTCGCCTCCTAACCTCGTATCCGGGCCCCTTCCAATGCTTCTCTCTCTACAATGTCATTAACTCTCTGTACTGCCAGGACACTCGTCCAGGATGTGGTTGTGTCGCCTCCTCTCTCTCTCTCTGGGTCCCCCCTGCCTTCCCATTTCTCTGACCAGCTCTCTCCATCCCTCTTCTTAAATCTCTGCACTGGCTTTTGCTCTTCTTTCACATGAAGTTGGTACATTTCCTTGCTCCCTCCCTGACTGCTGTTCTCTCCTGCTATACACCCACAGCACTCCCTTTGGTCAGACCAAGGTTCACTCCCAGCGACTCTCTTTGTCACTTTCAGGCACTCCCATATCTCTGCCTTCATTCAGGCTGCCTTCATGTATTTCAAGCACATTATAGCTGGATAGCCACTGTCAGGGTTCTGTTGCAAAAACCAACATTGAATGTTAAACCACTTTGCTAATAGAATGGGAGTGGGCAAACTATGGCCCACAGGCCATTTTAAGCTGGGCTGCAAGCTCCCGCTGGGGAGCAGCGTCTGGAGCTTGCCTCTGCTCTGGTGCTCCAGTTGGGGTGCTGGCCTGGGGGTGCTGCACCACGTGCCTTGGCCCCATTCCGACACTCCAGCGAGGGCACTGGGTCAGGGGCCGCACCACACAGCTTGGTCCCACTCCAACACTCTAGCCAGGGCGCTGGGTTGGGGGCCGTACCATGCAGCTTGGTCCCACTTCAGCGCTCCAGCTGGGGCAGTGGCTCGGGAGGTCCAGACCACGTGGCTCGGCCCTGTTCCAGCTTAGGTGCTGGGTCGGCTCCCGGAAGCCGCGGCATGGCCCCGCTCCCACTCCTGTGCACTCCAGTGGCCCCCTCCAGCTCTCCAATGGGAGCTGCAGGGGTGGTGCCTGCGGATGAGGCAGCATGCAGAGCTGCCTGGCCACGCCTCCGCGTAGGAGCTGGAGAAAGGACATGCCACTGCTTCCGGGAGCTGCTCGGAGTCTGCACCCTTGAGCCTCTCCCCACACCCCTGCCCCAGCCCTGATCCCCCTCCCACTCTCCAAAGCCCGTTGATACCAGCCCGGAGCACCCTCTTGCACCCCAAACCTCTCATCTCCAGCCCCACCCCAGAGCCTGCACCCCTTCCTGCACGCCAGCCCTGATCTGTCTCCTGCCCTCTGAACCCCTCAGTCCCAGCCCAGAGAACCCTCCTACACCCCAAACTCCTCATCCCCTCCCACACCCCAACCCCAATTTTGTGAGCATTCACGGTCCGCCATACAATTTCTATTCCCCAATGTGGCCCTCAGGCCAAAAAGTTTGCTCACCCCGGTAATAGAATGTAAGAACTAATGGTAGAAGGCGGGTCACGGCTCTCTGCTGAAAGGGCATTGAGCACATTTGGGGCAGTTTAATTTTAAGTCAGTGCCTCTTGCTCCCCAGCCTGGCTGCCAAGCTTTAAATGCAGTGAGGCCTCTGAAGTTTCCATTTCACTGATAGGTAAACCCACTCCTGAATGTTCCCCTTTTCTAGTGAATGTCCAATTTCAAAGATCCATCTTCCTCCACTGCCTGCTGACTGAGCTAGGGGAGAAAGGCGGAAATTTCTCTATAGTGTAGTGGGGTTGGCGCAGTGTACAAAACTCAAATGGAAATACTGTTTTCATTCCGAAAGGCCACATTATGCCATCCTTACTCACACTGAGTAGTACATGTTTGCCCATGGATTTCAGTGGAAACTAGTGGGTAGTAAATGGAGGTGAGGGGGGAGAATGTACCCCATAACCATTAATATTCTGTATGTGTGCATCTCACTGATGTGTCCTGCCAGTCCAGCTTTCGCACCATGCAGTTAATGGGCTACATTAAGAGAAAATTTGCACTCAAAAAGCTGATTTGGAATCTCCCTATTTCAAGGTACATGTGAACTTGAAAACTATCCAGGCAAAAAGATTTGCAAGTAGTTTCAGGTACCATGCCTACCCCTGAGTCCTTCTACCAGCATCTCCAGTTTTTCAGTAAAATTTCCCTATATTTTAAAAATGTTTTTCTCTCCTCTAGTGCTGTGCAAAAAACCCTCACAAACAGCATAAACAGACTGACTACACTGGAGAAAGTGGGAAACTGACTAGACACAAAGTGATATCAAATGCACTACGTAAACTGAATAAAAAGAGAATATTTGGATTAATAAGTATTAATAATCGAAGGTATTACTTATAATCACAGAAGAAAATCTTATGAAATGGAAGTGTGATTTCTAACTTGGTGGTGTGACTTTAATTTCTTTAGTAAAAAACAACTTGAAAGCAGCTCACTGCAAAGCACAATAGCTGGAGAGTGCTGTCCCTGGTTGCCTTTGCAGCCCAAAACAATAATATTTAATAAAATACTGTACGGGGGAGATTACTGTTTCCCCTGCCCCTCTTCTTTCTTGTCTCATGTGCATAATGGGCCAAGTTGTCTTCCCACTTGGCCCCTGAGCAGCCTTGTTAATTGGAATGGACTTGCGTGGAAGAGGTGAATTGGCACAAAATGCGCCCAGTCACAGGCATGATGGGAAATACTGGTTTTCTGCTGGCAGAACATTTTAAACCCTGTTCTTTTCTCAGTGGTTCAGATGCTGTTGCCACCCATTAGTTTGGCTAAGAACATCAACTCTTACCCAGGACATGAGGCTCCTTTTAAAATGCCAGAGTGTTACTATATATAACCTTTGCGAGCAGATATTTAAAGAATCATGTTGTCACTTGCAGAGAACAGGGGAAAAAATAGCTCTTGTCTGTGGAAAGTGACAAATTAAGCCAGATGAACCCATCCTAAGGGAGTAGGTGATACAGTGGATGAGTTCACTAGACTTTCATCTTTGGAAAAATGAGCTCTTAGGATCTGGAGGCTGAATGCCCTCAATTTCCAGTGACTTAAATAGGAATTGAGGGTGCTTAGCACCTAACAGGATTGGAATTGTAGTTGGTAACTAATGAACATGAGTCATCTGGTCTGTTTTGAGTCCCTGTTCGAGGTTTATTTATATCCCAATGGTTTCACTAACGTGAATGAAAATATTTTAATTCTTAACAATTTACTGTAACATGTAGCTCCTTCCCCTTTTCCTGTGCTTTTGGGTGGTGGCCACTGTTATATATATGCAGATATCGCAATGAATTTTTTACATAATGATGCACTCTGGAAACTAACACATGCTGTGAAAAACATGGGTCTGATCCTGCTCCCCCTGAAGTCAAGGGAATTTTGCCATTGACCTCAGTGGGCGCAGGACTGGGTCCTGTATTTTCAGGCTGTTGTTTGTTTGATTAGTGCTGCTGTTGTAGGGCATGTGATGTGTCTGTATTTGAGTGAATTTCAAGGTATCTGGTAACAGGCGGAGGTCGTCTTACAGTGAATACAGGGGTCTGCAAAATCACAGTGACCACCTGAGGCCAAGGGAAATCTGCAGTTGTTGTGAAAAAGCTTTGTCATAGAATTCAGCAAGTGCATGTTTTAAATGAGCCTGAGGTTCTGATAAAGTAGGGATCAATATAAAACATTCTAATAGTGACCGGTTTATATTGGATGGATTCTGTATTCAAGTAAAGGATTTTCCAGTGAGGATTTCACAGGTTTAATGAAAATAGGAATTGCTTCTATTTCTTCTAAATCTTGGTAGCAATAAAGACCATTTATAATCCTCAACCTGCTTGTTGTCCATTTTTAGTGATAGTTCAGCCTTGCAAACTAGACTAAATTATTTTTCTCAAGGTCTCTCAGAAGCGGAAGATGCCTTTTGCTCTTCAGTATTTCAGCTGGGTTTGCCAAGGCTGCAGGGATTTATTGCCAGGCACAGAATGAAAAGCAATATTCAGTGGTAAAAGGAGGAGAGAGTTAAAAGATACACATTGATTCTAGTGAGTGCATCAGCCACAAAGGATGTGATGTGCCTGGTCACTGGGAGCCCAGGATGAGAGGGAACTACAGGTAGTTTTTATATAGGAAATAAACAGTTTCCCTTGTTTCCTGATCAACCTGTATTAACGATGCTTGTCACAAGCTTTGCTCTTCCTCTGCGTGACTTCCTCAATTGTATCTGCCTATGGAGTGTCCCTTCCCCCACCACACGTGGACTCATGCAGGAATGAGATTGTGCCCCACAGCTAAGTTGCCTGCTGATCTGAGCATTTTTGCTCTTGCTCTGGCTCCAATAAGATGCTATGTCAGATAAAAACAAACCTTCAGTGAAGAAGAGTCTGCTAGAATTCAGGTAGCTTATTTTGACTGTTGTGGAACTGGAAACGGCCATCTGTATGTTCTCTCCAATGCAGATGGTTGAAAAGACACTGCAAAATATGCTGTGAGGTACTTTAACAGCGATAGCTAAAGCAAACGCATTTGGGACATTTAGTCCTTAACCTTTGACTTTTCAGATAGTCTCTGGGCAGTTCCAGGGGACACAGGTAATCAAAGGAATGGGAATTGGATGAAACTGTTATAGCATGGATACATACCTGGCTAGGAAGTCCAACAAGGAGTAATGAATGGTTCAGTGATTGGTGGAGTCCCTGAAGGTGTGCATGCAGTACTAGATATTTTCAGTACTTGAGGATAGATTTAAGAATACACCAATCAGATTCACAAATAATGCAAAACAAGGAGGACTCACAAATATGTTGGAGGATAGTATCAAAATACTTGACAGCAGGATCACAGAGGGGAGGATATGGGTGTTCTAGTGAATGTTGCCACAAAACCAGCAAATGCCCTATGGCTGTGTGGTATTAACAGGCATATCACAGACAGAGCAAACTAGACAACTGTTCTGCTCAGTCCTGGCTAGGCTTCACTTGGAGCCCAAGTTTGGTTTTGGGCTCCACATTCTTTTTAAAAAGACATAAACAAAGTGGCAAAAGTTCAGAATCCGAGGGGTAGCCGTGTTAGTCTGTATCCACAAAAACAACGAGGAGTCCGGTGGCACCTTAAAAGACTAGCAGATTTATTTGGGCATAAGCTTTTGTGAGTAAAAAAACTACTTCTTCAGATGCAAAAGTTCAGAGGAGAGCAATAAAATGTTTGTTAAAGAAGATGCGAGGAAAGGGCAAGGGAAGGGGACTGCAGGCTGGAGGAGATGATGGAGGTCTCTCTGCAATATAGAAAGGGGACAGGGATTAGTTCTTATTAGTCTGCTAAGACAGAACTGGAGCTAATGGGCTTAAGCTGCAGGGGGGAAAACTTAGGTTGAATATTGAGAAAATCTTTAACTCTAAACAGTTCAGGGAATGGAACAAGTTTCTGAAGAGGCTCTGGAGACACCATCACTGGAGAGATTCAGGGTGGAAAATGCACCCCCCTCTACGAGGGTTGGCTTTGTAAGAATGAACCAATCCCATCCCGGGGGATATCTAGGTAACATACTCTATAAAGGTCCCTTCCAAATTAAGGGAATCTGGTATTTGTATATACTCCTTTCTGAGTGTATGTATGTCCTCTGGGATCTCTTTGCCCTAATCCAGGGCTCCATGTCAACACTCCTCTGTGAGAGTTGAACCAGGCTCCTGCTGGAGCCACTCATTGCTGCTCCTTGCCAGAGCAGGTGACTCTACCCTAGGTGGTCTAGGTTGGTTCTATTAAGTCGTATTGTTTGACCCTTGGAGCCGTTTCAGATTTCAGCCGCCTCTCGTGTGGGTTGAAACTTCCAGGGGTTGTTCTGCTAAGTGTTAAGTTACATATTTGCACTGGTTACTCTGAGTTTCCAAGTGCAGGGGTTGGACCTATCGCTGTATTTGGGACTCTTGGGAAGACAGTGTGGGCCCCTCGGGTATTGGGACCAGCAGTTCCAGTGAGATGAAGTGTCGTTGGAGAAGGGTATTGTGTTTCCAGTTCTTGTAGCTGTGAGTCCCTTTGTGTGTCTGAGAGGGAGTTCCTAGTGTGTAATCATGGGTTTCCTTGCACGTTACCCAGCCAAGTCAAAACACTAATAGAGGGCATGCACCAGGTTAGCCATTATTCAGTGGCCTGGCAGGGTAAGCCCAGTGGGTGCAGTGGAGGGAGTGAGGGTGCTGTCGAGCACTGTAACCAGAGCAGCACTGCTCAGGGAGCTGTCATGTCGGTAGTATTAGTTTCCTTTATAATCCTTTTTTTTTTTTTTTTTTTTTTTTTTTTAACATGCCTTAAGGGTGTAAATTGACGTAAGGAACAATGTGTTTAGATTAGATTTTTTTTTCTTGCATTTGTAAATATCTGACTTTAAATATTTCAAAGATAAAGACAAGAAGAAGGCACGAGTTAAAGCTGCTATTCTATCTTTCATAGACTTTAAGGCCAGAAGGGACTATCATGATCATCTAGTCTGACCTCCTGCACATTACAGCCACAGAACCTCATCCACCCATTCCTATAGTAGGCCTAACAACTCTGGCTGAGTTTCTGAAGTCCTCAAACCTTGATTTAGACTTCAAGTTACAGAGAATCCGCCAACAGCCAGGCTATTGACCCCAACAAATTGTCAGTCTCTTGAAAGTTTTGTTACAGTCTTAGACCATGTCTACACTACCACTTCTGTCAGTATAACTGATGTCGCTCGGCGGTGTGAATAAAACACCCCCCTGAGTGACATAAGTTATACTGTCAGAAGCATTTGTGTGGACAGTGCTATGATGGCAGGAGATCTCCTGTTGAGACAGCTGCTGCCGTTCATGGAGGTGGTTTTATTATGTTGACGGGAGAGCTCTCTCCTTCTGACATAGAGCAGCTACATGAATAATCGTACAGTGGTGCAGTTGCATGGGTACAGCCGTGCCGTTGTAAACTCGTTAGTGTAGACATGACCTTAGCTGAAAAACCTGGTTTATTTGTCATTGAACACTGGTTAAAGCCACGCACAATACAGTGTAGGTTTTATGCAAATTTATCTTATGCAGTTCTGCCAGTGTAACTCAGTCCTGGCTTCAAGCATCTCCTGCTGTTCCAGTCCAGTCCCTTCTGGACTAGATTCTAATCTAGGAGTTTATACTGACTCATCACCATGGTAGGTATCTAAGACTGTGTCTACAAACTTTTCCTGATGCAAGTTATATTGGCATAAAGCTGCCGCAGTTAGTGCAAGGAGCCCTTGACTTTACGATGTTCGACTTACAATGAATGGCACTTATGACGTTTCTCAAATGACACCCTGATTCGACTTACGACAATTGGTTTTGACTTTATGGTGCTCCATCCCGCAATGGAATAGATTGCTGTTACGAGTTACGACATTTCGACTTACGATGCAATTTTCAGGAACCAATTGTGTTGTAAGTCCGAGGACTGCCTATATAGCGCTTGGCTCCTTGTATCAGTAACGGGCGTGCTCACTAGGAGTGCTTGTGTCATTGCACGGTGCGGTGCAGTATGGGTAGGTATCCCAGTGGGCAACCTGCCACTGCATGGTACTGCAGAAATGAGTCACGCAGGGTGACTATGAGCAAGGGCTCAACTTCCCAGCATGCAGCTATCTCCTTTCCATAATGTCATCTATATCCAATGTTCCCTCTAATTTTTGACAGGTTGTGTGCGCAAAAAATTTCTTCTGTGCAAATTTTGTGCACGTGGTGTTTCGCCGTGTGCGTGGGGTTTAGGATCTGTGTGCGTGCGCACACGCGCACAGCTTAGAGGGAACAGTGTCTGTCAGGGTTCCTTCCCCACTCTGAACTCTAGGGTACAGATGTGGGGACCCGCATGAAAGACCCCCTTAGCTTATTCTTACCAGCTTGGGTTAAAAACTTCCCCAAGGTACAAACTCTGCCTTGTCCTTGAACAGTATGCTGCCACCACCAAGCATTTTAAACAAAGAACAGGGAAAGAGACCACTTGGAGATGTCTTTCCCCCAAAATATCCCCGCAAGCGCCACACACCCTCTCACCTGGGGAGGCTTGAGAATAATATCCTAACCAATTTGTTACAAAATCATCAAAGACCCAAACCCCTGGATCTTGGAACAATGGAAAAATCAGTCAGGTTCTTAAAAGAAAGGTAAAAATCATCTCTGTAAAATCAGGATGGAAAATACTTTACGGGGTATTCAGATTCTAAACACAGAGGATCCCCCTCTGGGGAAAACCTTAAAGTTACAGAAAACAGGAATAAACCTCTCTCTTAACACAGGGAAAATTCACATAAAACAAAAGATAAACTAATCTGCCTTGCCTGGCTTACCTATACTGGTTGCAATATTGGACATTTGGATTAGGATGGGTTGGAGAAGATGGATTTCAGTCTGGCCTCTCTCAGTCCCAAGAGAGAACCACCACGTAAACAAAAAGCACAACAAAAGCCTCCCCCCACTCCAAGATTTGAAAGTATCTTGTCCCCTTATTTGTCCTTTGGGTCAGGTGCTGGCCAGGTTAGCTGAGCTTCTTAACCCTTTACAGGTAACAGGATGTTGCCTTTGGCCAGGAGAGATTTTATAGCACTGTATGCAGAAAGGTGGTTAACCTTCCCTTTATGTTTATGACAGTGTCTATATCCCATAATTTTTGCCTTTTATAAAAATCCCACGAACTGCATGGGATTTGGTGCTGTTCTCCCTCTCTGACTGAAGCATGGAACCTGCACAGCTCTGTGCTATTGTCATGAGTGTTGCAAGCACAGGACCCACCATCCTCTGGTGTTTGCAGAGCTACAAGAAGAACCAAGTCAACAGGGAAAGTGACAATTTTTGGGAGAACAGATTGCTCTGGGACATAGCGAGACTCCATTGCAGGTTGTTGGCATTCATGGAGCAGCTGCAAATGGTGGAATGCTGCTTTTGGGCCCAAGAAACAAGCACCGACTGGTGGGATTTCATCGTAACGCAGGCTGCAGAACTTTCAGATGTGCGAGACCATATTCCTGGATCTGTGTGCTCATTTCACTCCATCCTTCCAACACTGGGATGTCAGAATGAGGGCTGCAGTGACAGTGGAGAAGCCAGTGGCAAACTTGCCATGTTGGATTGCTGCTGGTCATTGGGAAATCATTTTGGAGGGCCGTTGTCTCCAGGTGTGCAGGGCCATTAGTTGTCTCCTGCTGTGCATCACTGGGACTCTCGGCAATGTGCAGGCCTTAGTTGATGGATTTGCTGAAGTGGGATTCACGTACTCCAGTGGTGCAGTCAATGGCATACATATCCCTGTTTTGGCACCAACCCTCCCTGTCATAGAGTACATCAACAGAAAGAGTAACTCTTCTATGGTTATGCAAGTATTAGTGGGCCATCGGGGACACTTCACCAACATCGGTGTGGGCTGGTCAGGGAAAGGTGCATGATGCTCGCATCTTCAAGAACACAGGACTGCATAGAAAGCTATAAGCAGGGACTTTCTTTCCCCACTGGTAGATTGCCATTGGCAGTGTTGAAATGCCAATAGTGATCCTCTGGGACCCATCCTGCCCCTTGCTCTCTTGTACATCAGCCACCCTGACACCGAGAAATGATTCACCTACCAGCTTAGCAAGAGTAGAATGACAATTGAATGTGCTTTCAGTAGATTGACAGTACGCTGGCGTTGTTTACTCACAAGATTGGCTCTCAGTGCAAAAATATCCTAATGGTTATAGCTGCTTGCTGTGTCCTGTATAATATCTGTGAAGCAAAGGGGGGGACATTTCTGCCAGGGTGGAGGGCGGAGGTGGAGTGTCTGTCTACTGAGTTTGAAGAGCTAGACACAATTGCTATTAGAAAAGCTCAACATGGAGCTCTACAGCTCAGGGAGGCTTTGTTAAAGTGCTCTTTCAGTGAGTAATGTGTCATGGTGTACTGTGCTCTACCTGACCCTGCTGTTTTGGGGCCTCCAAATTGTGTGGTGCTTGCTGTACATCTATGAATATAACACTAACAAAGAACCTATTAATTTTGTGGTGCTTGTTGTACATTTGTGATTATTACGCTGTGTTTGTCACTGATCCTATGAGTTTGTTATTGCACAGTGTGACCCAACTAAGTGGGTGTTTTCAGTACTGCTAGGCGCTCTGCAGCATATGTTGGGAACTACTAACAATGGATTGTTTTCCAAAGAATAGAATTTTGAGTTATAAAATCAATGCAAAGAAAAGTCTGTGCAACTTAAAAGCAAATACATAAAATTAATAAATTAATGGAACAGAAGTTAACAAGGGGAAGGAACATGCTTTGAGCAGGGGGTTGGACTAGATGACCTCCTGAGGTCCCTTCCAACCCTGATATTCTATTCTATGATTCATTTCCATTTTATCTGCACATACACTGACCTGTGAGTGTCATGGTTGCTGTATGTGAAGATGTGGTTGTCCTCAGTGTCTACCGGGGTGGAGTGGTAAGGATAGGGATGCCGCCCCTGATGTCATGTGTAATGTTGAGGGAGCGGTGTTGGGAGGTGCCCTAATGGAGTTCTCCATGGACTGCAAAGGGAGGCGAGTCTGTGATTGTTGAACCTGTAGATTCACAAGAGTGTGCAGCATCTGTGTTTGCTGCTAGAGAATCCCCAATATGTCTTGGTGCATCTCCCTCTCCTTTTGCTGCTGGGACTCCTGGGTCTTTCTCCTGTCTGCTCTTTTCTTCTCCAGGCTGTCTGCAGTATTGATCCCCAGGGCTTTGTGTTCACAATATGATGCAGCACTGGCTTGCAGGATTTCACTGAACATGTACTCCTGAGTCCTCTTCTTTCTCCTCCTTCTCAGGTGTTCCATGGGTGTGGAGGGGGTACCCCTCAAGGCCACAACAGCAGCAGCCTCAGATAAAACACACAGAGGTACCATAGTCGGTAGAGTCACAACGGGAAGCAAAAGTTAAGATTGAGAACTTCCATCCCTTGTTCCCCTAAAGTTTTAAACAAGACATGCTGATTGACACTTCTGTTTTGGAATGCTTGTGCACAGCACGACTCACAGCACCAGCCATGGTGAATACAGTCTGCCAGAGGCGAGGGAAATTGTTCAGTTGCATGAAACTGCGAGCCATTCAAGCAGTGGCACTGAATACTGGCACCATTTGCCACAGGCAGTGGTGATTTTAGCTAATATCTCCCTCTTGAGGGAGACAAAGGCACAGGGAGCCCAGCTGCTGCTGCTGTCCTGAAGCTGGGTGGGCCCGTATGCTGGTAGCCTGTGTACTGCAATGATGCCTACAAACGTTATCGCTGAGCAGCGTGGGACAGTGTCCTACTGCAGAGGAAGAAATAAGGCTGCCATCCTTAGAAGCTGTAGGGAGACGATTGCAGAGTACCTCCATGAATGTTTCATTGAGAGTCTCAGGAGGATTCAAGAGACATCACTGTACGCATAAACAAACTGCTCTGCTTGGCCCCTCCCGCCTAACTGTACAGGGGAATGAAAAGCGGATAACAACACTACCTCTCTTTGTTGTCCCACTGCCTCGTCTAATATAGTAAATTAATGAAACATCAGTAGCTGTATCCCATTAAGCTGGGGACACCGTCAGTACATCATTGTAATGGGAAATACGCTTACACATGTACCTGAGGTTCCTTCCTCTATATCAGGCTCACCCATGCTCCACTGATTGGACTGTCATGAAGTCTCAAACGGGTTCTGGCTCACAGCATAGATGAATCCACCAGTTCCATGTCCTGCATCCTCCACCTCTTCCTCGTCTGACCTGCACTGTTCGCAGCAGGGGTCAGTGCCTCAGGCTCCTCCGAGTATCCACGTTGGTGGGTGTGGGGGAGGAACTGGGAGTGGAGGCTCCACCAACTATGCATGCAGCTCTTTGTAAAAGCAGTAGGTCTGCAGCTTGGCATTGGATTGACTGTTGGCTTCCTGATATGCCAGCTGCAGTTCCTTCGCTTTTGTGCATCACTGCTGCTGATCCCTGTCTTACCGTTCTCCTGCATCCCCTGTGCAATGTGCTCATAGATGTCCTCATTTCTACAGCTGGTCCGTAGCTGTGCCTTCCCGGCCTCTAGGCTGGAGTGCATCTGGCACGTGTAGCCAGCATGGTCAGCTGGGCAGATGCACACAACAATGGAGAGCAGCTAGATGTACTTGCCAAGATGGACAATCAGGAAAAGACATTTCAAAAATTTCCAGGCTTTAAAGTGAGGGGGCTTCTGGTCTCTGTGACCTCTGGGCAGTTCACAAATGTGATCAGAGCAGTCAGTGTCTGGCATTGTGGGAAGCTGCTGGAGGGTCGACATAGGTAACACAGTGTCAGTGCCTCTTTGAGAGGTGGAGTTCTAAGTCCCTGTAACTGGATGTCTACGACGGTTGGAGACAAATTTTAAGTGTAGACATGTGCCCAACTAGGTCGACGCAAGGCGGCTTATGTTGACCTCACTTGGTAGTGTAGACAGGCTTGAGTGCTTCGTGGTAATGAACTTCACTTCAAAAGTGCTACTTGTTCAAGGATTCCAAAGTGCTTTGGAAACACCAAGTAAGCTTCACAGCTCTCCTGTGTGATAGGAAAATACTTCTCATCCCCTTCTTACAGATAGAACAACTGAGACACAGATCCCTTGTCTACACTAGGGACACTTGAAAATTTTCCCACAGTTAACATCAGTTCAGCTCAGTGCTCGTAATGATGAGAGTCCTAGGGCAGACTGCTCTTCGATTACTCCATCCATCCATCCATCCATCGTTGGTACTTATCTGATACTGCAATAACGTGTGTGTGTGTGTGGGGGGGTGTATCTGTCTCACAATTTTCAATGCACTTGTCCTCATACCACCCTTCTGAGGTAGGGAACTGCTGTTGTCTGTTTGAAGATGGAGAATGAGGAACAGAGAATCTAAGGGCTAGTCTGCATGGGGCAGGGGGTGTTTAAACTGGATTAAGTTAAATTAATCTGGTTTAAAGATGCTTGCATACACACAATGCAATTCATATAGCACGCTCACTCCATATTCATCATGAACTCTGAAGTCCTCTTTCAAATTGAATTTGGTCTATTGTTCGTGTGCACACAATGCTGTTGCTCACTACTTTGTAGTCTTCCAACTGCTATCCCACGCTGATTTGTGGGCATCTGTTACTGACCTGTCTGTGTATTTGCTATGTGCCCTACACTGCTCTGGTGTCAAGTTGACTGGATGTCCTCTCCCCATTTTAAAAACTGGTGTGGAGCCAGAATTTGTTCTTTTGCTCCTGGATTTGAGCATATCAGCATTGCTGCGACATTACTCCAGAAGCCTTACAGCATGGCTTGAGAAGCTGCTTGGAGCCATGCTGAGACCCTAGATCTCATTGCCATCTGGGGAGAAGTGTTGGTGCAGGAAGCCAGCCACCAGAGTAAAGATCTTTTTGTGGATATTGCTAAGCAGTTGTCCATGAGGACACACCGGGACGCCAACAGTACAGGATGAAGAGCAAACAGCTCAGGAGAATGTACATTAAAACTGAGGTCTGACCGTGGAAATGTGACCTTTCCTTGTTTGAGGAGCTAGACAGGATTTTGCTCAGTGACACCACTACCGACCCCAAGAAGGGGTCCCAATTCCTAGCCAGAATCCCAGGCTGGGACTGAGGGGTCAGATCCTGTCAAGGGAACCTCATCATGTCAGTTATCTTTAAAATTTCTTATTATTATGCTACACAGCTGTGCTAGCTTCTGTTCTGGGTGTCTCACGGCCACAGCCATTTTAAGTGGATGTGATATAGAAGCTTTTCTGAGTCTCCAGCCCCTGCCCTCCTCCCTCTCTGAGCCCAAACTATCTTTTCGCTCCCCAACTCGGTCTTCAAAATGCTGCTGCTCCATCCAAGCAATTGGCCTCTCTCTTATGCTAAAGCTCTGACTATCAACTGTTTTTAAGTCCATGCTCCAGAGGACACTGGCGTTTTGGCATTTTGGGATGTATAGGTAGGGGCATTGCCAGCAGATCGAGGGACGTGATCGTTCCCCTCTATTCGACATTGGTGAGGCCTCATCTGGAGTACTGTGTCCAGTTTTGGGCCCCACACTACAAGAAGGATGTGGAAAAATTGGAAAGAGTCCAGCGGAGGGCAACAAAAATGATTAGGGGACTGGAACACATGAGTTATGAGGAGAGGCTGAGGGAATTGGGATTGTTTAGTCTGTGGAAGAGAAGAATCGGGGGGGGGGGGGGGGGAATTTGATAGCTGCTTTCAGCTACCTGAAAGGGGGTTCCAAAGAGGATGGATCTAGACTATTCTCAGTGGTAGCAGATGACAGAACAAGGAGTAATGGTCTCAAGTTGCAGTGGGGGAGGTTTAGGTTGGATATCAGGAAAATCTTTTTCACTAGGAGGGTGGTGAAACACTGGAATGCATTACCTAGGGAGGTGGTGGAATCTCCTTCCTTAGAAGTTTTTAAGGTCAGGCTTGACAAAGCCCTGGCTGGGATGATTTAGTTGGGGATTGGTCCTGCTTTGAGCAGGGGGTTGGACTAGATGACCTCCTGAGGTCCCTTCCAACCCTGATATTCTATGATTCTATGACACATATCCATATACGTATTTTTCCTTTCATTTCCTTCATCTGTCTTGGCCAACTAACATCGGGGTGGCCAGCTTCTCAATGGGCGTGGAGCACCACGTGTCGGTACCTTGCTGCTGTAGCTCCAGGCTGCATGTATGCCTTCACCATCCTGAAATTCTCTCATCACTGCTGGTCATCACAGGTCTGCAGAATGATCCTTTTTCACCTATGGATGCTGGTTTCCCAAACCAGAAACAGCGTTGCATGGTGTGAACCTGCTCCAGGAACAGCTCCTGTAGTAGTAGTTGCTCAGTGTCGGCTTCTTCCTAGTCTTCTTTCTGCTTCCGCTGCTGCTGCTGCTGCCACATCATCTGCTCATGGTGCAGTGGGCAAAGTCCCAGACTGAATCCCCCGGCTTCGAGAGCTGAGATACAGCCCAGCCAGCCTCTGCATGCACATGGTTGTCAGTGTAGTGGCGTTGAGCAAGCAATGGGGCATGCTGGCTGATAGCAATTTGAAAATGGCACTAGCCTGCTTGGTTTCCATTATTGTATGCAGTCTAATTGTAGCTGTGTTGGTCCCAGCATATTAGAGGGTCAGGTGGGTCAGGTAATATCTTTTATTGGACCAACTTCTGTTCTTTTATTGGACCAACAAGCTTTCGAGCTGCACAGGCTCTTCTTCAGGTCTGGGAAAGGTAATCCCAGGACTTGTCTTTGCTACGGGGTAAATTGGCGCTGCTGCGATCGATGCAGCGGCACTGATTTAGCGGGTCTGGTGAGGATGCCATAAGTCAGTGGGAGAATGCTCTTCCATCGACTTCAGTACTCCACCTCAACAAGAGGAGGAAGCTATGTCGACAGGAAAGCGTTAAGTCAATGTAAACTATGTCAACTTAAGTTGCGTAACTTACATCGACTTAACCCCCTAGTGTAGACAAGGCCCCAGTGTCACAGCTAAAGACAAGGTGGAACAGATGGTTTAGCGTAAGTAGTTAGCACATAGTGTAAGGGACCATTCAAGGCAGAGTGGTCTCTGCAGTTATAGGACAAAAGAAGGGGTTAGTGGGTTACGGATTGTTGTAATAAGCCATAAATCCAGTCTCTCTGTTCAGGCCATGATTTTTAGGGTATGTCTACACTACAGAAATAGGTCGAATTTATAGAAGTTGATTTTTTTAGAAAGCAATTTTATACAGTCGATTGTGTGTGTCCCCACTAAGTGCATTAAGTCGGCGGAGTGCGTCCACAGTACCGAGGCTAGCGTCGACTTTCGGAGCGTTGCACTGTGGGTAGCTATCCCACAGTTCCTGCAGTCTCTGCCGCCCACTGGAATTCTGGGTTAAGCTCCCCGTGCTTGATGGGGCAAAAACATTGTCGCGGGTGGTTTTGGGTACATGTCATCAGTCGCCCCTCCCTCCATGAAAGCAATGGCAGACAATCGTTTCGTGCCTTTTTTCTGTGCAGGCGCCATACTGCTTTCAGCAGACGGTGCAGTAGGACTGCTAACCGTCGTCATCGAACAACCACTTCCGCCTCCATTCTGCTCTCCTGATGCTATGAATCCACCTCGAAGGTCCTCTATATGACTGTCGTCATCCACCGCTTCTGTTGCCACTCTGCTCTCCTGGTGGTCTCTCAGGGGCGCTTCCGCTGCAACTCTGCTCGGCTGCTCTTGTCTTGCCATACCACGGCAAGCGTGCAGCCCGCTCAGCTGTTGTGTCCTGGCAGCAGACTGTGCAGTAGGTCTGCAAAACTGGTCATCCAACCACCGCTTCCCCTGCAACTCTGCTCTCCTGCAGATGCCATACCATGGCAAGCATGGAGCCCACTCCGATCACCGTGGCAGTTATGAGCATTGTAAACACCTCGTGCATTATCATGCAGTATATGCAGAACCAGAACCTGCAAAAGCAGGCAAGGAGGCAATGGCAGCGCAGTGACAACAGTGATGAGGACATGGATACAGACTTCTCTCAAAGCACAGGCCCTGGCAAGTTGGCCATCCTGGTGGCAATGGGGCAGACTCATGCCGTGGAACGCCTATTCTGAGCCCGGGAAACAAGCACAGACTGGTGGGACCGCATAGTGTTGCAGGTCTGGGATGATTTCCAGTGGCTGCGAAATTTTTGCATGCATAAGGGCACTTTCATGGAACTTTGTGACTTGCTTTCCCCTGTCCTGAAGCGCAAGAATACCAAGATGAGAGCAGCCCTCACAGTTCACAAGCGAGTGGCAATAGCCCTCTGGAAGCTTGCAGTGCCCGACAGCTACCAGTCAGTTGGGAATCAGTTTGGAGTGAGTAAATCTACTGTGGGGGCTGCTGTGATCCAAGTAGCCAACACAATCACTGAGCTGCTGCTATCAAGGGTAGTGACTCTGAGAAACGTGCAGGTCGTAGTGGATGGTTTTGTTGCAGTGGGATTCCCTAACCGTGGTGGGGCGATAGGGCATCTATCTTGGAACTGGAGAACCAAGGCAGCCAGTACATAAACCGAAAGGGGTATTTTTCAGTGGTGCTGCAAGCACTGGTGGATCACAGGGGACGTTTCACCAACATCAGCGTGGGATGGCCGGGAAAGGTACATGACGCTCACATCTTCAGGAACTCTGGTCTGTATGAACAGCTGCAGCAAGGGACTTACTTTCCAGACCAGAAAATAACCATTGGGGATGTTGAAATGCCTATAGTTATCCTTGGAGACCCAGCCTACCCCTTAATGTCATAGCTCATGAAGCCATACACAAGCACCCAGGACAATAGTCAGGAGCTGTTCAACTATAGGCTGAGCAAGTGCAGAATGGTGGTAGAATGTGCATTTGGACATTTAAAAGCGCGCTGGCGCAGTTTACTGACTCGGTTAGACCTCAGTGAAACCAGTATTCCCATTGTTATTACGGCTTGCTGTGTGCTCCACAATATCTGTGAGACTAAGGGGGAGACGTTTATGGCAGGGTGAGAAGTTGAGGCAAATCGCGTGGCCACTGATTATGCACAGCCAGACACTAGGGCAGTTAGAAGAGCACAGCAGGGCGTGCTGCGCAGTAGAGAAGCTTTGAAAACCAGTTTCATGGCTGACCAGGCTATGGTGTGACAGTTCTGTTTGTTTCTCCTTGATGAAAACCCGCCCCCTTGGTTCACTATACTTTCCTGTAAGCCAACCGCTCTCCCCTCCCCACTTCGATCACCGCTTGCAGAGGCAGTAAAGTCATTGTTGTTTCAAATTCATGCATTCTTTATTAATTCATCACACAAATAGGGGGATAACTGCCAAGGTAGCCCGGGAGGGGTTGGGGAGGAGGAAAGCACTGGGTGGGGTGAGGGAGAAGGGAAGCACAAGGCACTTCAAAACTTATTGAATGCCAGCCTTCTGTTGCTTGGGCAGTCCTCTGGGGTGGAGTGGTTGGGTGCCCGGAGTTGTGCCCTCCCCCACCCCTCACATTCTTGGGCGTCTGGGTGAGGAGGCTATGGAACTTGGGGAGGAGGGTGGTTGGTTACATGGGCTGCAGTGGTGGTCTGTGCCTTTCCTGCACCTCAGCCATACGCTGGAGCATATCAGTTTCATCCTCCAGTAGCCTCAGCATTGCATCCTGCCTCCTTTTATCATGCTGCTGCTGCCGCCACCTTTCCTCTTGATCCCGCCACCTCTCCTGTTGCTCCCGCCACTTGTCCTCTCATGTGTCCCTCCTGTTCTCGCGTTCATTTTGTGCTTTCCTGGACTCTGCCATTGTCTGCCTCCACGCATTCTGCTGGGCTCTTTCAGTTTGGGTGGACTGCATGAGCTCGGAGAACATTTCATTGCAAGTGCGTTTTTTTCGCCTTCTTATCTGCGATGCGCTAGCCTCTGGGACGGAGGTGCTAGTCGCAGTGTTGAAACATTTGCAGCTGCAGGAGGAAAAAAAGGGAGATTAAAACTGAAAAAGACACATTGCCCATTTAAAAGGGGGGGCTGATGTTTTCGGGTTAACGTGCAGCACAAACCCAACTAACCCCTCCACCCACCCAATTCTCTGAGATGATCGCTTCACCCCTCCCCTGACCGCATGGCTAACAGCGGGGATGATTTCTTTTCAGCCACAGGCAAACAGCCCAGCAGGAACGGCCACCTCTGAATGTCCCCTTAATAAAATTCCCCTATTTCAACCAGGTGACCATGAATTATATCACTCTCCTAAGGATAACACAGAGAGATCAAGAATGGATGTTGCTTGAATGCCAGCAAACACCGGGACCACATGCTGCCATGCTTTCTTATGCAATGATTTCAGACTACGTGCTACTGGTCTGCCATGGTAAAGTGTCCTACCATGGAGGACATAATAAGGCTTCCCTCCCCGGAAACCTTTTGCAAAGGCTTTGGGAGTACTTCCAGGACAGCTTCATTGAGATGTCCCTGGAGGATTTCCCCCCATCCCCAGACACGTTAACAGACTTTTCCAGTAGCTGTACTGGCCACGAATGCATCCCAAGTCTTCAGCGCAAATTAATCATTAAACACGCTTGCTTTTAAACTGTGTATTATATTTACAAAGGTACACTCACCAGATGTGTCTTCTCCGCCTTCAAGGTCTGGGAGCCCGGGTTGGGAGGGTACTGTCTCCAGGGTGATAAACAGTTCATGGCTGTTGGGGAGAGTGGTTTCTCTGCTTGCCTGGTGTGTGCTATCTTCAGCCTCCCCCTCCTCATCATCTTTCTCGTCCCCAAAATCCTCATCCCTGTTGAGTGAGACTCCCTTGCAGGAGTCCATGTACAGGTGTGGGGTAGTTGTAGGGGCACCCCTAGAATTGAATGCATCTCATCATAGAAGCAGCATGTCTAGGGCTCTGACCCCGAGCAGGCATTTGCCTCTTGGGTTTTTTGGTAGGATTGCCTGAGCTCCTTAAGTTTTGCGCAGCACTGCTGTGGGTCCCTGTGATAGCCTCTGTCCTTCATGCCCTTGGAGATTTTTTTCAAATATTTTGGCATTTCATCTTTTGGAACGGAGTTCTGATAGCACGGATTTGTCTCCCCACATAGCAATCAGATCTACTACCTCCCATTCGGTCCATGCTGGAGCTCTTTTGCGATTCTGGGATTCCATGGTCATCTCTGCTGATGAGAACTGCACGGTCACCTGTGCTGATCAGCTTACCACGCTGGCCAAACAGGAAATGAAATTCAAAAGTTCTTGGGGCTTTTTCTGTTTACCGGCCAGTGCATCTGAGTTGAGAGAGCTGTCCAGAGCGGATACAATGGAGCACTATGGGATAGCTTCCAGAGGCCAATACCGTCGAATTGCCAAATTCAACCTGGCAATGTCGATTTCGGCGCTAATCTCCTCGTCGGGGAGGAGTACATAAATCAATTTTAAGAGCCCATTAAGTTGACAAAAATGGCTTTGTTGTGTGGACCGGTGCAGGGTTAAATCAATCTAACGCTGCTAAATTCGACCTAAACTCGTAGTGTAGACCAGGGCTAAGTGTCTTCCAGGCTTGCCTTTTGAAAATATTGTGGACGAAGACTGAGATCAGACATAGAGTGATCCCTTTGTGAAGTGTTCACCCCCAGGCGTTAAGGTGTTTTTGTCTTTTATCATTTTCCTGTGTGAGTTCATTCAAAAGCATAGTGATTGGTTTCACCCACATAGTTGTTGTTGGGGGCATTTAGTGCACTGGATGAGGTACGCCCTATATTGTAATAGGCATGTGTAGGACCTGTGTATCTTGAAAGGTGTGTTGTGGGGGGTGTTGATCATTGGAGCAGTGGAGATATGTCTGCAGATTTTTTTATCTGTTTTTCTGGCATGATCTGGTGCCACTTTGAGTTGGTATGTCCCGGTCTGTGGGGAGCTTGCTTCTGATGATAACCTTGGAGAGGTTGCGGGGTTGTCTGAAGGCCTTAAGTGAGGATTCGCGAAAGATTTCTTTCAGGATGGGGTCCCCACTGAGTATGGGCTGTAGTTGTTTGATGATATCCCATATGGGTTCTAATGTGGGGTGGTAGGTGACAAGTAGGGATGTGCAATCAGAGGGGGGTTTTATTTCTGAATTGAAACAGATTCTCTTGGGGTATTGGGATGGTCATTCCCCAAGCAAGCTCCCCACGGACCAAGATGCACCAACTCAAAGTGGCGCCAGACGGTGCCAGAACAGATGCAAAACCTGCAGACATATCTCTGCTGCTACAATTATCAATACCCCACACAACACACTTTTCAAGATCCACGGGTCCTACACATGCCTATCACAATATAGGTCGTACCTCATCCAGTGCACTAAATTCCCCAACAACAACTATGTGGGTGAAACCAGACACTTGCTACGCTTTCGAATGAACTCTCGCAGGAAAACGATAAAAGACAAAAACACCCTAACACCTGTGAAAAGTGTTCAACCACAAAGTGATCCTCTGTCAGACCTCTCAGTCCTCATTCTCAAAGGAAACCTGCATAACACTTTCGAAAGGCAAGCCAGAGAGCTTAAATTCATAACTCTGCTCGACACTAAAAACGATAGATTGAACAGAAACACTGGATTTATGACTTATTACAACAATCTGTAGCCCACTAAGTTCCTCTTTTTGTCCCATGACTGCAGAGGTGTTAACAGGCCACTCTGCCTTGAATGGTCCTTTACAGTATGTGCTAACTACTTATGATAAACAATTTGTTCCAGACTTCCATTTAGCTGTGACACTGGGAGTACCTTTCCCAGACCTGAAGAAGAGCTCTGTGTGGCTTGAAAGCTTGTCTCTCAACAACAAAAGTTGGTCCAATAAAAGATATTACCTCACCCACCTCCTGTCTCTGGTTTCCACTATGTATCCCACAATACACAGCGAGAAAAATCCCAGAATGCACACACTCAGCAGCAAAGCAGAGGATCATGGGATACCCTCCGAGAATGTCCCATGCTTAGTACAAAGCAAGCTGCCGCCATGTGTACCCATTGATCCAAACTGAAAGAGGGTGTAGCCATCCCATGTGCACACTGTCAATGCAGCTTGCATTTGCATGTGCATCAAATCTATCTGGTTTAACCCTCCATGACAAGTCCTAAGTCACTTGCGCTAGATCACACTGGAAATCTGGTGGAACAGGGATTTGACACTGGATCTCCTGGGTGCCAGGCTAGTGCTCTTACTGCAGTATACCGTTTGCACCAGGTCTGCTAGACCTGTGCCAGGCTGTTCCTAATGTTGCTAACACCAGAGGGAATTTTTAGAAAATGTTTCTAGTGTAAACAGAGCCAGCGATGTTAAATGGCTTGCCAAAAGCCACATATAAAGTCAGTGAGTTTTGTGTCTAAGGATATGCAGCTCTCTGCTTTAATTGTTAGACTTCATTCCTTCCTTTTAGGGTTTATCTGCGGGAGACTTTTTTCTTAAAATTTCCCACTATTGCTACCACCAGTGCTGGTCTCTTGATGCTAGCAACATGGAGAGCTGTCATGTGGACTGGCTGCTGCCACTCTAACTCCCATGTTGTCTAACCCTGCTCAGGGCAGGTCTAGACAACATGGTGGCTAAAACACCAGTGTCGTTTGTGACTTAATCAGAAATTGTCAAACTCAGGTATGTAAAGGTTCTCCTCCAAACTGAAGTAGGGAGTTGGGGTTTGTTTGGTTTGTAAACCCTGGTTCATTGTTAAACTAGATTTCTAGTTGCAGATCTGAGTGAAAGGTTTGTGGTTTCTGTAATTGTCCTAGGAGTTTCATAGACTCAGGCTCTACTTTTGCATGCTCTCTGGTTGCTAGCTCAGTTTCAAACAGTTACAATAAGACCACAATTGAGTGGTAAGCCGTTTCACTATGTGATTTTACCAGATTCTCCCGGAACATGGGTGGCTGCTGATCCTGCTGCAGTGAATCCTCTGTAAAGGGTGTTGCATTCTAGTTTGCTGTTCTTTAGGGTCTGTCTCGGAGTACAGCTTTCACTGCCTGGCTCTCACTTTGCAGAATGACCTAATTCCTTTGTAGTATGGCTGCAGCCCATAAAAACTGAAGCTGCAGGCCACTGTGCGAATAGCTCTATTATTCTGGCAGCTGTTGTCGGCAGCCACAATTTCTCTGCAGCGGAAGATGGCACATTAAATATTTACCATACAGAAACAAGGCAAGTCACAGCAAACAAAGGGATCCATTGGAGAGATGGGATTCTCTCATCAGGGCCATGCTAGCAACTTTCTATTTATTGTTAATGGGTTTTTTTATTCTATACAAGCAACTTGGAGCTCTGTAGAGAGTGGGTGGCATTGAGTTTAATTTTACTTTTCAGATGTTGGCTGGGAAATAAGGGTTTCTAAGACATCATTTCACATTAAAATTAACAAGAGCTTGGGGTTTTATGAGCCCTAATGGTGTGTGAAGTGCTTGTAATGGTATTGCAGGGGTGGGTAAATGTGCGTACACTGGGCACTGTTTACAGAAAACATCAATTATGTTAATTGATTCTTAAATTTACCACGGTGTTAGATTTCCCATTTTCAGTATGGGATAGCCACCAATAGTGTGGTTAAATTTAAATACAGTGGTGTGAAAATGCTGATGCCCAATGTATGATTAGGACCCTACCAAATTCACGGCCATGAAAAACACGTCACGGACCATGAAATCTGGTATCCCATAGGGTGACCAGATATCAGTTTTTTGACTGGAACACCCAGTTGAAAAGGGATTGTGGTGGCTCTGGTCAGCACCGCTGACAGGGCCTTTGACTGTCCTGTTGGCAGCATCATGCAGCGGGGCTGGCAGGCTCCGGGGAAGCAGCCAGCATGTTCTCCCACTGGCTCCTATGCATAGAGGCAGCCAGCAGCCTCCACGCACTGCCTCCATCCCAACGGCCAATGGCAGCTGCGGGGCAACACCTGCAGAGAGGGGACATGCCGCCGCTTCCAGGAGCTGCTTGAGGTAAGCACCGCCCGGAGTCTGCATCCCTGACCCCCTCCCGGGCCCCAACCCCCTGCCCCAGCCCTGATCCCCCTCCTGCCCTCTGAACCCCTCGGTCCTAGCCCGGAGCACCCTCCTGCACCCCAAACCCCTCATCCCTGGCCCCACCACAGAGCTCACACCTCCAGCCAGAGCCCTTGCCCTCTCTTGGATCCCAACCCACTGCCTCAGCCTGGAGCCCCCTCCTGCACTCTGAACTCCTTATTTCTGGCTGCACCCCCCAACTGGAGCGCTCACCCCCTCCCAGCCCCCTGAGCCAGCCTGGTGAAAAAGAGCGAGTGAGTGAGGGTGGGGAGAGCAAGTGACAGAGCAGTGGGGGGGGGGGAATGGAGTGAGCAGGGGCAGGGCCTCAGAGAAGGGGCGGGGCAAGGGTTTTCAGTTTTGTGTGAGTAGAAAGTTGGCAACCCTAGTCTCTCACCCTGAAATCTGGTCTTTTGTGTGCGTTTACACTCTACTATACGGATTTCACTGCGGAGACAAGTGTTTCTCAAATTGGGGGTTCTGACCCAAATTGGGGGTTCTGCGGGAGCGGGGTGTCACAAGGTTATTTTAGGGGGGCTGCCCTTACTTCTCCACTGCCTTCAGAGCTGGGTGGCTGGAGACTGGCAGCTGCTGACCAAGGGTCCAGCTCTGAAGGCAGCAGAGCAGAAGTAAGGGGGCAGTACCACACCATGCCATCCTTACTTCTGCACTGCTGCTTGCGGAGGCTTTGCCATCAGAGCTGGGCTCCCGGCCAGCAACCTCCGCTCTCTAGCTGCCCAGCTCTCAAGGCAACACTGCTGCCAGAAGCAGCACAGAAGTAAGGGTAGCAGGACTGCAACCCTCCCTACAATAACGTTGCGACCCCCCCCCCCAACTCCTTTTTGGGTCAGGCCCAACCCCTACAATTACAACACCGTGAAATTTCAAATTTAAATAGCTGAAATCATGAAATTTGTGATTTTTTTTTAAAATACTGTGACCGTGAAATTGACCAAAATGGACTGTGAATTTGGTAGGGCCCTATGTATAATGTAGCGCACAGCCCACAGTCTCCTCTTCACGATTGAGATGTAGCCCATGGAGACTGAAGGTTCCTGCAGGCCATGCTCCATCATGGTCTGAACAGCTTGGCCACTCGTACTGTGAAGGGGCATTGTGCATTGAAATCCATAGTCTCTCTGGGCTGAATTGCTGCACTAAAAAGGATCTGATTGATCCGCCTCCTCTTTTATGCAAATTAGAGGTAGTCATAGGGTTCCTGGCAAGTCCCCAGTTCGGTTCTTAACTGGGCAAAGTTTGTGTCCCTGCAGTGTGGGAAATAAAGTAAGAAAACAAACAGTACTTGACTCCGACTTGGTTAAGTATTTTTAAATCTCATGCATCTGGCTGGTGGAGTGGCTTTGTGATTGCCCATTCTATTGATGATCTGAGGACATTATGATCATCCCCTTTTAGCATTAACCATTGATAATGTGGCTCCATGTCCAATTATGTGTGCTGTCTAATTATTCTTGCGTGTCACATTGATATACAGGATGACCTGCAACAAGTGTCCTAATAGCAAAAATCACAGTGTTTCATGGTAACATAAAAATTTTTGGAAGCCCTGTGTTAAGTGGAGGCAAAGAAAGATTACTCTCTCTAGTATTTGAAAACATCTCATATGGCGTACGGCAGCCTGGCTCCACTTGGAAAAATGTGGATCTTTATGCTGTGAGGAATTTTCTGTTTACTTCACAGGCAGAAACAATCTTGTTCCTGCTGCATTTGCAGGGTTTAACTGCTTTTGTAGAGGCAAACCCATGTCTGGAAAGGGCAAAGGTGGATAATTCTGAGTTCAGGGCAGCTGTGTTGTTGTGCTGTATTTTCTAGTGTCACTTTGTCCTATGATATGTAGTTTGGATATTGGCTCTGATTGGCTAGTGTAATCAAGTTGGGAGATGTTAGGCCTATTGTTAATACCCTTGCACAAGAATCTATCTCTGGATGCTGTTAGTTTCTGCAGTTATCACCCTGTTTCTACTCTTCCCTATTGTGGGTGGATAATTGAGAAAGTGGAAATGAAACAACTTTGGAGCCAGCTGGAATCAGCAGCTTTCCTTGATCCCTTTTGGTTTGTCTTTTGGCCTGGGTAGTCATGGAGCCAGTACAGGCCTGGTTGGCCAGTAATCTCCTGATGTACAAAGGTCACATTCTTTTAGATCAGATACCATTGATCATAATGTTTTGTTGACTCACCTGCAGCCCTGAGCTGGGGGATCCATAGAAAGAATGCAACCATACTGAAATAGGCTAAGAAGTCTTAGAAGGTGGTTTGTTATTATTTGTTTCCATTATGTACTAGCCGTTTTCCAAACATTTGAGGACAGACACTGCTTCAAGGAGCTTTAAGGTTTGGGGCACTACTTCTGTTCCGTTAAAGGCTCTTTCCCCATGCAGGAGGTCATGGGGCAGTATTTTTGCCACCCTTCTGTTCAATGTGTATGGGAAGCTGTTGTAGGAGATCACTTGAGCTATGGAGCCATCAGTGTGCTGATGACACACAGCTCTGCCTCACTTTCATCAGATCCAGCTGGTGCACTGTCTTTGCTGTCAAAGTGCCGAGCCAGGACTGGGACATAATGAAAGCAAGCTGGCTAAAGCTTAATCTGGATAAAACAGAGGTAATGCTAATGGGTTGGGGAAGGATGGGCAGCGTTCCAGCCTCCATTTATTAAGGGGTCTTAGCTACCCATCTTCTAAGAACTTTGTGATTTGGATGGAATTACAAGATGCCATCTGCATCTGGAATTGCCAGTGGTGTAGGTAGCCAGGAGCATCTCTCTCTCTCTCTCTCCCCCCCCCCCCCCCGCCCTTGCATCTGGTTAGATATTTGCAAACTTTTCTCTTGATATTGTGATCTTGCCTTGGCTGTGGTCTGTGCCTTTGTGGCTTGCAGATTAAATCTCATTGCACTCTACATGGCGCATCACATGAACACCACTCTGGGCTACATTTGGTGCCAGATATGCCAACATTATCCTCAGAGAACCTGTTACACCAATTTTTCACCAATTGCATTGGGCGCAAGTCAAGTTGTTAACTTTGTTCTATAAAGCCCTAAATGATTTGGGACTCAGCTATGAGCAAGATCCCTTACTCCACCTCACTTGGGCGCGGATACAGAAGTTGAAGCTTCCCTGGATTTATTCTAGTGGAGTATTCTCAGCTCTTGATTCTAGAATTCATGTACCTAGCTGACCCCCAAAAGTTCGTTTCCTGATTTTTAGGATGTAGTGTATGGTCATCTCTTGTTCCAAATTTTCTCCTTTCCTGCATAGTTATTGCAGTGCCATTTGGGCTCTTTTTATAAATCAAAAAAGAAATGTGTCTCATTACCTAAATTGCAAGGAGGCCAAATGTTCTGGTGTTTTATATCTAGCAATAGCAATGCATTTGACTTGTATATCCCAGACACAAATATTTTTATAAACCAGGCTTGTCCAACTTTGAAATGACTAAAGCGCGCACAAGAATCCACTGCTACAAATGCCTACTTGGGAAAGGCACATAACATATCTTTTCTAATTTAGTCAGATTTTTTTTCTTCTTCAGTTTCCTCACTACTCAGTTGGGTTGGGGTGTGTTTTGAAGACATCTGAGAGGCACTAAATGTTTTCTAGCCTGCATTTGTCCCAGCCTCATCCACTCAGCAAAAATAATGTGAAATTATCTGCTGTGTCAGTCTTTGCAGAGCTGAGTGTGCCTGTTCACTGGACAGGAAGGTTCATTGAAGACCTTTTGCTGAGATGAGGACAGTAATGAGGGAAGATTAGGTTGGTCCCCCCACCCCTTGTTAAACAGCAAGAGATGGGAGGGGTCGGCTTGGAGAGAGAATGGGGGACGCTTCTTGATCTTTGGCTTAGGTCCATTGTAAACTGTATCTACGTCCTCTCTCCAGGGCAATATCCTGCCTTTACAGGGCATGGACTATGATCAGAGCCCTTTCTTTGCCACAGCCTTGGCCTCAGACTTTGCCATAGAATTGTGCTCCAAATCTAAGCATTCTTCCTTTTTAAAAAAACTGAAGTGTCTGGTCCTTGTGATTGCAAAGAAAACCTTATGCAGAGAAAACCAGAATGCAAAGTAAATGTAACTGATAGTACAGTGATGTCTGCAAAGAGCCTGAAACAGTAGCTCTATCAAGAGGTGAATTGCTTCCATCTGTTTGGGAGGCAGGGGTGAGAGTGGGGGTGCTGGCCCTGAAGCCGAATAATGATGATGCAAATGTCAGCATTAACTATTTCACTGCTGATCATTGTTAGCAGAAGTGTTCAGCACGCATGCCATCCTTATTTACTGAAGATGCAGAGATTGGGTTGGGGACAGTTGGAGTACCTGATTGCTGGTGAGGCTTGTCTGCATGGAGAACTAGGAGTTCAGGCCCCAAAACTCATGTGCCATGAGGATGGAAAGATAATTGTCCTCTGGTGGGGGAAGCTGGAAGGAACGCTAACAGGCTTCTCCAGTGCAGTTAAACATCATTGCTATAGAAATCTGCAGCACCTGGAGGATTCACCGTATGGAGGCACCATAAAATAAACTGAAATTAATAAACAGATAAAAAGCCCATGGGAGGCTGAGTTGATTGCAGAATTCACTTTCGTATTTAATTCTGTTTAAAAAAACCAAAACACATGCGTCCTTGTTTATTGTCTAAGATATTTTCTTCTCTTACTGTTAGCATCCTGTAAGCCCAGAAACCTCCATTCTCTATCCGTCTAGTGCAGGGGCGGGCAAACTTTTTGGCCTGAGGGCCACATCGGGTTTCCGAAATTGTATGGAGGGCCAGTTAGGGGAGGCTGTGTCTCCCCAAACATCCAGGCGTGGCCCGGCCCGCCCGGGACCCCTGTCCCATCCAACCACCCCTTCTCCCTGACCGCTCCCAGAATCCCTGCCCCTGACTGCTCCCCACCACCCCATCCAACCCCCCCCCTTCCTGACTGTACCCCCTGGAACCCCTGCCCCTATTCAACCCCCCTGTTCCCCACCCTCTGACCACCCCGACCCCTATCCACCACCCTGAACTCCCCTGCCCTCTATCCAACCCCACCTCCTCCCTGCCCCCTTACCACGCAGCCTGGAGCACCAGTGGCTGGCAGCACTACAGCCGCGCTGCCCAGAACACCAGGACAGGCAGCTGTGCCGCCCGGCTGGAGCCAGCCACACCACCGCGCAGCACAGAGCTGCAGCCGCACTGCCCGGCAAGAGCTCGCAACCCCAGAGCATTGCACCGGCGGCGCAGTGAGCTGAGCCTGCGAGGGCGGGAGGACAGGGGAGGGTTCGGGGGCTAGCCTCCCAGGTCAGAAGCTCAGGGGCCAGGCAGGAGGGTCCTGCGGGCCATAGTTTGCTCACCTCTGGTCTAGAGTCTCTTGCCATCTGCAGACAGAAAAATGTTACTCCTGCTGATTCCCATATCAATGGGTGTATTCAGAAAGTGAGGCTTTCCAGCCTTGGCTTGCTGGGGATTAAGTTACTGAGTTTGCTTCCATGTAATACAAGAATGAGTGAAGTGGAACATATTTCACTCCGGACTCTTGAGTGGAGCAGTAAATTTCTTATTCTGTAAAGTAGCAAAAGCTGTGTATGGAGTTGGTATGGGAAATCTTCATGCTGCTTCCACATTGCACAGATCAGACATGACTAGAGCTCATTACCATAATACTCACATTTTGGATTCCTTTCCAATCCTGCAAGTTAATAACATTAGTGTACTTAGCATTCTACTTTTAAGCAGTGTGAACCACTAGTGGAGTTACTCGGGCTGCAGCACTATTGGGAGGCTTGAAAGTAAAGCTCAGTGTAGACACGGCAGTGAGATCCAAAACCCTTGTCATATTAACTGCAAAATACACCAATTTACTGTGCAGCAGGAATAAAGCTAGTATAAATCCATCTTGGGAGGCATCATCACTGTAGTAAGGTGCTTTGCTGTGTGAAAGAAACATCTTCCACCACTCCAGGTTTTAGCTGTGTTCTTTGCTGAAGGAGAAACAGCATGTGAAACCATCAGTTGTTGGAATGCTCATGTTGATTTTACTTGTTAAGGAGAGACTGTGGTATTGCTGATGAGACACACTGTGTTAGTGCCAAGGTTAAGTATCTGAGTCTCAATTAATCCTTGTTGTGCTACTGGATGTTTAACATTTCTGAAGCAAGGAAGTGGGGCTATGCAGTTTTTAGTGTGTGTATGTGTGTAAAAGTAAACAACTGCTATTTCTGCTACACTAATGGCTGGGTTGCTAACATTTAATTTCTGCCTAGTGTATACTGCACTCTTCACCGGGGTATCTAGGTGCCGTACAAATTTTCAAATGTCTACACAAACAAGGGTCTCTCTTCTTTCTTTTTTTTTTTTTTTTTTTTCCTCTTTACCCTCATCAGTGGGAATTTAAAAATAATATTGTTGTCCCTTTGACTTGAGGTGTTAATTGAAGTTCAGGACCTTGCAGGGTTGTTTCTATTAGAAGGAGAAATTGGGGATATGGGTCAAGCATATTCTTGATGGGCTAGGTCAGTGATACTCAGACCTTACTGACAGGTTTCAGAGTAACAGTCGTGTTAGTCTGTATTCGCAAAAAGAAAAGGAGTACTTGTGGCACCTTAGAGACTAACCAATTTATTTGAGCATAAGCTTTCGTGAGCTACAGCTCGCTCCATCGGATGCATACTGTGGAAAGCGTAGAAGATCTTTTTATATACACACAAAGCATGAAAAATACCTCCTCCCACCCCACTCTCCTGTTGGTAATAGCTTATCTAAAGTGACCAATCTCCTTACAATGTGTATGATAATCAAGGTGGGCCGTTTCCAGCACAAATCCAGGGTTTAACAAGAACGTCTGGGGGGGGCGGGGGTAGGAAAAAACGTCCCCCCCGACGTTCTTGTTAAACCCTGGATTTGTGCTGGAAACGGCCCACCTTGATTATCATACACATTGTAAGGAGAATGATCACTTTAGATAAGCTATTACCAACAGGAGAGTGGGGTGGGAGGAGGTATTTTTTCATGCTTTGTGTGTATATAAAAAGATCTTCTAAACTTTCCACAGTATGCATCCGATGAAGTGAGCTGTAGCTCACGAAAGCTCATGCTCAAATAAATTGGTTAGTCTCTAAGGTGCCACAAGTACTCCTTTTCTTTTTTCAGACCTTACTGGTTCAGGAGCTAAATTAGTGATCAGCATTACCCAAAAGAGCCACAGGAGTGTGAATTCACTGTTTCATTTGTATAGTACTATACACTGTAAAACCCCTTTTCACCAAGCCTCCTTTATCCGGCTCTCCATATTAACTAAACCACAAGCCGCACAGGGCTGACAGCAGCTGAGACTTAGGCTGTCAGCCCTGGGCAGCGGGAGCCCCACGTGCGGGCCTGACAGCAAGAGTCCCGCTGCCCATTCTCTGGTTTATCCAGGTTTTTGGTTATCCGATGTGGCCCTGGTCCCAATTAGACTGGATAATTGGGGTTCCACTGTATTCATATATAACAGTATGACAGGGGAAGCATTTAGTGTGTATCTATTTATATGTGTGTGTGATCTATACATATTATAATATTATATACATTATATAATCTTTTGTGCGTGTATATATAATCTCACAATAAAACGACTGAGTATTATTATTATTATTTATTATTACATGAACTACAATTGATTAATAACATAGTAAAAGCATCCTGATTGGTTAATAACTTAGATTGGTTAACAATTAAATCATACAGTGTTTTACTGTCATGCTGCAAAGAGCCACAGGAGACACGTTAAAGAGCTGCTTGCGAGCCTCAGTCTGAGTATCATTGGTCTAGGTATACTTAATCATGTCTGCACGGGGGATGGGACTAGATGGCCTCTTGAGGTCATTTCTATGAGTCTGTGACTGAGGTAATCTTGCTTATTAACAAAAAATATACACACAATCCTGTTTTTCTGAACTCGGTAGAAACAACAGCAGGCAGTTTCCTTGCTAAGAAATCCCCAAGTCTGCTCTTCAGCTATTTCTGTACACAAGAAGCTGTCAGTCTGTACAGCTTAGCTCTGACCTGCTGTATCATCTAGTGCTTTGGGCAGTAACCGTCCAGCCCCAGCTGTTTGTTGCTCCTTCTATTGAGCTTGAAAGAGAGCGTGTGGGCTATCTATGGACTTTAACAAGGTCTATGATGCTTTGGATCCAAGACTCACCTGCTGGTAGCCATTGGAACCTTTCAGCATAACGATATTATTTGGGAAAATGGGGGCATTTTGTCCTGTAGGTGTTTAGGTTAGTGAAAATTCTGATTTCCTTTGGCAGGTCATTCCACAATGCTGGGTCAGTTGTGCAGCATGGGAGGGTGGTGGCATGATCTGTCAATTCAGTATGGAGTAATCCCTTCTAAAAAACCTGAGGTGGGTTTACTTGTGCACCCTTGCTTCCACGTGCTCTGCAAACTTAATGGATTTACTACACTGGCTGTGCAAGTTACTGCCATTCCACAGCCTGAGCCCAAAGACTCCCAGAAAGAAGGGAACTACACAGAATGGGCATTCCCTTTAGGAGAGCCAAGGTGGATTGATTTAAATCACAGTGATGTGAATCACTGATTTTAGTCATGATTTAAATCAGCAGGCAGAAAACTTTGATTTAAACAATTGATTTGAATTCTGTTTTGCGTTCGTTCTTTTAGTTATTTTCCTAAGGAAAGGTTGATTCTCATTAGTTGGTAACCATTGAAACAAGTTATGTAACTAAATACAGCCCTTACACTAAATTTGATGTTTCTTTTTTTGCTAACCAGGAGGATACACTATGTCTATTTACATTTATTTGAGCAACTATATGGCTTACCTTACATTTATTCCCATTTTTAATTTTTACAATTTTTATTATGTTAGCAAATGGTGAATGATGCATTTTTTTATTTACTAGATGATTAGTTTTTTACTTCCAATTTGTGTCAAGCTCTATTTGAATGGAAATTGAAATTCAATTAAAATGCACAAAAACAGCATTTTAATTTTTTTGTTAAGTAAAACTACCATAAAAAAATGTATCAAAACATACCAATTTATTAAACAAACTGATTTGTTAAACAAAGGCAGTATTATCTATAGTGACTGAATTGAACTGTTTGTTTCTGGTCACCATGTCCTTCAAGATTTTAGAACTAGTAGATCTCACCCTCTCACACATACTTTTTATTTGTGGATTGGAAGAGGAAAACAAGTTTATTGCTTTTGCAATGCCCAGTTGGTTCCTTATCTTTGAATGAACTAGTCATTGACCTGAACTAGTTGAATAAACTGAAATGAAAAAAATATTCTCTCTGTACCTGCAGAAGAGGCTACTGCTGTGAAAAGCTGGGTTAGCACTTCAGCAAACTCTGGTTCCAGGGGCTCAGGTAATGACTCCCACCAGTTGAGTGGTTTGACTTTCTTTAAGCAGCAAACATGTATTTCTTAATATTATTTTTTGTATTTCATTTAAATGATTTTAATAAGTTAAGGCCTTAACATAGGTTGTTCATTTCAATTTTAATTTTAAATTGGTTTATGTTAAAAAACCAAACCTGTGCTTAATTTCAGTGTAAAAAAAGATTTAAATGCAAACATCTGATTTTAATATTTATATTTTTAAAATCCATTTTTTTATTCACCCTAAGGAGAACAGAACTGTTGTGTTAGATTGTCTTCCCCCTGTATCTCTTGTGTTTTGCTTTGAGAGTCAGTGCTGAATCACAAATGCATGGTGAGTTGAGGACTTGTGTGAGCTGGCTGTTTCTTTCATTTCTAGATCGGCTATTTAATGTGTGTTTCCATGAGCAGCCTTTCTTTTGCGTTCTTTCTGAATTGATCTCTAATCTCTTCGTTTAGTCTTCTGGGTGTGGTGTCCCTTTGTTTGTTCTGTAAGCTGCATGTCTGATGAACAGGAGATTCTGTCTCTGTTGCATGATGGGATCTTGCACTTGTCTCTCTCCAGCGCAGGGTATGTGGAGAGTGAGAGAAGGGGATGCTATACCTGAGGGGACAGCTCGATAACAAATGAAAGCAGAGAATACCAGCTATATGACTACAAATGATCTTTCCAAAGACTGATTTAAAACCATGAGCTCATCTGGAAGGGCTGTCATAGAATCGTAGAATATCAGGGTTGGAAGGGACCTCAGGAGGTCATCTAGTCCAACCCCCTGCTCAAAGCACAACCAATCCCCAACTAAATCATCCCAGCCAGGGCTTTGTCAAGTCTCACCTTAAAAACTTCTAAGGAAGGAGATTTCACCACCTCCCTAGGTAACGCATTCCAGTGCTTCACCACCCTCCTAATGAAAAAGTTTTTCCTAATATCCAGCCTAAACCTCCCCCACTGCAACTTGAGACCATTACTCCTCGTTCTGTCATCTGCTACCACTGAGAACAATCTAGATCCATCCTCTTTGGAACCCCCTTTCAGGTAGTTGAAAGCAGCTATCAAATCCGCCCTCATTCTTCTCTTCCGCAGACTAAACAATCCCAGTTCCCTCAGCCTCTCCTCATAAGTCATGTGTTCCAGTCCCCTAATCATTTTTGTTGCCCTCCGCTGGACTCTTTCCAATTTTTCCACATCCTTCTTGTAGTGTGGGGCCCAAAACTGGACACAGTACTCCAGATGAGGCCTCACCAATGCCGAATAGAGGGGAACGATCATGTCCCTCGATCTGCTGGCTATGCCCCTACTTATACATCCCAAAATGCCATTGGCCTTCTTGGCAACAAGGGCACACTGCTGACTCATATCCAGCTTCTCGTCCACTGTAACCCCTAGGTCCTTTTCTGCAGAACTGCTGCCGAGCCATTCGGTGTCTAGTCTGTAGCGGTGCATGGGATTCTTCCGTCCTAAGTGCAGGACTCTGCACTTGTCCTTATTGAACCTCCTCAGATTTCTTTTGGCCCAATCCTCTCATTTGTCTAGGTCCCTCTGTATCCTATCCCTCCTCCACTCCTCCCAGTTTAGTGTCATCTGCAAACTTGCTGAGGGTACAATTCATCCTATCATCCAGGTCATTAATAAAGATGTTGAACAAAACCGACCCCTGGAGCACTCCACTTGATACTGGCTGCCAACTAGACATTGAGCTGTTGATCACTACCTGTTGAGCCTGACAATCTGGCCAGCTTTCTATCCACCTTATAGCCCATTCATCCAATCTGTAACTTGCTGGCAAGAACACTGTGGGAGACTGTATCAAACGCTTTGCTAAAGTCAAGATATGTCACATCCACCACTTTCCCATATCAACAGAGCCAGTTATCTCCTCATAGATGGCAATCAGGTTGGTCAGGCATGACTTGCCGTTGGTGAATCCATGTTGACTGTTCCTGATCACTTTCCTCTCCTCTAAGTGCTTCAGAATTGATTCCTTGAGGACCTGCTCCATGATTTTTCCAGGGACTGAGGTGAGGCTGACTGGCCTGTAGTTCCCCGGATCTTTCTTCTTCCCTTTTTTAAAGATGGGTACTACATTAGCCTTTTTCCAATCATCCAGGACCTCCCCCGATTGCCATGAGTTTTCAAAGATAATGGCCAATGTCTCTGCAATCACATCCGCCAATTCCTTTAGCACTCTTGGATGCAGCACTTGCAGCCCTATGGACTTGTGCTCATCCAGCTTTTCTAAATAGTCCCGAACCACTTCTTTCTCCACAGAGGGCTGGCCACCTCCTCCCCATGCTGTGCTGCCCAGTGCAGTAGTCGGGGAGCTGACCTTGTTCGTGAAGACAGAGGCAAAAAAAGCATTGAGTACATTAGCTTTTTCCACATCCTCTGTCACTAGGTTGCCTCTCTCATTCAGTAAGGGGCCACACTTTCCTTGACCACCTTCTTGTTGCCAACGCACCTGAAGAAACCCTTCTTGTTACTCTTAACATCTCTTGCTAGCTGCAACTCCAGATGTGATTTGGCCTTCTTGATTTCACTCCTACATGCCCGAGCAATATTTTTATACTCTTCCCCAGACATTTGTCCAATCTTCCACTTCTTGTAAGCTTCTTTTTTGTGTTTAAGATCAGCAAGGATTTCTCTGTTAAGCCAAGCTGGTCGCTTGCCATATTTACTATTCTTTCTACACATCGGGATGGTTTGTCCCTGTAACCTCAATAAGGATTCTTTAAAATACAGCCAGCTCTCCTGGACTCCTGTCCCCCTCACGTTATTCTCCCAGGGGATCTTGCCCATCAGTTCCCTGAGGGAGTCAAAGTCTGCTTTTCTGAAGTCCAGGGTCTGTATTCTGCTGCTCTCCTTTCTTCCTTGTGTCAGGATCCTGAACTTAGCCATCTCATGGTCACTGCCTCCTAGGTTCCCATCCACTTTTGTTACCCCTTCTAATTCTTCTCGGTTTGTGAGCAGCAAGTCAAGAAGAGCTCTGCCCCCAATTGGTTCCTCTAGCACTTGCACCAGGAAATTGTCTCCTACACTTTCCAAAAACTTCCTGGATTGTCCTGACACCAACTCCTCCTTTGCTTTTATTTTGCTAGCCTGCCAAGGGGAAACAGCTTTATTAGTTTGGTTTCTTGCCACCACTGGCCTGGATCTTCCTCTCACCCTGTGAGAGATGGCTCTGGGGGAGGACTCTCCCCAAGGGCCTCCTCACAGAGTTCCGCCCCATCATTCCATTTAGGCCGGGACTTGTGCCTCCATATCAGATACGCTTCCCAGCCTCGCAACCTGTGTCCCCAGAAGCATGACTGCACTGGAGTTGCTCTAGCAGGGAACTTCCCAGGGCACCTGCACTGTGGGGATCCTGCCACTGTACTGTCTTTTCTGACTATAGTCAGTTGGAGTGGGGGGAGACAGTGTCTTCCCAAGCCTCACTGCTTGTTCTCCGCTCCTTCCCTTGCGCATCTCATGGAGTCTCTCTGTGGGTTCAGGAGAAATAGAATGCTTTGGAGGTCCCTGCTACCGCTCCCCTCCCCCCTTCTAGGTGGCAGGAAGAGATCTGAGCACACGGGGTCTCTTTTGAATGAGATTTTTTGCATGATCTTTTGCATCCCAATGTGCAGAAAGAATAGCAAATATGGCAGGCAACCAGCTTGGCTTAACAGAGAACTCTTCAGTGAGCTTAAACTCAAAAAGGAAACTTACAAGAAGTGGAAATTTGGACAGATGACTAAGGAGGAGTACAGAAATATTGCTAGAACATGCAGGAGTGTAATCGGGAAGGCCAAGGCACGATTGGAGTTGCAGCTAGCAAGGGATATGAAGGGTAACAAGAAGAGTTTCTACAGGTATGTTAGCAACAAGAAGAAGGTCAGGGAAAGTGTGGGACCCTTAGTGAATGGGGGAGGCAACCTAGTGACAGAGGATGTGGAAAAAGCTGAAGTACTTGATGCTTTTTTTGCCTCGGTCTTCACAGACAAGATCAGCTCCCAGACTGCTACACTGGGCAACACAGTACGGGGAGGAGGTGAGCAGCCCTCAGCGATGAAAGAACAGGTTAAGGACTATTTAGAAAAGCTGGACATGCACAAGCCCATGGGTCCAGATTGAATGTATCCAAGGGTGCTGAGGGAGTTGGCTGATGTGATTGCAGACCCATTGGCCATTATCTTTGAAAATTCATGGCAATCGGGGGAGGTCTCAGACGATTGGAAAAAGGCAAATATATGCCCATATTTAAAAAAGGGAAGAAAGAGAACTTAGGGAACTACAGACTGGTCAGCCTGACTTCAGTCCCCAGAAAAATCATGGAGCAGGTCCTCAAGGAATCCATTTTTAACCACTTGGAGGAGAGGAAGGTGATCAGGAACAGTCAACATGGATTCACCAAGGGCAAGTCATGCCTGACCAACCTGATTGCCATCTATGATGAGATAACTGGCTCTGTGGATATGGGAAAGGGGTGGATGCGATATACCTTGACTTTAGCAAAGCTTTTCATACAGTCTCCCACAGTATTCTTGCCAGCAAGTTAAAGAGGTATGGATTGGATGAATGGACTACAAGGTGGATAGAAAGCTGGCTAGATTGTCAGGCTCAACGGGTAGTGATCAACAGCTCAATGTCTAGTTGGCAGCCAGTATCAAGCGGAGTGCCCCAGGGGTCTGTTTTGTTCAACATCATTATTAATGACCTGGATGATAGGATGAATTGTACCCTCAGCAAGTTTGCAGATGACACTAAGCTGGGGGGAGAGGTAGATACACTGAAAGGTAGGGATAGGGTTCAGAGTGACCTACGTAAATAGCAGGATTGGGCCAAAAGAAATCTGTTGAGGTTCAACAAGGACAAGTGCAAAGTTCTTCACTAAGGAAGAAAGAATCCCATGCACCGCTACAGACTAGGGATCGACTGGCTAAGCAGCAGTTCTGCAGAAAAGGACCTAGGGGTTACAGTGGACGAGAAGCTGGATATGAGTCAGCAGTGTGCCCTTGTTGCCAAGAGGGCCAATGGCATATTTGGCTGTATTCGTAGGAGCATTGCCAGCAGATCAAGGGAAGTGATTATTCCCCTCTATTTGGCACTGGTGAGGCCACACCTGGAGTATTGTGTCCAGTTTTGGGCCCCCCACTACAGAAGGGATGTGGACAAATTGGAGAGAGTCCAGCGGAGGGCAACAAAAATGATTAGGGGGCTGGTGCACATAACTTACGAGGAGAGGCTGAGGGAACTGGGGTTATTTAATCTGCAGAAGAGAAAAGTGAAGGGGGATTTGATAGCAGCCTTCAGCTACCTGAAGGGGGGTTCCGAAGGGGGGTTCCAAAGGGGCTGGAGCTCGGCTGTTCTCTGTGGTGGCAGATCACAGAACTAGAAGCAAAGGTCTCAAGTTGCAGTGGGGGAGGTTTAGGTTGGATATTAGGAAACACTGTTTCACTAGGAGGGTGGTGAAGCCCCAGAATGGGTTCCCTAGGGAGGTGGTGGAATCTCCATCCTTAGAGGTTTTTAAGGCCCGGCTTGACAAAGCCCTGGCTGGGATGATTTAGTTGAGGTTGGTCCTGCTTTGAGCAGGGTATTGGACTAGATGACCTCCTGAGGTCTCTTCCAATCCTAATATTCTATGATTCTGCGATCTAGGGAGGATGAATCCAAGCAACTAATTTAAAGCTCTGATTAGCAACTGCTGCTTTTAGGCTGGGCAAATGATGTGTTGAGAATATATGTGCTGATAATGAATTGCTGTCTGCAGGGGGTTGAAGGTAAAATGGGGAGTAATGAGGGAAGGAGCAGTGAAGGCACTACCCAGATTCTGCATACAATCTCTGAGGAGCTGAGTGATTTTGGCCAAAATGAGCAGCAATGAAATGTGTGTGTTCCCATATAAATTGCCATAGACTACACAGGAGAGCTAGGTGGGAAACTTTTTTCTCATCCCATGAGCGTTTTCAGGATTTAAAAAAGTTTCCCATCCTGAATTGGGGCAAAAAGTTTAAATCTTGAAAAATTTTGTGAACCAATAATTGAAAATAACTTTCAAGTTGGGTCAACTGACCTGCTGATTTAGACCATTGTTTCCTTTTTTTAGTGTAACGTAACTAAAATCTCCCAGTGAAAAGTTGCTTCACATTAAGACAAAACTTTGTTTTGAAAATGTCCAAGTTGGTGGTTCAGGGTAGACAATTTAGAGACTTTTTTTCTCAAAAATTTTTCAAAATGAGAAATTTTGTCAAAACCAACCCTTTCCTTTCCTGTAAACAGTTTCAATGAATCCCCCAACTGAAAAATATTTTGAAAATACAGAGTTTTTGTCAGAAAATTCCTGACAGGCTCTACTACAGAGCTAACACTCACTGAGCAAAATACGGGGTGGATCACATCTCTCAGGGCAATTTCTCTGTCTGTCTGCAGGCTCAGTAAGGCAGCACTGTGTCTGGAAGGATTTCTTTGCAATATACCAGTGTGACTTTTAAATTAAAAATTTGAGAGTGCTCACGTAGCCCCAACCACATTTCTTCAGTGTCACTACAGTTATGGGCTCTGTGTGACTGCTGGGTTGGTGGTGCGCCTTTGATTTTTGCTTCCATCTGCTATGGAGAGATTTTAGAGCCATCTAGTGAGAGGGGCTATGGATGGATTATTAGAGTCACTCCAGCAGAGAAAACTAAAAAAGATATGTGACAGAACCAGCATGCGCTGTCTGAGTCCTAATACCCAGGAGCTATGATCCATTTGTATTTAAAAGTCTAAACCTAGTTCTCTGATTATTTCAGGAAATTAAACTATATATATGCAGATTTAGTGTCTCTTGTCTACTACACATCTGATTAACTGTCTGAGGCTAGTTAAAACTGACAGGCATTCTCTTGTGCACTTCTGTAAACCACAGTAATTTACAAATAGAGCAAGTCTTAGGCAGACCTCATGGTCCCCAGCACTCTGTTTTATCAGCCTTACTTCCTGTTTCTTTATAGAGTGTAGAGTGGGACCAACTTTTAAATCTACATCTTTATAAAGTCAAGTGGTGGAATGCTATATATAGGAGCCTAACTCCTTTTGAGCATTCCACCCAAAGTACCTCTAATCCATTTTCCACATCCTGTTGGATGGCATATGGATGTTTTCCACACCCTTAGCAGGGTTTTCATTTTCTACAGCAAGAGTCCCAGAGCTGGTACTCAAACTAGGTGCTTTTGCTGCATACAGGTTTGGTAAATAAAATGGAACACCATCAGGCCCGTCGTATTTTCAGGCCCGTCATATTTTTCCTTTTTTGGAAAAGGATAATGTGTCAAAAATAGGGGTTAGAATGAACTAAACCTGTAACTTTAAGGGGTCATGACTGAGTCCTAGATTCAGAGTTCATAGACTTAAAAGCCAGCAGCTGTGAAACAAAGTTTCCTTTATACATTTTTTCCATGTCATTTGTTTTTCTGAATTACCTTGTACCCCACCCTGGATCTTCTGTAGCGATTCTGTCTCAGTGGCAGCCTCCTGTGTGTGTTTAGGATTTTTAGGGATATTCTGTCGGGTGAACCCAAGTGATGCCAAAAAATTCTGTTTTCAGCCAGGCACTCTCCAGCTCTGCTTTGGAAGATCATTCTCTCTGCATGTGTACAAAGCTTTACCTGAACTCAGATGCTTTCTCTAAAGTGTGTGGCCAATTGCTTGGGAAAGAGGAAGTAATCACAGTTCAGAGCAAGGATCTGTTAATCTTGTAAAAAGAAAAGGAGTACTAGTGGCACCTTAGAGACTAACCAATTTATTTGAGCATAAGCTTTCGTGAGCTACAGCTGCCGTTCACAGGTGCCAGTTTGTGAAATTAAGGGGGGAGGGATAGCTCAGTGGTTTGAGCATTGGCCTGCTAAACCTAGGATTGTGAGTTCAATCCTTGAGGGGGGCCATTTAAGGATCTGGGGCAAAAATTGGGGATTGGTCCTGCTTTGAGCAGGGGGTTGGATTAGATGACCTCATGAGGTCCCTTCCAATCCTGATATTCTATGATTCTGTGAAATAAGTACTTTAAAAGCAGCAGGGATGAAATGGTCTGTAAGTCCCATTGCATGCGTGATTTGTACCCCAGAAGTGTAAAGCTGCTTGTCTCACAATGTCCCTCCTTGCTTCTGTCCCCTCCTTAGAGAGCATCCGGTCCTTGGAGTGGAGAGTTGAGATCCTTACATAACTTAATTGAGCTATTGAACAGGATAATTAAATGACTACGTGAAGTATGCAGAGTCCCTGGAATGTGCAGCCTTGCAAAAGCACTTGTTTTGAGCTTTGTAATGTTAGAGAGTTCACACTGTGCTGAGACCCCTTTTCTGTCCACCCTGGGATGTAGGAACTAGTGTCTGTCTTAACTTTGAGCAGCTTTGTACTAGAGAAGTATTTAGTTTATCCAACTTGCTAAGAGTGCCCTTAGCATCACTCTTCTAAACCGTGGAACTGAGTTATTTATGAGTAGTCAGATCCTGAGCTGTCCTGAACCACCACAGTCCCATCAGCCGACACTTCAAACGAGTGATGTGTTTTAAGGCAAGTGCCAGGGAATCTGGAGGACTAATACTGAGCTCCCAGACTACTGTCTGCTGTGATGCTTTAGATTGCCTCTGACAGGAGGGAAAAACCACCCTGAAGCTGTTATATGGCTGAGTGGTGTGAAGTATATAACACATAGTGTAGAGCTCTTCAGTTGGAATTGATAACAGTGACGTTCACATGCTCCAGAGCTAAAAGACCAGCTAGTTTCAGGGGAAGAGGAAGGGTCTCTGGGATTGGAGTTCAGAAACTGTGCTGCAAATTAAGAGCCCAACTTTGGTATAGTCTCCTGCTTTGGGTGTATTTAATGTCTTTTCCTGTTTCCCCAAATGTAAAATTGGGCTGCTAATATCTGTCTAATGGGGGTGTTAGATCATGTTTGTAATGTTCTGTGGGGCAAATTTCAGTCTCAATGAAGTCCATTGGAAAACTTCCACTGACTTCAGGGGGAACCGGATTAGGTCCTATATAAATACTAAATATTATTTTTTGTTGTTATTGCTTCCAAACAGGAAAGATTGGACTCCAAGAGTGAGTTATTTCCTTGTTGGGAAAGAAATGGGTGGAACAGACACGAGATATTTTTTCCTAGCCTTTGTGTGTTTATGCTATGTGCGTAGTTCCTGTTTTTCCTTTTAAGCAGGGGTGGATATTAACCAGCAAATCAACTCTAAAGCTGATAGCTCATTGGCTTGAGAGAGTCGCTGTGTTCAAACCCTCAGTCAGCCAGCACTTTCTCTCACAGTGACCCAGCTGCTGAGTGACTTCTGTGGCTCTTAATCTCGCCACAGAAGCATTACGATAATTTGAAGTGAGCTGTAGCTCACGAAAGCTCATGCTCAAATAAATTGGTTAGTCTCTAAGGTGCCACAAGTACTCCTTTTCTTTTTGCGAATACAGACTAACACGGCTGTTACTCTGAAACCTTCTTTTACTAAGACTCACGAACCTCATGCAGCTTTGGCTGCTTTGCAGAATGAAAGGAAATCCTACCTGAACACCAGACTCGGACCCTCATGCACACCTCTGCCTCATTCCATAGACAGACTTCCATCTGAATTTTTCTTTACTTACTGTTGTTTACCTGTAACACCTGCCATGACTGCATTGTTTTTTTAGTTTGTTTCCTTGGTGTGTTTGGCTGCACATTCTGCATAGACAGTTCCACTGTTTCTCTTGTATAGTCAGTTTCTCCTTCTGTTTGTGTGAGGTTTTTCACACAGCTTCAGGGAAAAGAAAAGTACTTAAAATGTTGTCGCTGTAACACCATTAGAATTGTAGGGAGACTCAGGCGGGAGTGGTATCTGAAACTATTTTTTAACTGAAAATTTGAATTTCTCTAGAGTTTAAGTTGTTTCTGTCCCTTTAAATTGAAATAGTCTTATTGACTCTTGCTGGACCTCACTGGCTGAGTAACTGAATCTCTTCCTACCCTGGCTTTTGTTCCCAGAGAATAATACTTTGTATTTCTACAGCACCTTCCATCTGAGGATCTCAGAGCACTTAACAGATAAGCATTGTATCCATTTTAGAGACGGGAAAACTGAGGTACAGAGGTTGAGAGACATGCCCAAGGACACACAGTAAATTGGTGTCAGAGCTGGGAATAGACCCAAGACCTGACTTGTGATCTCATGCGCCGCTAGCTTTTTTCTTTTATGCACTGTGATAAGTTCTCCCTGGCACATCTTCTAGTCTGTTAATTCAAAGACATCAAAATTTTTACTAGGACTTTTTATCCTGTAGAAATGTCAGCAGTTCCACAAGCAGTTTTCTTGAGAGTCTGGAAATGGGAAGGCCTCTCTGTGGGGGAATCAGGGGCTGAAGCCCAAGTAGCTAACGTACAGGCCTGATCACTGGAAAAACTCCTGATGGGCATTGGATCGGACATTAGGAAGCAGTAGAGGACAGCAGGCTGTATGTGTGTACGCTGTGATCTGCAGTATGTTGAGGGCAATGGATCTGGTTGCTGTTATTGCTTTAGGAGCCCTGCACTGCAAAGCAGTTCTGGCAGTCTCTCTCCAAACATTCCCCAGATCTTTGATAAAGAACTAACCAGCCCTTCGTTTTGGCTGCAAGCGCTGCTGTGGTACTGCAAATGCGCTTTTGGAAATGCTGACAAGGAGCCGCCTTTTCACACCATTCTCCTGGGAACTGTGACTGACTCCACGGTGTCTGTGGAATCAAAGGGAAAGTGGTTTGAAAGGACTTCTTTCCCCAAGACACAGAGGAGCTTATTTCTTCCTTTCTTTCTCGCTTCTGCTTCTTGCTATGCAGAATGGGTCTGTCTGAGCTGAGCCATCCAGTCCTTGTGAGTATATTCATACTTATCTGTGGATACTTTCCTGGAGCTGAAAATATGTTGCTTGTTTACTATAAATACTTTTCCTGTTACCCAAATCTTATAAACCAGCGTAGCAGCCAATGAGCTCATCTCATCCTCTCGTGCTGTTTCCAAAATTGCAAACTTTGCCTAGCATGGGATCCGGTTCATGCATCTTCCTGATGCTGGGGGAAGCAACAATGACAATGGGCAGCCATTGCAGTTGCTCTCCAGCCAGACCAGTAACATGTTACTAGTTTCACATGAAACCAACTTTGTCTATTAGATTTAACTCCTGTTAAGAAATAGCTACAATCAGTGCAGCTTTAGGAAGATACGTACAAAACGCACATGCACCTTTAGATTTAACGCAGCAGCAGCCATATGGTAAGTAAATAAACACTGGCGACTGAGTCCTTATTTGAGGATCAGCAAACCTGTCACTTAACAGTCAGACTCCTATGTAAATCTGACAGTCTCTGACTTTAAATCTATCCCAAAAATGAATCCAAAGTTATTGTCCTTAGTGAGCTTGGTTTGAGAAGAATTCCTAAGGATGTTAGGCTGAAATCGCTTCTGGCACTTCTCCATTTTCAACCTATCCCCATATGAAATCTGTAGAGACCGCTCCCTTCCCCCATAAATAGATCAAGTGCCTCTGGGGCTGTATTTCAGGGAATTGAAAGGAAGTTGACAGAGACCATGCTGTATTGACTATTTCCTGAATAATTCATTGCAATAATCCAATTATGGAAGGCCTGCAAAGTGGAAAAGTGAGGCCAAAGTGGAGGCCATTGATTTTTGGACAGGCATATTTAGCCAGGGTAAGCCTCCAGGGCTCATATAAGGAACAGGATGATTTCAGCTGATTGCAGAAATAATACACAAGGACAACTAACTAGCATACATAGTAGTGCAGGGACGGCTGATTCCCCACTGTGCACACCTCAGCGGGGAGCCCAGCGATCAGCCCTTAGCCCTAATAAGTTTGGAAGCACGTGTTTGGGAAGATACTTAACCCATGTGTCCTTTGAAAGGTACTGTTTTTGTCTTAAGTATTGTAGTATTTATGTACATAAAGACTCTGCAAGGAAGCACACCACTGGAACAGTATGGACTGGACTGTCTCTGCACAAAGTCCTCGTAGGAGGAACGTTGCAGAAGTCAGGAAGGCTGGAAGTGGCACCTAGAGTTGAGGACAGATTCCAAATATCCTGAAGAGTGTGGCAGAAGGGATACAGAGCAACATCCATAATGGACGAGCAAGTGATCACGTACGCAATATCTGAGCTTCTAGGGGTGTGGAGTTAGTTCCATAAGTTACATTCATTTTTTAATTCTCTTTACTAAATGCTGTTATTTCAGTCTAAGCATGTAAATCAGGGATTTCCCTAATTGTCTTTGTGTTTCTTCACAAATCAACCTCCGTGAAAAGAAGTATGATGGCATCTAATAGAAATGGCAAAGCCTGGGTGAAAGTAACATACAGCTGAGGCTTCCCCAGCACTTGGATGCTAGGAGCTGTAACCCGAAAGTACAAATAAAAGGAAAACTGCACAAATTTGGCACAGCTCAGAAGTGTGAAGGTTGTTTATTATGCCTGTTAAAGCAGCTTGGAAACTGGTTCACACTTCCTTCCATTGGGCTCCCACGACTCAGGTCAGTAATGAGCAAGATGACAGCCCCAAGCGTTCAGCGGACAAATGCCTGTTGGAATTAAGAGCACAGGGAAATTATACCTTTTACAGTTTATACATGGTGACAAGCACTGCTGCCCTCTGAGCCTTCATGCTGTGGCACTAATGAAAATGAGTGTGGGTTTCCTTTAGGTAAAATGTGCACCTCTTGTGGAAATAACTCCCCATATACACATTTAAAGCATTTAAAAATTCTGCTTCTGCAAAATACTGTTGGCTGGGTGCTCTGAAGAACAGGAACTTACAGGCCTAGTGAGATAGGTGCCTTTGATCTAGCTATCTTAGGGTATGTGTACACACATATAATATATGAAGATATAATTTCCAGCTCACATGGACATATCCACGCTGGCTCTGATCAAGCTAGCCTGCTAAAAATAGAAGTGTAAGAGTGGTGGGATGGGCTATCCACCCTGAGCACGATCCCATCCGAAATCCTAGATGCATACTTGGGCACCTCGCCTATCCTGCTGCGCAAGCCACTGTGACTACACTTTTGTTTTTAGTGCCCTAACTCGATCAGAGCTTACACAGGTATGTCTACCCCAGCTGGAAATTAGACCTCCATCTCATGTAGACATTATACTGCTGCCTATCACCATAGTATTCAAGTGCCTTCCATGTAAAGTCAAAAGTAAAATCAGTGGTGAATTCCCTAGTGGACTTCAAGAAGTCTCTGGCTTTTCTCTCTTTTCAGGATGAAAACTCTGCTCGGACAGGAGGTTTTTATTTTTATTTTTATTTTTTGGTCTTGGTTGGAGTTTAAGGATGGAAAGCGGTGCCAGTGTTGTAAGCATCATTCTTTGGTGGGAGGGCTTTCTCAAAGAGGAAGGTTTTTCAGCATTTCCTAAAGATAGTCAGACTCTGCATTTGTCTGATCTCCTCTGAAAGTTGGTTCTCTAGCCAGATCCCCTGGACTGAAAATGCTGATCTCAACCATCAGTTCTCATTCAACAGTGGTTGACCATTCTCGCTATCCGATGGCTCTTCAGTTACCTATTTTGGAATGAATTAGAATCATAGAATATCAGGGTTGGAAGGGACCTCAGGAGGTCACCCAGTCCAGTTCTAAGTAAACCGGTTTCCCAATCACAGAAACCACAAGTGCAATTGGCACAAATGGTGCCCAGCTTGTTGACGTTTTCTGGAGATTGAATGTGTGTTGAGCCCCTCTTATTCTTGGAGTGTAATCTTCCAGGTTGAGACATGTTGGCAGAGGACAGCATGGAGAGGCTTTTATGTTAGCTGCAGAGGTGTAGATGCCTTTTTTGTTTGTGGTGGACTAGGGTTAAAAAAAAAATAAAGAGCTGTTGAATGTGGCTTTAATGAGTAGTTTTGTACCATAACTAAATCCCTCCACTTTAATAAAATGAGATAAATGAGCTTCTGTTCCAAACCCAGTGTTTCCTTTATTACTGGAGTCCCTAAATTCCCCAGTTGGTTATGCCCATGCCTACTTTGTGGATAAATAAAGGTCTTCAGTCTGCAAACTGAGTACTGCAGAGCTGGCGACCCTGCCCCCTTTCACCAGCCTCAAATACAATTCAGTTGCAATCTGTAAAATTAATGAGCATCACCCGCTGCTGGGGAACTGGGTCACGAAAAACCTGAGCCCTTGGAAGTCCCAAAGCTATAAAGCCACAACCTGTCTGCTTTGTATGTGGGCAAGGGGATTTAAAAGGAAATCCTCTTCACCCCTTCGCCAGGCAATTCGTTGGCTTCAGGGCCGGTGTAACCACTAGGCAAACTAGGCAGCTGCCTAGGGCGCCAAGATTTGGGGGGCGCCAAAAAGCGGTGCCCCCCAATTTTTTTTTAAACTATTGCTCCCAGCTTGGGGAAGCCGTGGCTGGCAGCGGCCGGGGAAACAGTGCAGCCGGCAGCGCCTACCCCTGCTCCCGGGGGGCTGTCACCAGGGTGACACAGCCAGACACACCCCGACACCTTCCTGCCTCCTGGAGAGCCGGACACCATCTGCTGCTGCAGCTCCTGATTTGAGCCAGCCTCTCCCTCCCCGCTCCCCAGCCCTCTCCGCTCCCGGTACCTCCTCCCCCCCACCCCACACAGCGCCCAGCCCGGGTCTCGCCGCTCTCTGTCTCCGCCCAGGCTCGGAGCAGCCCCCGCTCCAGCCATGCCCCACGCAGGAGAAGCAGACCGCTGGTAGTGCTCCCCCCGCTGCAGGTGTGCCAGCCCCTCTGCCCTGCACCTCGCCGCCAGGCGGGACTTTTGAGCAATGAGATGGCCAAGTCGCCGGCTGGCTTTGTCTCTCTTGGGGTTCCTGTGGATCGCTGCTCTCCTCTTCTTGGGGGCGAGGAGGAGACTGGAGGTGGCAGGACCCAAAGGGCAGACGCTGAAAGTAACGAGCACCCGCTTGTCTTTAGGGACTGGTGGCAGGGGTCCAGCCTGGATTGGCGCAAGGGGGCTTTGCAAGAGTAGTGTGGTGTGCCCAGCAGTCCCGCAGGCTAGAGCCCCTGCAAGTGGCCGCGGGGAAATGCCCCGAGCACACGTGCAGCTTTGAGAACAGTCACATGTGGGAGAACTGCTTGGTTCGGTGCCCTCCCTCCCCCTGTGCTCATGCTGTACGCCAGGCTTGGGGAACTGGGTGCCAACTTCTTTGCAACCTTTTCCCAGTGAAGGCCTTAGAGAAGGCAACCAAACCAGGGCATGATGCACTGAGAGCATCATGACCAGTGGCTTACATTTGTCCATTAAACCCCTGCCACCATCTCTTCCTGCCTCCTCCCTCCCCTCCCAAGGGTTTTTAATGTAGGGCTGGAGGAGCGAACAGGATTGTATGGCAGCCTAGCGATAGCCCAAAGGCAAGCAGCGTTTGCTGTGATGGGAATGGAGATTAGCTCGCTGGTTTCCTTGCAGTCTGTGGGAGTTTTGCCTGAGTAAGACCTGAAGTGCTCAGCATCTCTGAAAATCAGTCCCAGAATGACACTGACGCCTCTGCCCTGAGCCAGAGCTCTCTGAGTAAGGGGCTTCAGCAGCGATTGGCATGGGGCAGAGTAAAGCAACCAGAACAGTCATGACGGAGGCTGGAACTCTGTCCTTGTCTCACACCTGTGGGGAAGACAGGCCTTCAGACACCCCCTCCCGCCTGCATTGCACTTTCCAGCCCAGGAGCAAGGAACCATTTCACACCTTAGCGCTGGGGGGAGCTGAAGCCCAGAACAGGGAAGTAACTTGCCTGAAGTCATCCAATGAGTTGATGCCAGGGTGGAGAATAGAAGCCAGATCCCGACTCCCAGCTCTGTGCTCTGATACCCAAAACAGCCCTTTCCAGATCCATGGGGGGCGGGGGGGGGGCAGGCAGGAGGGACTCTAGCCATGTGCAGGAGTCCCAAGACCATTTATTTTCATTAATATGTAGACTAAATAATGAAATTAATACATTTTCAAGCCGAACGTGTATTAATTCTAATGAACAATGCCACATTATGCAGTATTCATTTTTGAAAGTTTATAATAAGCGATGCTCCTGGGGGAGGGAGGGCGCAAGGTGGAAGTTTCACCTAGGGCGCAAAATATCCTTGCACTGGGCCTGGTTGGCTTACTCTGCAGAGGAACCCCTCTCTGGTGAATAGCATTATCTCCTGCTGTGTCTCCCACCGATCGGACAGCAGGAGTCTGCTTTGTGTCCTTATAACAGCAGAAGTAGTATCTATCTGGGGGGTTTCTGTTTTTTCTGCCTAACACTTTTCCTCTTAAATATGTTTTTCTCCAGTTCCCTTTGCACCCTTGCTGCCCAGAGGCTTCTACTAGCCCTGGATTGGCCCTGCTTGCAGCTAGCTATCTTCCAAGTGGTTTTTACACAAAGCTTGTGTTGTGACTCTTAAGAAGAATGTGTGGTGCAAACAGGAGGCTAAAAATAGCTGAGGATCAATAATTATAGAACAAGCTGTGCTTCTGTTTATTTTTAAAAAGTAATCTGTATATTGACAACCCAGCAAGGTAGCTTCCCCTAACCCTGTGCTAATACAGAGTGAGGCTCTGTGCCTGCACGCCTCAGGAGGGGAGGGGTGCACTGAGAACTGAAGATGAGCCAAAAGCTCGCTTATCTTTTGCCATGTCAAGAGATGTGAATACTCTGCATTTTTGCAGTTCTGGGGCCTGGGTTTATCTTATGCTTTTTGGTGTCTGTGAGAGACAAGTTCCTGGCCTTTGATTAGCACATAACCTCAACCTAACTCGCCCATTGGCCAAGGAGACTGCTGGCGAATCGTGGGCCCCATAGGGGGAAATTCAGCCCTGGGTAGAGGGCCACCCCCAGGCCTACACCTCATTTACGTGCCATTTAAGCTTTGCAAGTGGTGCAGCACTTAAATGGGACTTCACTGGTGCCTACTTTGTGCTGGTCCTTTGCACGGGGGAAACACCACCCCTTTAGCGTAGGGCCCTGATTTAAGAAAGAATTTAAGCACATGCTTAGCGCTGTCCTGAATAGGGCCAGGTTTTCAGAGATCTTTAGGCACCTAAAGATGCGGATTGGCACCTAGTGGGCTTTTCAGCAGGGTCCAGGTGCCTAATTCCTATGGGAAGCAGTGAGAGTGAGGCACCTAGCTGCTTTTTAAAATTCCACCTATCCACATCCCTAGGTGCCTAAATAGTTTTGCAAACCTGGCCCCAAATGCCTGGCTCTGAATCCTGTCTGCCATCAAACCTTACTGAGAAGTGACGAGCCACGGACAGTGTAAAGGTTTCATGAATATTTGTTCCATCAAATACTTTCATTGGCACAGGAGTATGTGGATTTGGGGTTCCTTTGGTGGTGGTGATGGGTTTCTTTTGAAAGCCCGAGACTCTCACCAGCAAGTTTATTGGAGCTAAATCCTTAGTGTAGCACAAGTCTGGCGGTATTGCAGCTTCATTCTGTAGTGAGTCAAGAGGATTAAGTCTGTCTTGGATTTCCATGTGGAACCTGACCCACCACTGTAATCTTGAAGAAATTGAAGAATTAAATCCATGATATCCGACTCTGCCTTGAGCACAGCCAGGGTGTGAACTGGTCAAGCAGCAGGGGACTAGAACAGGGGTCTCAAACTCAAATGACCACGAGGACCACATGAGGACTAGTGCATTGGCCTGAGGGCCGCATCACTGACACCCCACCCTTGCTGTCCCCGGCCCCTCCCCCACTCCACTCCTTCCATGGGGCCCTGCCCCTGCCCTGCCTCTTCCCACCCCTTCCCCGCCCCCATTCCAACCCCTTCCCCGAAATCCCCACCCCAACCCTGCCCCCTCCCTCCAGGGGGAGCAGGAGGGGTGTGGGGTGTGGTGGGGGCTCAGGACAGGGAGTTGAGGTGCAGGAGGTGTGCAGGGTATGTCAGGGGGCTCAGGGCAGGGAGTTGGGGTGTGGGGTGCAGGAGGGGTGCGGGGTGCGGTGGGGGGCTCAGGGAAGGGAGTTGGGGTGCAGGAGAGGTGTGGGTGCAGCAAGGGGCTTGGAGGGAGTTGGGGTGTGGGTTGCAGGAGGGGTTCGGGATGCAGGCTCCGGCCCAGCACCACTTACCTAGAGTGGCTCTGGGGTGGCAGTGGCACGCACTGGGGCCAGGGCAGGCTCGCTGCCTGCCGTGGCCCCTGGCCCCACGCCGCTCTGCTCCACTCCAGGATGCAGCCGGAACCGTGTCCCTGGAGGTGGTGGGGGGGCACACGGCTCCATGTGCTGCTCTTGCTGCTCCTCCAGGTACCTCCCCCGAAGCTCCACGGTTCCCTGTTCCTGGCCAATGGGAGCTGCGGGGGGTGGTGCCTGGAAGCGAGAGTAACGCATGGAGCCCTCTTCACCCCCCACAGGGCCGCCGGGGCAAGGTTCCGGCCACTTCAGGGAGTGGGGCGGGGCTTGCGGTGCCACAGGGTAGGCAGAGGGGTGTGCGGGGGTGGGGGGCGGGCATGGGAGCTTGGTGGGCCGCATGAAAGAACCCCGCGGGCCACGTGTTTGAGACCCCTGGACTAGAATACAGATCAGGAGCAAGTGAGGTAGCGGTGTACAAAGTGTATGGGGGGGGGCTCCATTTAGAGCACTGGGGGCAGTTTTCAGTCCTTTATTTCAGGAAGACGTGGAAAAAGGGGGGGAGGGATAGCTCAATGGTTTGAGCATTGGCCTGCTAAACCCAGGGTTGTGAGTTCAATCCTTGAGGGGGCAATTTAGGGATCTGGGGCAAAAATTGGGGATTGGTCCTGCTTTGAGCAGGGGGTTGGACTAGATGACCTCCTGAGGTCCCTTCCAACCCTGATAGTCTATGATTCTATGAAAGGTGGCAGGTCTGATCAAAGGTCTCAAGGGTGGTAACAAGGAAGAGGTTCAGAATATTGTTGCTTATTTTCTTGTGAATGTAAGTGAGAAGACAAGTTCAAAGAGAGAGAGGATACCGTTAAACCTGTAACAAGAATAACATGCACTGAAACCAGCTACTGAACACTGCTCCATTTTCCCCTGTGACCAAGTGGGAGTTTTTGGAAGTAGTTTTTATTAAGCCTGTGTGTGCCTCAGTTTCACCCTATATTTTGCATTGCTACCCACCCAGTGGAGGGAAAAAGGATTCAATTTGCTCTCGGGGCAGACTTAGGGCATGGCTACATTAGAGTTTAATGTAGCTCTCTAAAGTAGCCACTCTAAGCCAACTGGAGAGAGCTCAGCTTAAGTACTCCAGCCTCTGCGAGCAGCAGTAGCTATGTTGGCGGGAGAAGCTCTCCTGCTATTCACACCAGCGCTTATATCGGTGTAACTTATGTTGCTCAGGGGGGTGGTTTATTCACACCCTGAGCGACATTAGTTCTGCCGACATAAGCAGCAGTGTAGACGTGGCCTAACGAGTGTAGGTGGTGGGTGTTGCCCATGTGTCTGAGCAGACTGACAGCATCATTTTAAAAAAAGACTGGCTGACTCAGATCAATGGAAAATCTGAGAAGACAATGGAAAGCCCAGTCAGCAGGCCATCGACACCTACCAACTACCGACCAGAGGGAGGAGGATTTCCCTGTCTCTCAGCAGGGACTCCAGCTTGAGAACAAGGGACTGGTGGAAGGTGGGGGGATAAGTGTAGGCTCTGAAAGAAGCTCGGGGCTCTCTCAGGCCTGGTCTGTAGTTGGTTTAACTATGTTGGATAGAGCTGTAAAAAAAAAATCCACACTGCTGAGTGGCATAGTTTAACAGGCCTAAGTCCCCTTATAGACAGTGCTATGTTGATGGAAGAATTCTTCTGTTGACCTAGCTACCGCCTCGCAGGGAGGTGGGAGAATCCCTCCCGTGCACTGTGCTGCTGTAGCTTTTTAAGTGTAGACAAGCCCTCACCTGGCAACTTTCTAGGGCATGTCTACACCACCACTTACGTTGGCAAAAATTATGTGGCTCAGAGGTGTGAAAAAAGCATACCCCTGGGCAACATAAGTTTCACCGGTATAAGCACTCATGTGCACAGCTCTATGTCGGTGGCATAGAGCAGCTATACAATCGACCTTACGCTGGCGCATCTGCATTGGCATAGCTATGCCTCTGTAAGTTCGCTAGTGTAGACATGGCCTAAGGAAGGAAGTCAAAGAGAGAAACAGAGTCTGAAAATAAAAGTTCACTATAGTTTGGCTGGTGAACTGTGGCTTGACCTGACTGGAATGTGCTTTAACCTTTATTTCTCTGTGCTAACCTCGGGACTTCTAATGCTGTTCCACATAACTAATAAATCCTAGTCTGTGTTGAAAATGCTGTTTGGGGTGTCACTGCAAATATTGGCTGGGGTGCATTTGTCCCCTGCTCAGTGACTAGTCTCCACCCGGAGTCTGTCTCTATTGGATGCGTTGAGCAGAGCTCACAGTGTGAAACGGGAGTGCCGGAGCCCAGTTGCTCAGTCTGTGAGGCTGAGTGGCCTACCCTGAAGAAAGAGTGAGACCCCTTGGGTGTCTGACCCACTAAAGGGGTTTCGGCAACAGACTTCAAAAACTGGAGTGTAGCACAGATCTTGTAGATCTGTGACATCCTTCACACCACCACTTGGGTGCTTATGCAGAATAAGAGCACAAGTGGTCACCCCCTGAATTTAATGGCAGGTGATTTTAACAGAAATAGCTGCTGGATGTAACTGGCCTGTAGGACTCTTGCCTGAAGGAGGCCGGAGAGTCGGATACAGTTGCAGGATTTTAGAAGGGGCATTAGAGTTTAATGACTGATAGTAATGTTTGTAGTTACTTGTGTGAAGATGGGATAATCTCATGCTTCAGGGCGTGAGTTGGTCACCACAGATATCAGCAAGGAGTTATTCCCCATCCACAGCATAACAAAAATAGCCAAGTGCATTCTGGCATTGGCCACTGCTGGAAGCAGGACACCAGACTGCATGCAAGTAAGGTGTGAAAGCCCCCTGTAATAGCAGTGCCACAGAGAAGCCTGAAATCCTCCTGATCTATCAGAGCTCCATTGGTGAAATCTTCTCTGCTGATACTGTGCAAATATAGATACCTATTTCAGAGCTTTGCACAGTAATGCCCTGCTGACTTCTTTGGATGACAGACTAAGGAGTCAAGGATTGGCTAATGTGAGTTCTTGGTTAGGCTGTGTCACAGTACACCTCTGAAAATAGCTGTCAAGGTTCCTTCCCCACTCTGAACTCTAGGGTACAGATGTGGGGACCTGCATGAAAACCTCCGAAGCTTACTTTTACCAGCTTAGGTTAAAATTTCCCCAAGGTACAAACTATTTTACCTTTTGCCCTTGGACTTTATCGCTGCCACCACCAAACGTCTAACAGGTATATAATTGGGAAAGAGCCCGTTTGGAAATGTCTTTCCCCCCAAAATCCTCCCAAACCTTACACCCCCTTTCCTGGGGAAGGTTTGATAAAAATCCTCCCCAATTTGCATAGGTGAACACAGACCCAAGCCCTTGGATCTTAAGAACAATGAAAAAGCATTCAGATTCTTAGAAGAAGAATTTTAATAGAAGAAAAAGTAAAAGAATCACCTCTGTAAAATCAGGATGGTAAATACCTTACAGGGTAATCAGATTCAAAACATAGAGAATCCCTCTAGGCAAAACCTTAAGTTACAAAAAGACACAAAAACTGGAATCTACATCCCATTCAGTACAGCTTATTTTCTCAGCCATTTAAAGAAATCAGAATCTAACGAATCTCTAGCTAGATTACTTACTAAGTTCTAAGACTCCATTCCTGTTCTGTCCCCGGCAAAAGCATCACACAGACAGAGAGAGCCTTTGTTTCTCCCCTCCTCCGGCTTTTGAAAGTATCTTGTCTCCTCATTGGTCATTTTGGTCAGGTGCCAGTGAGGTTATCCTAGATTCTTAACCCTTTACAGGTGAAAGGGTTTTTGTTCTGGCTAGGACGGATTTTAAAGGTGTTTACCCTTCCCTTTATATTTATGACACGCCCCCCAAATCACAGATAGGGTGAAACACTGGCTGTGATTTCTTCCTGGAACTCTAGGAAAAAACAGAGTTAATAAGACACATACACCTCTAAATATACTACCAAGTATATAAAGACTAACAATATTTTCCACATCTCAAGGACGATTTTAACCAGTTGATTCTGGGAAACTTTCACGGGAGAGTGCATCAGCCACTTTGTTAGAAGCTCCTGAGATGTGTTGGATGTCGAAATCAAAATCTTGGAGAGCTAAACTCCACTGAATAAGTTTTTTGTTATTTCCCGTGGCGGTATGAAGCCACTGTAGCGCAGCATGGTTGGTTTGCAGGTGGAAATGCCGTCCCCAAACATATGGGCGTAGCTTTTCCAGAGTGTAGACAATGGCATAACATTCTTTTTCACTGACTGACCATTTGCTTTCCCTCTCAGACAGCTTGTTGCTGAGAAACACTACAGGGTGGAATTCTTGATCCGGTCCTTCCTGCATTAAAACTGCTCCCACACCACGCTCGGACATATCTGTGGTTACTAGGACCGGTTTGTCAAAGTCTGGGGCCCTTAGTACAGGGTCAGACATGAGTGTCGCTTTAAGCTGGTTAAAGGCCTTCTGATACTCTTCGGTCCACTGAATGGCATTTGGCTGTTTCTTTTTGGTTAGGGCTGTCAGTGGGGCGGCAATTTGGCTGTATTGCGATACAAATCGTCTGTAATAACCAGCCAAGCCTAAGAAGGATTGAACCTGTTTCTTTGACTTGGGGACGGGCCACTTTTGGATAGCATCCACTTTGGCCTGTAGAGGGCTGATAGTTCCTTGACCCACCTGGTGTCCAAGGTAAGTCACTCTGTTTAGGCCTATTTGACACTTCTTAGCCTTAACAGTTAGTCCTGCCTCCCTTATGCGCTCAAAGACTTTTTGTAGATGTTCCAGGTGTTCTGCCCAGGAATCCGAAAATATGGCCACGTCGTCAAGGTAGGCTACTGCATATTCTCCTAATCCCGCTAGGAGACCATCTACAAGTCTTTGGAAGGTGGCGGGTGCATTCCGCAGCCCGAAAGGGAGTACATTAAATTCATACAGCCCGACATGGGTGGTGAAGGCTGACCTTTCCTTGGCGGTTTCATCTAGCAGTACCTGCCAGTACCCCTTGGTTAAGTCCAAGGTAGAGATGAACTGGGCCCGTCCCAGTTTCTCTAATAGTTCATCTGTGCGTGGCATTGGATAGTTGTCTGGGCGAGTTACAGCATTTAGCTTACGGTAGTCCACGCAAAAACGTATCTCCCCATCTGGTTTGGGAACTAGAACCACTGGAGATGCCCATGCACTGCCAGAGAGGGGTGGATTACACCCAACTGTAACATATCCTGGATCTCCCGTTCTATAGCAGTTTTAGCTTGAGGAGACACCCGGTAAGGTTGGACTTTAATTGGGCGAGCATTACCTGTGTCAATGGAGTGGTATGCCCGTTCAGTCAGTCCTGGGGTGGCTGAGAACGTCAGCGCGTAGCTAGTGCACAGCTCCTTGATCTGCTGTCGCTGCTGTTAGCTCCTGGAGAAGGTGTAAATCCCTCCCATTGCTGCTTCACCAACTGTAATGGCCCCTTAACCTCGCAGCCATATACAAGTTCAAATGGTGAAAACCCTAAACTAGGATGTGGTACAGCTCTGTAGGCAAAGAGCAACTGCTGCAACACTAGGCCCCAATCATTGGAGTGCTCATTTACGAATTTATGTATCATGGCCCCCAAAGTCCCATTAAATTTCTCCACCAGGCCATTTGTGTGATGATGGTAAGGGGTGGCAACCAAGTGATTCACCCCATGAGCTTCCCAAAGGCTTTCCATAGTTCCTTCCAGGAAATTAGTTCCTGCATCTCTGAGGATGTCGGAGGGCCAACCTACCCTGGCAAAAATGTCTGCTTGTGCCTGGCACACACTTTTAGCCCTGGTGTTGCTTAGAGCTACTGCTTCTGGCCATCGGGTGGCAAAATCCGTGAAAGTCAGTATGTACTGCTTTCCTCTGGGTGTCTTTTTCGGAAAAGGACCCAGAATATCCACAGCTACTCGCTGAAATGGAACTTCAATGATGGGGAGTGGCTGAAGAGGGGCTTTGACCTGGTCTTGGGGTTTTCCCACTCTTTGGCATACCTCACAAGACCGGACATAGGTAGAAAAATCCTTGCCCATTCCCTCCCAGTGGAATGACCTCCCCAAACGTTCTTTGGTCCTGTTCACCGCAGCACGGCCACTAGGACAATCGTGGGCTAAGCTCAAGAGCTTGGCCCGGTACTTAGTTGGAACTAGCAACTGTCTCTGAGGATGCCAGTCTTCCTGGTGTCCACCAGAAAGAGTTTCCTTTCTCTTTCTACAACAAACCTGAATCAATTAGAAGAGCTGAGAAGCGGTGGGTTGCTCCATGCCGCTGTCCAAGCTCTCTGGAGGCTTTCATCTGCTTCCTGTTTGGTCTGGAACTGTTCCCTTGATGCTGGAGACATCAGTTTCTCATTGGATTGTGGCCTAGGCTTGGTCCCTCTGGAAGCGATGTAGGGGATGGGGCTGTTTCCGTTGACTGTGAACCGCTCTCCAGTGGTGCACTATGTTGGGGTTCAGGCTCTGGCTGAGCCTCTTGGGTAGGGTTATGGGCTGCTGTCGGTTCAGGTTCGGTGGGGCCCTCTGGTGTTGGGGTTGCAAGTACTGGGTTCAGTGCTGGCAATGGGTCTGGTGCTGGTTGTTCCGCCGGTTCTGTTCTGGGACTGGCTCTGTCTGGGTCTCTGAGACTGGATCCACTACTGCTGTTGCAGACATTGTCCTGGGGTCCGGGTCCATCACCTCTGACCAGGTCCTGGTAGAAGTTTCCGGAACAGAGCTAGGCGTGACAGCTGGTTTAGCCTGGCTGCGGGTGACCATTCCCACCCTCTTGGCTAGCTTCCCTTTATATTTATGACAATAGCATGGAGGTATTTTTTGCCAGTAATTTGATGTGAGTTTTAAAAATCATTGTCCAGATGCTGAAATTCTACCGTATCAAAGGGGAGATTATGGGGTATTATATCAATGACTCATGTGCAAGAGGAGGATTATAAACTCCAGAAAGTCCTAACAAAACTAGATATTTTGACGATACAGTGGTAGCTGAAGCTCCAGTCAGGAGCTGGGTAACGTGCATTGGGAGGAGTAGCTTAAACTGTTCATCCACAGAGATGGGTTTGGAAATAAGTGTATCTGCAGAGGTGGCCATGGTGCGGTGATGCAGTTTGCTTAGGTTAAATTCACCCCTGTGCGCAGGGCCAGTTCAAGGCATGCGAGCCACCTAAAAAATCCTGCTTAAGCCCAACTTTGCGCAGAGGAGAATCTCACCCACACTGCATGATGAAGATAGAACAGGAAATAAGATGTTCACCTGTATTAAAAAGGGACAAAGAAGAATATGAAAAGTATTCTAATGTCTGTTCTGCAAATCCATGGGTTGGCCTCGCCTTGGGAGCAGCCTTCAGTTTCGGGTCTCTCATCTCAAAAAAAGACTCAAGAAATACAGCAAAGATCGAGAGGGCACCCAGGAGGTAGGAGGGCTCCATCGGAGGAGGGTTGAAAAGGCCTACGACTATTTTTAGATCTGGAATTGTGAAAAGTGAGACCAGAGATGAGAAAGCATAGAAAGTCATGGGCGGATGGTATAGTAATGGCCAGCTGGGCTTTCAATTTATTCCATCCCATAAAGAGGGGCACAGAGGGGCACTCAGTCAAATAGAGGCAAGAACTGTAAAACTGATCAAAGGAAATATTTTTTAAAATAACATATAATTAATTTGTCAAACTTGCTGCCAAAGGCTATACTTGAGACAAAGATCTCTGTAAGATTCAAGTTTCAAAGTAGCAGCCGTGTTAGTCTGATGTAGTGAGCTGTAGCTCACGAAAGCTTATGCTCAAATAAATTTGTTAGTCTCTAAGGTGCCACAAGTACTCCTTTTCTTTTTGTAAGATTCAAGGAAGGTGTTGAACACTCCCCCGCCCTTATTAATGGCAATCAGAATTTTGTGTGCCTTCCCTTGCCCCCCTTCCATTCTTGTTGGTGCTCTAGGGGCGATGTGAAGGGTGGGGGTGAGGTGGGAGGGTTCTGGGTGTGTTTCTTTTCCAGCATTTGTTTTGGCAGCTGCTACCTGGCCAGGGCTGTGACTTTTGACCAAGATACTGACTGATATGCATCAGGAAGAATAAAGCCATAGTAGAGGGCTGTGAACTTTGGGGATATGTGGTCAGGAGTCTCTGTGCCCCAGGGCTTAGCGAGTAAACTTACCTCCAGCTAGGAGAAGGAAGAAGTTTCCCTTTGTGGTTTGAGCTGCATAGTTAGATGCCTAATAAGGCTTCTCTGCCTTCCTCTGAAGCAGGTGGGCCATTGTGAGACAGGATGTTGGATGGGGTGGCCTAGTGATCTGAGGCTGAGCCCCTACTGCAGTTCTTGAGTTCCTGGAGCATAGGACATCCTCAGCCTCTGCTGTTGGTTTTCTAGGGTATGCTTTCCTGGTTGTTGGTAATCCATGTGCATTGCCTTCACCCCGCCGCTGAAGGGAGTGCTAATTACAAAGGTTAGTATGGTACATCATGAGGACCCACACGAACACTTCAGCTAGAGGGAGAGCAGATGTGCCAAGATAGGAGCAGCTGTTTTGAATTGCTGGAGGGGAAGAGGGAAAGACTGGCAACTCTCTTCAGTGAAGCTCTTTTGCAGCTGTTGCTGCCACTGTCATCTGAGCCATGGATGTAATTACGGTGTGCGTGGGGGAAGACAGAACCTGCCCCTATTTTCCCAGGAAGCAGAGGAGGTCACAGTGTCTCAGCCCTCCCCTCAGCCAGCACTTGGTCCAAAGTTATTCCACTGATTTGAGAACAAGCTTTCCCCTCAGCCACCTGAACCTGACCAAGAGCATGTGGCAAAAGGCCCCTGGGGCCTGGCTGGAAATAGGTCACTGTAGGTGGGGTAATAAGTTTCAGAGTAGCAGCCATGTTAGTCTGTATCCGCAAAAAGAACAGGACTACTTGTGGCACCTTAGAGACTAACAAATTTATTAGAGCATAAGCTTTCGTGGGCTACAGCCCACTTCCTCAGATGCATAGAATGGAACATATACTAAGATATATACATACAGATAAGTTGGAAGTTACCATGCAAACTGTGAGAGGCTAATTAGTTAAGATGCGCTATTATCAGCAGGAGAAAAAAACTTTTGTAGTGATAATCAAGATGGCCCATTTAGACAGTTGACAAGAAGGTGTGAGGATACTTAACTTAAGGAAATAGATTCAATATGTGTAATGACCCAGCCACTCCCAGTCTCTATTCAAACCCAAGTTAATGGTATCTAGTTTGCATATTAATTCAGGCTCAGCAGTTTCTCGTTGGAGTCTGTTTTTGAAACTTTTCTGTTGCAAAATTACCACCCTTAAGTCTTTTACTGAGTGGCTAGAGAGGTTGAAGTGTTCTCCTAACGGTTTTTGAATTTTATGATTCCTGATGTCAGATTTGTGTCCATTTATTCTTTTGCGTAGAGACTGTCCGGTTTGGCCAATGTACATGGCAGAGGGGCATTGCTGGCACATGATGGCATAGATCACATTGGTAGATGTGAAGGTGAATGAGCCCCTGATGGCGCGGCTAATGTGATTAGGTCCTATGATGGTGTCACTTGAATAAATATGTGGACAGAGTTGGCATCGGGCTTTGTTGCAAGGATAGGTTCCTGGGTTAGTGTTTTTGTTGTGTTCTGTGTGGTTGCTGGTGAGTATTTGCTTCAGGTTGTGGGGCTGTCTGTAAGCGAGGACTGGTCTGTCTCCCAAGATCTGTGAGAGTGAGGGATCATTTTTCAGGATAGGTTGTAAATCTTTGATGATGCGCTGGAGAGGTTTTAGTTGGGGGCTGAAGGTGACAGCTAGTGGCGTTCTGTTATTTTCTTTGTTGGGCCTTCCTGTAGTAGGTGACTTCTGGGTACTCTTCTGGCTCTGTCAATCTGTTTTTTCACTTCAGCAGGTGCGTATTGTAGTTGTAAGAATGCTTGATAGAGATCTTGTAGGTGTTTGTCTCTGTCTGAGGGATTGGAGCAAATGCAGTTGTATCGTAGAGCTTGGCTGTAGACAATGGATCGTGTGGTGTGTCCTGGATGGAAGCTGGAGGCATGTAGGTAAGTATAGCGGTCAGTAGGTTTCTGGTATAGGGTGGTGTTTATGTGACCATCGCTTATTAGCATAGTAGTGTCCAGGAAATGGACTGCTCGTGTGGATTGGTCTAGGCTGAGGTTGATGGTGGGATGGAAATTGTTGAAATCATGGTAGAATTCCTCAAGGGCTTCTTTTCCATGGGTCCAGATGATGAAGATGTCATCAAGGTAGCGCAAGTAGAGTAGGGGTGTTAGAGGACAAGAGCTAAAGAAGTGTTGTTCTAAGTCAGCCATAAAAATGTTGGCATACTGTGGGGCCATGCGGGTACCATAGCAGTGCCACTGACTTGAAGGTATATATTGTCCCCAAATGTGAAATAGTTGTGGGTGAGGACAAAGTCACAAAAGTCAGCCACCAGGTTTGCCGTGACATTATCGGGGATACTGTTCCTGACAGCTTGTAGTCCATCTTTGTGTGGAATGTTTCTATAGAAGCCCTCTATACCGGGCTGATAATAGCTCATCTTAACTAATTAGCCTCTCACAGTTTGTATGGTAACTTCCAACTTATCTCTGTGTGTGTGTATAATATATATATATATAAAATCTTACTATATGTTCCATTCTCTGCATCCGATGAAGTGGGCTGTAGCCTACAAAAGCTTATGCTCTAATAAATTCGTTAGTCTCTAAGGTGCCACAAGTCCTCCTGTTCTTTTTGGGGTTATAAGGGCATTCCCTCCCCCTCCAAGTCACGGCTGTTCTAAATGAACCATGCAGGAATGTATGTCATGTAGCCTGTTTTCTGTGGTGGAGATTTCACTCCTCATGTTTAGTTCCTGTTCCTTTCTATTTTCTGTGCTGACTTTAATCTCTGCTTACTTTACTGACTCTCACATTCCCTTTTTTGAACATTCACACATTTTTCAGAGCATCGTCTTTGTCTTCATGCACAGTTCTTTTTCCTCTCCGTCGATGATCTGCTGTGTGTATATGTCGACCGTTCCACCTACTTGTCCATAGCTTCACTGGTTTGTGTGGTTGGCAGAATGAAACTGACTAGCACTTACTGATTCTGAATGATAGTTTGCGTGGGCTAGTTCAGGACCAGTCATAATGGACCTCAGCCTGGGCGGTCTGGAGGAGCAAGGCTGTTTTTGGGAAAGTAGTTTTCCATAGTCTTGAAAGAAGGTGTCAGATTACATGTATGATCGCCAATGCTCAGGAAAACTTGGGCAACCTATATCTAATCCACACCCCTGGTAACATAACATCTCTGAAGGGGTTGCTGGTAGTGGGGATTGAACCCAGCACCTCTGGATCGAAAATCTTGGGCCTCTACTGCTTGAGTTAAAAGACCCACTTCTGTTAGCCAAGGCTGTACCTTCTGTATGTGTCCCAGCTACCATGAGAGGGGGGAAGAGCAGCACACTGAGTGGGTGTGGGTTACACTCCCACCCCACCCCGGCTGGGGAAAAACAGCCTGCTCAAATCCCCCTACTGGCCACCACCACCAACATCATGCGCCTGCAGCAGTTAGTGGCGGCAGCAAGTATGGCACCTAGCACCTCTGAATCTAAAACCATGAGCATTTACTGAAAGATCCACCTCTGTTAGCTCACAGTTAGTAGCCTCTGTGTGTGGCCCAGCCACTCGAGGGAGACAGAGCACTGCACGAGGAAGTGTGTTACCTGTCCAGCACCTGCTCTTTGAACAAAAAGATCCATAGTCACCAGTGAGTTTCCTTGAATTTTCTTCCGATCGCATCCTATACTGTGAAACGGAGCAGTGCAGGGCATCTGTGTATGGAGGGAGCGCAGCCAGTAACTTGGTTAGCAATAAGGGGTGGGTGGGTGGATGTAAGTTGCCACTACTGAGATCTAGACAAGTCGTCGCACAGTGCACACACCTAGAGGGATTTGTGCTGTGTGTCAGGCTAATGCATTAGTATAAAATTGCATTGTGTGTATAGCACCATTCCAAACAGTGCTAATAGTCTGACAAAACAGCAACCCCCAGAGATTCACGCCTCCACGCTGCAGTATCTGTAATATGTGACACCATCATGTCCCCAGGGCTCTCATACTAACCATCCCCTGCTGGGTGCATTTCGGACATTGCCTCTACCTAGGCTTTCTACATGCTTTGTAGACTTTTCTGAGGGGGAGGAGGTGATTTAAAAAATTATTAATGGGGCAAATGGCATGAAAATGAACCTCCCTCTGAAATCTAGTGGTGCTGCTAGAATAACTCTTGGATTCCCCTCTTTGGATGTATGGACTCAGGCCCAGGGCACTGGTGTGCTGTGACCTCTCATGTTGTTCAGTCACTTTTTGTACCTCCAGCAGTGCCTCACCATTATCATTTGTCAAAAGTATCCCAGGAGTAGGGATGCCTGACGCTGCCCGGTTCTTTCTCTTTCATTGCCACGGTGGCCTGACAGATTCTGCGGACTCTCCCACAGCCTTTCCAGAGCTGATGTATTTTTATTTTATGATTTGCCCTTGTTTTTGCCATTTGACCTTTAGATCTCCTCTTGACCCTCCGTCATACAGTTTGCCTGCCCAGCTGTATGATTAATTCTATTAGCATTGTGAATGGGGGAGAGATACTTTTTTGCTTTTCCTTGAGAAACTCTTTTGGCCTCAGTAAACTAGCATATTGCCATTTAATTGTAATGGGTTATTTTCTGTTGTGGTTTTGGTTCCTGGTTTGACTCTCGCATAAGAGATTTTAAGCACCCTCCATGCAGAGAAGTGATATGGATTTTAATTTCTAAACTTTTTTCCCTTTCACAGTGTTTTCTAACTTATTTCCTCACATTTTCAAATTCCTTCTCCTTGAAGTTTCCTTTCATCATATAAGCCATATTCGGGTTACCACCATGAGCTATGAATGCTTACACAACCCCACTGTGTGTCCTTTCCAGGCCTTTAGAATCCTTTGCTATGTACCCTGCCATCAGTGGTTTGAGCTTCTTCACAATAGTATTTGCATTGTTGATGTGATCTCATGAGAGATCCCTTAGCCAGTCATTCATCTGATGCACTGTCCACTCCCTTTGAGCTCGTGGAAATGAAAGAGTGGGTGAGGAATAAATCAGCAGCCCACGTCTGAGCAGGCTGGGATATGAATTCAGATTTTCTCTCTGATGTACTCTGTGGGGCTCCCCGAAGGGGACTAAATCGTAACATCTTAGTTAAGGTGTCACGGAATCCCCGGGCGTTGCTCTGGAACTGCTCCCCATGAAGCCAGGCAGGACTCTGGGGAAGTCTCCTTTCTGTGAGCAGCCTGTCTTCAGGACACACAGCTCACACGGCTTCCACCTTCCTGGGCCAGACCTCGGAGCATTCAGCATCCTCTGCCCCTCCGTGCGCTTCCCACCGCGAGTCCACCCAGGTGGACTCCTGGGGAAGCCAGATGGTCCTGCCCCCAGCTTCGCAGTCAGACGTGACTCTTAGCCAGCCAGTAAAACAGAGGTTTATTAGACGACAGGAACATGGTCTAAACCAGAGCTTGTAGGTACAGAGAACAGGACCCCTCAGCTGGGTCCATTTTGGGGGGCAATGAGCCAGACAACCACGTCTGCACTTCACTCCTCGTCCCCAGCCAGCCCCCAACTGAAACTATCTCCAGCCCCTCCTCCTCTGGGCTTTGTCCCTTTCCCGGGCCAGGAGGCCTTTGTTCTCCAACCCTTTAGCACTCACCTTGCGGGGGGGAAGGGCCCAGGACATCAGTTGCCAGGAAACAGGGTGTTGGCCATTCTCTGTGTCCAGACCCCTGCACACACCTGCTCTCTAGGGCTCTGCAACGATCATACACTCTTATCCCACCACCTAGATACTTAAGAACTGCCATGGGGAAACTGAGGCACCCCCACAATATTCAGAGGAAACATTAAGAACAGTCTCGCTTCGTCACATAAGGATTCTGTGAGCCTGGCTTTGATTTTTGTGTTGGGGAGTGCACGGGAGAAAGAACCACCTGTGGAAACAGGCTGTCTCATCTGTTTGTGTTCATATCCCATTGGCAGGGACATTCCCATCAGTGCTCTAATTATTGGGGGGAAAGTGGGGCCCCTGAAATGTCAAGTGGAATGCTTTAAACGGTAATGAGCAGTAATGGGGCCATGTGACAGAAGTGAGGTGGCCCCTAGCAGTAGAAAGGGGCCCAGTCCCGCAACTCCTAGCTGTAATTTGAGCACTGGTTCCCATACATCCCTCCCAAACTCATTTGGGCATAAAGATGACAAATCTTTCTTTAGGTCATCATTGTGGAAAGTCTATCATCAGCACCCCAGAGGGAGAGCAGAGTGCAGTTCAGAAGGCCGAGATGCACTTTACCTTCCTGCTTGTCGTATGGTCTTCACCAGGCTCCAGACACACCTGCATGCTGCCGGAGAGCTGCAGGGAAGCACTCATGCCAAGTAGCCTATCAGTGTATTGGGTGGAGTCTCAGTTCTGTACCTTCTCCTACATGACTCTGCTGACTCTGCATTGAGTGGAGAAATGCAGTGCTGGCAGATATCTCACTCTGGCACATGCTGGTCTGATATCAGTCCAGGGCTGGTGGCAATATGCAGGGCCAGATTAACTCTCCTGTGGGCCTGGGGCGATTAGATTTTGTGGGGACCCTGAATACAAGTCTTTTTCCTAATTTAAAACAAATGGTCACAATTATGGCATTGAGGCATTAACATTATACTAAACTTGCCTTTTAATTAACATAAAGCCATTCTGTGGTTACACTTCAGTCTTAAAATATGTAGAATATAGTTAAGTTAATTCAAAATAGCCTACTTCTTACCTTAGAACAGCTGTTATATTAGTTTCTTTCTAGGAGGGAGTTTGGGTGCGGGAGGGGGCTCCAAGCTGGGACAGAGTGTTGGGGTGCAGGAGAGGGTGAGGGGTATGGGCTCTGGGAGGGAGTTTGGTGCAGGGGGTTGGGGTGCAGGGTCTGGGAGGGAGTTTGGGTGCAGGAGGGAATTCTGACCTGGGGCAGGGGGTTGGGGTGTAGGAGGGGGTGCGAAGTGCAGGCGCAGCGAAGTGCCGGTGGTGAAGCAGGACGCAGGCAGGCATGCCATGGCCCCACACCGCTCCCAGAACTGGCCGGCTGCTGGCATGCCTCTACATGCCCCTGCGGGGAGGGGGACTGTGTGTCTCCGTGCTCCGCCCACGTCTGCAAGTGCCGCCCCCATAGCTCCCATTGGCTGGTTCTTACCTTGGGGGGGGCTTCTCAGAAGCGGCCACGTGTCCCTCAGCTCCTAGGCAGAGGCACAGCCAGGCAGCTCTGCTCACAGCCCCCACCTGCCAGCACTGGCCCCACAGCACCCATTGGCCACAGTTCCCCGCCAATGGGAGCTGCGGAGTGGGTGCTTGGGCACTGGGGCCCCCCAGCAGTTTGCGAAGCTGCCTCCCCCCCCCCCCACCCACCAGGGGCCACAGAAATGTGCCCGCTCCCTGAGCCCTGTTGCGCCGGGGCCCCCTTAGCCCGGGGCCCCTAAAGCCCCTGTGTTAATCCAGCTCTGGCAATATTTGGCGTGGCCTTTGCAACAACCCAGCTGCTGCTCTGAGGGGCATCTCGTGACTGACACTGGTCTCTGCTAGGTTCCTATCCCGGTCAGTACAAGTTTCCCTGCCCTCTTCTCCTGAATCCTTGTGTGCATTAGAGAAAGCTACAGACCTACCTGTCAGCTCTGCTTTTCACTTGTGTGAAATCTTTTTGTTTTGAAAAATTAGATTAAAGATAATCATCCCACATAATTTAGGTTTAAAAAGTGGGGGGAAATGTATATCCACCCTACACCAATTGGAACCTGCATGTTGTGGGCATGCTGGAGATTTTTGTTCTTGTTCAGAATTATTTAGGCAAGTTCCCTTTTTGTGCCTTTCACTTACATTTTTTTGTTAAGGTGCCTAAAGACTTGAGCATGGGAACCCATAAGTAAGGCTGCAGTCTGTCACAGAAGTCACAGATTCCATTACTTTCTGGGACCTCCAAGACTTCTGCAGCGGCCGGTGCAGCTGGCTCTGGGGCCGCCTGAGCAACTCGGGTGGCCCCTGGGCCAGCCATACCGACCACTGCTGGGACAGTCTCAGGCCACCGCACCCCCCACCCCTCCCCAGCAGCAGCAGGAGTTTGGGTGTGGGAGGGGGATCCAGGCTGAGGCAGGGGGTTGGGGTGCGGGATGGGGTGAGGGCTCTAGGTGGTACTTACCTTGGGGGGGGCTTCCTAGAAGCAGCCATGTGTCCCTCGACTCCGAGGCGGAGGCACAGCCAGGCAGCTCTGTGCACAGCTCCCACCTGCAGGGACTGCCCCTGCAGCTCCCATTGGCCACGGTTCCCAGCCAATGGGAGTTGCGGAGAGGGCACTCAGGATGGGGGAAGTGTGCGGAGCCTCCTGGCCCCGCCTCTCCCTATGAGCCGAGGGACACGTGGTCACTTCCAGGGAGCCGCACAGAGCTGGGTAGGGAGCCTGCCAGCCCCGCCAACCTTCCCCCCCCCGCCACTCCCCCAGCAGCAGCGGGGTCCCGGGCTGTGCGTCAGCCTCCCCATCCAGCAACAGCAGGGGATCTGGGCCACCCCCTCCCAGAGCATACGTGGCTACCCCGGGCGGCCCCCTGCCCCAAAGCACACAAGTTTTAGTCAAGGGTATATAGTACAAGTCATGGACAGGTCACGGCCGTAAATTTTTGTTTACAGGCCGTGTCCTGTCCATGACTTTTACTAAAAATACCTATGACTAAAACGCAGCCTTACCCATAAGATAAACGTGTCAACAATGTTGTGATCCTAGTTAGTTGCTGTGCTGCATGCCATGGCCTCTTGAACTTTCACAGCAACAGCAGGGCCAGAACTTGGATCTTCTTAGTCCAAAAGCATAGAACCAATTAAGCTAAAGAAGAATCTATTAGCTGTGTGGGACATATGGTACAAAGTTGAGAAGTTCTCATACTATCCAGTAGAGGGCAGTGATACACATACAGTAGAACTGGAGACATTTATATTAATATTATGTAGACTACATAGGGTAAGTCTGCGCTTCATGCTGAAGGAGTCATTCCCAGTGTGAGCACTGAGCTAATGTGCTAAAAGAAGAATGTAGCTATGGCGACGCAAACAGCGGGAGGGGCTAGCCACCTCGAGTACACACCTAGCATGCTGGACGGGTACTCAGGGAGCTAGTCCCTGCCCGCCGCTCGCACCACAGCACTTACGCTCAGTTTTTAGTGTGCTAGCTCGGTCAGAGCTAACTCTGAAACATCACCTTGCAGCTTGAAGTGCTGCTGTCCCCAGAGATGTTAGTTACGAAGCCAAGGAGGGCATTAAGGCCGGAGGACTAGCTGTTGCTACTTCATGTACAAACTGGGAGACCAGAAACCACCAAGGCTGATGTCCTTCATACTCTGGTTTTAAGTTTTGTCTACTGAATGGATTTCCCATATTTTTATATCCTATCTGCCAGCCGTCAGTGGTGGGGGATTCTCCCATTCTGTGGCTGTCATCATGCAGACTGCCGTGAGAAGGAACTTTAAAAGTGGAGACCTGTATGAATTTACCTCTAAAACCCGTGATCACCTCATAACGTAACAGGTTGTCTTCTGTACTTCCTGTGCACATGCTTGGACCAATTCCCAGCAGATTTTTGATGACAAAAGCACTCTGTGGGGTGCTTACTCTAAAACAGTAACCTACATAAAGTAAAGCAAAGCAATTGAATGCATCACAGTGTGCCTGGGGTTATGTGAAATTTCAAATGGCTAAGGAATCTGAGTGGTTTTCAGCTACAGTATACACAAGTTTTAGATCTAGAGTGAAATGGGTGGGATGCTTTAGTGCAGTGGTTCTCAACCAGGCGTACTTATACCCCTGGGGGTATGCAGAGGTCTTACTGGGGTACATCAGCACATCTAGATATTTGCCTAATTTTACAACAGGCTACATAAAAAGCACTAGTGACACTGACTTGTTTATACTGCTCTATGTACTCTACACTGAAATGTAAATACAATATTTATATTCCAATCGATTTATTTCATAATTATATGGTAAAAATGAGAAAGTAAGCAATTTGTCAGTAACAGTGCTATCACATTCTTGTATTTTTATGTCTGATTTTGCAAGTATTTTTTAAGTGAGGTGAAACTTGGGGTACACAAGAAAAATCAGACTCCTGAAAGGGGTAGAGTAACCTGGAAAGGTTCAGAGCCACTGCTTTACTGGTTGGAAATCACTCATCTAAGAAGCTTCAGAGAGAAGTGTGTGGCTAAAACTGCTTATACTTTTTAAGCCAAAATTGCCAACTGCCAGCTGGTGCTGGTGCCTGCTTAGCTTTATGCGGCCCCACCCCCACCCCCCCACCCCCTGGACTATGTGTCATTATTCATAGTCCATCAAGTAAACCGTTCATCTTGGTCCCTCTCATGATCAACAAGGCTCAGATGGCAGGCACAGACACTGCCACACTCTTGGCAGGTCCAGTCAGGGGTGACTTCCTTGTCATTCCTGTATCCCCTTTGTCCCTGGCTTGTTGGATGCAGATTTCGTTGCCCGGAGTAGTGACATGTGCATTTTTAGGCTGCAGGGAGAGACAATTTAAACTATGGGTGCTGTGCAATGATTTTGCAGAGGTGCCTTTTACAATCAAGCTGGGTATTTGTGCCAGCAAAAGTGGAAGAAAAATTACTGCCTTTGGTGGTAGTGTGCTACTGCAACCCAATTATCTCAGGTAGTCGTAATGAGTATTTAATTCTCATTTAAAAAAAGAAAAGGAGTACGTGTGGCACCTTAGAGACTAACAAATTTATTTAAGCATAAGCTTTCATGAGCTACAGCTCACTTCATATCCGATGAAGTGAGCTGTAGCTCACGAAAGCTTATGCTCAAATAAATTTGTGAGTCTCTAAAGGTGCCACACGTACTCCTTTTCTTTTTGCGAATACAGACTAACACGGCTGCTACTCTGAAACCTGTAATTCTCATTTAGTGTTCCTGCCAAAATGTGTACCTCAAAGGACAGATCCAAGTAAAGCCACATACTCATGGGCTGGTTGCAGACTGCAGAGGAGTATGGAATCCTCTGTTGCTGTCCTGCTTGGATTATGGAATGAGTTAAAACTAGGGGCTCTACTCCTCGAACTAAGGTCTGTCTACATTAGAAGTACAACATTAGTTTTGTAGCCAAGTTGTGACCTGCTAGTCAAACATGATTGAGTTGTCTACATGCAGGGTGCTTACTTCTCAGCCCAATTGTGTGCGAGTCAGTACCCATCCCACTTGCAGAACCGTGTCAACACCAGTTCATTGTGGGAAAAACTGGACAGCTGTCCCAGTATTGCTATGACTGACTTCACTGCCAAAAGAGGTGTATGTTTCGAGGGAGATTACTAATGGGAGTTGGCTGTAAAATCCAAGTGGAGACAAGGTATAGGAAGTTTTTTCCTTGATGAGGCGAGGTCAGCTCTAGATGGGGGCATAGCATTAACTCACGGTCTGACCAAATTCTCCTTGTCTAAAACCACTCCCTGCTAACGTTCTGTGCTGAGCGCTTCAGGTGGATTCCTGGAGGTCTGTAGGAACCTGTCAACATTTACTTACTAGGAGCAGAAGACGTTTCATTTGATGGGACATGCTTCACCTGGAGCAAGCGTAATTCTTGTGTTTGAGCTGATGCTGAATGAGGGATTGGGGCAAGGTAGTTCTAGTATCTCTTCCAGAGCAACCGCCCCTTTAATTTTCCAGTTCATCTGCTGTGGGGAGGAGCGGGCATTGTGCACCATCTCAAGCACCTTTGCAAGCCTCTTCTGTGCCTTTTAGGGTGAAAAAGAGCTGTGAAGTACGCTTCCAATATCCAGTTGCTGTTGAGCTGTTCTGTTTTGACACCCAGACTGAGTTGCCCTCTAACTGAACTGGAGGGATACAAAGGAGAGTTATATGCCCTGATTCTAGGGAACACAGCACTCTTAGAGGTGTCGTCTTTCAAATGAGATGTAAAATTGAGAGCCTGAAAGCCTGAAGATCTCAGAACTGGGGGGATGAGGGACTACATGCTAAGTTGGGTGATTGCATTCTGCCTCCCTGGATTCTCTCTGCAGTGTGAGTGGGATATGGGATTCTTCACTGCCTTATTATTAACCATGCCACTTTCTCTGTGCGTCTCACGAGCAGCAGGGAGTTTCGTGGTGGGGAGGAAGGTAGTGGCATTCTTCTTTTCCAGATGGGGTCACTGAGGACCACTGAGCTGAGTGATTTCCCATGGTCACACAGTAAGTGGCAGAGCTGGGAACAGAACTAAGATGTCACGATTCTCAGCCCAGACTCAGAACCACAAGGGCTGTATTTTTCTTTCAACAAGACCATCCTTCCTTTTACTTCCTTCCTATTCCCGCACCTTCTTTTTCACCATAAGCAGCAACTGCGGGTGCAAAATGACTGCTCTGTTTCTTCTCCACCCCTCCACCTTCCCCAAAGCAGTGGCAGCATGTCAGTGGTGGGTTATATTTTCTCCCATCTACTTTCGGGCTATTTTTAGGGCATTTAAGGAAGCACAATAATAATCCTTTGCCCTTCTCTAATGCCTCCCAGCTGAGGATTTCAAAGTACTGTCTGAACACTAATTAAATCGCTCAGCCCCCCCCCCCCCAACCCTCGGCAGGTAAATATTTTCTCTATTTCTTTACTGCATTTTCTCTCCTCTGTTTGCTCCACAAGCCTGCTCCTGTGAGGGACGCACCTTCCCGTCAGAAATGTCAGGCGAGGACTGTGCAGCCACTCAGTAGCAAACTGTGTTGAAAGCATTTAGGACTCTAGTAGCCAGCCCAATTGCCTCTTTGTTCCTGTGAAGATTGCTCCTGGGCTGAAGAGACCTTTGATTGTTGGCCCTCCCAACGAGAGGACATCCAGGCCACCTGCAAAAACCTAAGTGTGGGTTCCAGCATGTTCCGAGAATGCTCAGCCAGGGCATTGAGACTGGAGTGACTGTGTGGATCAGCCTCCTGAGGGCTGCCCAGCCCCCTCATCATGCTGCTCCTCGCACTTTCTCCTTCCAGCACGTATGTTTTTTGGCTTAGAAGACTCAGCAATGAACACTCTTAGAAGGGAAGGTCTCGGTGGTATTTTATTTTGTAGAACCCCGTGTAGTTTTTCTGGAAAGACACTGCTAACCCTTGCAAGCCCCTGTCTGGGCAAGTGAGTATGTGGTAACGAGAGAGCATCTGTGCAGAGGGAGACCAAATCCATCCCACTTTTTGGAGAGCCCTGCCTCCACTTCCTGAGTCTGATTGTCAGTAGCCCCGGTCCCCTCACCACACAAACATACCCGCTCACGCCCTCTCTCCCTCACCACTGGCTCTCTGAATAGCAGCTCCATCCTCCTGGCTTGGAGAGAGGAGCTCTTTTGTTATTCAAATCACACACTCCAGCGTGTGGCTGAGTGCAGCAGGCAGGCTCCAGCTACCCAATTCTTTTTCTCCTCCTTCCGATATCAGATGATCCACAGCGAGCAAGCAGCCAGATAATTTCTGTTTTCCTTGCCGAAGGGGCTGTGCCATCCCTGGGTGGTTTGGAGTGTGTGGGAGTTAGTGCTTTGTTGCCCCTCACCTCGCCTTTGCTTCCAGAGGAAGCTTCCAGCTCCATTCTGCCTCTTTTCTGGGCACTCCTCAGCCTGCAAGCTGGTCCTGCTTTCAGACCTTCCTCTCTGCATGCTTTCTCTGCCCCAGCATTGCTGATTTGCAAGGTTGCCAGTATGGGCTTTTCAGAACCGTATTAACCAGCTGAGCCTCTGAGCATTCAGAGAAAGCGGGGGGGGGGGAGGGGGTTGAGGGGAAGCACAGCTCTTTATTCTTCTTGGATATTGTGATCTTCAAGCTTCAGGATTTCTGAGCCGGCTCTCTCCTCGAGGGGAGGGAGCCAGGGGCAGCCCTTGGCCATGGAGGTGGGCAAGATGGTAAGTGAACAGCTGCTCTTAATGCATGTTTTCCAGTTCCAGCATCCCTTTAGCCTGGCCTTGGTTTGCCCGCTGAGCTCATTTTAATCCCCTTTCTCCACTTGGATCTGTCGGAGCACCTGCATCTCGAAGTGCTTTTCTCTTTAAGTCCAGTTTATTTTGTTGTGATCACTCCTCGCCCTGTCCATTTAGCCCCTCTTGTGTGTGCTTGTGTTTGGGCAAACTCAGAAGACTGATATTGTGAGAGTGCAAGGGAAGGATGGGGCGGAGGGGGGGGGGGCAGTGTTGTGAAGGGAGATCTCAGGAGTTTGCCTACAAGTTACCCAAATACATCTCAGCCTCCAGTTCCATAGGTACTTAGTTTCTCAGGACCACATTCTGGGGGCTTTAATCAAGCAAAACTCTTTTCCAGTGGAGTCAGTGGGAGTTCTGCTAGATTAAAGACCCCAGAATTTGGCTCCCACTGTTTTAATATGTGGGGAAAACAACATGCCCTTTTTTTTTTTTTTGAAGGGGCAATTGTTACAATACAAGCCTTGTGCTCTCTGCAGTTGGGAGTTATTTTGGGATTGATCCTCAGACAGAGTCTTATTATTGTGTTTGAGTTTCTGCCCCTCTGCTTGATTCAAGAGGAGTGTTGGGAATTGGGATTTACTCACATCCACCCATCTGAACTTGTTTTTCCCTGTTGCTCTGTCTTCTAGTTTAACACTATTCAGGTTGTGCCTTAGGGACTTGAGTCTCCATGTATGGTGCTGCTGTGAGTTCTTTATGCACATTTGGGCAAGGTTCAAACACATTCTGTGCTTTGCAGAGAGATCTTTGTGTACAACAGAAGAGGGGAGCTGATCCATGGTGCCTGCCTTTTGTTCAGAGCAAAGGCAAGTGCTGGATGTATATGTACTTTCCGCTCGAAAATAGCTTTGTGGGGTAATTACTAGGTGGTACATTTGGTTAATACACTAACCTTTCATAGTGCAAATAATAAATAATAATGATAATCTTTGCAAAGCAGGCTTTCATTTGCAGAGTGATGTGGTAGCTCTTAACTGGAATAGCAGGGGCCACCGTGGGTCAGGACACCAGTGCATTGGCAGAGCTGAGTGGGGGGAGGGAGCAAGCCAGCACAATTCATGTGTGCAGCCCTAATAACTATTCTTGATCTGTCTCCCTTTCAAGATCATAAAAATCCAAACAGAGAGCTCTGAAAAGGCAGTGGGCACTTCTGGGGATCAGACCCATGCCTCTCACAGTCACCCAGCACAAGCCTTCCGCAGAGTTATTGGCACCTATCAGCTGCCAGGCATTAGGTTGAATAGTTCTTGGTACCTTTAATTAGACAAATGTATGCAATATGAATGCTCCTCTCATTTTCTCACATCTGCCTGCTGTAGTGAGGGATTCCTTTTTTTTTTTTTTTTTAAGAAGACCTGCCTCTCGGTTGCTTCTCAGGAGAAAGTTTGGGGGAAGGAGTTTGACAAAAACTCCAGTTGCTACACTCACAGTCTGACTGTCCGTGTACTGGACTAGATGTCAGGTTTTTTCACATCTGGGACCTTGCATTATTCTGTTTGGATTCAAATTTAGGACCTGCTTAATTCACAAGCCTGCTGCTCATCCACATGAATGAAGCATATTCTCTAGAAAGGCAAGGTCTGTAGTTACTTGGTTGAAATTTAACTAATGTGTGGCAAAATTGGAGCGTAAGGTACTGCCAGATCACCATGCACGGCTCGATTTTTACCTTCCTCTTGGAAAGGTATTTTCAGGCAGCATCCTGCAGAATATGCACTTGGTGAGAAAATATGACTGGCTACCCCAAAGGGCAAGTTTCATCCTGAGTGGAAAGTTCTGTAAGGACTGAAATATCAGTTCCTTTCTCAGCAAAATTTTCCTTTGATCATAGACTCATAGGGTTAGAAGGGACTACAAGGGTCATCTAGTCGAACCCCTGCCAAGATGCAGGATTTGTTGTGATGCCAAATTGCTGCTGAAACTTTCCTCTAGAGATCAGATTCTTGGGTACAGAGTTTGAGGAATCTCCACTCCAGCCTTTTTCAGTAATGCACACCCTAAAGCTAGGGGACAGAGCCAGAACGACTCTGGCTCCTGTTGTGTCCTATAAATACTAAGAATGCCCAAACGCTTATTTTTGCAGCACACTCCAGCTGCTTGGTGTGATCGAATATTGAGAGTATTCTGGAGGCTGTGGGAGACTTGTCGTTACACGCTATGCATAGAAAATGCAGGGGACCAGTGACCTTCTGTCCTGCAGGCACAGAGATTAAGCAAAGAAGTGTTCAGTGAAAGGTTATTGTTGCGTGAAATCCCCACATAAAATACAAAACCCTGCTAACACAGAGAAGACTTCTGGGCATGCTTCTAAACTGACTCTGCAACATGGGCCACCAGCTTAACTGATTGGCAGCCAGTGGCGTCAGACTCATATCAATATTTAAGCAATAAGACCAATAGGTGCTTTTCTGGGGAAACAGCTGCTCGAGAAGTGCAGTAATTCCCCAGGACGCACTGCCTGGGAATATCCTAGTTTGTGCCAGTCAAAAATAAGGCGCAGGTTTTATCTGTGTCTGTACTGACTTGTTTCAGGAGTTGTATGCTGACTTCTGAAAGTTCATGTGATGGGTAAAAACACTACTTAGCAATTATACTGTACTCCTAATATTTGAACTGCTGTGGAAATGTAACTGACGGATGCTCACAGGCCCCTGGGAGGTAGTTAGATATTATCATCCTCACTTGACAGGTGGGGATGCTGAGGCATAGAGGTTAATTGACTTGCTGTTTGGTGACAGTAGGAGTTGATACCAAAGCCAAAAGTACCTCTGCAGATCCCCCTTCTAGGAGTTACAGCCTTACCTAACAAGTCAACAAACTATTGAGATCAGTAAGAAATTAATAGACCATGCCTGTATCTCCCACCATTGCATTGTTCTGGAGTGGAGGGTGTAAACGGCTCTGCTCTCTAATCATCCCTCAGTTCCGCTCTTTCTGCCAGCCCTCATGGTTGTTGAACCACTGTCTCCCCCACACATCAGTTTTAGTCTGGATTTGGCAGTTGTAGGGGTGTATTGATACCGGTTTGTGGCCATTTGTTGCAATGTGTCTAGCAAAGTCCAAGATGCGCTCATAGCCTCTGTTGAGGAACGCCATAAGAAAGCCCATAATAAGAGCAGTGTTTAAAAAATAAAAAGTGTAGCTTGATCCAAGATGTTCATCACTGACATTAACGGTTGGTGTTTCTGGTGCTGGGTTGAGGAGCATTCCCCTCATGCTTGCACGGCTTTTATGCCTTGCTTGTGAAGGGGGGATGGAGGGGTTGAGTTTCCTTAATGGATGAAATTTGGATAGTCTCTGTATTTGACCAAGATGCTGTGAGTCTGAAATCTCAGCTTGCTGTTCTAGTGTCTCAACTGAGAAGAGGAAGAAGTCTCCCTCTGGTCCAAATTCGGAGGATTTATTGAGGGCTCTGGGGTACCAGAGTGCCGTTGTCTGGCACACTTGAGACTAGATGCAGCACTGGGAGCAACATTGCTGCTTTAGAAGTATGCTGGTGGAGTATAGTCATGCCCCAGCACGTTTGTTTCCTCAGAACCTAGGAGGTCAGAGGAGCAGGATAAAGTTATCTTTGGATCTAAAGTGTCTGGAGTCTCTGGTTTCTGAGATGCTTTCTGAACAGATCACTTGCTGGATTCACCCTTGGGAGCCCTGTGCACTCAGAACTTCTACAGAACCCAGCTCAGTCTCTGGACCCGAGCCCCACTTGTTTCCTAATTGGAGGCATTTGGGCTGCAGGAAAGTTCCTTCTCTCTGAGCTTGTTTCTCTGGTTTAGAGCTCCTGTGTCTTTGAACCTGGCTCTGTTCAGTGGGAGCAAGGCATGAAGTAAGAAATGTGCTTTATTTGTAGTACAAGTGCACCCTTCTGCTTTTAGAGTGCCTCTTGGCTGGGAAGCTCCCAAGTCTAAGTGGCCTTGACGTCCTGTTTGACCTACAACCACCTGTAAGCCTCCCTTAGAAAGTTTGTGGCCCACAGGATATGTGGCTCTGGAGCTCTCCTTCCTCCCACCTACCTCTTATTCTTGTGATGTTACCCCTGTTGGGAAGATGAGGGAGGGCATGCAAGGACACATGCTCATTCCTCTTCACCCAAAAGATCAAGGGCTGGTAAGGAGGTGGGTTCTGCTCTAGAGTGAGCAGGAATCTTAACTTGCATATTTTTCACTGGCAGATGCAGCTTTCCCCCTTCCCTTTCCAAAGTCTTGAGGAAGATTCAACAAGCGAACCATGAGCAGGTTTTGGATCTGCTAGCCTTCTCCAGAGACCCCTCTGTTCATCCTCCCTCAGATTCCAGGTCACCTTTCATGTACTGATATTTCACCAAGAGCAGAAGTCTCTTCAGCAGGCTGCTTGCTTTGTGGGTACTTATTGGTTCGGTCAGTTCTCTGCATAGGTTGGAAAGTACCGTTTTGGGTCCAGGAAACCTTCCAGTTTGAAGAGGCAATATCCCAAGATTTGTCCATGCTTTAAAATGTTGATCCTGTTACTTGTCTGATCCCAGTTTTATCCTTGATTTACTTTTTATTTCTGCTGGGGCTGGGATGATCTCTGGCCACTGTCAGGGTCTGTCTGGCAGTTCCTGCAGCTTACCATGCTTCTGTACTGACTCCTCAATCTTCTTGCGTCCATGAGGGAAAGTTTCTAATGCGGTTGTGACATATTTATTCATCAGTTCATTACTCTGCTGCTTTATAAAGCATTCCCAGGCTGCTCTGCTTTATACAAGGAAGCACATCAGCCCCATCGAGAAGCTCAGAGCTTGACTGGCACAAAGGTGACTTAAAAGCCACCCTCGCCCCATCTCCTTGGGCTGCACTTAGACAGTCCCAGCTGGCATTTCTAGTGGCTTCAGCTACACTGTCAATGAAATCTGAGCCCTTCTGACTGAAACTCCTTAGAGAGGCCTAGACCAGGAGTGGCAAATCTGTGGCTCCGGAACCACGTGTGGCTCTCCAGAAGTTTCAGGGGCTGGAGCTACAGGTGCCAACTTTCCAATGTGCCAGGGGGTGCTCACTGCTCAACCCCTGGCTCTGCACATGCCCTGCCCCCACTCCACCCCTTCCTGCCCCCCCCCCCCGAGCCTGCCATGCCCTCGCTCCTCCCTCTCCCCACCCCAGAGCCTCCTGCACGCCAAAAAACAGCTGATCGGTAGGTGTGCGGAGGGAGGGGGAGGCACTGATCAGTGGGACTGCCGGTGGGCGGGAGGTGCTGGAAGCTGAGGGGAGCTGTTGGGGGGCTGTTGGCATATTACCGTGGCTCTTTGGCAATGCACATTGGTAAATTCTGGCTCCTGCTCAGGTTGGCCACCCCTTGCCTAGACTGTTGGCAAAGACATGATGCCTTTGTGACTTCATCTTAAGTTTTTGTCCACTGTGGCCACAAAATCCAACCTAAATCAATCTGCTTTGCCTCCAGTCTTTTTTCCTAAGCCTCATGATGCATCAACAGAGGCCAGATTCCATAAGCTGGAGTAAGGACACTTGTTTATTACTTGGACAGAATCCAAGCCCTTCAGTAAATTGCATTGATCGTTTGTTGCATTTGAGAAATCTAATGGCCATAACCATTTTGGTTCAGAGACTACCACAATGGATTAAATTGTGTATTCAGATTTATTAAGGTCTAGCGTCCATCTTTTATTATCTCTGTAACCCATCTCCTTTCCCTTCCATCACCTCTCAATTCACTGAGCGCTCTGATAACAACCATTGCCCTGAGTTCTCTTCCTGTCTGTATTCCCTCCTGATTTCTGTCCCTCCACACTCCACCAAAACTGTTCTCACTAAGGTCTCTAGAGACTTCTTCCTAACCAAAATTTCAGGGCCTTTACTTCATCCTCATCTTCCTGGACCTGTTTTCTGCATTTGAGACAGTCATTCAGACACTCCCTTTCAAAATCTTGTCCTCCGTTTTTGTGGTGCCGTTCCTCCATGCAATCCAGTCCAGTCTACTTACCAGAACCTGGACCTTGCCTCTGCAGATCCACACTGAATACCTTGCCTCTGCAGATCCACACTGATCCCTTCCTTCTTTAGTGCTACTATGATTGGGCTCTGCTGAGGTTAATAAGAATGTGACTGATGATTAGAAGGGAGAGTCTTTCTAGAATTCCTCAAGCGGGAAGGATGTGTGTGCTTCTTACTACTTTTTGGATGGCTGTTGATCATTCTATGGCTCACAGACAAAGCCCACAAGTCTTACATGGCAGAGATAATGTAAACAGAAATTTCGTATTACTGGTAAGTAACCTTACTTTTCCTGATGCCCAGTCCTAGGCTCAAACCTCTAGCCGTCATCTCTCGATATTGCCGTTGCTTCACATCCTCCTTAGGGTGACATTTACTGTAATCGCCATTATAACCGTTCATGGGGTGGATGAACAGGTCTGTTTCACGATTCACAGTGCTCACATCTTGCATTGTCTTTTCTATTAAGACATATGGTGGTGATTGGTAGGTGAAAGATGAAATTAACCTTAGAAGTCAGTGATCTTTTCCCAAGCAGCATGACATCAGAACTGAAACCCCCTGATATCTTCTCCACAATCTCCAATATCATCTTATCACATTTTAGCTGCATGGGTTCTTCTTGCCATGCCCACCCAGTTGTTTGTTTTGGAGATCTTTACCTGGGGTAAGTTAAAATGCAATGACTGTACATGTCCCAGTTACAGTGCCCACCTCCCTCTGCAGTGTTTTTAAGATTCTGTTAAGCCCTGCAAACTTAATTGTATTTCTCGCTCTTGAGACATACATGCACACACACAATCATCATCTCCATATGGAGAGAGCAGGATTTGCCCCAAGTGAATCTGACCGGCAGTCTGTTCTGGCCCCCACCAGATACTTTCCAACACTTGCCACTGGTTTGGGGAGCCCTCTGCCCCAACTGGCATGAGGCAGAAGCACGAGCCATGTCCCAACTCTTCCAAAGTGCCATCGTGGATGCTGAGTCACCAGCGAGAAGTGGGGACTGGGGATTGGAAGTGCTGTTTGAAAGCCAATGAGAATACAAGCACACTGCTTCCCAGCCCTTCCCAAGACACAAGCCCCCAGTGTGTATGTCTGCCTGGCAGGATTCCTTTCAGAAGTCTGCCTGAGCTGGACAGGGTCCTACCAATGGTGGGAAAAACACAGCAGCCAAAGGAAGGGTCAAAGCCCAAATACCTCTCAGGTGACCATGTTCCTCCTCTGTTGCCCCGTGACAGGAGGCACTTATCTCGCTTCTCTGTACCTGTCCTCCCAGTCCCCAATTTGCCTCTCCCTTTTTCTTCTCGCTCCTAAGCTGTGCTAGCAACAAGAGCTGGTACCACTAGAAGCATGAACGTTCTTCCCTTAATCAGACGGTGATCCAGCTGTTCCTGGAGCTTTAACTGCTGGGAGCAGGGCTCAAAGGGGGCCGCTCATAGCCACTCAGTGCTGGGGCTCTTTTGGAGGCTGCTATTTTTGTCCTCTGGAAGATCAATTTTCATTTGCATCTGCAGGCCTTATGATTGTGAAGTAAAGTTTCAGATTGTGAGTCAAGCATCAGCCGATGCAGTAATATCTGCGTGAGTCTTCAGGCAGCCTGAAACCATAGCTCTGAGAGACAGGTGAGTACCCCCCTCATCTGAATGGGATGTTCACTCTGAAACCTAATGCTGATTATTTACAGGTCAGCAGTATTCACTATTTCACTACTGATCAAAGCAGGCAAGTTAGAAGAGGGACAATCATATTATGAAGATCTACAGTGCGTGGCTTCTCATTATGCTGTCTCAAGTGCACAGAGCTTGGTTTCTGGGAGGGAGGGGCCTGGAAGAATACAATTTTTTTTTCATTTCCAAATTCATCCTGTGGCTGGGACCTGAGGAGAAATGGCCAGGAAAGAATGGTACCTTTTTGTGTCCCTTGCTATTGCTGTCTCTTCTTGGGGAGCAATTGTTACAACTTAAGTGGAAGGTTGTGAGTTATTCGTCATTTGCAACAGGCCTCTGTGGTCTGCTCTGGCTGCACATTCCTTCTTTCTCCATTTCCTTTCTGCTCACATTGTGTACAGGAACAGGGCTGTGCTCTTTTTGCTGCTACTGTATAAGGTCATTCTGGCTGTGCTGCTGAGAGCTCTCCTGCTTCATAAGAGTCTGCTCGGATGTTCCTTTGAGGAGAGAACTGCAGGCAGAGCAGAGCAGCTCTACTTTCCAAAGGATGAGGGTGGGCACCCCCTTAGTACCAAAAGAGCACTCCACTCCCATTCATGTCGTTAATCATTCCAAGATTTATTCAGCGCTCGATGGAGGAAAACCTTTTCTGAGACTGTGTTAACTTAGACAGCTGCGTGTGTGTGTGGTTTTGCCTTTTGCTGCTTATTAAAGAGGGAAACTTAAATCTGAGAAGTTGTCCTTTACACCTAAATAAAGAGAGAGCCCCTCCCAACACACACACACTTACTGACTCCTGCCCTTACTCCTAAATGTCCCTTCCACACTCAGTCCTACTTTACTCCTGTGTGATTAGAGAGAGATAGCTGTATGGCCATAACTGAACTGTCCTGTCTCCTTTTATTTCACAGATTATCGTTTTACAGGGAACTCCTGTGAGACCATATCTCTCTCAAAGCTTGGCTCCGGTGAGGCCCCTAATACTGTGGTGTGCCATGCAGCTTGGTTGAAAATGTTTTTCTGGGAGTTTGCATAACCTTTAGCAAGCCATTTTTAGAAAAGAATTAAAGAGAAACGAGGAGCATTACTAAGAGGATTTGCCCTGGAACTTACTTAGTGTTTCCAAACCATTTACGATGGTGCAGGATTCCATAGTCGACGTTCATTTCCTTTTTGGAATGAAAGGAGACCTGAGAAATCTCCATGCAGCCACTGGCTAGACCGGAATAATTCTTTGCCTAATGGTAGATTTTCAATTCAAAGTACACTAAGCTTGTAATTTTTGTGGGGTTGTGCCTGGCAGATTTGAGACCTCTCAGTGCTTGCATGTGTGTATGAGAGAGATCTATTTTAGGAATCCCAATGCAATTCTGCATTGTTTGTGATCCTGCTTGTGGCTCGAGGTCTTTGCTGTCACAGTAATGGATAGAGAGCTATTATGGTTGCTCCGAGTTTTCTCTCGTGTGTTTCCCATGCTGGATACCGATACATTTTGACCTTGCAGCCACGGTCCCCTGCTCCGTCCTGCTGTGATGATTGATTTGGATGTGTGTATCTTCCACGTGACCTGTATGTAGGGCTGGTTTCAGGCAATGGCCACCATGTTTTTATCTTTTTGTATAATTTTTATTTCAGCAGAATAGTTGGGTCACGGCTGCTTCCACACCCACTAGTTACTCCCTTCTCTGTCCTCCCAGGCAGCCAATCAGCCCCTCCATTCGCCACCAGAGCCACTGGTGCTGATTGGCTGGAGAGAATGGAATGTTCCACGACATTTCCAGAAGGGGATTTCTGTCCATTCCAGTACACTTATCATGTATGCAAATTCTGCAAGGTGCTAAGTACCTCTACTCCAACTGATGTGAATGGGATTTAAGGTTCTCAGCACCTGGCAGGCTTTGTCCCTCGATACTGTGTACTAAGTGAACACTGCTGGTAGAGTTAGTCTTGCGGTTCGAGGCTTCCATGCTGTTCAGGTTGCCCTCACAGTTCTGATGTCTAAACTACTCAAAAAAGGACCCTCACATAGCAAATGTGATGCTGATACACTAGAGGTTGGAGCAAGGCGGGGTGGGAGTCAGGACTCCTGGGTTCTCCAACTAGCCTGCTGTGTAACCCAGGGAATGTCTCTTAGGCCAAAATTTTTAAGTGTCCACTAATTCTGATGCCTTCATTTTTGTGTCCAACATGTCGTAGGACTGATTCCCAAAAATCAGTGCGGAGGCTCAGCTCTTTTGAAATCTCATAGAGAGGGGCTGAGGTTATCAAACAAACTATAGCAAAAGCAATTTACACAGAGAGAGAATACTTCTTCCACACACTATTTGTAACACACGCTAATGAAGTGGACAGGAAGCAAATGCACGCAAGTTTGACAAACCCAACAGCATGCTGGGCAGGTTCTACTCACGCTGCACTAGGGCAAGGAGTTTTAGGCAAAATATTTCCTAGCCTGTTTCCTGTGACTTCCTGCCTGGACTCTTCACTGCAGGGTGGTGATTTCTACATCTGTAGCATTGGCCATTCTTTATTCTGCTTCGGGCGTACCTACAGCTTTCACAGTGCTTCTGGCACCCTGAGACCCCATGTACACTACAGGTATAACAGAATCGGGGTCCTGCCTTGACTTGTGTAGAATAGTGTTAACAGTGCTGCTGTGTTCTGGGCCCAACAGTGAACTCACACCGGACTATAACTCAGTTCTGGGGATTCTGTTAAATTTTGATTACATTACAGCTCTTCACTGTGTTTTAACCCTGTCCCTTGGCTCAGTTGTTATACGTGTTGCATAAATGGAGCCTGAGTTACATTGGCTGATAAGATTTCTACTCTCTCTTCCCTTTCAGGGTTTCCGAGTTGTTTGCACCATTGCCTGAAAAGAGGAACTGATATGCAACATATCTCCTTCATAAAAAGGGGGAGGCATGTAATGGTTATGAAAGCTGCCCCACTTCAGAGGAGCTGTTACCACCCAGTCTGCTGGGGCCCTCAGGCAGGTTACTGCAGTGTGGAGCAGACCTTTCACTTCCAGATTTCCCCCTGCAATGGTTTTCTCAGGAAGCTGACTGAGATTTTGTCCAGTTGTGCCAGGGTTCCTGTCCACATGCCAGAAGCTCATGATCCTGTTGTAAACATCCCACTAATAAAAGCGCTGAGCAGTTCCAGTTCCATCCCAGTTCTGAGGGGCCTGTGAGCACTCAGAAAGACTTGGGCTTCCCAGACGCCAGCACAAATGCTTCTCTGCATTAATGTCTAGTATTTAACAGCCCAGTCAGGAGAGATGCTCTCCCCAGAGAGCTCAGTCTGACAGTCAGTCTGACACACATTTGGAGTTGTCCTGGAGAGTGAAGCATCTTCTAGCAAATATGACAGGATTAAAGCTGGAACAAGGAGCTTCCTGGTCCACAGAGCTAGGCAGGGAACTCTCCCAGAATGGAAGCAGTGGCTGTGAAGGGAGGTAGCCAGAGGAGCTGTACATCAATCAGCAAAGCAAGGATCCTTTCTGCCACTCCCGAAAACTAAGGCAGTGGAGCGGACATCCCTTCATCAGTCTTAGGAAAAGGTGCTACTGTGCGAGGGATTTATTCCTGGTCTGGCAGTGCCTGAAATAGCCCCTTGCTCTTTGCAGTCTGGTAGCTTGCAATTGAAATGGCTGGCTGATGGCCTGTCAGTCAGGGAGTTGGGCATGTGTCTAGTGAGAGGAGGCTTATTTTGCTTTTAAGACCGAACAGGATCTGCTATGAGATACCTCAGCCTTTTTTGACCTAGTTTTGCAGCACTAATCACTAGGGCTAGATTTGTACCACTGTTGCTAGCCGTGAGCACGGTGCTGTCCTTGGGCTACATCCTTTGAGATGCCCCTTCTGCCTGCTCCACAGCTAGCAACTGCAGCCCCTTTGCCTTCTCACTGCAAGTGCCACAAAGCATTGTCCAGACGTGACGCCTGCAGCAGTTAGGTGCCCTTTGGTCCTGTGGGCAGACAGCATTTTGAAATGTGTGTGCCTCTTGAACTTGGGTGGCTGCAATAAAACCGCTCTCCTCCCAAGCTCTGTAGCCTGAGATGTCCTCCCCAAGGTCTCTGGTAGTGGTGCTTTGAGTTGGGATAAATTCTTTGCAAAACTGGCACATGCAGCTTTGTCGCTACCCCACAACATTTAGCTCATGCCTCCTGCCAAGTGTCTGGCTTTGGAACTCTCCGAGGATGTGGGTAGAGTCTAGAAGGGAAGTACTGAGAAGAGATGAATACTACTAACGTCCAGCAGTTTTGAGGGCCTCTGAATGCATTTGGCATCCAGTTGGGATGCTGTGCTGAATGGAAACCCGCAGTGTGTACAGGAAGCAGCTGCAATGAAAGAGCAAATGTAGCCACAGCCTGACTGAAAGGAGCAGAATGCGTAAAGCCCGACGCACCAAAGCTCGTGACTCCGTAGGTAATTAAAGGCAGCGGGTATGTACATCATAGGGTTTAGCTTCACCTGAAGGTCAGGGTTCCACCAGCTTTTTATTGCCTTACATGATGTAATTGACTGCTTCTGCCGATGTTGGTCCTGTCTTTTTCTCCAGACTGAAGGCCTTTGCCTGGTCTGGACCAGTCTGGCCAATTGTCTCTGTCTCACCCTGAAATTAGATCTCTGGAAGGGAGATGATAGAAGTATGTAAAATAACGAAGGCTACATCATGGACCTTGTTCTGAAGCCTCAGATGCTGGTCGCTGCCAGAGAATCACTGGTCCTGCTGTGTTCAAACATCAGAGCATCAAACATTGTCCTCCTGGATCAGGTTTGTTAGGAGTCACTTCAGAGGCTCCTGGTTCCCCCCAAGGCTTCTCCTCCAGGAGCTCTGTTGGAAGGTGCTGAAATTATATGGACTTCCACTTGTTCCCTTGCTTCCGTGAATCTGGTCGGGGGGGAGGAAGTTGCCAGTTCTGCATTGTTTTCCCTATATTGCTGATCTGTTAGGGGATCTTACTTTAAAGGAAAATTCTTTCATAATTTAACAGGAAAACCCAGTGGGAACCCTGGAATTTTTAGCTTGGAATTTAGCTTCCAGAGAGGCCAGTGCTCCAGGGACTTCGGTCTGTGATCTTGTACCAGCCATGGCCTTGGGGCTTTGCCAAGAGATTTAATGAGTGTGTGACTGTGCAGAATTCTGTCTGCACTTAGTGGACAGTTCCTGTGCCCTGCTTCCCCTAGGAATACACTCAGCATTTTCTTTGGTAGAGACACTATTTTGGGGGGATGTGAGAGGGGCTGGTGGGATAAAGCGTGCCTTCCTGTGTGTTGCTGCCGATAATTGCCTCTCCGGAACCAGCTTCATACAGAGCTGCTGGAGCAGGAAGTGCTTTACAATGCTGCTCTTTCAGGGAAGTGATGAACGGTCCCAGCCCCTTGCAGCTCCAGGAAACTCTTGGCCTTAAGAATGTGGAGTCCCATGCATGTTCTTCCTTAACCTTCCGGGAAAGAGCACGCCTCTTGAACTGCCTTGGAGGCGAGAAAAGGAGGCTCCCTGTGCCCCAGACTCCCTGGTTTTGCTTTCCGCAGCACGCAGCCAGAGAGACCTCATTCACCAAAGCACAGCTGCACGGAGGAGTCCCTTTAGGCGAAGCTCTTTCAAAGTGATACTATGTCTGTTAGCTGTGCTTGTGGCCTCAGTCAGCCAGGAGCCCTAGCTAGCAGCATCACGCTTTCCAGCCACTGCTACTTGTGTTGCTGAGGAAATGAAAAAGGGTGCGCTGAACAGAGTTGGTGGCTGGACAGCTTCACACTTAATCCCACTGGGTCAGAGAGAAACATACAGTACCCTAGATTTCCGTGCTCCAAGCAGCCCTAGTTCATAGTGCCCCTATCGGATCAGGTAGCAGGATTGGGGAAGGGGGTGTGTTGGCATGACATTTAAATGACAAAGCCTGGTATGATTTTCCTTAAAACTCGCTGCCAACAGTAGCACATTGGCAACAACGAGATTACAGTATTGTGGTCTGGAGGCTGCAATCAGGGTTGAGATTTCACTGTAAACTCTATTTTCAGGTACTTGATTATTACCTTTTGGTCTGAAATTTCTCCTGCTCCTTCTCAGCCCAGTTTTTGAACTATTTTGGGGAGAGATGTGAAGAAACTCTGTTCAGCCATATTTGAGGGAGTGGAGCAGCTTTCTACCTCACACCCGTCTGGTCCTACGCTCTGCCTTCTCCCCTCTTGAATACTTCTCTCTCACCTGCAACTGCATGCCTTTTTATCACGCTGCCCTCTACAGTTAAAGCACCATCCTCTTCCTGGGTAAAATTTGTCCTTGTCCCATTAGGAGTCCGTGGGAGCTGCAGGTCCTCCTCCACCTTTGGAAATCTGGCTATTTATTTAGGTGCCTAGATACGGATTTATGAACCTCGCTTTAGGTTGACAAATGCCAGCCAGTAACACTTGCAGCTCAGAGCTTGGAACAAATGTGAAGTTTAATGATCACAAAATTAGATAAAGGCCCTTTTCTGTCTATTTGAATTAACCCAACCAAAACCCTGGACACACTCTTACCTCACACTTCAGGGGAACATCAAGCGTGATCCACTCTTGCTGGCCCATCTCTGATTTGATTGGACAGCCTTAGATTTCACTCTCCAGTGGTCAGACCCAAACACCGGCTACCTTCCTTTGCAAAGTTGGTTTTATTTTCCTCATTCATCTTGGTGTTTTAAAAAAGAGAGAGCAAGAAAAGTAAATGCAAAAGCAGTGACTGCGAGGCTGGAACAGTCAGGCTGAAATTTCACATGCACTGAAGTCCGGTTCCTGCAGTGACAGAGCACACACCTGAAGTCTTCTGCTGCTAAACATAAAGCTCAGATCCTGCTGCTTGTGTTAGATGCAGGCTGTGAGCTGTCTGGGGTGGACCGTTTGTGCCCCTTGTACCAGTGCAGGAGATACCTCTCCTGAGCTGCATGAGCTAATCCCTCACACTCAGTGTTGCATTACCCGTAGTTCTTGCATTTAATTGCTTTCTATAAATACAAGTTAGATGCGTGGAAAGGGAAGAACAGTGTTTTAAAGGTGTCCCTTGACTCCAGCTGGACCCCGCTACCTATGCTCTTCTTCCTCAGGGCATAAGCTGACTGCAAACTGAGCAGACTAGGAAGAAGTTTCTCCTATAGCAGGGGTGGGCAAACTTTTTGGCCTGAGGGCCACATCAGGGTTGCGAAAGGGTATGGAGGGCCAGGTAGGGAAGGCTGTGCCTCCCCAAACAGGCTGGCCCCCACCCCCTATCTGCCCCCTGACTGCCCCCCTCAGAACCCCCTACCCATCCAACCCTCCCTGCTCCTTGTCCCCTGACCACCCCCTTCCAGGACCCCCGCCCCTAACCACCCCCCCAGGATCCCACACCATATCCAACCCTCCCTGCTCCCTGTCCCCTGACTGGCCCAACCCCTATCCACACCCCCGCCCCCTGACAGGCCCCCTGGGACCCCCAACCCATCCATCCCTCCCCTACTCCTTGTCCCCTGGCCACCCCCTTCCAGGACCCCCATCCCTAACTGCCCCCCCAGGACCCCACCCCCTATCCAAACCCCCCCTCCCCCCACTCCCTGTCTCCTGACCCCCCCCCCCCGAACCTCTGCCCCATCCAACCACCTCCTGTCCCCTGACTGCTCCCCGGGACCTCCTGCCCATCCCCTTACCCTTACCAGGCCACTCAAAGCAGCAGGACAGGCTTATTGGAAAGCCTGAGAGGTGGGTGAGTGCAAGCTGCGCTGCCTGCACGGCTGCGGGGGAGGGGGAACAGCAGGGGAGGGGCCGGGCAGGAAGGTCCTGCGGGCCGGATGTGGCCCGCGGGCCGTAGTTTGCCCACCCTTGCCCTATAGCCAGGTTATTCCATAATTGTCCACTGCAGGGTTTCTTTCAGCTTTCTCTAAAGCATCTGGTGCTGCTGGCCACTGTCATAATCGGGGTACTGAGCTAAGGATGCCCCTAGTGCGATCCAGTGCTCAAGGGAGGAATGGGTGGGTAGGTATGGAGCCCATGAGGGGAGGCAGAAGGGAACAGTGACCACATGGTAGAGGGCAAGGCATCCCTTGAGCTGGGCAGGTGCCTCTGAAGGATGTCTGAGTGGCTGCCCAGGTCCCACAAATGCTGCAGGTTTAAAAGCTGCACGTTTAAAGGCACCCTAAGCATTTTGACTAATGTATTGCATGGGGGAATTGGGTGACATTCTGTGACCTGTGTTCTACAGGGGGTCAGATGAGATGATCTAATGATCCCTTCTGGTCTTAAAATCTACGAATCCGTGAATCTGTACAACCTTAAAAATCCTAAGCACCCTTTCTCCCAGGCTGGCTTGCTTGTCCTCCCTCGCTGAGGAGAACAGTCCTGATGAGCCACAGTTCACCTATGAGTGCATTACATGAGGTGCAAGAGGGAGGGAACCTTTGCATGGTGGTGGGGTGGGAGGCATTTCAACCCTAAAAGGAACTCCTTTGCAGTATTTGAGTAACTATAAACTGTGGGTTAGACTGGAAACTGCTTCTCAGCTTCGACTGGAGCTTTTGCTGCCTGTAAATGCTAGGCTGTTGCAAGGGGCAGAGAGCTGTTTGCTGTGGGCAGCACTTTGTCCTACTGTACTTGTGCAGAAGGGTCTGTATGTCTGCTGTGCCTTGGGGCATACGTTTTGTGTAACTGCTAAAGCCCCCAGCACACTCTCCTCCCTCGCTTTCTGTTGTGATGAAGCCACAGTGGGGCCATCCTGAAACTGAGGATGTTAGTACATCAGGAATTAGGAGGGAATTAGTCCCACCACTTTAATTGGCTGAGTCAGTAATTATCTCCTGAGTGTGCTGAACCAGCCTGTTTCTCCCGTTAATGTACTGTGAGGTTAATGGAGGCCAAATTTAGGCTGCTAGGTAAGAGATTGAAGTCCAGGACCTCCATGGTAGCATTTTCTGAAATGCTTCCAGTTCCATACGCAGGGCCAGTTAGACAGGCAAACTGTAGGGTCTCAATGCATGGAAGAGTCAATGGTGTAAGGAGGAGGGGTTTAGATTTATTAGGAACTGGGGAAACTTGTGGGAAAGGGGGAGTTTATACAGGAAGGATGGGCTCCACCTAAACTAAAATGGAACCGAATTACTGTCAGTTAAAATTAAAAAGGTCATAGAGCAGTTTTTAAACTAAGGACTGGGGGAAAGCCGAAAGGAGCATGTGGTTCAGACAGAGGCATCCCTTAGGGGAGGATCTATTAATGGAGATTCTCTATGTCCTAGTAAGGCGGAGAGGATGGAAGATGATAAAATACAGGTAGGATCTGATGAGAAACAGTCAAATGAAAAAGAGTTCCATTCAATTACATCATGTAATGGCAGACCGCTAAAAAGTGACAAGTTTTTAAAGTGCTTATATATAAATGCTAGAAGTCTAAATAATAAGATGGGTGAACTAGAGTGACTCATATTAAATGAGGATATTGATATAATAGGCATCACAGAAACTTGGTGGAATGAGGATAATCAATACGGCACACAGTAATACCAGGGTACAAAATATATCGGAAGGACAGAACAGGTCATGCTGCTGGGGGAGTGGCACTATACGTGAAAGAAAGCATAGAATCAAATGAAGTAAAAATCTTAAATGAACCAAACTGTACCATGGAATATCTATGGATAGTAATTCCATGCTCGAATAATAAGAATATAGCAGTAGAGATATATTACTGACCACCTGACCAGGATGGTGATAGTGACTGTGAAATGCTCACGGAGATTAGAGAGGCTATAAAAATAAAAAACTCAATAATAATGGGGGATTTCACCTATCCCCACATTCACTGGGTACATGTCACCTCAGGACAGGATGCAGAGATAAAGTTTCTTGACATCTTAAATGACTGCTTCTTGGAGCAGCTAATCCTGGAACCCACAAGAGGGAAGGCAATTCTTGATTTAGTCCTAAATGGAACATAGGATCTGGTTCAAGAGATGAATATAGCTGGACCACTTGGTAATAGTGACCATAATATAATTAAATTTAATATCCCTCTGGTGGGGAAAACACCACAGTGGCCCAACACTGTCGCGTTTAATTTCAGAAAGGGGGACTATACAAAAATGAGGAGGTTAGTTAAACAGAAATTAAAAGGTACAGCGCCACAAGTGAAATCCCTGCAAGCTGCATGGAACATTTTTAAAAACATCATAATAGAGGCTCAAAGTATACCCCAAATTAAAAAACATAGTAAGAGAACCAAAGAAGTGCCAATGTAGCTAAACAACAAAGTAAAAGAAGCAGTGAGAGGCAAAAAAAATCCTTTAAAAAGGGGAAGTTAAATCCTAGTGAGGAAAATAGAAAGGAGCATAAACTCTGGCAAATGAAGTGCAAAAATATAATTAGGAAGGCCATAAAAGAATTTGAAGAACAGCTAGCCAAAGACTCAAAAAGTATTAGCAAAAATTTTTTTAAGTACATCAGAAGCAGGAAGCCTGCTAAACAACCCGTGGGGCCACTGGACGATCGAGATGCTAAGGGAGCACTCAAGGACAATAAGGCCATTGTGGAGAAACTAAATGAATTTTTTGTATTGGTCTTCACGGCTGAGGATGTGAGGGAGATTCCCAAACCTGAGCTATTCTTTTTAGGTGACAAATCTAAGGAACTGTCCCAGATTGAGGTATCATTAGAGGAGGTTTTGGAACAAATTGATAAACTAAATAGTAATAGTCACCAGGACCAGATGGTATTCACCCAAGAGTTCTGAAGGAACTCAAATGTGAAATTGCAGAACTACCAACTGTAGTCTGCATCCTACCATTTAAATCAGCTTCTGTACCAAATGACTGGAGGATAGCTAATGTGATGCCAATTTTTAAAAAGGGCTCCAGAGGTGATCCCGGCAATTACAGGCCAGTAAGCCTGACTTCAGTACCAGGCAAACTGGTTGAACAAAATTGTTAAACACATAGATGAACATAATTTGTTGAGAAAAAGTCAACATGGTTTTTGTAACAGGAAATCATGCCTCACCAATCTACTAGAATTCTTTGAGGGGGTCAATAAGCATGTGGACAAGGGGGATTCAGTGGATATAGTGTACTTAGATTTTCAGAAAGTCTTTGACAGGGTCCCTCACCAAAGGTTCTTAAACAAAGTAAGCTGTCATGGGATAAGAGGGATGGTCCTCTTGTGGATTGGTAGCTGGTTAAAAGATAGGAAACAAAGGGTAGGACTAAATGGTCAGTTTTCAGAATGAAGAGAGGTAAATAGTGGTGTCCCCCAGGGGTCTGTACTGGGACCATTCATATTCAACATATTCATAAATGACCTGGAAAAAGGGTTAAACAGTGAGGTGGCAAAATTTGCAGATGATACAAAACTGCTCAAGATAGTTAAGTCCCAGGCAGACTGCGAAGAGCTACAAAGGGATCTCACAAAGCTGGGTGACTGGGCAACAGAATGGCAGATGAAATTCAATGTTGATAAATGCAAAGTAATGCACATTGGAAAACATCATCCCAACTCTATATATACAACGATGGGGTCTAAATTAGCTGTTACCACTCAAGAAAGATCTTGGAGTCATTGTGGATCGTTCTCTGAAAACAGCCACTCAATGTGCAGTGGCCGTCAAAAAAGCCAACAGAATGTTGGGAAGCATTAAGAAAGGGATAGATAATAAGACGGAAAATATCATATTGCCTCTATATAAATCCATGGTACGTGCACACCTTGAATACTGCGTGCAGATGTGGTCGCCCCATCCCAAGAAAGATATAATGGAATAGGAAAAGGTTCAGAAAAGGGCAACAAAAATGATTAGGGGTATGGAATGGCTTCCGTATGAGGAGAGATTAATAAGACTGAGACTTTTCAGCTTGGAAAAGAGATGGCTAAGGGGGGGGTATGATAGAGGTCTATAAAATCATGGCTGGTGTGGAAAAAGTAAATAAGGAAGTGTTATTTACTCCTTTTCATAACACAAGAACTAGGGGTCACCAAATGAAATTAATAGGCATTAGGTTTAAAATAAACAAAAGGAAGTATTTTTTTTACACAATGCACAGTCAACCTGTGGAACTCTTTGCCAGAGTATGTTGTGAAGGCCAAGACTATAACAGAGTTCAAAAAAGAACTAGGTAAGTTCCTGGAGGATAGGTCCATCAATGGCTATTAGCCAGAATGGGCAGGGATGGTGTCTCTAGCCTCTGTTCCCCAGAAATGGGCTTAAATTGCAGCAAGGGCAGTTTAGGTTGAACATGAGGAAAAGCTTCCTAACTCTCAGAGTGGTTAAGCACTGGAATAAATTGCCTAGGGAAGTTGTGGAATCTCTATCATTGGGGATTTTTAAGAGCAGGTTGGACAAACACCTGTCAGGGATGGTCTAGATAATACTTAGTCCTGCCTTGAGTGCAGGGGACTGGACTAGATGACCTCTCGAGGTCCCTTCCACTTCAATGATTCTATGAATTGATGACAGGAGATGAATCACCTGATGATTCCCTGTTCTGTTCATTCCCTCTGGGGCACCTGGCATTGGCCACTGTCGGAAGACAGGACACTGGGCTCGATGGACCTTTGATCTGACCCGGTTTGGCCATTCCTATGTTCTTAGGTACTGTGGCCCCTCTGCAGCTGCATTTATCTGGCACTCTACAACTTCAAAGAGCCGTACTGGGCTGCATGCCAGTGGCACCAGTGTAACTAAGTGGGTTTCTAAATCAGTTTAGTTAAATCAGTGCAAGTCCCTCTGTGAAAATGGTGAAATCAGTTTGAGCAGCTTTGAAACTAATTTAATTAGAAACTGATTTAATTAAATCCAGTGTAGTTTCGCTGTGTAGACTGGGCATGAACCTCGCAGCCTCCTGTGAGATAGGTCAAGATCCTGGAAACAGGCCCAGAGAGGGGACATGATGTGTGTGTGGCCATGCTGTTAATCAGCAGCAGAGCAGGGATAAGAACCCAGGGGTCCTGACACCCAGGCTCACTATAATACTTTTCACTACCGCAGCTGGTGTGGAATCCCCTCCTCTGACTCTCTGGAAGCAGATCCTCCCAGGGTTCACAGGCTGATCTTGCCTATGATGTCATTGAGAAACTCATCTTCCCTGGGGTGGGCTCGGGGTGCTGTGGGCACCTCCAGATTAGAGTGAACTCTGCTCTGCACTCCCTGGTCCTGCGAGGGAGGACGTACTGTAGCTATTGCTTGAGGGGCAAGTACCATGGAAGCTCCTCGGTGTTTAGTTCCCGGAGCGCTGTGGCTGCTGTAGGCGAGCTCTGTGCCCTGCCCTGCACGGTTCCTGCCGGGCTGTGGATCAGATTCTTCTTAGCGTATGCGCAGCGCGCCTCAGGATTCATCACCAAATTTGGTCCAGTGGTTGGATCACTAGCTTTCCTGGCTTGGGCCGGGGAGTACGACATGAACACTGATCCATGGCCCCCTGGAGCAGATTCGCCCATGCTTAACAGTGCTAGCAGTGTGGTGAGGCACTAGCTCTTCAGGCAGCCTGTGGTTTGGAGACCACATGGAGCAGGGCAGAGCTGGGGCTGTTGAACTGAGAATCCTCCCTGGACAGGGGTGATGCTGTGTTGGGGGACAGCTGAATCCAGAAGGAATGTGCCCCTCTCCCTGTTGTTTCACTGCATGTACCTGGGGAGGGATGCAAAATCCCAGTCCGTGCTGCCCATTTGGTACAGCGTTAGGACTGTGCTGTTCCCCAGCAGGTGCATCTGCCCAGTACAAGCTGGGTCCCGTTAGCGGGCAGGGATGGGCAGGCCCAAGCAGTGTCTTGGCCGCATTCCTCGAGGCTGGGGTGGTCACTGGGGAGAAGCACTGCCTTTGCGTGTGGAAGCTCTCCCAAGGTCGGGGAGTTTCTTCTGGCAGCTGGGGCTGTGAGGAGGGCAGGGCTAGAGCAGAGAGGCTGCCACCTTATCCTGCTTTAAATCCCTCCTGTAAAGCTCACCTCCTCTGACAGATCACTCCAGTCGGGCCTTGGCTGGGCATGTGGCAAACTGAGACCTCAGCTTTGCTGCCAAACTCCGCTGGGCTGATCGCAACCACAGCCTCCTGCCTCACCCCCTTGTCGGATTCCCCCAGGGGTTGTGGCTTGTCTGACATGCAAATTGGAAGCTCTCTGGGGCAGGAACTGGCTTATTCATCACGTCTGTCGATCCTCTAGCACAGTGGGGCTCTGGTCCTCGATTGGGGTTCCCAAGCACTACTGTAATATAACTGACGGGAGGCAGGTGGAAGCATGTGGCAGACATGTCTGATCTCAGCTGTATCTCCTCAGAGAGCCCCTGCTGCCTCTTGGGACATGTCTGCAGGTCTAATGGCTATTACCCTACCAGCCTCAGGGGTTGCTCCCCAGGGCCGGTCAGCAAGCCCTTCCTCCCACAGCTAGGGGATAGGGCAGTGAAACTGATTTGTGGAGACTCTGGAGGGAGCCAATAAAGGGTCGAGCCAAAGCTGGATCTGGGCTCTTGGCCTCTGGAAGACAGCAGCAGAGGATCAAGGACTAGTTCAGGCCCCTGTGGAAGGCCCAAAGAGGGAAAATGTGGGAAGGGTGTAAGTGCTTAGGAGAGGATCTGTCCAGACTACATGAGAGGGTGAAAGCAGGAGAGGTGGGACCGTGTGAAGGAAAGAGGAACTTGAACTGACTAACCAAACACATTCCTCTGTCAGGAGAGGTTCCCTCTTCATCTGCTGTGGGAGCCCTGTCCCTAGAGTGGAATCAGTCCCTGAAGGACAGAGCACTGGGGTTAAGTGGGACCTGCCAGATCTCTGCTCTCTGAGTCCCCTGCCCTGGGGACCCTTGTTGGACTGGGTCTGGCTCAGACTTCAAAGCACTGCCCTGTCTTGGTTTTGTGTGTGGGGCTCTTCCTCACCACAGGGGCAGGGAGTTTTCAGATTTAGAAGTGGAGGAGCCCAGCAGGCTGTTGCGGAGCTCTCTGAGCTTAGAGAAGTGTGGTGGATCAGGAGGAGGGTGTCAGTCAGACAGGTGGCCCCTGCTGCTGCTCCCTCTCCTTCCCTTGGGTCTCCCTGGTTTGGGGAGATCGCCACAGGTGAGCAGCGTGTGGAGGAGGGGAGTTTGCCCAGTGGTTTGGGGGTTTATCTGCTTCCCTGTGCAGGCTTGGGTGGAAGCTGAGCGACAGCATCACCATTGGCTCCCCTCCTTGCCCCTCTTTGGGAAGGTTAACAGGGTAGTTCCTGCCCTGCCTCATCTCCCGGTGCATAGTGGATAACCCGTGGCCAGGAGCTGGGTTTTCTCCTCCATCCCTGTCCCAGGCTCCATTACCCCACAGTTCTCCTTTTGCATTTTGAAGCCTACATTGCCAGCACTAGAGAACTAGCCTGTCTCCTCCTAAATGTGCCATGGGATCCGAGGGCTGGGTTCCCTGTGTGCCCCACCTGGAATAGGACTGGGCCGTTGCTATCCTGGGCAGCTGCCCTCTGCATTTGGCACCAACAGCATGGTGACTCCCAACCACACCATGAGCCAGAGCCTGCTGGCTCCATGACCATTGTCCAAGGGCAGGGAAGTGAGTCTGACTCTGGCTTCGTTTCCCTTTGCCCTTCCCTTGCCACAGAGGGGCAGGTGGTGGTGGAGGAGATTATCCTTTGTAGTCTGCTTAATTGCCTCATTATTGTGCTGAGCAAACAAATCCTGGCATCAGCTGAGCGTGGCCGCTCCTAGAAATGCATTCGGGAGTTGGCAGAGTCCAGCTGGCATGGGAGAGCAGCCTCGTCCAGAGACAGGCGCCTGGATCGATACCAACCATCAACAGGTGCAGGAAGTGAAGGGAGCTGTGTACGTGGCCGTGGGAGGATATGAATCAGCCTGTGACCCTGACCACCCCCCATGCCCTTCACAGCTAATGCACACATACCCCTTTTCTGTTTTTCAGACTGTCAGCATCAATAAGGCCATTAACACACAGGAAGTGGCTGTCAAGGAGAAACACGCCAGAAATATCCTTTTCAGAGTTGGCGGCAGGACAAGCGAGCGTGGGAGTCAACTGGAGACTGGCTGGAAGGCAGCTGGGGCCAGGTGGAGGTGCTGGTGTGGAAGTGGGCAGAGAGCAGCCATCATAGCAAGAGCCCCTCATGGACTGGTTGCGACAGAGACTTTGTGGGGTTCCCGTCTGCTGAATGGAGGCATTGAAGCCAAAATACCACTGGGATCCCCTCTGCCCAGCAGAAGGAAGAGTGGGATTCCTGGGGGGGAAGCGTCCGAGTGGGCAAGGGAGGGCGGTGGGGAGTGATTCCAGGACAGCACCACCCTTTCTCTCCCTGGTGCTGTAGCCTTGATCTCTGAGCAGGTCTGTGCCAGCGGCTGCTTGGAGTTGTGTCCATGCTTGGCACTCCCACCGCTGACCTGCCCACCCCCCCCCCCACCCCCCCGGAACTGCCCCAATGGTGGGAAATGTTAGTGTGGAAAGGCCTAGCCAGGCAGAGGGGCCGTAGCTGCAAGAAGGGGGACGGTGTTGTCATTCCTCCCTTGTTACCTCCACCCAAATGAGCTTTAGCGCAGTTGTAAATACCAGGTGTGCTTAAGCCTAAACAGCCCAAAGGTCTGAATAGTTAAGATCCTGCTGAAGAAGAATATGTATTTTGGCAGCTCTGTGGCTGACCAGGAGCCAGGATCGCGCAGCAGGTGCAGCTTCCAAATCGTTCCACTTTGTAGGGAGAAGAATTGGGGAGCTTTTTGCTCTCTGAACCCATGGAGTGTCCTTCCACTGCCTCTGCATCACCCAGATCCCAGCTCCAGGGCCAAGGTAGTGGGGGCAGGAGAGAGTTCAGCCTAGAGGCTCTGGGGACTGGTGGATCCTCTGAGAGCTTTAGTGAAGCTCCTGGGCCATTGCTGTCAAAGCATGGGAGGGTTCAGGGGGAGCGATACCTGTCAGTGCTGGGAATGGGGAGCTGGGTGATGTGTTTCCCCCAGACAAGTCTGGACTCAGTGACAGACCTAATTCTTCTAGGTGCTCTGGGGGTTCAGCCCCAATGGGGGCATGGGGGGATCTTCCTGAGGGTCTCTTTGGAGGGGAGAGGGTGTGGTGCTGGAAGGGGCGGGGGCTGCTTGGTTTGAACCCCCAGGGCACAGTGTGTTCCTGAGCCTGAGGCAGTGACTTGGGAACAGTGCTTCACCTCTCCCTCGCTGAAAGAACAGAATGTCCCCAGCCATTTGAAGTTCTCTGCCTTGCTGAGGCTTGAGCTCTGGGCTGCAGGTTAGCTGTCTGGTGTGTGGTGAGCTCAGCAGGCAGGCTGGCAGGGGCTATGCTCATTCCACCTTCTTGAAGAGAAACAAGCTCCATCAGCTTACAGGAGCAGCTGTCTTGATTTATCTGATGGCGGAATGTCCGTTGCGGGGCTGTTTCCAGGCTGGCATTCTGCATGGGGCCCTTTTGTTTTCGTCTCAGGCCTGTTTTCAATGGGAAAGCTGCTAGTGCACGGGATCCCAGGCCCTGGAGATAAAGCTTCACTGCAGTCCTGTTGGCTTTTAGCTTCTTGATGCAGCAGGCTGCCTGCCATGCCAATCCCCTTTCTGCTTTTCTAGTCTATAGCAAGAGTTAGCGTGGCTGTTCTGCTTCCCAGAGCACTACACAGGGGTCTGTAGAAAACAGCCCTGCGGTGGCCTCATGTGACAGGACCTAGATGGCCTGTAGGCAGAGCTCTCAAGCATACTGGATTTAGTGGGACATTCTGTATTTCCACTTCATCGGGATGCCTGGTCCACTGCCCTTTGAGGTGGGCAGTGAGAAACTGCTTCACCTCCCCTGCAAAACAGCCTGTAGTCGAGGGAGAACAGAGAGAGCGGGAATCCAGGGATCAGGAGTTCAAGCCTCACCTCTTCCATTCACTACTGCTTCTACTTCTGTGCATTTCATACCCCATATTGCTGACCCAGGCTTCAGCCCCCTGCCTTATGAGACAGGCAAGTATCAGCCCATCCCCATTTGACTAAAATTGCACAACGTCACTGGAGGCAGAACTGGCGTGGAACCTAGATCTTTAATCTAGCACACCCAAATTCCATTCACGCAGCCATGCTGCCTTTTAGGCTGACTGTGCCAAATCTGTATGCTTGGCTGTCATATCTGCAGCTACCCTTCTGTCCATTCAGCCAAACTCCCCTCCCTGCTCCAGGAACCGAACCCAGGAATCATGCCCCCCTTTTGCTCTAGCAAATAGTTGAGTAATCCACTGGCAGTGTGTGTAACATTCTCCCTCTAAAAAAGAAAAGGAGTACTTGTGGCACCTTAGAGACTAACCAATTTATCTGAGCATAAGCTTTCGTGAGCTACAGCTCACTTCATCGGATGCATACTGTGGAAAGTACAGAAGATCTTTTTATACACACAAAGCATGAAAAAATGGGTGTTTACCACTACAAAAGGTTTTCTCTCCCCCCACCCCACTCTCCTGCTGGTAATAGCTTATCTAAAGTGATCACTCTCCTTACAATGTGTATGATAATCAAGTTGGGCCATTTCCAGCACAAATCCAGGTTTTCTCCCCCCCCCCCCCCAACCCACTATCCTGTTGGTAATAGCTTATCTAAAGTGATCACTCTCCTTTGAGTGATCACTTTAGATAAGCTACTACCAACAGGAGAGTGGGTTGTGGGGGGGGGGGGAGACCTGGATTTGTGCTGGAAATGGCCCACCTTGATTATCATACACATTGTAAGGAGAGTGATCACTTTAGATAAGCTATTACCAGCAGGAGAGTGGGGTGGGGGGAGAGAAAACCTTTTGTAGTGGTAAACACCCATTTTTTCATGCTTTGTATGTATAAAAAGATCTTCTGTACTTTCCACAGGATGCATCCGATGAAGTGAGCTGTAGCTCACGAAAGCTTATGCTCAGATAAATTGGTTAGTCTCTAAGGTGCCACAAGTACTCCTTTTCTTTTTGCGAATACAGACTAACACGGCTGTTACTCTGAAACCTGTCATTCTCCCTCTAGTGGCTGATCCACACAGAGGGTAGCAGCTGCTGCTTTAGCTCAGCAGTCTGGGCTGGGAATCTGAAGGCCCAGGACTGATGAGGGACAGAAGGTACATAGCAGATGTGTGCACGGCAGCAGGTTTCTGGGCAATTCCAGTGACAGTTGGGGAAGAAAGCAGCCAGGGAAGAGGAAGGTTTTGTTTTGGGAAGCACATTGTTGGCTGGCGCCCTGAAAGGATCCGGCTTCCTTTCCCCAGCACAGCAGGGCCTGTGCACTCCAGGTACCTAGCGTCTTTTGTTGATGCACGCTGGCTGTCTCATTGCATGGGTAGAAACCTCTCTGCCGGAGGGGAGTTCCTAGTTGCTCTCTACCACTTTTCACTGCCTTTGGGATCCAGAATGGGTGAGAGAACATCTTGGGAGCAGCCAGTAAGCCTCATTGTCTCTGAGCTGTTGTGTTTTATGAGTGTCCCTGTCACTTCTGCACACTCTGAGCTAAGGGATTGGCTTTTCCTTAGCCTGCCTCTCACCATGCATCCTGGGAACCCACCACGAAAAAGGAGCTCAGACCTTCTGGTCTGTCGTGAATCGGCTGCCCCTCTCCAGCAACGCTGTGCTCTGTTGGAAGTTCTGCCACGTGTTCCACAAGCTCCTCCGCGATGGACACCCAAATGTACGTGCAGGGCCATGTCTCTAGTAGTGCCAGATGTGGGGGGACACAGGAGAGGAATACTGTGATTGCCTCAAGTCCTTTCAGCCCCGACTGAGCCAGGAATAGGATGATCTGAGAGGCCATCTAAGTGTTGCCAACTCTTGTGACTTTTATTGTGGGCTTTGCAATATTTTTGTGTTTTTCTTAAGGCCTCAGCTCCTGGAGTTCTGTGACTACATGAGAATCCCAGCTTGCATTTTTAAAAAAAAAGTACCGGTTGCAGAGCAAAGCGCTCCTGGAGTTGCCAATGTGCACTAGTCATTGGAAAGTTGGGGGAGTGAGGGATGATGAACAGGGTGGGAATATGCCTGCATTTATTGCTTCCATTCCCCCACGCCCAGCTTTCTGGCCTGCCCCACATCATATCCATTTCCTATCCCTACTTCCTTAAAGAGTCTGATGAGCCCCAGCATACCTGTCCTGATGTGCTGTGGCCCCTGCGTGCTCCTGGGTGCTCTCAGGCCCAGCTCTGCAGCACACCAATGGCAAGAGGGCAGTAGAAAGGGTTAATGCATCATCGTCCCCCCCCATCCAAAAGTTGATCCCTGGGAAGGGAGGCAAGTATTCACCCCAGGACTAACCCTGCAGCCCTCACCATTCCCTGCCAGTCAGCCAGCGCTCTGTTCACCCCCGTTCTCTTCTCTCTCCTCTGCTAGAGGCCTAGGAAGCCCACTCCCTCAGCTACGTGGATATAAACAACAGTAACGCTGTGTCTCCCTCCCCCTTCCATCAGAGAGCCTCAAGCCACTTACAGTCAGGGACAAATTAAGCACTGCTTGAGGAGGGTAAGATGGGATGGTCCTTTCCTCTGTACAGATGGGGAAACTGAGGCACAGAAAAGCAGTGACTTGCCCATGATGACACAACTAGTCTGGGACAGAGCTGGGAATAGAACCCAGGAGTCCTGATCCTCTTTTCTTGCTCTAATCACTAGATCAAACTTGCCCCACTAGCTAGAGCTTTCCCCTCTGGTGCCAGGAGCCTGTGAATGTGGCTGGCTCTCTGGCAGCTTCTGTGCCCCTTCTTTACTCTCCAACTGCCTCCTCTCAATTTCCTTTGCAGGTCCTGAAAGACTCTCTGAGGTACAAGAACGAGCTGAACGACATGAGCAGGATGTGGGTGAGTGGCTGGCTTGCCATGGGGGAATTTCCTGCTGGATGCCACCTGGTGCTCATGCTGGGAGGTAGTGCTAGGAAGTGCTGTGCCTCTTAAAGGAAGAACAATAGGCCCTGGTGATGGTTTGCCGGGTACTTTGTCCATGGAGCAATAGGTAGAGCCTGATTGGAGCTAGGCAGACAGCTGCCTTCCTCCTTCCCCTGCACTAAGGCTACCCAGAGCATGTCTGTCCCAGGCTGCAAGCAGTGGAAGCCTTTATCACGGAGAAGCTAGCTCCCCGTTATCCGTGTGATTGGCATCTCCCCCAGGAGAGACCAGGCTCTGGATCGTTGTGCCTTTGGTGTTGCGTCTCTAGGAATGGGGGTGGAAATCAAACCGAGATTTAAAGTCAGCGCTGTCTGGAAATCATAGCTCTGCTTGACTTTCTAAAATCTTGGCTCCTCGTTGCTCCAGAATGGCTTGGCTTAGACACGCCAGATCTCTCTGGCCGGGTTGGCCTTGCTGAGAGGAGGGACCCAGCCTGAGGAATTGCATTGGGCTGAGTTTATGATGAAGAACGTTTATAACAGAGCTCCTGCTGCTAGGCCCAGCCATAGGTGGGGCACTAGACAGCAAGCGGAAATGGGATGAGGCTGGCCTCCAAGAAGGGGGTTGGAGGGTGGCAGGGTCACAGGGAGTGGAGTGGCCAGGAGCCTGTGCTTGCCCATATCAGCATAAGGAGGGGGTACATGGAGGGGCGCAGGGAGCCCCAGTAGCCTAGTGGAGATGGGGGTCATGGAGTGAAGCAGGTGAGAGAGGCCATGGAAGGTGGTGAGTGCAGGGAACCTGGGGAGACAGGGAAAGGCATGGTGTTTAAAATTTTCAGTGTGGATAGATGCCTCTTCCCCTGAACCATTGCCCTATACGCTGTCCACTAAACTGATATGCTGCCATGGGGCCTTCACACAGACCTCCCGTGGGCTTGCTAACATCTGGCCAAAGGAAATCCTGCTTTGAGGAGCCTCACAAAATCTGTAAAAGATCCTAAATGGAGCAGAGCTCCTCTCCGGCAGAGTTCAGACAGAAACTCAGGGTGAGCTATGGGAGCTCATTTTAAATAGGTGGGGGCGGTACAAGAAATTTGTAAACAAAAACCATGTGAAAGGAGAGTTATGGTTGAAAGTTATTTTCACTGGAGTCCAGCGAACACCCAAAATATTACCCTGGCTTCACAAAAACACTCCAGCCCCTTAAAAACCCAGATGTTAGGCGGGATGCTAGCAGCTAAAGGACCAGTTCTTTATTCTTTGTCCTTCATACTGTCCACCCAGCCTTAACTTTGCCTCCTGATGCACTGAGCAAAAATATACATGGAGGTCAAGATGACACAATTGTGTAATCTCAATTCTCATTCCTGGGATCCATGTCCAGTCAGTTGACCCCGGAAAAGGGGTGAGTTTTGACTCTGGTGTGGACTGTGTTTGTTTGAGGAAGCTGGGAAAGGCACCGGCTCATTCTTAGTAGTGAATGGCGATTATTTTGGTTTGACGTATTCCTGATGTATCTGCTAGCAGTTTTGAGTCTCTCCTGAGTGACTGTGAAGGCAGGAGTGTCTCTGCTTCGCTCCCTGTCTCGTTGGGGACAGTACGGGTGTTGGCTCATTTGGGGTGGGGGCAGGGGATTCCCGAATAATCAGTTACAAAAGATTCCAATCCCAACAGGTAATTTCACACAACACAGAGTTTCGAGAGGGTAAGGGTCCATATTAATAACCTAAGGGGCTTTGTGAAGGCCAGATGTAGCCACTGGGCATTCTGTTACCTGGCGGAAAACAAGTAAAACCCATCCTAACTGGGGGGGACCTGTTGACTTCAATAATGGCTCTTTGCACAGGGGGCTGCATGAACAGAGTCAGTGGGGCTCCACAAAGGCACAGGTGTCAGCCGCATAGGTGCTATTGCAGGATTGGGGCCAATTAGTACACTAGCCATGGTGCCTGCTGTTGGTTTAAGGGCTGAAATGGGACCTGTTTAGAATGAGCCACACTTGCCCTGCAGCCCCCTCTAGCCACATCACAAGGAGTGTGTTGTCCTGTTGGGTGTGATTTAAAGTTGATGTGGGCAGATCAGGAGCCCTGTAGCAAACAGGATTGGTTGTGCAGGATCCCTGGCGGGCGGGGGGGGACACACTTTAGCAGATTCCCCTCCCCACTGCTGAGTGCAGTTACTTAATATCGTAAGATTTCCTCGGTACCTGAGCCAGGGTGGCAGGAGAGCCCACTGGGCTGCTGCCAGTCCCATAGCTTGTTGTGGAGTTCCACCACCGACCATTCAGGCTAATGTGGCAGACGAGATTTCAAAGGGAAGACCAAGGAGTTACGTGAGCAGTTGCTGAGCCATCTGACACCATGAAAATGCCTGTGGTTGACTTGGGATACGAAGCAGAACTGTCAGGAGAATGAAAAGCAACAAGCACAACAAGATCCTCCACACACTGCAGCCAGAGAGAGCAATAGGCACATGGGTCAGAGGCTGCCCTGTGTTAGGCTCTGTCTGGGAAGTCCTTGTCATCAGCAAAACCCAGTTCTTTTGGCAGCTTTGCCTATACCCCACTGTGGAGAAATGGGCTGCAGTTAGATGAACAGTGTCTTTCCACAGGCCAGAGATGAATTCACTTGTTGCTAATAGACTAAGTCTGGCACCACACAGGCTCCTGGTTGCTGTACGGTACGTCAAATAAAACATTCACTAAGTAACAAACAAACTCAGTTCTCAATGGCTCTGTGATAACCCACCACCCTCTGTGCAGAATGGGGAGCTAGAGCTGGAGACGTTAAGGGCTGTCATTAAAATGAGTCAAACAGGAAGGATTACGAATTCCAAAAAGAGGCAAATGAATTGGCAGCGTGCACGCCCAGACAGACGTGCAGGCAGAGTCCTGTATGCCCAGGCGCACAGACACACACAACTTTTTGTCTTGCTTTGGGTTCTGCTCTGTCCGTTGACAGGTTCCATTCGTTGGGTTTTTCCCTTCTGGTCCCAGGGATGTGTTTGTATGCGGCTAACCAGTGGGCAGCAGATTTCATGTGCTCCCAGCACATCTCTGCTTGCCCTCCCTCTCCCCACCACCCCCAAGCAACTCCAGTGACTCTTCTCAGCTGGGGCAGAATTTGGCACCTGTCCTTTTTCTTTGATTGCTAATACTTTCCCATCACCCTTCCTGGGCAGCAGGCTTTATGCACTCACTGCCTGCTTTTTGTTAGCATTAAACCAGCCCTGTGCAAGTTGCTGCCACTGGAAAGAGGTGCGTTGCCATCTCGTCTCTGTGAAAGTTAGTTCAGCCATTTGTTCCCTGCCCAAACCTGTGAGCCTTATGCCTCTAGGTAGCTGTGGAACCTCTTGAAATGCTGGAGCATAGCTCTGCTAGGGAACCAAGCAGTGGGGTTAGCCCGGAAGCAACAGATGCTCAAAGGGGGCCCGCTGTGAACTGTAACCTGGCAGGCTGGGGGACCACCTGCTCTCAGAGCTAAGTGTGCACGTAGGGCCAGATCCAGTCTCAGATGCATGTGAAGAGCTCCCACTCACTTCAGTGGCAGAATTTTGTGTTCAGTATGAAATGTTAAAATAAGTGAAAGTCCAGGGTACGGAGGTGGTGGTTAAATCCCAGCTCTGCAGAAGCAGGAGATTTAAAATTGTAACGCTGGTACCAAGGCCAGCTAGTCTGGTTAGGGATTCAGCCAGTCCAGCAGCTAACTTGGCTGAATGTCCCAGTTATTGGCTGAATAATGCTTCATGCAGAAGGGGGCCATGCCAGTTGGTCTCTGATTTAATACATCTGCTGCACATCTCGCCCTGAGACCCTCCCAGAGGCTGGCTGAGCCTGTTCACCCTGATCTTTAAACATGGTATCAAGATCTTCAGGGATATGTTGGGAGTAGAGATCAGATATCGGGACCTAACTTCTCTGAGCCTTCTCATGTCTGATCATGCCACAGTCCAGGGTATATGCAAAGGGGACAACAGCCCACTTGCCAAGATGCATCCCAGCATGTGGGTAATGTTCTCCTAGCGGGTGGGAGGGTATGCCGGATCAGTGTTGTGTGGTCTGGTGTATGCCGCATGTTGTAAAGATTCATTCCCTAGTTACTGTGAGGCTTTTCCCCCCCTTTCTGGGGGTTTTTAACAACATGCTGATAAATCTGTCTAGCTGACGGAGATGAGCATGGCATAAGTACCAATACTTTTGGCTTGATCTGGCAGTGTCAGCGATTGTGTTGCATGCAGTGACCTGGCTAGCCTGGGAAACAATGGGGGAAATGCTATTGTGTGTGTCCAGTACTGAAGCAGCAGTAGCCCAGCTCGGCGGGCAGCCGGCAGAGCTCAGGAGCTAGGAGCAAACAGACCTTGTCCTGCAGTGAGTGCCTCAGGAAACGGGGAGCCCTGTGAACGGAGAATGTGGGTTGCAGATAGTTATTTATTGGTGTAGAAAGATCAGTGACTTGAAATGTACAGCGTAAGTAAATACAGGGGGTGACGCACACAGTGGCTGAGCCATGTGAGCAGTTTGTGTACCGGGGTGAATAAACAAACCCAGACAAGTAGGAAGACAGGAATGTATAAAGCACAGGGGGAGATTTTGTAGGCCTGAGTCTTAAAGGCACCATGCGATTCCAGAAGCTGCCAGCCTCTCCAGTAGGGAAGGTGCAAACCTCAGCATCCCAGAGCAGCCAGGGGCAGGCTTCTCACCAGCATCAGACCTTGTGCCTCATTTTCTGCTTTCTCCTGTTCCACAGAGTCACCTGAGTGAGGGCTACGGGCACCTGTGCAGCATCTACCTCAAACTGCTGAGAACCAAAATGGAGTTCCATACGAAAGTAAGGCCACGTCTCATCCCCACCTCCTTTCTTCCCTCCAGACAGACCATGCTCTTCCCACCCACATCTGGTCCATTCAAGGGAGCTGAGGTCTGTTGATGGAGTCTCTTGCAGCCCCACCCCTTCAGTCCCCCAGGTGTACACTCTCCTCTGTGAGCTGGGCTGGGAAGCAGAATTATCTCTCTGCGTGCATCTACACTGCATGCTAAGCCTCGGTCTGTGGACTCAGTGTTTCCACATCCACACGACAGTGGGAATGTGGGTTTACGATTGCTAGGCCCCGGTCTCACAGCCAGGTCCAGACTGCACTACGCAGACGTGCTGGCTCGGGTCTGCAGCCTGAGCACAATGACAGGGTTTGGTCCTGAGCCTCAGTGGGACTCAGGGTCTCACCCACCCCGTAGCGGGGTCCTAGGCCCTGGGTCCTGAGCGCTTGCTGGCCTGAGTCAGACTGATTTGTGTGTGCACGGAATGGGGGCTTGTGCTCAAACCTGAGCCAGAGCCTGGGCTTAGTGTGCCGTGTAGACGTACCGTCAGTGCCCCTTGTGTCACATGCTTCCAGCCAGCCGGTTGTGCCGGCAGGACACAGAACTAATGGCCTAGGTAAGGGTGGTGTCAGGACTGAGCTCTGGAGATCCCAGGAGTGACCCTTTAACTAACCTCCCACCCAGGAGGCCTAGAGCTGGTCATTGCCTTGCTGTTGGGAGGCTTGTGTGCTGCCCCACCCAGGGCTAAGTCGTCGTGGTCGTCGTCCCCCCCCGTCCCCCCCCCCCGGCAGCATCTCTGCCACTGCTGGATGTGGAGCACTAGCTGAGCCCCAGAGTCAGGCCTTGTCTTTCATTTGCTGCCCTGGGGCCCGGCTGCCCCAGGGTACAGGACTGTGAAATAAACTGTCAGCTCTTTGTGTCACTGCAGTGTTCCTTAGCTGGAGTCTCAGCTAGGAAATGCCAGATCCTGCCGGGAGCTACCTGCCTTTGTCTTGGGATGCAGTACTCCCGCCAGCTCTGCACTGGGAAAGGTGGCAGCTCCGTCCTGCTCGCTGAGCTGGCCGCATGGAACAGTGCAATGGCGGGGCCCTCTGTGTGTGAGAGCTCCCTGCAACACACGCGGGTGGAAAGGGGGCTTGAGTAGCTGGGAAATGGGAGCATGAGGCCGCCTTCTCCTCCTTGGGAGGCCTGTGATGGCAAATGCTCTCCAGTACTGTGTGAACATGGCCTTCAGACCCCAAAGCAGGGCAGTGGGCTTTGCAGGAGCTAGGCTGTTAGCCAGGAGGTAGGCCCAGATTCAAGAGCCGTTGTCTCACTCTCCAGAGCTGCGGCAGCTGGCAGCAGTGCAGAGGCAGAGTTGTAGGGGGAAAGAGGAGACCCTACTGGCTGTGTAAAGGGGCCTCATCAATGAGCTCCCAAAGCAGTTCCCTCCAGAGGGGCCCTTGGGCTAAGCATGAGGGAGCTGCAGGCAGAGCATTTCCAGCAAGAGGAGCTTGCTTCCTCTCTGGGTCTGCCAGAGCACAGCACTTTGTCTTTGAAGCAGGCTGCAAAGCTCACCCTTTCCTCTTGGCGATGGGCTGAGATGCATGAGGGGTTACTGCATTACGCTCCCCTGGCAGGTTGGTGTTAATGGGCAATTACAGACCCTAATCCTGAGAAAGTGAATACTGCAGTGCTCAGATCCTGTGGTGATGGGACATGGCCATACCTCTGTCCCTCCCAGGGCACTCCCAGGGGCCGTCAGAGTCCTGCATTTCCCCCGTGTTTCTTTCAGTGCCCCTTGCCAGGCAGCGCCTGTGTTGCCGTGTCTCTCTCCCCGTCCAGCTCCTGCAGGGGGCTGAGCAGCTGGTGGCTCTCGCAGCCCATTCACCTTCTGGAGCTGGTGTCTAGCACGCTCCGTGTGGGCGAGGGCGCCCGCTGCGCAGTGCAGCTCCTCGGCGTGAATTCAGCCTTGCCAGGTAGCTGACCGCTGGATTGAAAGTGTAAGCGCAGTAAAAACCACTCCCTCAGCTCCACTCCTTTGGGGAGTGGACAGGAACAGGAGCTAGTATGATGTCGGGATGATGCACTGGGGAAAGCTGTACCAGTTATACAGGTAGAGTTACCCCGGGGTGACCCCGGCTGGACACTCGTAGTCCGGTAGAAGAGCACCCTTTTTTTTTTCCTCTTCGGTTTAGCATCACCCCTTCCCACGGGCCAGGAGCTAAAGGGGGGTTATAGCGGGGTAGCTGCATTGCTTTAAATTCACCCCCAAAGTTAGGTCAGAAAAACTTTCCCATGTAGATGAGGCCTAAGGCTTTGCCCTTGCAGCTTGTATAATGTAAAGGGAAAGTTAGCAGGCGCCTTTATGGGCGGGGAATACCGCACAGGGGTCAGGAAATGGAGGCCTTCTCCTCAGATCCTTCCACTGGGGCTATGGTGGGTCGGAGCACTCGGGACTCTCGCAGAGATGGGGCAGTCATACTGGGACTCCATGGCAGCATAGCTTCCTCTGGAGATCACACTGACCTAGCCCCTGTCCCCACAGTCCCCCTCCCAGGGGCAGTTTCAAGCACAGGACCTATGGCAGCTTGTGCTGGCTGGACTGGCAGGGAGAAAGCGCATGTGGATTTGTGCAGAGCTGATGCCACGGAGAGCAGCCTTGTCCCCGGTACAGCTGCGAAGCTTGGAACCGGTGGAGGGTGGCTGGTGTGTGGCCTTCTGTGAGGTTGGGGGAAGCATCCCATGGAGCCACTGCTCCTCTTCTTCCGTGCTCTGTGGCTGGTTCATGTGAGCAGAGAGACCTGTGTGGCCTCTGGTGTTGAAAGGGAAGTGAAACCTGGCTGAGCCATCTGCTTTAAGCCTAACCCAAGTGCCTGTGGCCAGGTGTGAATAACATGGGAGCTGAGACATGCCCGACAGTCAGCAGATGAGAATGGCTAGGTGCAGTCAGCAGGGCTTTTCCTTGTGGGGGGCTGTTTATCAGCGGAGAGCAATACAGGCTAACACAAGAACATGTCCTCCGGCCCGGAGTTCAACCCAGCATGAGCAGCCCAGCCTCCCTGTAAACATCCCCAGCGTGCTGGCTCCCAAGCAGGCCATCTGTAATCAACCAGGGTGCCTCTGCAAGGGGGAGCTGAGCTGAGCTCCAGCCCTTGTTCCCCAGGGGCAGGCAGTGCCCAGTCCATGCCTGGCTCTGTGACTCCCCACTCAGTGCTTTGATAATTTGGTTACCAAAGTGGCCTGTAGAAAAGGCTTCATCTTCTGGAGCGGTGATACCAGCTATCTCCTCCCCCATGCGCTTGGGACAGATGAGGTTAGATTCTCTGCTTGGCTCTCTGCAGCTAGGAAGATCATGTGTCCTACATGCTCCATCATCTTCCACTCTAACCCAGGAGTGTCTAACATACAGGCCAGCTACAGACACTGATCCTACCACCATGGCCGTATCTCTCTTCCCCAGGAGACAGAGCCACTAGGCAGAGGAAGAGGGGGCTCAGGGCACTAGTAATGAGATAAGGAGCTGTCGGATTCTAGTCCACTGGTTTGAACCTGGTCTGCAGCAATAGGAACCAAAGTTGCTGCTGGTTACTGGCTGTCCGGTGGCCTCTTTGAAGAGTTGGTGTCCTCTGGCCAGGTCTGAGTGAACAGGTGTCCAAAGCACAGTTAAACCTCTGAGCCTGCATCAGAGAGGCCAAGGAATCAGGGGGCCATGGGGAATGGCCCTCCCCTCTGGCCCCTAGAGGGCAGGGTCGGGCAGCCACTTGTAGTGTCCTGCTGTTGTTTGGCAGATGTGCCTGCTTGTTCCCTTCAGTTGCCAAAGGCCTCACCTCAAGCAGCTGTACCGGGGACAAGGCTGCTCTCTGTGGCGTCAGCTCTGCACAAATCCACATGCGCTTCCTCCCTGCCAATCCAGCCAGCACAATAGCAGCCAGCCCCAGTGCTCAGCAGTGCAGTGCCCGTCTCCCAGAGGTGAGGTCTGGGCCTAGGTTGGCTGGCCTAGAGGTGAGGGTCTTCCCCTGCCTGTGAGCTGCTCCCTTTCATCAGCCAGGAGTGGGAGCAGCTGTGTGCCCAGCTGGAGGAGGTGGGGGCAGCCAGCAGCAGATGGGGCACAGTATTTGTGGGGCACGAGAGGAGGCAGCTACCTGAGGAGCCCCAGAGCCCTTCCCCTGTAAGTCGCTGCCCAGGTCAGAGCAGCTGTGCCACACAGAATGTGGCCTTGCTGGGAAACTTCAGCATGAGGTTGTGGTGTCCAGTTGTGATGTTGCTGGCCCGGTGTGCCTAGCTGGGTGGAAACTAGATGGATGTGTGACCGTTGGTCGCTGTTCAGTGCCTTTGAAGCCCACCGTGTGACTGTGTACGTGTAAACTGCAGCGGCATTTTCCTGCACTGGACGCTGCCCTTGGGCACTTAGATGGGAGCCAGTGGGGTGGCTTTTAAAATCCAGAGAAGGAACGTTGGCTGAGGGCGGTGAGCAGTGAGCCTAGCCTGTCACTGAGAGGGGGTCTGCGCACCTGGGCAAAGCATGGCAAGAGAAATCTCCCTATAGCCCCACGGTCTGGGAGCCAGCTCTGAGCCATCCCTCCAAAGCAGTTCTGTGACCTGAGCCCCTTCCATTGGGTGTTTGGAGATCCCTGCCGGGTGCACGCAGCCACTCCTTCAAATACCACCTGGGGTATCAGGGATCTGCCTCTAATCAGAGATGGCTACTTGGTCTCCACTGTGGTAAGGGCAAGCCTAAAAAGCACTAGGGTGCCTGAGGCCCCTTGCTCTGACACCTCCCTCTCTCCCATCTTGCAGAACCCCCGGTTCCCAGGCAATCTCCAGATGTCTGACAGGCAGCTTGACGAGGCAGGAGAAAACGATGTTAATAACTTGTAAGTCCAGAGCGCGAGAATCAGGGCACGTCCATGGTGGAATTACTCCTGCCGTAGCAGAGAACCCAGCCGCAGAAGACAAGGGGGAATCTCTAGGAGTGGCAAAGGGCTGCCAGGGCCATGGCACCCCATCAGGGTCTCTCCCTGGCATTGCTGTGTGAGCCATGGGCAGAGGACATGGCCACCCTAACTGGAACCCTGGTGCCGTGTGTGCCCATTGGCTGGGGCTGGGACATCCCTCCTGACTACCCCTTATAAAACAGTACTCCACAGCAATAGTTGGCTAGACACCCCCACACCACCACCACCCCGGGGCTTCTAGCCAGCCCCCCCCATCCCCCCCGGGTTTTGCAGGAGGGGGCTGGGTGGCCTCTGTTTTGTTTGTAACATTCTTGTGCCCTCTTTCCTAGCTTTCAGCTGACGGTGGAGATGTTTGACTATTTGGAGTGTGAGCTGAACCTGTTCCAGATGGGTAAGGCTCTCGCTTCCACTTGCATTGCACTTGTTCTGCACGGTTGACATATAGCTGTGGGGCTGGAGCAGCCTCGCTAGGTGCTGCAGTGACGTCCCTCTCTGCCCGGCTGAGCGTGGCCCCGACAGCTAGTGTGTATGTGGGGGCGCGGTGGGTCAGAGTGTTTGAGGTCCCAGTCCAAAGCTGCTGTTCGCTCTCGTGTGTGTCCGTCTGTCCTGCCTAGGTGCAGGAAGGGAGTTGACTGAGGGCGTCTGAGCTCATCTGTTTTCCATGCATTCCACCAGAGTTGTTATTAGCTGAAATTATTTCATGTCAGACCAAATGTGCCTGGCTCCTCCCAGTCTGCCCAGCCGCAGCCTGCCTGCCCTCCATTCCAGCCGGCCATGCCAAGCCTCCAGGAACCACCACCACCCCGCGGCATGCTGCACCTCCTCCCCACACCCTCCTTGGTTTGCTTCCCATCTCCGAGTTCTCCCAGGCTTGAATTTCTTCCTTTGCCCTTAGCTCTGAGGTTTATGGCTTTCATGACTGGCGAGAGCAGCTTTCTCCTTGCAAACCCATCACAGAGATGCTGTGTGCTTCAGGGCTTGCTGTGGTGGGGGAGCGACTGGCTCTGCAATGTCTGCTCCTACGGGTCACAGTGGAGCAGAGAGAAAATAACGAACCAGTCTCCACAATGTACACTCGGGTGCTCAGCTGCCTCGTGCATCCATGTAATGCTGTAGGATTCTGCTTGTTGGGCTGAGTTAGAGCAGGGTGATTACTGCTCACGCCGTGCCACATGGGTGCTGTGGAGGTATTCGCTTGCATTGGAACAGGAGTAAAGCAATATGTCAGCGTATGGAGGTTCCTGGATATTGCCATTTCAGATGAGGGGTGATACGGTTGGGTCCTAGCATGGAGGGATCCCGGGGGATGAGCTTTAATAGAGTCAGCGTGGTGCGGCTGTCGCAGTGCTAAAGGCTGTAGCACCGGAGCTGCGAGTACAGCCGATGGAATCCGGTTGTGTCCCAGTGTTGAAGGGCTGTGTTGCAGCTGACTGTCAGGGTCCTAGCTGTGGTAGGCTTTACTCCACTGGCATTACTGCATCTCTAGCAGGGCAGTTGCTCACATGTGATGGAATACAGAAGTGGGGGGGCAGCTGTGTCTCAGGACAGCAGGTGGCCTGGTTCTGCACTGGGATGTAGCCTGGGTGATCCCGTCGTGTCTGTTACGAGCTTACGTACGGTGATGGAGCAGGATAAGGGCAGTCACATCTGTGGACTAGAGTCTCCCGCAGTCCACGGGACAGGCAAGATGGTGCCTTTGTGTCTCATGGGCTAGCATGGGTAATGCAGTGATCCTTGGAGGGACAGGCCTGGGGTGCAGTGCAGTGATCACAGGGCCAATCCGGGGGTAACACCATGCCCCAGTATATGCAACCTGCCACCAGAACAGGAACCGAGAGTAACAACAATTGAACACATGGGATCAAACCCCGACCGGGGTGGGACTCCATAATGGGGGGGGGGCTGTACCCACCCCAACAGAAACCTGCAGGGTGAGTCTCTTTCTTTCATAAACTTTGGTAGCATTTGTACAGTTTGTCACATCAGTGTCTCATTGACCTGAACTAAGACAGCATCTAGCATCGCCATGGTGGCTCACAAACACCAGTGAACCAAGCCGCCTTCACTAGCCCCACTGTACAGACGGGGAAGGTGAGGCACAAGGCTGATCAATGACTTGGCCAAGGGCCATAAGACAGGTCTGTGGGAGCCCTGAAAGTAGAGCCTCCATCTCCTGACTAGCAGGCCAGCGCTTCAGCCACGTACCCCTCCTCCTTTCCCTTCCTCCATGTCTGCAAGGGAGCAGTACAATGCCGCTGTGCCTCTGTGCGCTGACATCTCTGCAGCCCTGCGCAGGTACTTGTCTGATCCATGCAGCTTCATAGCCCCACTGGGAAGGAGGGAGGCCCTGTAATGAAGTTGGCGTTGTTTTTCTGCTGCTAGCCTAAGTGAATTAAGCAGGGCTAATATCAGCTCTGCCCATTTACATGTCATTAGCTTAGCTTTTGATTTACTCTTAAATCACTGCTCAACTTCCCTGCTAATTACTGGGGACCTCACTTCATTATCCGAATGGGAGGGGAGGCAGGCAAGCCGGTGGAAATCCAAACTGACTCCCTGCCTCCTGCTGCCTGGGCAAGGATGACATTGCTAATTGTCCCATTGTGTGCATCCCCAGCTAAGGAGAGAGCAGGCTAGCCCAGTGCATTAGCATGAGTCAAGCAACAGGTCCCCAGGGAAAGGCCCAGTGCTCCCGCTTGGGGGCGTAGATGCTTCAGCTATCAAAGGAAGGAGATGAGGAGAGTGTGAGTCTCTGTTTGGTGCTATGTACAGAGCACAGCTGCAGGTGTGATGTGAATGGGTTCCCACAGCAGCAAGGCCTGCGGGAGGCACAAGAGGGTGTTCCTGGGGATGTGGAGCCTGCCTGCCTTTCCAAGTCCATTGCTGCTCTCTGTCCATCTTCAGATGTCGCTGTCCCTTTTGGGGTTCTGCACTCTCCTTGGATCCCCACTTTCTTTGTGATTCCACCCACCACTGACGTGCAGCCCCCTTTGAGCCAGAGCACAGCAGCTGTTCATTCCTCACCGTGAGGTCCTTTGACCTTCCTTTGGTTCTGGAGCAGGATGGGTGTGGTGTGTGGGGCCTGCAGCCGAGGAGAGAGATAGGGACAGATCCATGTGTCCTTAAAGCTGTGTTGTCCCACCCGGTGTCTGCCTCGTTTAGGAATAACACGTTACAGAGGAGCAGGGGTTGTCTCTGTCCAGCATAGATGGACTCGAACCCGACTAGGGATCTCTCCAGCGTTCACTGGGGGCACATCTGGCATTCAGCACGGGGATTCTGGGGTGAATTCTTGAGACGTTGGCACTGGACTCAGTAAATGGGCAGACACCAGGGGAAGGTGACCTTTCTCCCGGTCCTCCCTATCTCTTCTTCGGTCTCTCCAGGCACCCATGCTCTAGTGGGAGTTTAGAGGATGTGCATAGCGAGGATGTCATAGAGGACCTCTCCCTTCAGGCAGGTGGCTCGGCAGGTATGAGTGCCCCACGGAGAATGATGTGGGACCCTAAAGCTAGCAGCTCGATGCCCATATGGAGAAACAGAATCGCTAGCCTTGTCAGCCAGGTCTGGGATGCCGGGGGAGAGCTGTCCTAAGCAGTACTGCATGCTCATCGGCGAGCACTGGTGCACTCCTAAGGATTTCCTTGTGCCATTGATGCACTAATGAAGTCTATCCCTCCCTTTCCTAGCATCCCCGGAGGGATGCCGGTGTCTGCCCCTGGATTTCTGCTCTAGCTTAACAAGAGTGGAATGGCTGTACCCTGACTACCTGGCATTGGCCAGGTGGCTAATGAACATACATAAGAACAGTCATACTGGGTCAGACCAAAGGTCCATCTAGACAATTATCCTGTCCTCTGACAGTGGCCAGTGTCTGGTGCCCCAAAGGGAATGAACAGAGCAGGTAATCATCAAGTGATCCATCCCCTGTTGCCCATTCCCAACTTCTGGCAAACAGAGGCTAGGGACACCATTCCTGCCCATCCTGGCTAATAGCCTGTCAGGATTCCTTCCCCACTCTGACCTCTGGGTACAGATGTGGGGACCCACATGAAAGACCCCCTAAGCTTATTTTTACCAGCTTAGGTTAAAAACTTTCCCAAGGCTCAAATTCCGTCATGTCCTTGAACAGTATGCTGCCACCACCAAGTGATTTAGACAAAGAACCAGGGAAAGGACCACTTGGAGTCCTATTCCCCCAAAATATTCCCCCAAGCCCTACACCCCCTTGTCTAGGAAAGGCTTGAGCATATATCCTCACCAATTGGTACAGGTGAACACAGACCCAAACCCTTCAATCTTAAGAACAGTGAAAAATCAATCAGGTTCTTAGAAGAAGAATTTTATTTAAAGAAAAGGTAAAAGAAACACTTCTGTAAAATCAGGATGGTAAATACTTTACAGGGTAATCAGATTCAAAACACAGAGGATTCCCCTCAAGGCAAAACTTTAAAGTTACAAAAAACCGGAATAAACCTCCCTCTAGCAAAGGGAAAATTCACAAGTTGAGAAAACAAAGATAAACTAATACGCCTTGCTTGGCTGTACTTACAATTTCTGTAATATGAGAGACTGGTTCAGACTGGTTTGGAGGACATGGATTGATGTCCGGTCCCTCTTAGTTCCAAGAGCGAACAAACACAGAAACAAAGAACCCAAAACAAAGCCTCTCTTTCCCCCCCCCCCCACCTTTGGTCAGGTGCGAACCAGGTTATTTGAGCTACTTAACCCCTTACAGGTAAGGAGGAATTTTAGGCTACCCTTATGGTTATGACATAGCCATTGATGGACCTATCCTCCATCTAGCTCCTTTTTGAACCCCACATGGGAGAGCTGGGTGCTCACAGGCAGAGGCCACTGTTGGAAGCAGCATATTCATCCTCTGGGAAAAGAGGAGACATCTCGTAGAGCTCCCTGCCCCCACCCCTAAGGGCTGGGAGCCCTGCACACAGCCTGTGGGAGTTGTTCTAGGCCTCAAGTCACTGAACTGCAACCCTTCCAGCCAGCCAAAGAACGGCACTGAGGGGGTGCGGAGGGCAGCTTGGAGGGGCAGGGGAAAAGGGAGAGGAAATACGGGACGCTTGAGTGCTCCAGCAGGAAGGGGAAAGGAGTGACTTGCTCTGGGTGCATGATGAGATAGGACCAGGGAGGAGACCTGGGCCCTGGTGGGGATGTCTGTGCAGTGCACTGTGCCCACACACAGCAGCAGTCCCAGCTTTCAAGCACTGTCTTTTCTGGGGGGAGCGGTACCTTCCACTCGGAACCAGCTGACCCACCCCCATCTGCAGCAGTTACTCCCTAGGAAGCCACAAAGGTGGCTCCATTTCCGCCAGCTCCTCTAGCTGCTGTGCTGTTAGAAAATACCCTATAGCCCTTGCTTCCAGACGCAGTCTGTGCAACATGAGAGAGGAATCGGAGTGCGCTGGCAGAGCCGCACGACGTGCAGAGCGAGCCGGCAGCCAGGCGAGAACCACACCAAGGCGCCTGCAATGGCCTCCTTGCTTAGTGCAGATGCAGCCACAGGGTAGAGCCATGCGGCCATTGGGGAGATTGCTGGCAGCCATTGGTCTGAGAGGCTCTGGAGAGACCTGACTAGTCAGCAGAGTTCTCCAACTGTCCATTGAATTAAGCCAAGTGCAATCGGGAACATGGGGCCTCGCCCACCCCGACTAATTTCTGCCTAGCTAACCTAGCGCTGGCTGCCTGTAGCAGCCCGGGAGTGCTGCCATCATGGTGGCACCGTGCCCTGCTGGCTGCAGCATGTAAACACACACTTTTCTCCCCCTTCCAGACTAAGGACCCAATCCTTCAATTGATCCAGGCGGAAGGAGGCAGACATGGAAGAGAGATACGGTATGATCCTGGTCCCACTGAAGTCAGTGAGAGTTTTTCCATGTTGTCTGTGGGCCCAGGATTTTGCCTGTTGTCTTTCTTCTCTGCGCATTGCAAATCAGTGTAGACATGAGCCAGCATTCTGCTCACTCTGAGATGTTTCTTGAGTCACTTCACGTTAGTATGCATGGTGCATCTCTGAGCCAGAGCAGCCTACCCGCTCATTGCAAACCAGGGGCACGTTTCTGTGATCAGAATGTGAGTAGTTCTCCCATCACTGGCTCCCTCACCATCTAGCGTCATGCAATGCTTTGCCTTTCTGTTCAGTGAGAAACAAAGGGCAGGCAGAGAATGATTGCTGGGTACAAGTGAGGGGTGACTAATGCTCTGCCTGAAGACTGAGCAAGCAGGGCACGGTGGACTGGGGACGGGATCAGAGCTCCAGATGAAAAGGAAAGAGCTGTCATTTCTGGTCTGGCCTTGTTCATCTGCTCTGATGCTGACTGGGATACAAATGGTAAGTGATATTGATCCTCATGCTCTTCTGTCCCTGCTGAAATGGAAGGGTAAATTCATCCTGGTCACCAACCAGCCCAGGGCAGGGTCCAAGTGCTGGAACATGGACGGGGACATGAAATGGGCTATTGGTGTGATTTACCACAGCAAGCCTGTGTCCAGTAAACGAAAGTCCGGCTTTCTCCAGCTAGTCCCTTCAGAACTGTTTCCAAAGATGGGGGCGATGGTAAAACTGTGCCAGAGGACTGGGGGCGCTTGGCTCCAGGACTGCAAACCCAGGCTGTACAGAGACCTGCTGGAGGCTTGATACGCCAAACAACATCTCCATAAAAATAAAATCCCTTCTGAGCCTCCTGTACCCCTCAGGAGGGAGCAGAGAAGGACATGGTGCCAGTGCTTTCAGCCCGGATCCTTAAAGGGAGTTAGGCACCAAACTCCCTTTGATTTTCCTTTGCAGCTCACCTTACAGCAAAGCCACTCAGATCACCTGAGCACAAACAAAGCAGCTGAGAAATGTCCTAGACAGTTACTGCAAAACGGTTTGTTTGCAGTATTGACTCAGGGAAGTAAATGACCCTAGTAGGATAGTGCTGCCCTTGCTCCATGGCCAGTCAGAGCCTCTGCGAGGGAGAGTTGGACCCACTCCTGTAGTGTCAGCGGCCAGTGCAGCTGGTCCGGTTGGTGGTTGTTTGGCAGATGGTGCTAACGGGGCGACCTGTTCAGAGCTCTGTTCATTCGGAACCAGTTCCCTTCAGGGCTGAGGCCAAGCATGAGACATTCCATCCCCAAAGGGCCAGTCTGTTAAACCACAGGAGCACTGGGCTCCATTCTTGCCACAACTACAGCTGTGCTGGGCCTGATATGCCTGAGTGAGGGAAGAATTTGCCCATTACCTTTGGGGTCCTGCCTGCTTCTCCCTTTGTGACCCATCTCCAGAGGCAGGTTCTGCAGTGGAGCACACATCTGCTAGGCCCATGGGTTTGCCCAGGTGGCTTAGCATTGCGCTTTCAGTGCTTCTCCCCTGAAACTAAGGTTCGCACATTGCAACCCCTGAACCCTGGTGGATACACTGAGCGTCTGGGATTGGAATGGGGATTGAGGACTAACCTACATGCCTGCTCAGTGAGGGGCTGGACATATTGTATTGACCCACCTGATCGGGCTACTTAGTGTTGTGTTACATCAGACCTCTTGGTAGCACACCAGATGTACCATGATTCAAATGCAAGCACTGAAGATATATTAGCTGCTAGGCCCTATTTGCTCTAGCACTTGGCAGTCCCAGGGGGCACTCAGATAAAAGGGTGACGTACTAGGGCAGGTAGAAGTGGTCAGTGGCTCAAAAGTAATTCCTAGCATGGCCCTTTGGGAGCACCCACCAGAGTTAGGACTTCTCGGGCTTGGGGGGGTTGCCCCTTTTTGTCCATTGCTCTATGATAAGCAGTGAGGTATCCCTGCAGGTCCCCGGCCTGGATTCTGTTCCATGGTGAGTCTTGCTGGGGGGGCCACCCGCATTGTCCTGTCCCAGTGCAGCAGCTCCTCCCAGCAGGTATCCAACTCGGGGCAGCCACTCCAGCTCCTTGCACAGGGGCTGCCACACCTCAGCTGCCTGTTCTGGGGTGACATGTACCCAGTCAGCTGCCTTCAAACGCTGCACTCCTCCCAGTCCCAGCCCACAAGAAACCCTCCCGGCCTGACCCTCTCTTGAGCAATCCTGCTGCCAGCAGACATGGAAACTTCCTTCTCCTGTCACACTACGAGCCCCCAGCAGTAGAGGGGGACAGCACCGAATCTCCTCTCAGCAAATTGATCACAACGTGTGTAATATACACATAGGAGAGATCCCTCCTCAGTGTCAAACACTTAACCAGCTTTGTCCACTGAAAACTGCTAGTGAACTACCTGAATGTCCCTTATTCATCTGGTTACCAGGTGTTTCTGACCATGGCCGTGTGTCTCACAGCATGGGACTGTTTCTTGCAGCTCCCCTGAGCACAGATTACCTTAGCAAAGCCGTGGATAACGGTGGGCCAGTGCAGTTTTCTGTCAGCTCCCTCATTCGCTTTCCTCCTTTTGGCTTAAAACCGATGGAATTTGGTTTTTCCCAAAGTTCCTATGAAATAAGGATAGAGACTCTTAGGTTAGCATGGAGGGGAGGAAAGGTACAACAGCCGAGACGTACAATAGTCTGGATGCTTCAGTGTAGTGATATGAGCAGCTGTGCAGAATATTCTCATGGGGGGTGTGTGTACAACAGCAAAGTGTACTTATATGAACAGCTGTGCAGAATAACCTCATGGGATGGGTGTATGTGTGAGAGAGAGAGGGAGATCAGTGAATTTCATGGAACGAGCCCTGAGCACACTGTCTCTCTCTCTCTCCTGTTAGTATTCAGCTCCTTGGACATGTCTCGCTCCGTGTCGGTCACTGCTGCTGGCCAGTGCCGCCTGGCCCCACTGATACAGGTGATACTGGACTGCAGCCATCTGTATGACTACACTGTTAAACTCCTCTTCAAGTTGCACTCCTGTAAGTACACAGCAAGCCTCTGAGAGTGTCCGGCAGCTGCCATTTCGTTGCTGGGATGTCCTGAGAAGCTTTGATGTAGCAGATTTAAAGTTTCTGTAGCAGCTGTTTCAGAGGCGGAGCCCTGTACCAAGGCTGTGCGTGTGTCAGGTGTGCCAAGCACAGGGAAATGCCCAGTCTGTGTGTTTAGACATCTGTTCCCAGAGCGCAGCGTACCCAGGCAAAGAGCTGGTTTAAAACACTGGCGGGGGCTGGCTCGGTAGCTTGGCCCAGTGGCTCGCTCTGTGTCACGCGCAGAGACCAGGCCAGGTTTGACTCCTGCCTATAGTCTCAGACTTGTAGCGTTTGGAAGTGCGGCTGGCTGGAGGTCGGTGGCTCCCCCAGCTGATGAGGAAGCTGTGTTGACAGGTGTCGATCGAACGGCAGCCCTGCCTGATCTGTGATCAGTGCAGAGAGAACCCCACCCCGGGGAGAGAGATGTGGCACAGTTACTGCTGAGGTGCCTGTGTGGATTGATGCTGAACCGCCTGGCCTGGGCCAATGGAGCATTAGGCTCGTGGCTGGGCCCTGCATTTGCTGAAGCGCCTGCTGCACCGGCTGTGCCCCCGTGCCCTTGACTCCAGCTGTGCCCTTCCCTGGGGAGGGGAGGGGGGACACTTGACTGGCAGCCCCCTCCTGGGAAAAGGGAACAAGGCATCCCCTTTCTACCCTTCAGGGCAGGGCATAGGAGACCCCAAGGGCCAGGGGAGGCTAGTCCAAACAACAGCATGCTTCCCCCTCTGTTCCCAAAACTGGATTCTGGGCTTGCCACTGAGGCCCTTCCCCCTCCACCACAGATGTTGGCAGTTGGAGGGTGGGATTGAACAGAGAAGTGGTGAGATTTGGGGTGGGGAGAGTGAGGCAGAGAAACAAGCTATGGGGGAGAGGGAAAGGGGAGGCAGGGACAGAGATCATGGGATGTGTGCGATGGGGGAGAGAGGGCGCAGCCAAGAGGAGTGAGAGAAGGGGAAAGAGGAGACAGAGGAAGGGAAGCAAGGAGGCCAGGTCACTGAGGTTGACCAGGTGCAGGTGGAAGCCCGAGCAGCTGCGTCATGTGTGAAAGGCATGGGGGGAATCCCTCTGCATGCCAGCCGGAGGGGACTTGTGTTTGTGGCTCATAAAGCTACCCCCAAGGAGCACATTTCCCTTTTAGAATGCCCCAGCCCTCCCTCACACACTCCCCGCAAGGGCACTGGCCTCCCTCCCTGCCCATGCCAAGGTACTCAGCAGTTGTGTCTAGGCCAGGACCCTGTGCCCTCGCCAGTACAGCCCTGAAGGAATCGTAGCCACAAGGGGGTTTCTGCATCTGGAGGAGTAAAAGCAGAGAGCAGTGGGAAATGTTCACCCCCCAACCTGAGCTCCCCCAGAATGAGAGCATCCTCCAGGCCGCAGCTCCCAGGACTCACCGAGCTGTTGCATTTCTTCCGGGGTGAATCCCGGGGCACAGATCCAAGCCGTGCACCGATCCGCAAAGATTGCATCAGGCATTTGGACTTCGGCAAGGTTGGCTTAATAGCTTCAAATTGTTTCCTGGGGTATGAGAAAGCGGCACCTCAGTGATCCTGGATTTAGACAGCTGCTGCCAGCTCCCTGGCTGAGTGCAAATGAAGGCCCTTTCCTCTCCGTGAGTGAGACCCCGAGGACTAGTAGCTCCTCTAGCTGGGAGCCATCTCAGAGCCAGTGCTCCTGCCCTGCAGCGCCACCTGCTGGGAGCGCCTGAGCAGCGCTCGAATTATGGGGGGAGAGTGGGGGTGCCCTTAGGGAACGTGGACAGACCTGGAGGTGCCAGGGTGTACCTTGGGCGGCTTCCTGTGCTGGCATCCTCTGCACTGAGCCCAGCTACAGCAGGACTCTCTTCTCCTCTCTGCCCATACCGCCTCCCCACCTTCTGCCCCGCTTCCTCCCCTCCCCCTGGCTGCCATCTCCCCCTGCACGTTACCCCTGCCTTCCGCCCCCTTCTCCTCTCCCCCTGACTGACCCCTTCCCCTGGCCGTTTGCCCCCCCACCTTCTGCTCACTCCTCCTCTACCCCCCCGACCTGCCCATTACCCCCCCCGCCTTCTGCTCACTCCTCCTCTACCCCGATTGCACCCCCGCCTGCCCATTTATTCCCCCACACCTTCTGCCCCCTCCTCCCCTACCACTGACTGCCCCCTCCCCCTGCCCATTATCACCCCCGCCTTCTGCTCACTCTTCCTCTACCCCCTCACCTGCCCATTACCCCCCCGCCTTCTGCCCCACTTCCTCCTCTACCCCTGACTGTCCCCTCCCCCTGCCCATTACCCCGCACCTTGTGGCCCCCCTTTTTCCTTACCTCTCTCGCTTCCACGGACCAACCCCTCATCGTGCCCTGGCTCCCTCCACAGGACAGCCGTGGCTGCTGTCACTGCTCTCTGCAGTGCCTGGCCCTGTGGCTGACCACACAGGGAGAAGTGAGGGGCCAAAACAAACCCTCTACACCCCTTCCCATAAGTCAGAAGTGGGGTAACCCCTAAAAGTAGTAGGGGACCCGCCCCCGGCCCTGAGTATGAGGCTGCAGTGGTAAACTGTTCTAGGGCTGGCTGCTCTCCAGTGCAGCCCTATCCCTCTGTGTGGTGCTACTCAGCTGTCTGGAAATGAGCATGATTCCTGGCGCGTGCTCAAGGAGACCTGGGAGCTGAGAGCTTTCCTTTGCATTCCATCCTGTGTCTCTTCCTCAGGCCTCCCCGCTGACACACTACAGGGCCACAGGGACCGTTTCCTGGAGCAGTTCAGAAAGTAAGTGCCCTGAATGCCAAGCCTGTCACCTTTGGCACTTATCCTTTGCATGCTGACTTTAGCTCAAAGCGGCTATTCCTAAGTTCCTTACTGGTTAGGTAACTCATGCCACTCAGACCTATTCTACAGGCAGGCTTGGGGCTGACAAGAGCCCCCTGGGTTTGAAATGAACCGTCTGTGGCTGAGAAACGAACAAAGTCCTAATTTCTGAGTCCCCTAGCTCACAAATGTTTATCCTAGAGCTGGGCTGGCCTCTTCTCTGCCCCCATGCTGTTGGCATAACCCATTGGCACTGAACAATGATTGCCTTATTAAATCCAAGGAGGCTTTTGGGCTGTAATGGCATTGTATGGGAGGTATCAGCCAGTGATTTAAAACCATTGAGCTGTGGTTTGGCTGCCATGTACAGTCATCACAGTGCGGTGAAAATATGAAGGTGCAGCCCATCTCCCCTGGGCTTTCCTGGAGTCTCGGAGCCATTTCCTGTAAAGGCCCTTTCGGGGCTAAGATAATCAGGGGTTAACAAGCTTGGCCGCTGGGGTTGGGGCTGGCCTCAGCCTGATGGTGCATGCATGCTGCAGCAACGAACACATTAGAAATGTGTTGCTGGGTCCATCAGTCCTTCTGCCCTTGGAAATGTACCGAGCGAGCGTTTTCTGTTCATTCCCCCTTCACCTTCCCCAGCCCGGAGGGAGGGGTAGGCTGTGATATCCTAAACGTTCCCTGCGGGGGACCTTATTCACAGGGGTAGGAAACCAATGAGGGAAGCAGGAAACTCAGGGGAGATGGATCTGGTGGCTGGCTCTTCAAGGATTTAGCTGGTAAATTCTTTCCCCTTCATTCTTAGTCTCAGCTGCTCTTTGCATCAGTGATGGCCCCTCCCTCCCTAGCTGTATGGGGGAGGGGCCCCACCCTCCTGGATTCACCTTTTACCAGTGTGTTCGCCACTTGGCTTGAGGCACATGTCCGGGTACTGTTCCAAGAAGCAGAGCCGTTAGCTCTCTTCCCAGGATCCCCATCTTGAGTTGTATGGCAAGATAGCGTCCATGTAACTGAGGTCAAGGGCTGCCTTTCCCTCTCTGCATGGGATGCCTGGTGTGGAGCCACAAGTGATGGGCTCTGTTAAATGAAGGGAGCCACCTGCATCCTGCGACTGCCTGGATCTGCCTCAGCCATCAGAGTCCCCTCACTTACGTCCCATTTCCTTCCAGGTTGAAAGATTTGTTCTATCGCTCCAGCAACCTGCAGTACTTTAAACGACTGATTCAGATCCCACAGCTCCCAGAGGTGAGACCCGAATGGCTTCTCTCTTGCCCTTGGGCACAGGCTAAGAGGGAGGGGCTGCAGTGACCATTGGCGTGACTAGGCAGTGGTGTCTAGTGGTTAGAACAGGGCCCTGGGAGTCAAGACTCCTGGGTTTTATTCACAGCTCTGGGCAAGTCAGTTAAACCCCAGCGTTGAATGGTGGGTGCCTGCAGCCAAGTCTTGGAAGCCATATTTGCACTTACAGGGGGATTGCTTTTCAGAGATCCCTACTAGAGCTGGGTGAAATTTTGTTGGTAAAGAATAAATTCATTGAAAAATGTACTGGGAGGCACCAACACTATTCACTAACTTGGCCATCCTTTATGCTAGAGAAGGGAGATGAAGCGCTGCCTCGTAGCATCGTAACGACCCCACTTGGGCTGCCTGGGGTGGTGCAGCAGGCAGATTTGGGCGCGTTGTGTCCCACAGAGCCGCTTTTCTCAAGATCCCGCCATCAGTTCTCCCTTTCCGCACTAGAATCCTCCCAACTTTCTGCGGGCCTCGGCTCTGTCAGAGCACATCAGTCCCGTGGTGGTCATCCCGGCTGAGGCCTCGTCCCCAGACAGCGAGCCCATCACCGATCTAGTGGAGATGGACACAGCATCACAACAGGTGAGCGCCTGGCCCCCTGGCATCAGTCTCTCTCTTTGAGCCCGCGATTGGCTCTGCCTATGTCTGGCAAGGTGTTCAGCTGCCAAGAGAAGTATGCCTGGCCCTTGCATGCCCTGCAGTGGCTCTGGGGCTGTATTGCCAGGGCTGTGATCTCAGGTCTCATAACATACTCAAGGCCTGGTGCGTGTTTGGTTGTATGACATATGGAAAAGCCAGGGCACTACAGGAAGCAGCATCAATGCTGCTTATTCCCATGGGCTTAGTACTGAGTTAGCGCCCTTGGGGATGTTGTGCTGTCTGGCTAATAAGACATAAAACCAAGAGTCGGTGAAGAAATCCCAAAAGGTAATTCTGGTGTCCTGGCTAGGTGATGACTGGTTGATTGCATTTGGCTTCTCCTGCGTTTCCCCTCGAGTTCTAGATCCACATGACATGCTTCATTTCCTGTCCTAATACACCAGCCCAGAGGTGGCTCCACTTCAGTGGCAGGCGAAGTGGTTTCTCCATCTCCAGTTAACATAATGATTTTTGGGGGTGTGGGTGGTATATACATACCCGTAAGGTTGTTTATTTAGGCAGTACCATTTGGAGCAGACAATAGATTCCCCTAGTTGCAGCTCTTGGGTTTGAGTCTCTGCATCTTGGGGAGTCTCCTGCACCAGGGTGGAGCACGGCCATTCTGATGTGGTGGCATTTTAAACTCACTTTGCACTAGGATAAATGACTGCCTGGCTGCAGGGCAGCAAATTTGGCCCATTGCCACTTGTAGTGGCTAATGGTGATATTTCACATGAAGAGAACAGGGGATTTCTGTCATGCCAGTAACTCCTTTGGCAGCTAGTGGTCAACTGCTTGTAAATGCAGCTAACTCTCACCACTACAAGTGCCTCATAAGTAGCTGCTCCGCTTGCTGTTCCAGACAGGGTTGGCCTTCTGTCCGCTGCAGTTGTCTGTCTGTCCCAGTCAGGCCCCATCTGGATCAGATTAGTTGCAGTACCCTGTTGTTTAATAAAGCAAGTAGAACTGCCCTAAGCTGGGTCAGGCTGCATAAAAGATAGGGGCCCATGGCTGATGGGAGCTGTCTGTCTGCAAGGGGAAGGGATATCTGTCCCTTAGAGGGCGTGGGGCAGCTGCCAATCTTGCTAACGAGTGGGATCCTGGTGTCTGGGGGAGGGGTCTGCCCTTGTGAGGGGGTGGGGCTGAGACGGGGGCGGGCAGGTGCCCAGTCCATGTGCAGTGTTTCTGGCCATGTGCGGGGCGGTGGTAGATTTGACTCCAGGGATCTGTGTTTGTTTCCCCCTCCAGAGCTTGTTCGACAATAAGTTTGATGACATCTTTGGCAGTTCGTTCAGTAACGATCCTTTCAACTTCAACGGTCAGAATGGAATGAACAAGGATGACAAGTGAGAGCTGGCTCAGGGGCCCCATCACTGCTGGTGGGGCATGTTCAGTGTCAGGGGAAGGAGCTGTGAATGCGGAAGCAAGGCGCGGTCCAGTTTTGTGGGGAAGGCCTGGGCCTCTCTTGCAGGGGGCACCCTGGGGTTGACGGGTGAGGGCTCTCCTGCCCTGGGGGTTCACCTGTGAAGGGTGCTGAGCAACGGGCCGAGCTCTCTGAGTCTGGGCTGGCTCTGCGATAGGAGCTTGATGCCTGGCCGTAGGCTGGAACCTGGGCGAGTGGGCTAGGAGCTGAAACACATAATCAGCAGCTGGCAATGTCCCCCGCACTTAGCACAGCGGAGCCTTGTGCAGCTCCTTGTGGTGTTATAGACAAGGAAAGTCTCCTCCAGCCCCACACACTTGCCCTTGCGAGCTGGCAGTCAGCAGCGGCTGGACCTCGGTGGGTCATTTAGGAACACGGCTTGCCAGACAAGATCGGCCCAGGGCTCCATCCAGCCCAGTATCCTGTCTCTGACAATGCACAGCTCCAGCTGCTGCAAAGGATAAAACCCTGAAAGAGGCAGTGATTGGATAGGCTCCCCCAGGGGAGGTTCTCTCCTAACCCCAGTAGTTAGATCTGCTCACACCATGAGGCAGCTGGGCTTAGATCCTTTCCAGCTATTACAGCTCTTCTCTGTATTAATGTAGCAGTCCAAGCCTTTTTTGCAACCTGTTTAGCTCTTGCCTTCAGTTCCATCTTATGGCAATGACTTCCACAGGCTAACAATGCATTGGAGGACACTATACTTCCTTTGAACAGTTTTAAATTGGCCACCTTTCAGTTCCATTGAATGCTCCCATGCTCTTGTGTTATGAGACTCAGGGAATAAAAGATCCCAACCTCCCTCCTCTGGACCAGTGGTTTTCAAATTGTGGTCCGCGGACGCCTGGGGGTCCACAGACTGTGCCTAAGATTTCCAAAGGGGTCCGCACCTCCATTTGGTTAGGAGTCCGCAAAGGAGAAATGGTTGAAAACCACGGTTCTAGACCATTCGTTAGTTTGTATACCCCCATCCTATCCTCTCCGAAAGTAAGTATCCTCACACCTTCTTGTCAACTGTCTGAATGGGCCATCTTGGTTATCACTACAAAAGTTTTTTTCTTCTGCTGATAATAGCTCATCTTAACTAATTAGCCTCTTACAGTTTGTATGGAAACTTGCAACTTCTCTGTATGTATTGTGACAGGGTCAGGCCAGATGGCTACAGGAGAGTGATAGAAGGCAGATATATTAGCCCCAAGTTAAGTAGGTCCCTTTTCCCTGGGTAAGGTAATGGGGAAGGTTCCAGAACAATCAGGAACTTTCTGGAAACATTTAAGGCAGACAGGCTGATTAAAACACCTACAGCCAATCAAGAGGCTACCAGAATCAATTAAGACAGGTAAGCTAATCAGGGCACCTGGGTTCAAAAAGGAGCTCACTTCAGTTTGTGGCGTGCTTGCGAGGAGCTGGTAGCAAAAGGTGCAAGAAGCTGAGAGTGAGAAGGCGTACCGCTGGAAGACTGAGAAGTACAAGGATTATCAGACACCAGGAGGAAGGTCCTGTGGTGAAAGTAAAGAAGGTGTTGGAAGAAGGCCATGGGGAAATAGCCCAGGGAGATGTAGCTGTCACGCAGCTGTTACAGGAGTCACTGTAGACAGCTTCAATCCACAGGGCCCTGGGCTGGAACCCGGAGTAGAGGGCAGGCCCGGGTTCCCCCCATGCCTCCATTCCCCCAACTCCCTACTTGATACCGGAAGAGTTGACCTGGACTGTGGGTTCCATCAGAGGGGAAGGTCTCTGGCTTGTTCCCCGAACTACTAGGTGGATCAGCAGAGACTGCAGGGATTGTTCTTCTTCCTTTTCCCCATGCTGGCCAGGGATGAGGCTAACTGAGTGAATGGCAGATTTGAGCCACGAAAGTGGCCAAGCTGAGGGCTGCCGTGAACCTCTGAGGCGAGCAAATCTGCCAATAAGCACATGACCCACCAAGGCAGAGGAGGAACTTTGTCACTCTGTGTGGGTGTATTTGTGTGTGTGTGTGTGTGTGTGTGTGTGTGTGTATATATATACTTCTTACTATATGTTCCATTCTGTGCATCCGATGAAGTGGGCTGTAGCCCACAAAAGCTTATGCTCTAATAAATTTGTTAGTCTCTAAGGTGCCACAAGTCCTCCTGTTCTTTTTGCGGATACAGACTAACACGGCTGCTACTCTGAAACCTGTCTCTTTCTAAGGCAAACAATTCTGTTCTTTCTCTCTCTCTCGATAAGAGAGCGTTCCAGGCTCCTGACCATTGCTCGTCCCTGAACCCTATCTTCTTCTGCAGTATTCTTTGAGACAGGGTAACCAGTGCTGCACGCAGGATCCCAGGGGAGGGCACCCCTGGGTTCATGTATTGGCCTCATAATATTTTTTGTGTAATTCCCATCTGATCCCCAAACCTCCTCTGCGTGGGGCGGCAGGGTCACGGGTTAAGGGGCACAGCATGGAGGAAGCAACTGGTGTCATTCTCCTTGCCAGGGACCGGTTGATCGAGCAGCTGTACCGTGAGATCAGTGCACTGAAGGAGGAGCTGGAGAACTTCAAGGCGGAGGTGAATGTATAGCCCATATTATTGACGTTAACCCAGTGTGCGGGCTGTGCGATCTGTGGCCAGCGATGTGCAGATCTTGGACCTCACTGGTGCGATCACTGTGTCTCGGGGCCGGGTCAGACCTGGTAGCCCGAACGTTGGATGGGAAACACGCAGGGCGTGGTGCAGCTCCTCCCACTGAGTCACACTGAACCAGGGGCCCAGCATGGCTCCAGAGATGCCACCTTTCCAAGACCGTGGGGCTGTTACTCTCCCAGTTGCAGAGACCATTCCTGTGCCCAGGGCTTGCACCAGGGGCGGTATTTCTGCTCTGCCACCTTAGGGAGGAGTCGGGTTTCCTCACTGTCCCAGGGACACCCGTGCTGTCAAGTGACAGCTGCTTAGACAACTCCGGTCAGGCACTGGCTTATGCCGAGTGCTCTTGTTTTATAACTCCCCACAGAATCCCTGCATGCTGAGTGGCTGGTGCTTTTGTTAATGGGTTTGTTAGGAATTATGGGCCTTGGGCACTTTGATTGGCTGGCCCAGATCTAATTAGCAACAGCAGTGTAAGAGCTGGGCTTCAGACTGCCCCTTCAAAGGGCAGCTGGCATCGAGGCAGCTGGGGCTAGAAGGATGTTTGACCCACCCCAGCCCACCTCTCCCACTTGGTGACCTGCAGAGCCATCGCCTAGGTGTGCAGCTGAGGGGGCGGATCAGCGAGCTGGAGGCGGAGCTGGCGGAGCAGAAGCACCTCAAACAGCAGGCCCTGGATGACAGCGATTTCCTGCGCACCGAGCTGGAGGAGCTGAAGAAGCAGTGGGAGGACACAGAGAAAGCACAGAGGAGCCTGACGGAGATAGAGAGTGAGGAGAGACCTCTGATCTGCTCGGGGGCTGCCCCCTGAGTCCCCAGCCCAGCCTCTTCTGCAAGAGAGGGGGGAGCTAGCAGCTTCTCCAGCCCCAGCCTCTATCAACAGGGAGCAGGGCAGGCTGGCTGTGGGGGGAGATCCTGACCACTCCAATCCCAGGCTTCCTCAGCAGGGGGCGCTGCAGGAAGCGGGGTAGGCTGGGTTGGGGGGCAGAGTTCCAGGCCACTCCTGTCCCGGGCTCTCTCAGCAGGGAGTGCTGTTGGGACCCATGTTCAAGCCGGAATGGCTGTAGGAATGGGGTCGCTCGTTTGCCCCAGTGAGATGGGATTTTCCTTTGGAGACGTCCTTGGCACGTGTGTTCGCAGGTCGCTCACCCCGTGGGTGTCTGTGTTGCAGGGAAGGCGCAGGCTAACGAGCAACGGTACACCAAGCTGAAGGAGAAGTACAGCGAGCTGGTGCAGAACCATGCTGACCTGTTGCGCAAGGTAGGGCCCAGTACCCCTCTCCTTCATTCCGCCCCTGCCAAGCCTCCTGCTGGCTTTGTGTCGGTTTCATGCCCAGGAGTAGCAGGGATCTGCCACTGTAGACACATGGGCCATTGTGCCCTGTGGGGAGCCAGCTTTGTTATTCCGGAGGCTAGTGGGCGAAGATCCCCCATGGGGAATCCCCTCCCCCTACACCACACCAGGGAACAGGATTTTGCTCTGAGAGCAGGATGGGGCAGAGGTGAGGCATCGGCCCTGTCCAGTGACTGGGTGGGTGACGAGCAGGGGCTGACGCAACTAATGAGTTCTTGCTGATGTTCCCCAGAACGCAGAGGTTACCAAGCAGGTAACGGTAGCGAGACAGGCCCAAGGTGATGTGGAGCGGGAGAAGAAAGAGTTAGAGGACTCCTTCCAGCGCATGAGCGAGCAGGCCCAGAGGAAGGTGAGTCGGAGTGTGCAGAGCGGAGCAGGGAAGGCCCAAAGCGTGGGAGTGTCAGCTGGGGGTGCTGGGTGGGTAGAGCCCAGCGTGAGGGAGTCCGTGCAGTAGAGATAGGTCTACAGTCTTGTGCCCGCGGGACGGTACAAGCGAGGAGTGAGAGGGGAGAAGGCTGCAGATTGGTGATGTGATCAGATCCTGAGCTCGCAGCTAAGGTCTCCAGTGGGTAACAAACAGCCCAGGGGCAGGGAGTGCCACCCTGTGATGTGCACACTCAAGGGTTACTTCTGCTCTGTCTGCAGACTCAGGAACAGGCAGAGGTCTTGGAAACCTTGAAGAGAGAGCTCACAGCCAGCAAGCAGGAGCAGCAGGCCCTCCAAAGCACTCTGAAATCCAGTTTGCAGGTGAGTGCATCAGTGATTTCCCTACACCCCTCCTGAATTTCCCCAACACCCCCCCCCAGTTTTGTGAACTAGTTACATGCCAATTTAGTGACTGTTTGGAAATTTGAATTGAAACTGAAACATTAATACACACTTTAAAAGCATATACAGTGTATGATAAAATATGTGTATCTGAAAAAGTATCATAGATTTGAAAAGTATGAACATAGACTAGCTTCCTTATACAGCTGTTGTTTTTATGACAATGTCAGGGCATTCATTTCGATGGTGTTGGCCAACCTAATAATTTCAAATGATTTGTAAGCAAAGTCTAAATGAGCTCTCCCTGACCAGCTAGTGATTAGCTGGGGCTGCAGGGGAAGGCTTCAGGACCAGATTGCATTTACATTCACACCTAATCTACCTAGGTATCCAGCAAACAGACCTGTGTTTCCCAAGTGATAGATTTTGGCTGGGGTTGGGTTACAAATCACTTGGATGGGGGGGAATGAAATGTTGTTCTAACTACATGAGTAAAGGGCAGTAGAACTGTACTTCGCCTGTGCTGATTGAGGCCATCAAGAGAGAGGGTGGGGACCTGTCCCTCTCCACTGTTTAAAGACAGAGCTCATTAGGCTCCATAGATAGCCTTTTGTTCTGTTAAGTGACCATTGCAGCTGAAATCACTGATGATCAGGTCTAAGTGACAGGTTTCAGAGTAGCAGCCGTGTTAGTCTATATTCGCAAAAAGAAAAGGAGGACTTGTGGCACCTTAGAGACTAACCAATTTATTTGAGCATAAGCTTTCATGAGCTACAGCTCACTTCATCGGATGCAAGTGCTTAGTCCTGCTGTGGGGACAGTGTTTCTGTGGAAGACACAGCCCAGAATTGCACTAGCTGCAAGGTTTCCCACACTGAGAGCTCAGCTGAAATCACTGAGAGCTGGGTGGAACCTCAAGAGACCAACTCACAGTGGCAGGTGGCAGCAGAAGGTGACTGCGTAGAGCCATTGGCAACAGAGTGGTGGAGTGAACGGTGGCACAACGAAGAGCAGTGGCCAGAGTGAACAGTGAGCAGCTGGAGGAACGAGCAGGGTGCCTTCTTGCCCCCCACCTGGGAGGTGTACTCACGTGAAAGCACCTCTGAACTCTGAGTCTCCACTGACCAAGGACAACATGGGTGAGTGGGGTGCAGTGGAGAGAAAAGTGAGGGGCACGTTAAATAAACATTTGTTTGTTGGACTATATTTTACTGACTTTGCTCCAGAATGCTAGATTTGTGACGGGGAATGGAAACTTATATAAATATGTTTCCTAGTAGGCCAAGATTTTTAAAATGCATTATTTGCCAAGGTTGTTTCTCACATCATTGCTATCTGAGAGGTCATTATGTTGTGGAGTTTCTGTACTAAACATTTTTTTTATTATTAATTTTTACATAAGAATGGTCCTACTGGGTCAGACCAATGGTCCATCTAGCCCAGTATCCTGTCTTCCAACAGTGATCAAGGCCAGGGGCTTCAGAGGGAATGAACAGAACAGGTCATCAAGTGATCCATCCCCTGTTGCCCATTCCCAGCTTCTGGCAAGCAGGCTAGGGACACTCAGAGCATGGTATTGCATCCCTCCCCATCCTGGCTAATAGCCACTGATGGACCTATCCTCCAGGAATTTATCTAGTTCTTTTTTTAACCCTGTTATAGTTTTGGCCTTCACAGCATCCGCTAGCAAAGAGTTCCACAGGTTGACTGTGTGTTGTGTGAAGAAAGACGGCCTTTAGTTTTTTTTTTAATCTGCTGCCTATTAATTTCATGGGGTGACTGCTAGTTCTTGTGTTATGTGAAGGATTAAATAACATTTCCTTATTCACTTTCTTCACACCAGTCAAGATTTTATAGATCTCTATCATATCCCCGCTTAGTCATCTCTTTTCTAAGCTGAAAATTCCCAGTCATTTTAATCTCTCCTCCTGTTTCTACCCCTAATCATTTTAGTTGCCCGTCTCTGTACCTTTTCCAATTCCAATGTATCTTTTTTTGGGATGGGGTGACCAGATCTGCACACAGTATTCAAGGTGTGCACGTACCATGGATTTATATAGAGGCAATATGATATTTTCTCTTATTATCTATCCCTTTCTTAATGCTTCCGAACATTCTGTTGGCTTTTTTGACTGCCGCTGCACACTGAGTGTTTTGTGAGATCCCTTTGTAGCTCTTCGCAGCCTGCCTGGGACTTAACTATCTTGAATAGTTTTGTATCATCTGCAAATTTTGCCAGCTCACTGTTTACCCATTTTTCCAGATCATTTATGAATATGTTGAACAGTAATCGTCCCAGTACTGACCCCTCAGGGACACCACTATTTATCTCTCTCCATTCTGAAAACTGATCATTTAATCCTACCCTTTGTTTCCCATCTTTTAGCCAGTTACCAATCCATGAGAGGACTTCCCTCTTATCCCATGATGGCTTACTTTTCAAAAGTCAATTTCAATTACATACATTTTTTGTTTAATATATATGTTTTTAGAAATTTAGACCTGTTATATGTTTTGGTGTAACTTGCATTATCCTCATGTTAAATTTGCATTATCCTAACAAAACATTTACTTTATTCATATCTCTTTTATATGTTGCAGGTCAAAGTGAAAATGAAAAGACAAAAAACAATACAACAATTTTTCCATTCAAAGGCCTCAAAAACTAACCAAGGTGAAGAACACATCAAGAACCAAGAATACGTCAACATGTCATCTGAAGGTTCAAGTGGTATATCTACATCCGACCAGCCCAAAGCACAAATACAGCTACCTATTGAAGAAACAGCATCTCCAAAACCTAAAGGCAGTTCCCAATGTTTGTCGGTCAAAGTGTTCCCATTTATTGAAGTTACAAAAGATGGCTACTGGTGCACCTCTTGCAAAAAGTTTACGAAGAAGGAAAGCTTTCCAATGGCATTTTGGGGTGTATATGTAGGAGTATTGCCAGCAGATCGAGTGACGTGATCGTTCCCCTCTATTCGACATTGGTGAGGCCTCATCTGGAGTACTGTGTCCAGTTTTGGGCCCCACACGACAAGAAGGATGTGGAAAAATTGGAGAGAGTCCAGCGGAGGGCAACAAAAATGATTAGGGGACTGGAACACATGACTTATGAGGAGAGACTGAGGGAACTGGGATTGTTTAGTCTGCGGAAGAGAAAAATGAGGGGGGATTTGATAGCTGCTTTCAACTACCTGAAAGGGGGTTCCAAAGAGGATGGATCTAGACTGTTCTCAGTGGTAGCTGATGACAGAACAAGGAGCAATGGTCTCAAGCTGCAGTGGGGGAAGTCTAGGTTGGATATTAGGAAACACTATTTCACCTGGAGGGTGGTGAAGCACTGGAATGGGTTACCTAGGGAGGTAGTGGAATTTCCTTCCTTAGAGGTTTTTAAGGCCCGGCTTGACAAAGCCCTGGCTGGGATGATTTAGTTGGGGATTGGTCCTGCTTTGAGCCAGGGGATTGGACTAGATGACCTCCTGACGTCCCTTCCAACCCTGATATTCTGTGATTCTATGATAATTGGTAAAAGTGGAGGAGCTTGGTTTGTCAAACCGGTCAGCAAAGCCAGTGCTGACAAACTACGTGAAAAGGCTGCAAAACACCAGGACTCTGGACTGCATCAACATGCAGAAAGCCTTATAAGCCCACTTTCAAAGCCAATTTTAGAAGTACTTAATGAGGCTGTTAAGAATGCTGGAGACACAGCACAGTTCATGTGAACAAACATGGCTGTGGCATCTTACTTTCTATTTAAGCAAGAGATACCACACGCTACAAACTGGAGGCCAATGTTAAGTGCATTGTCACTTGTTCATCCTGATGTTGAACACTGGTTCCGAACAAGACCAGCAAATGCTCACTGTCTTTCTGCAAGAAACTCAACTGACTGACTAGAAGCATGTGGTGCAACCGTGAAAGACTCAACAGTTGAAAAAGTGAACTCTCTCACCACATTCAAAAAATTTGCATACATGGCTGATGAATACACCAGTGCAAATGGGCATCAAGTATTAAGTCACTGTGTACGTTATCTTGATGTCAGGGGTAGGCCAGTAGATGCATTTCTAGATGTTCAAGTTATAGAAGACACATCAGCTGCATCTGTGACAACCCACATCTTAGAAGAGTTAAATGCTTGTCAGTTGGACCCCAAACAGATGGCTGCTTGTGCATTTGATGGAGGTGCAAACTTCTCTGGAAGACATGGTGGAGTACAAGCTTTTCTCAGAGAAAAGTGTAACCCTTATCTCTCCTATACACACTGCAGAGGCCATCTACTCCAACTAGCAGTAGTACAAGCTGCAGAATCTTCAAAAGACATTTAAAAAAGTTATAAATTTAATGTCTTCATTATATTCTTTTTTCAGCAAGAGTCCAAAAAGATTGAATATCTTGGAAAATATAGAAGATACACTGGACTGAAGTTCAAATTAGTCCAACCTGGGAAAACCCGCTGGACTTCTCATGAGCGATCCTTGGCTGTTGTCTTAAAATTACTCCAGCCATTATTACTGGCTTTGGAAAGTATCTACCAAGATGGGATGGATCTAAGTAGTGAGGCTGGTGGATTACTTTTGCTACTACGTTCAGAGAAGACAATCGCCATTCTCTCTCTTGTAAATCTACTGTTGAAACCACTTGGGTCATTAAACAGTGCCATCCGGGCATCTGCTACAACAGTAGTAGATCTTTGTCCAGCAATAGAAGCTACATTTGGATCAATCAGAGAGCTATGATTTAATTGGGGATCGGTCCTGCTTTGAGCAGGGGGTTGGACTAGATGACCTCCTGAGGTCCCTTCCAACCCTGATATTCTATGATTCTATCCATTGAAAAAGTACTGGAAGAAGCAAAGACTTCAGTCTAGAAATTGACTAATGAAGGCATTTATATTGAATCCTTAAGTGAAGAAGACAGAAGTGTTTAAGACAACTGAAAAAATACACAGACTTGATTCTTAAAAATCTACAACAGCGACTTCTAGGTTCTGCTCAACCTCTGCATAGCTTTTACAGATCCATATCCTATAAAACACCAACAGCTGAGTGGAGTGAGGCACTGCCAGCAATGGGGCTGCCATGTGCTCAGGACAGAATAGAGAATTTGAACACAGAGTGGAATATCATACGACGAATGAATGAATATTTGACTTCAACTTCTTTTTTATCATCACTAGTGGCTCGACCCGATCTTTGTGCTCTGTTTCCTGGGATGAAAGAAGTAGGAATTCATCTCTTGCTACTCCCAGTCACAACAGCTACAGCTGAGCGTTCTTTTTCATCATTTAATAGAATTTTGTGTTCTGAAAGAAGTCGCCTGCTGCTGATCATGTGAATGAACTAGTGAGCATATCAATTGAAGGAGTGGAACTACCGGACACACGAGAAGCCACCAAAGATGAACGCATGGCATTCCAGAAGTTCATTAACAGAGTTGTGCAAAATTGTAACAAGAAACCAAGAAGGATGTAGACGTAGTGCTTCATAGAAGGCTTGAGTAGCCAACTTTAATTTGTGTGATGATTTTAAAACATGAGTTAAATCTAATAAAATGGTCATGAAACATTTTTCAGTTTTTACTATGGTGCCATACAGCCCACCTTCACCCTCACAGTCTCACCCCTCATCAGCCCTGACAACCCCCCCTGTAAATTCGAACCCCCCCCCCCCAATTTCAATTCTTGGGGAAACCACTGGAGCGCGCGCTTCCCCCAGTGAGATCTCCCTGGCTGGGAGCTTGCTGCTTATGGAGCAGCAGTGGAAGTGGGTATTTTCTGGTAAGTCTGGGTGTGCTCAGCCTGCCGGCGGGACAGGCTGGCGTCACACTGCGTTGGAGCAGCGCCAGCTTCGCAGGCGGCAGGAACTCGCTGCCCCAGCACACTGGGCTCTGAGGTGGTTTAATTTTGGAATACAGTAGGGGAGGAGGGATCCCGGAATGAGGGTGCTTGGTCCACCCTCATCTTTTCTCTCCCCATTCCTCCCTCTGTTCCCTTTGCCCTGCAGTCGGAGGCAGAGCGTAGCACCAGGACAGCGGGCTTGGAGCAGGAGAGGGACACCTTGGTGGTGGCAGTGGCCCAGCGCAGCCAGGAGGTGGCGGCGTTGCAGGCCGAGCTGCAGCAGCTAAAGGACACTCTGGACAGCGAGAAGGAGAGCAGCAGTAAAACGCTGGAGACACTGCAGACCCGGCTGGGAGAGAAGGTACTGCTGTCTGCCAGTTTGGGGATGCCCGAGGTGGACAGCAACATGGCAACAGCCACACTCCATCCCCTGAGCACCCGGGCACCCTGACTTCCCCCAGTGCATTGGCAGGAGTCCAAGGGCAGCTCTTATGTGAAATGCAGTAGACCTAATACCGTGGAGCTGTGATGTGCAGAGGCTGCACGTCCCAGCATGCAGTGCTGTTGGACTCCTCCTTGCTTGGCTGCTCGGGTCAAGATGGAGCATTGCATGCTAGGAACTGATAGCCCCAAAACTCTTCTTCCTTAAATGGAAAGATTAGGGGAACACCCCATGGCTGTGGTGTTTTAGTCCCCTTCTGCCCCCTTTCCTCCTGCTGGAAGGAACTGGAGCCAGAGCAGCCAGGTACGGCCCTTACTCTTTCGATTACATGGCTCTGGCATGTCAGTGGGCTTGCCGTTCTTGACCAGAGCCTCCTGGGTGCCGGGGGGGCCTGGCTGGAGCTTGGGAAGGCCCTGAGCTCTCTCCTCTCTTTGTGTGTCCTTCAGGAGAGCCGTGAGCAGGCTCTTCAGCAGCGGCTCCTGGACGAGCAGTTTGCCTTGCTGCAGTGCACGGTGCAGGAGGCAGAGCAGATAGTGCAGGACTCCCTGAACCGACTCGATGACCCCACCCACATCAGCTGCACGAGCTCCGCAGGTATGGCCTAGCTGCCTTGCCGTAAGGGTTGGGCTGGCTCCTCCCTCTGTTCTGGGTGTATCCAGCTGCACTGACCTCTGGCTGCTCACACACAAGGGGCAAAAGCTCGTATTAATTCAGGATTGGGTGCCATTCAGGGGGAACCAGCCCAGAATTCAGTCTCAGCGTTTGGCTAGCCACTTGCCTCCCCTAGGAGCTGCTGAGGATAAACCATCGGGATTGCTCCCTGGCAGCTAAACTGGCCTAGAGCTAGTGCCACTGACTGCAGCTTCCGGGGTCATAACCCCACTCACCCTCACTCAGGCAGTGCTTGGCCAGTGCCAGGTATTTCAGAGGTGTCTCTCCAAGTGTTCCATAGCTCTGGAGTTGCAGTAGAGTGTGTGTGCACATACAGACCCGTGTGCGTCCAGTAAACTGAGTCAGTTACGTTCGGGTGTGTCCCAAGGAATCATTTGCTTTCCCTCCCTAAAATCTTCAGCACAGATGAGTGCAAAGGCTACTCCTGGGGTAATTCTGCACCCCTGCATATGCGCAGAATTCATGTCCCCTGCAGATTTCTTTGCTTCCCTGCAAAAAAAATGACTTTCTGACAGGGAAGCAGCAGGAGCAGTCACGCCCCACTCCCTAGCTGTACAGGTACATCGTTTCAGACACCCGGAACAGCCAGTGGAGAGGTAAATCACCGCAGGGCTGGGGACACCCCAGCCAGTGGCTCCTACCCTGAGCCAGGATCAGCTGCTAGTCTCGCCTGGGTGGACGGGACTTCCTCTTCCCCTGCAAGGAATAGCTAGGGCTGTGTCAGACCCACCCCCAGAAACCTCTCCCAGCTCCAGGAAGTTCAGCAACTTCCTGTTTGCTGCCCTCATGTCTCCTCAGCTGCAGGGGGAGGGGTCACTGTATGGGGAGCTGCTCCCCCATCCATCCAACCCCCATGTATCCGGACCTCCCATACCCAGACAGCCCCACCAAGCCTCGCCCCTTACACCCAGAACCCCTGTAGCCCTCTCTACCCGAACCCCACCCCACGGAACCTCAACCCCTGCATCTGGAGCCCCCCTGCACCCAGACCCCCTGCCTCCTGACCCCCAACTAGCTGCACCCAGACTCCTACCCCATGAAGCCCCACTCCCGCAACACCCAAACCCAGCTGCTGAGACCTTCATACACAGACCCCTCCACTGAGCCCCAGCCACCTTCACCTGGGAGCCCCTGCAGAGTCCCATTGCACCTGTAACCCCCCCATCCCCCAGTGAGCCTCTGTGCATCCAGATCCCCCACACCTACACCCCCAACTGAGCTGCCTGCCCCCAGATTGTCCCACACGGAATCTTCTCACCCCACACCTGGATCCCCCTACACTGAGCCCCTCCACACTTGGATCCTGCCTGGCTGAGCCTGCCTGCCCCACACTTGCTGCACCTGGCGCAGAGGACAGGACCCCAAGGTGTTTCTGGGTCAGGTGCAGGCTTTGTGCTGTGTTAGGGTCGGGTGCAGCCTCACTGCTGAGTCCGTGTCCGGGGGATGGGGGAGCTACAGGGTGATCTTCCACCTACATGCAGCCAGTGGCCTGTGCTCCCCACTGCCATGCTGGTGCCTCTGCATTTATTTATTGACAAATAAAACTTGCAGAATTTTAAAATATTGTGTGCAGAATTTTTATATTTTTTTTGGTGCAGAATGCCCTCAGGAGTAAAAGGCATTTGCCTGGCAGGAGGGGGCTCCGGCCATAGTGTGGGGATTTGGCTGAGGGCAGAAATCGGGAAGCCAGGAGTAGGGACTGGGTTGGGAGCTCTCAGGAGCCCTTTGTTCATATTCTGCCCCAGCCTGCAGGGAAGGTTGGGATGACCGCCCTTCCTGTGATGGAGTCTTCCCCCCCACACACACACACACACTGGGGAGCCCTGCCAGAGGCGACATCTTCTCAGGGCTCCTAGTAACTCTTCTGGAGAGCAAACGTTTTGCCTTTGGAAAGGACCCAAATGCACTGAAGTCCAGTATTCCCAGAGGTGGCCAGACTCCCTGCAGGCCTTTCCCTTTGCCCTCGCTCCAGAGCGCCCGCACCGAGCGCTGTGCTCTGCTCCAGGGGGTGGCAGGAGCAAGATGCTGCCAGCTGGCCCTGCCGTGCTGCCTCCATCTCCGCTGGTTTTGAGGGGGTTTCGTTGTGTAACTGGGGCAACGAGTGACTGGGTCCCAGAGCCCAGCCCCTCTGGACAGCACTCTCCATCGCTCAGTCGGGGGCTTAGAGTAGCTCAGGGGCAGGCTCTGCCGGGAGCCCCTTGGGCAGGTGTTGGCAGCACGCGGATTGGCAGGGGGTGAGTCTGTGTGTAGCCCCGGATGCTGTGCAGACTGCTGAGTACCTTGCGGGTCTCTCTTGTGTGTGCAGATTATCTCCTGAGCAGAACACTGGCTGCCTCCGACTGCATAGAGCGGCTTCAGGGCGTGCATGGCAAATACCTTTCCAACCGCTCAGGTGAGAGAGCTGCCGGGGCCCTGAGCCCCCTCACTGTGGGCTCACCGTGCACCTTCCTCTGCACGCCATCGGCAAGGGCTACTCGGGGCTGAGGAGTGCTGGCAGAGCAAACTGTGGGGGCTTCCACAGGGATCCAGCGTCCCTCCAGAAGATCCCATCCTCTCTCCTTACGGATGTGCCAAGCCTCAGACCCCGCAGCCCACAGGCCAGCCATGTGTGTGAGGGACACAGTGCCCCCTCTTGGAGCCCTGCACTCAGCGTGTCACACCAAGCACTTGACCCTTCCCACAGCACCCAAGAAGCAAAGCAACAGCAGCCCTTGGCTCCCCTGGCCGCAGCAGGGCAAGAGCGAGCTCAGCTCCAGTGCAGAGTGTGAGAAACTGAGTCCAGAGGGGGCTGGGCTGTAGTTCCCAAAGCCATAGCGGTGCCAGGGTGCAGTGAGGCCGCATGCACTGGGGCTGCACACGCCCTCTGTGCCTGTACTGACCTGATACTGAGGCCAGCGTGTGCATGCATGGCTGCTGCGGACATCGTCCTGGGAAGGGGATCTCTGAGCTGCGGTGAGTGAGGGCTCAGGGCTGGGTCTGCGCCTGCGCCTGGCTCTGGTGCCCTGAGGGAGTAAGGAACAAACCTGCTCAGCTCCCTTTGAATCTGACCCTCTCAAACCTGCAAGTCTTGTTTGCCCAAGGGACTGAGAGGGCAGCGATGGGGCTGGCTCAACCGCTGAGGTGGCCAGTGACTTAGCAGGGGCCGTCTCCCCTTCTGACTCCCTTGCCTGCAGATGTAAGCAGCCTGCTGCCGTGCGTGGCCCTATTTGCCCACCTCATCAGTGACACCATCTTGCAGGGCAGCGCCACCTCCCACATGGTCCCTATGGAGCCTGCTGACTGTAAGTATCCCCGCCAGGGCAAGGGGGCTGGGGCTGTTCCTGCTGCGTGCTCCTGCCTTCCTCAGCCAGCTCTTGCCTTTGTGGCCTGGTTTCAGTGCTGTCAGAGACGTGTAAGCAGTGCGGGAGCGAGGCCCTGCGCTACCTTGGTGCCCTGAAAGACGAGGCCTCCCTGGGGGGCGCTGACTGCACTGCCGTGAGAAACTGCCTGAGCCAAATCAGCGCCATCGGAGAGGTGAGAGGGCTGGAACGAGGTGGAGTCAGACCCCTCTCTGGTCAGGGGGCCTGTTGCGTATTGAGCAGCTGCAGCCTAGGACAGGGCCATAGGAGACTGACTGCTCCAGAGTGGGCCACAGGCATGGTTGGGAGGATCCCTCTGGGGCGGGGGCGAGGGTCTCTGAGAGGGGCAGACCCTGGAGGCTGTGGAACTCCTCAGGAGATACGGTCCAAAAGGGGAACTCCTGGGGTATGCATCTGCCCTGCTCTGTGCCCCGTTGGGGTGGCTGCCCTGGCAGGCTGGGGGCTGTGTCAGTGTGTGTGGCCTGCTTTTTAGCCCTCCGCTGCCCCTTCCTGCTCAGGCCGTTCACTCTCCCGAGTTCTCCTCCCAGGAGCTTCGGCCCAAAGGCCTGGACGTTGAGCAGGAGGAGCTGGGGGACCTGGTGGACAAGGAGATGGCAGCCACGTCAGCCGCTGTCGAGACAGCAGTTGCCAGGATAGAGGTGAGACAGGAGAGTGGCTGGGGGAGTGGGGAGCTGTTCCCTTGTCTGGCTTCACTCCCAGCAACCCCTGCTCTGCGATGATTCAAACCAGCAGCCCCGGGGTCACCAAAGTAACACAGCAAGTGCCACGCAGATGCCACAGGGCAGACTCCAGCCAGTCAGCAGCCCACACTGAGCAACCGAAAGCTGCATCACCAGGAGCCTCCCAGATTCCTGCTTGTCTCAGGAGATCGCTGACCAGCCAGACATGGAGGGCAGCTGCCTGGCAGCCCTCAGCTGTGGTTGTTGCAGCCAGGTGATGTCAGTGGCTGGAATCTGGTATGTTCCCTTGTGGGCCCGGACCCACTGTGGCCCCACAGGCTAATGCTGCACTGGGAGAATCGGAGCCATTGAAGGGCTGCTCTAGACCCATCTCCTGTCCCCTCGAGCTCTGGTCAGGTGTGCAGCACGGTGCCAGCAGCTCAGGACAGCGCTTGCAGATGGAGCTGTGCAGTAGGGCAGTGGGGTGAGGGAAGGCGGCTCGCAGGCCCTTGCCGTGGGCTTTCAGTCACAGCGCCGGGAGCTGGTCCCCGTGTGGGGTGATAGGGGCGCTGTGGTTGGGCTTGGTGATCGGTGAGGATCTGCGTTGTCCTGTGTAACCAGGTGTCCGTGCACGCGCACACCCTGACCATGAGTTTCACACCATGGCTCTGTTGCTCTCAACAGGATATGCTGAGCAAGTCTCGGGCTGGGGACACCGGGGTCAAGCTGGAGGTCAATGAGAGGTAAGTAAAAAGTCAAGATCTACCCCGCTTGCTGTGTGCAGTCAGAGCGGCTCCATGGGCTGGTGCCATGAGCACAGGAACTGCAGGGTTCTAACGCCAAGCCCACCGCTGACTTGCAGGGGGACTGCAAACAGGGATTGTGGCCCTGGCCGGGTGCCCAGCATGGCTGGGAGGACTCCCGCCTGTGAAGCGCAGTGAAAGGGCTGATTCATGGTGAGCAACAGTAAAACCATTAAAACATCACAGTCAAGCAGTGAAAGCAAAGGAAGATGCTAAATACAACAGGGGGAGGGGTCAGCGGTGCTTGTAGTAAAGACAAAAATGCTTGGGGTTTTCCCACGACCTCGCTATGTTCCAGGGACAGCGGGGAGGCTATTGTGGGGAGTGTGCTCCTCCCACCCTACAGGCCCACCGCCCTGTGTTGCAGAGCTGGTACCACTGCGAGGCACATGGTATGCAAGCCCTGATGCCCACGCAGCCATGCAGGTAGCCATGGTCTCTTGTGCGCTGTTTGAGGGAGAGCCCTGTGTTTGCCGGCAGCACTGGCTGTGGGGCAGCTCCCCATGCAGGGCACCAGAACAAGGCCTAATCACCCTCAACCCAATGGGGAGTTCCACCCCGGGGGAACAAGCGCGCACCCTCAGAGCACCTGCCCACCAGAGCCCTTCTCACTCGCAGCAAGCTGAGGCCAGAGGGCACCGAGGAGCCCGTCGTGTAGGGAGGGTGATGTTGCTGGGTGCTCACCCTCCGAGTGGGCGGTGCTTGGGAGAGCTGTGCCCAGCAGAGGAGCTCCATGAGCTCTGTCTTTCCTGCCAGTTTAGCTGTTCAGGGAGGGGAGTCTGTGGAGCCGTGAGGGTGTGAATGGGAATTAGCTTTGTACCTAGTCATAGAAATGTAGGACTGGAAGGTCTTCTAGTCCAGCCCTCTGCACTGAGGCAGGACCACGTAAACCTAGACCAGCCCTGACAGCAGTTTGTCCAACCTGGTCTTAAAACTCCAGTGACAGGGATTCCACAACCTCCCTTGGAAGCCAGTTCCCTGAGAGTTAGAAAGATTTTCCTAATACCAAACCTAAATCTCCCTGGCTGCAGATTAAGCCCATTGCTTCTTTTCATTCCTTCAGTGGATGGAGAATGACTGATCACCGGCCTCTTTATAGCAGCCCTTAATGTATTTGAAAAATGTATCAGGTCCCCCTCAGTCTCCTTTCCTCCAGACTAAACATGCCCAGTTTTCTAACCTTTCCTCACACGTCAGGTTTTCTAAACCTTTGAGCATTTTTGTTGCTGTCCTCTGGACTCTCTCCAGTTTGTCCACATCTTTCCTAAAGCGTGGGGCCCAGAACTGGACACAGCGCTCCAGCTGAGGCCTCCCCAGTGCTGAGCAGAGAGGGAGAATTACCTCCTCTGTCTTAGATACAACACTCCGGTTAAAACATCCCAAAACGATATTCGCCTTTTTCACAGCTCTGTCACATTAACTCATATTCAGTTTGTGACTCACTCTAACTGCAGGTGCTTTTCAGCAGTGCTGCCACCTAGCCAGTTATTCCCCAGTTTGTAGTTGTGTATTTGATTTTTCCTTCCTCAGTGCAGTACTTTGCCCTTGTCCATATTGAATTTCATCTTGTTCATTTCAAACCAGTTCTCCATTTTGTTTTGAATTCTAATCCTGTTGTCCAAAGTACTTGCAACCCCTCCCAGCCTGGTGTCATCTGCAGGTTTTATAAGCATACTCTCCTCTCCATTATCCAAGTCATTAATGCAAATATTGATAGTACCAGACCCAGGACTGACTCCGGTGGGACCCCATTAAATATGCCCTCCCAGTTTGACAGCGAACCATTGCTAACTACTCTTAGAAACGACTTGCTTACAAAATCAGACATGAAAATACAAAAGTGTCACTGCCGCACTAGTACCGGGAAATTGTTTACTTTCTGCTTTTGTCTGTATGAAATTTTAGTCTGTACTGACTTCACTAGTGCTTTTTATGTAGCCTGTTGTAAAACTAAGCAAATAACTAGATGAATTGATGGACCCCTGGAATTCCTCTGCGTACCCCCAGGGGCACACGTACCCCGGTTGGGACCCACTGCTCTAGTTTGCTTAGGAGAATGTCATGTGGGACTGTGTCAAAAGCCTGACCCAAATCGAGATGTATCAAATCTACTGCTTCCCCATACCCATTAGGCCAGTAACCCTGTCAGAAAGGACATTCGATTGGTTTGGTGTGATTTATCCATGACACATCCATGCTGGCTACTCCTTATAATCCTAGTGTCCTCTAGGTGCTTACAAATGGATTGTTTAATAATTTGTTCCAGTATCTTTCCAGGTATTGAAGTTAGGCTGACTGGTCTGTAATCCCCCAGGTCCTCTTTGTTCCCCTTGTTAAAGCCAGATGCTATATTTGCCCTTCTCCGGTCTTCGGGGGGCCTCTCCTCCAGGAGTTCTCGAGAATAATCCTGATGGTTCCATGTTTGCTTCAGCTGTTTCCTCAAGTGCTCTAGGATGAATTTCATCAGGCCCTGCCAACTTGATTACTTCTAAGTTAGCTAAATATTCTTTAGCCTGTTTGTTCCCTGCCTTCTTGTGAGCTGCCTTTCTCTCTTGCAGGATTCTGGGCTCCTGCACGGACCTGATGCAGGCTATCCAGGTGCTAGTCCTGGCTTCTAAGGACCTCCAGAGGGAGATTGTGGAGAGCGGAAGGGTAAGCAGGGCACTCGCTAGCGTGCACCCACTGGGAGAGCTGCTGCTGGCAGCCCCATGTCAGCCGCTCCGTGGCCTAACACAGCGACTCCCAGCCTTCTCTGGCAGCTGGGGCAGATTAGGGTCTCCATAGTAGCTGGAGGCCACTAATTCAGAGCGCCAGAGAGAGGTTTTTCCTCAAGATCTCGGAGTATGAGCTCTACACGCCCTGTAGCTATTGAGCCAGCTACCGGAAGTTTGGGCACCAGCCGGGAACCTGGCTGTTAGTGGAAGCCCCGAGCCCAGAGGCACTTTCCAACATGGCCAACTTCAGGCTCCAGAGACGTTTGGGAGGGATCCAGTTCCCATCAGAGCCTGTCCCCGCCTCTGAGCTGTGTGGGTCCGGACCTGCCCTGCAGCTGTGGGGCTCCACACTCTGCTTCCCCAGCCATAGCGGGTTTGAACACAATTGAATGGAATGACCGCAGAGCCAATAGACACTTATCGCTAAGGGAGTGATGGGGAGTCTAAGGTAGCAGCCGAAGCAGCTGGGGGTACCAGTGCCAGCCTCTGGGAATCGCTGGCCTAGGACACCATGGTCTTTCCATGGCTGGCAGCATCCTTCAGTTTCGGGCGAGGTTCCCCGGCTACATTGAGTCTCCTGTTGTGAGTGGCAGTGGGGCATTCGGGGCTGGGTCCTGCTCCTCTGAGCCATGGCAGTGACCTCCCTGGAGAAGCGAGGAGAGGTTTGGAAGAGGAGAGAAGCAGATCCAGGGGATGGGGTGGCCAGGAGGGCCGAGGGGAACAGGGGGAGCAGAGTGGTAGGCCAGGGTGGGCTGGTCAGAGAGCCAAAGGCTGTAAACCCGTCCCTGCTGCCGCGGAAGGGCTGCTGTCTGTGGAGTCCTCATTTCTGGATCCGTGTGTCTGGGACATAAACCCTGCCTGGGTTACTGCTCAGCTTCTTCCACAAACCTCTGCACCAGCTGTTCTGGGAGCTCCTCGATCATGGTGGTTCTCCCCAGCCTGGTCATCATCCCGGCAGGTTAGGGACAAGGCAGGGCTGGCTACGGGCCAGAGTGACTGAGCGGCATCTGCCGCTCCCTGGCCTCCCGTGCATCACCCTTGGGCCTTTCTCCTCCGAATGACAGGGCGCAGCTTCCCCCAAGGAGTTCTACGCCAGGAATTCCCGCTGGACGGAGGGCCTGATCTCCGCCTCCAAAGCTGTGGGCTGGGGAGCCACCGTCATGGTGTAAGTACCCATTGGGGCAGCGGCGGCTTCGCATTGTGAGGACTGTGAGCGAGACTCCGGGGGTCTGAGATGGGCGGTGAACATGTGAAGTTACGGGGAAGTTCAGTGCCAGTCCCGGCTGAGTCCTTGCCAAGAGTTCCCATGTGATGCCCAGTGAACTGCTGCCAGAGAGCTGGGGGCAGGCCTGTGCCCTGCTGGTGCCTCGACTCTGGGCAAGCAAGACTGGGGAGCTGAGTGCCACAATGGCATCCCCTTGCCCAGGCTGGTGGGAGAGTGGGTTGTTTGTTGTAGCCTGCACACTGGGGTCCCAGCCGCTCCCTCTGCTGCCTTCCACAGTGACGCTGCTGACCTGGTGGTGCAAGGGAAAGGCAAATTCGAGGAGCTGATGGTGTGTTCTCACGAGATCGCAGCTAGCACTGCCCAGCTGGTGGCTGCCTCTAAGGTAGGAGCTTTGCCCAGCCGCTCTCCTCTGTATACAGCCCGGTCTTGTGTGTGGGGTGCCAGCTGGCTTGCCTGCTTGGAATGGGGCGGCTCCAGTGGTGGGGATGGGAGGAGTGGCCAGTTTGCAGCAAGGCCCTCTGTCTTGGAAGCCCAGCTGATACCCCTGTGGACTGTTGCTCGCTCCTGCATCCATGATCTGAGCACGGGAGCTGACCAGGGAAGTGAGAGCACCAAACCCCCCCCCCCCCCCGAAGTGAGCTACTTGCAATGGGCCAAAACTGCCTCCAGCAGTGGCCACATCTCTCCTGAGGGTGTGGTTATGTGTCGTGGGAACAGCCCCGGGGTGGGCAGAGCAGTGCTGCCCCAGCAGGAGCTCCAGGTACTTCCTGCCTGTAGGGGGAGCAGGCCTGCTGCTGCATGCCCTAAGCCGGGAAGCACGTACTCTGTGCCAGCAGACGGAATGGGGACAGAGCCTCCTCCCCCTGGGTTGTGGGGGGCGGGGCTAGTGGTACGACTCCTCCCACGCAATCCTTGCTCTTGGTGAGCGATTCTCCCACACACCTGTGCAAAGAGGAGGCTCTTTATGCCCTCCCCCAACCAGCTCAGTGGCAGGCCTCAGTCTGGCCCTGTGTGCTAGCCACCAACATGGCTTTGGGCTCCTGGCAGCCATAGGCACAGAGCACATGCTGTGCTGTGCTCACATGGCCCCTGGAGCCAGCCCAGCAGATGGATTGTTTCCTTTCCTGGCCCATCCCCTGCGTGAGGCGAGTGTGACCCTTCTCTTTGATCCGGCAGGTGAAAGCAGATAAGGACAGTGCTAACCTGGCCAGGCTCCGGCAGGCATCGCGAGGAGTCAACCAGGCCACCGCCGGGGTGGTGGCCTCCACCAAGTCAGGGAAATCTCAGATTGAGGAGAAAGGTGAGTGCCAGGCCCGTCTGGGTGGGGGAATCTCTGCCCAGCTTCCCTAAAGGGCTCGTCACTTCTCCAGCGGCTGTGTAGATCAGTGCCCCTCCCATTTCACTGTCTCCTTCCATTCGCCCATCGGGCCCATCCTTCATCTCGGTGTGCCCCCTCCTAAGCGCGTGCTTATCCGTCGGCTGGGGAGCCTGCTCGGCATTCTCAGCACAGTGTCCGGGGGAGTCCTGGGCACTGGTAACAGGTACAACTTGTCTGTTCTTCCCCCACAGACAGTATGGACTTCTCCAGCATGACACTAACTCAGATCAAGCGCCAGGAAATGGACTCTCAGGTCGGGACATCGTCTCTTAGGCTGGCTAAAGTCTGCCCCATTGTTTCTGGCCTGTCGAGGGTTAACAAGGAAGGGTTTAGCAGACAAACACGCTGCTGGGGAGCTGAGGCTGGGGAAGAGTCCCAGAGTGGGCTGGGGATGGGAAGGTGTGTGGTGGGACATGGGAGGAGAGAAACCGGGACTAAGGCACAGCTGCTGGCCTAGGTGATGAGAAGACGTTCCCCTTCCCTAGGTACGAGTGTTGGAGCTGGAAAACCAGCTGCAGAAGGAGCGCCAGAAGCTGGGAGAACTCCGCAAGAAGCATTATAAGCTAGCAGGCGTGGCAGAGGGCTGGGATGAGGACGGTAAGTGCCCGGGGATGGAGCGGGAGGGAAGTGTACCGCCTGAGCTCAGCGGGGGGTGGGAGGGGCAGGAAGCAGACCAGCTGGGAGGATTTGCTCCCTGCCTCTTGCCCTGGTACCCTGGAGAAATCTGATACGAGCACAAAGGCAATGAGATGTGAGAGCCCAGGCAACAGCACCACGGCCTTTCCTGCAGCATCTGTCCCTGCCGGAAAACTCCCGCCCTGGGACACAGGGGGTGGGGATCAGTATCCCACAGTCTTCATGGAGGAAACTGAGGCAGAGAGGTTGTGGTTTGCCTAGGGCCACCCAAAGAGTCTGAGCTGGGAGTAGAACCCAGGAGTGTCTGCGTCCCTTGCTTAACCCACTAGATGGCACCTCTAAATTACACCGCAAAACAGACTCCCACTAGGAGTGCTGTGGGAGCTGGCGCTAGGGGGAGCTCCCGGCTACGCCAGCCCAGCCTCTCCCAGCAGGGGGCGCTGTGGGGAGCGGGGCAGGGGCGGTGGTTGAGGAGACCATCCATTTCCTCTGAGGAGGAGTCCCTAGCGCCGGGCAGGAATAGTATTTGTTCTCTTCTAATGCCTGGGAGTCCCAGTCCCAGAGCAGGCCCCCCCACACCAGGTGCTGCACAAACACGAAACAAAAAGATGGTCCCAAGGAGCTGACAGCCTACGTTTGTTCTGCCCACTCGGAGAGCCTCTGACCCTCTGTCCCCCTTGCTGGCGTTCCTCCCCCTCCAGCTGCAGAGTAGCTTCCCACGCCCGAATCAGCAGCCGATGGATGCCCCTTCAGTTGGCCGGGACCCAGCTTGGTGCAGCTCTTTCTGAAGATACAAAATAAACCGGTGCAAAATCCGACTTGAAGCACATGTCCTCTGCGTTCCCAAGGACCCTCCTCCAGCGCGCCCGGCCGGGCAGCCGCCCCACCCTCAACTGGGCAAGTAGAAAGTGCAGAGGCCTGAAGTGCCAGGAGCAAGGCTCCCGCAGCCACGGGACACAAGACTCTGCCCGCATGTTTAGTGCAGCTGCTTTGGGGACCGCCTGTGGGTTCCGACTGTAACCCTTGGTTCATTCTTTGCACAGACTCTGAACCGGTTCTGCCTCGGCGACGTGCCCTGGTGGCAGCAGCTCCCGTCTGGCTTTCTGACCCCACTGCTTCACCAGCCCCGTCAGTGCAGACGCTGGCCCGGTTCAGAGCCAGCGTCCCGCCAGACGGTGCCTGTGTCGCGCTGGGCAGGGCATGGAAATGCAACCAAGCCGGTTCTTCTGCTGGCGAGGCTGGGTGGGCTCTGGGCTCGGAGCTGGGCACACAGCCCTCCCCACCCCCACACTTCCTCTCCTACTTGCTGTTCTGAGCTGGCCCTGCACAGCTCAGAGCCCGTGGGGGCGTGCTGCACCCGTGGGGTGGACGACGAGTGCCTTTCACTGCTGGAAGAGGGCCAGCATGCCACAATAACACCTCATCCGCGCGTGTCTTACTGCACTTCAAACGGGGCCGTCCCAGGGCAGCCAGCCTCCCGCGGCGGGGAGATGCCAGCACGCAGTCCGTGGGAGCCCTGGTCCCTTAAAGGCATGTGTTAGACAGCCAGTGGGGGATGGAGTGTGGAGGCGCAAGACCCAGTCACTCCCCCAGGCTCCTGCAGGAAGAGAGCAGCACCTGAGTTACCACCCTGCTATTCCCCGAGCCCTCTGTGCCTCGGGCTGACAGCATGGGAGAGAGTCCACTGAGCTCCTAGCCTGGTCCCGGGAGCTGATCCATCCCCACTCCAGAGCAGGGAGCTGTCCCAGCCTAGTGCCTGGAGCAGATCACTGTGTTAATGCCAGCAATAAATCACTGTCAAAGGTGCTCCTGCCGCTCCATCACAGCCTCTGCCTTTGCCAGCAGGGAGAGTTACCTGGGCCGCCCCAGCGGGTAATACGCGAAGCTGCCCCACTGGCTCTGATCCCCGCCCAGTAGGAAGGGGACACTTGGACCCTGGCTCCAGCCAGCCTGCAATAGGGCTCTTCGGGGCCCCCAGCTGCCAGTTCTCCTCACTGATATGAGCAGCATGGCTGGTACAGACTGCAGGCGTCTGGTGCTGGACTGACCCTCAGTGCCCTCCGCTTTAGCAAAATGTAGGGGGGCTGCTACGGAGCAGAAAGCTGCTCTGGAATTTGGAACAAGCACGGTCCCCTTTGCTGCCTCTGTGCCCTCCATGCTGGCACATGGTTGGGCCTCTTCTGCGCACTGTGAGCCCGCGGGGGCAGCCCATGGCCCAGAGAGCTGCTGTGGGGTTTGCTTGGGAAGCGAGGGATGGGAGCATAGCAGTGACCCCTGGGAACGCCTCTCTTCCCTTCTAGACGGGGCAGAGGAGGCTGAAGACGCTTGGTGGCCTGTGTCATTTCACCCCTTTAGCAGCAGTGAATCCAAAGGCAACCGGGGTACCTTTTGGCTCCCAGGGATCTAAGCTCCCCCCGCCCTGGGAGCCCAGCCAGCTGCTCGGAACGTGGCCACCCCGTCATTTAGATCCCCACCCTCCATGCTCAGACAGCACCAGCTGGGGACGGATGGGGAGCTGGGCTAGCAGTAACAAAACGCTGTCCTGCTCTGCTAACAGGGAGGGGGCTTTCCGGTGCTGCCTCTCAGCCACTGCTGACAAAGCAGTCGGTGCTCCCTGCTGACACAGCCCGGCCAGACCTGCGGGCCGCACACTGGGCTGCTTGTACCCAGCTGTCAGCCTGCACTGGGGCAGTTCATGCAAATCTGGGCCAGTTTCATCCCATGGGAATCCCACTGCAGTGAGATGTGGAGGCAAATTTGGCTTTGAGTGTGTGTGGCTAGTCCCCCTGCCAAGGCTAGAGTCTGCGGGTCAGTGCCTGATGCATGTGGCCAGTTCCCTTCCCCCTGCCAGGGTGAGGGGCTGCGGGTCAGTGCCCGGTGTGCGTGGCTGGTCCCCCTCCCCCTGCCAGGGCTAAGGGCTGCAGGTCCATGCCCAGTCTCACATGCCTCTGGCCGGGATGGGGTTGCCACCTAGTTGGTCCCCAGTGTCTAGTTTGAAAACTAGCTGGTTCAAGCCGTGGCGATAGTTGGGCCCGATTCAGACCAGCTCCATGGAAGCCATTGCTGCCCCTGCCCGCCCACCCTGGGGGCTGAGTCTGTCCCCTGGAGCTATGGGAAGTGTCTGTTACCCTTGTCAGCAATGGCTGCAGCCGGGCCCTGGGACAGGTCTAAGCCAGGGGCTTTGGGAGAGGCTCTCTTACAGCCTGGCAGGCGAAACCTGCTCCCAGCAAGGCTGGGTCAGGCCAGTCTGGCCAGTAACCCGCCTTTTCAGTTAGGACTGACGTTTGTCCCTCCCGCAGCTGTCAATAACCCAGTCGCCACGGCACAGCCACCTCCAGCTAAGCTGACGGCCGTGGCCCAGCCCAAGCCATAGCGGGACAAGCCGGGACAGCTCAGCCGCTGTCCACGGTGGTTCTGGCGTGTAGCACCATGTGCCTCTCTGCGGCCCCATCATGTAGGAGAAAACAGAGCCCTGGCCTTCAGACAGGCAGCACGTGGGTCCGGGGTGTTCATCACGAGGGCGCCATCCCCAGCCCTGGATCTCTGACACTAAACACTGAACCTTGCTCCTGGCTGAGCCCAGGCGGCACTCCCAGCCCCCTAGGACTTTGTGTCTGGTGCTTTCACTGCCTCCGCAAGTCAGCGTGATCCACCCCCATTCCACGCCCGCCGCAGGCCAACAAACCAAATACAGCCCCGGCTCCAAGGAGCACCCTTGGCCTACAACTACCTCCAAAGCAATAAGAGCAGCAGCAGGCACAGCGGGGGGGCGTGGCTGACACTCCCTCCCCCCAGTGCGGGGTCCCACCTGGGCGGCTCAACCCCAGCTACCTCAGCTCTCCGGGCTGCAGCCCGCCCGGGCTGGTGACACAGGGACAGAGCCAGGAGGAAGAGCAGGGACAGGGGGGTTGTCAGAGGAGAAGGAGGGAGGCTGATGAAGAGGTTGGAGGGGGGGCCGATGGTGGGGTTCTGGGGGATTGTGGAGGAGTGGGGCTGACAGGTTCTTGGCAGGACAGAGGTGGGTTCTCAGCAGGATGGAGGTGGGGACTGACAAAGGGGTTCTGGGGGGCAGAGATGGAGGGAGCTGATGGAGTTCTCGGCGGGACGGGGCCAGGGTAGGCTGACAGGGATCTCAGATGAATCTCGGGGAAATCCAACATTTGTTTCCATGTGAAGTGACTTTTCCTCGTTTCTTTTTTAACTGTCCCGAGCGTGGGTGACCGAGCATCCCTGGGAGCAGGTCCTGGAAGCAGCTGAGCAGCTCACCGCACCGTCTGGCCCGCGCAGGGCCCCAGGCAGCCAGCTGTTTCCCACAGAGCTTTTAATTATTGTATGTGGGGAGGGGGTTCATCGTCTAAGGTGTTGACTGTGGTGTCTCAATTTTTAAATAAATCTTTCAGCCCCATGGTGGCGGTCGCTCTGTGGTGTCCCGGTCAGTCTGGGGTCCAACGGGAAGTTACTTGTTCGGGCTGCGCTGCATTTTCTGTATGGCTTCACATGGAATATTGTGGGCTGCTCCACTCACCCCTGCCAAAAAAAAAGCTACAGGGAAAAAGGGGCTCTGCGGCCAGGCATGCAGGGGTCTGCAGGGAGTCAGTGTGGCCTAAAGGAGAGTCACTGGCATTTGGGAGACCTGGGCTGTAGTGTTGGGTGACCTTGAGCAAGTCACATCTTTGTGTCTCTAAAATGGGAATCAGGATTCTACCCTCCTTTGTAAAGCCCTGTGATATCTGCAGATGAAAAGTCCTAGGTGATACTAGTATCCAGCCCTTATGTAGCAGTTTTCATCCATAGATCTCAGGGTGCTTAGCCCCATTGTACGGATGGGGAAACTGAGGCACAGAGCAGTGAAGTGACTTGCCCAAGGTCAGCCAGCAGGCCAGTGGCAGAGCTGGGCATTAAGTTCAATGTCCTGAATCCAAGTCCAGTGCTCCAGGCCACACTGCCTCCCCTAAGAAGTAGATATTTCTATATGTTCCTGCCTGGCCCCCTCATTGTCTGAGCACGAGACAGTTTCCATCTGGAGATGGAAAAGACTGGGAGAGAAGGAGAAAGACGTGATGAAACAGGTATGCCAGGTGCTCATATTTACCCTTCTAGTACAAGAGCAAGGGACACGGAACCAGCAAGGCAGCACGTTTAAAACTGATAAACGGACATTTGTAGCCAGTGCATCATTAATCTGTGGAACTGACTGCCACATGGACAATGAGGAGGGCCAGAGTTCTGTGAGATAAGGTACCAATGTACAAAGGCTATGAACACGCAGCCTTTAGCATATGAGCCACCCACTATCTGCCTGGAGCCAGGAAGCCTCCCCTCTGGGGAAGCTCCTTGCAGAATTGTCTTTGGGGTTCCCTGCTTCCAAAGCACCAGGTCCTGGCCTCTGTTGGAGCCAGGATCCAGGCCTGGGAGCGTTCTGCAGCTATTAATGAGGGGCAGCGGCCTCTGGTCCGTAACCCAGTGCCCCTGCTGAGTAAATAGCGGGGCTTCATTTGTTAGTTACAAAGGACACCCCGTATCTCCCCGCAGCTGGGGTGGCGGGGAGCCAGCTCCAGACTCTCGCCTCCCCTGCACTCTGGCCCTACCGGGTCCCTTCCTCGCTCTTCTGTTGCATCCTTGCTCCTGGGGTTTAGCTCACACCTCTTGGGTTCTCTTCCAAGGAATCCTCTGGCACTGGACTAGCTGGGCCGCGTGAGGGCTCTTTCTAGCTGGGGTATCTCCTTGAGCCCGCAGGTTATATGCAGGCTCGGCTTTCCTTGGGCTTGGGACATTATTTCACCTTCTGGCCTAACCGCTGCAGGGTTTGAGTTGCCGCCTGTTTCCGGGTCTGGCTCACGCAGCTGTTGACTCCTGGCTGCAGGCATTGCCCCGAGGGCGCTGTGCGCTTCCTTCTCGCTGAACCTGGTACCAACATGAGGATTTCACCCCACAGCCAGGGAAGATCCCCTGAGAAAGGGACGAACCTGACAGTGCTGCACTGCACCCCCAGCACCCTGCCCTGCTCCCTGTCTCAGGAGAAACCCTTTGAAATAAGCACTGTCCAAGAGCAGGGAATTGGGTGAAAATCTCAGCACTAAATGAGTGGGGAAGGGCTGGCAGCAGAGACCAGGACACGCACTGAGGCTGATGTGCCACTGCTCATTCGTGGCACGGGTGTCCTTGAGCGGTGGGTGAAGAGGTGAGCAGGACCCACTGCTTGGAGCCCCCAGCAGGACGAAGGAGCCTCAGAGGGGCTGCTCCTCTCCCATTCGTAACCAGCAGCCGCTTCCAGGAGAAGCTGAGGGTGAGGAGCCGTGTGTCCTGGGGGTGAATGCTCAGCAGCATCACGCCCTGGCCTTGCCTGCATTTGCATTTCCTTCTTGCAGCACAGGATGTCCTGCAGCGGTTCCATGGGCCCCTCTGTTACTTGTACAGAGCCAAGGGCTTTGTTCGCCAGTGAGAACTTCCCCGTGTGGAAGGTGCTGGCTCCAGGCTGGAGCCTTCCCTTCTCCCTGCAGGCTCCGTATCGTTCCCTGTATTTAAGCCAGGGCGAGCAACAGCCGGTGCACGCAGTCAGGGATCCGCAGGATCAGTGCTCTGCCCCCAACTTTGGAACAGTCGCTGGGAGGCCCCCTTCACTGTGCCAGAGCCCGCAGGCATCTCACTCTTCCTCCAAGGTCAACCACACGGCTTCACCACCTCTGGGCTGTCAGCACCCCTGCTCCACCCCCCAGACACAGCCCTGCAGCGACCCATCCACTCAGGGATCCATGCACCTCAGGAAGCATTGCCAAAGCCAGCGGGTTTATGAGTGAATGGGCACACAGCCTCGGGGGAAGCCCTCAGGCTGGCCTAGAGCACAGACGGGTGAAGCAGAGCCTGTTCTGGTCAGCACAGAGCCCAGCCAGGCTGTAGTGACCCCCTTTCTGCAAGCTCTGCATCTCTGTCTGACCTTGGTCAGGCTCCATGTGAGAGCCCCCACCTCCTTCCAGCAGCCAACTCTTCTCCTCCCACTGCTGCAGTCCTTTGTTCTCCAGCTGGGGGCGCTACTCTGCCTCCCTGCAGAGAGGTGGGGAAATCTAGACCCCTCTGGGGCATTGGGTGCTGGGGGCACAGGCCTGGTGACTGAGTTTGCCATTGTCTTCTCAAATGCTCCACTGATACGGGGACTAAGGCCCAGCCAGCTAGTTGCCACCCAGATCCATGTCTCCTAGTTTGGTGCGAGAGCAGAGCCCCTTTCCCACCCGCACTGGGTAACCATGCAGCGAATAGGTGAAACTGAGGCACAAATAGGGCTCATAAGAGAAAATTCCTTCTTCGTCTCCCACACCCATAGACCAGCCTGGCACCTCCAGAACCTCCACTTTACCAGTCTGCAGTGCAGGATCCAGCACTGTCCTCCTGGGCTGTGCCAGGGGCTGGCAGTTCAGTGAATAATGGTCTCCCCTCTGCTGTGGGCAGGCAGGGCGGGGGCTAGGCCTCAGAGCAGCCTGGGCTGGACTCACCCCTTTCTTTGGCAGTTGGGAAGGGTGCCGCGGGGGGTTGAATGCATTAGGCGGCTGGCGGGAGAAGCAGGAAAGCGCAGTGAGTGCTGTGGGGTCAGGGTGGAGGAGAGGAAAGGGGCAGGATGGGGACTGGATACAGAGCTGAGACCAGGGAGCAGCCAGAGGAGGAGGAGGCAGAAATGCCCAGTGAAAATTCATGGGCGATGGAGTCTAGCGAAGGAGCCCAGCCCTCAGAGAACAGGGACACGAGGAAACTGAAAACTACACCTCCCATGAGGCCCAGCAGCACCACTTCCAAAGCAAATTAGTTTGGCTTTTGAGTGATCAGGTTTTCAACAAAAACCTATTTTTCCCCCCGCGGGAAGTGACGCTGTTTGCCAAAAATGTCACATACTTGACAGCCCCAGTTTCCATCAGAAACCAGTTTCAATGGAAAAACTTTGGCCAAACCTAATCCCTAGTTTATACAGCGCAACGACTGTTGGAGAAGAAAAAAATCACTGAACAACTGGACCAAAATTGTCAAACTCGGGCCCTTCAGGCCGTATGCGGGCCCTCAAATCCGGGGGCTGATTGTCACCGGTGCTGCTGCTGACAGGATCCAGCCGTGTGGCACGCCTGTAACCCTGGGTGCTTATTTCGGTGCCTAAACAGCCAAGTGAGTGCCCTGCTAAAGGTGGCCGCTTTTCTGCTGGAACTGCAGCCTTATGGCTGGGGCGCAATGGCCAAGAGGCAGGGTCATTTCAATAAAGCAGCCGACACGGTGTCTTGTGAAATCCAGCTTCTCTGCCTCATTCAGATGGAATGAGAATGTCGGAGACCAGAAAAATGGATGGCAGGGCACCAGCAGCAACGGCGCGTAGCCGAGAGCGTAGCACATACAGGAGCCCGGTATAATAATGCCTGCATCTGTAATTTTCACTCCATGCATCTGAAGAAGTAGGTTTTTACCCATGAAAGCTTATGCCCAAATAAATCTGTTAGTCTTTAAGGTGCCACCGGACTCATTGCTGTTTTTGAGAAATAAGGGATGACTCAGAGGGAGCCACCAGGCCATTAATGATCTGCAGTGGTTCTCAACCAGGGGTCTGGGGCCCCCTGGGGGGCCGTGGGCAGGTTTCAGGGGATCTGCCAAGCAGGGCTGTCATTAGACTCGCTGGGGCCCAGGGCAGAAAGCCAAAGCTCCACCGCATGGGGCTGAAGCCCGAGGTCCCGAGTACCACCACCCAGGACTGAAGCTGAAGCATGAGCAATTTAGGCTTGCAGGGGTCCCAGCAGCGGCCAGCTGCACTGGCTGCTGCAGAAGTCACAGAGGTCCCGGGAAGTCATGGAATAAGAACATAAGAATCTGTGACCTCTGTGACAAACTCTGAGCCGTAGTTATAAGAAAAGGAGGACTTGTGGCACCTTAGAGACTAACCAATTTATTTGAGCATAAGCTTTCGTGAGCTACAGCTCACTTCATCGGATGCTTATGCTCAAATAAATTGGTTAGTCTCTAAGGTGCCACAAGTCCTCCTTTTCTTTTTGCGAATACAGACTAACACGGCTGTTACTCTGAAACCTTAGTTATAAGATTCCACTGTGTGGTGTTACTAAGACATGTTCCAAGTCTGGGGAGTGGCCAAACCAGCTCCCCAGACACAAAGGGCAAGCTGACCCCTCAGCCAGGTGTAAACAAGCTCAATGGGCCAGCACCTGCGAAGTCACTGTTCTTTGGCAGGAAAAGGGACGAAGGCAAAAAATCTTCCTCTTAGCGAAGAAATAGCATAGCGGTTCCCCTCCATGCTCTCTGGCTGTTGCCAAGCTCCCAGCTGGGTGGGGAGAGACGCCCCAGAGGTTCCCTCCCTTTCCCACGGCCTTCACAACATGTGAAGAACAAAAAAGCAGCAGCATTGAACTAGGGAGATCCCAGCTGAAAGCAGCTCAGTCAGTCCAGCTCCTGGAAGATGTGGTGAGAGCGACTTTGCTTTGAATTTACCCTAGTTTGTTACGTTAGGCGTTGGTGGCATTTAACCAGTTCTGACTTTTAGGCCTCCTAGTTTTGACGTGAACACAAGCTCTCTCCTTGTAGGTAATAAACTCATTTGGCTGTTTTATCTAAACCAGCGTGTTTGGATTGAAGGGCTGGGAAGCTCCATTAGGGAGAACAGGGTTTGCGCACATCATTTCTTGTCATAAGATGACAGCGTTCATATGAGCTTGTATTGGCCAGGAGAGGGCTGGGCAGTGCAGGGTGTCATTTCTGGGGGAAGCCTGGGATGGGGAGTGTGCTGGGGTCACCTGCCGTGTAATTCAGGCTCGTGGAAGCCTGCCTGTGACGGCACACAGACATAGCTGAGAGTGACTTACGTGCTAGAGGCTGTTTGTGAGCAGCCCAGGAATGGCAACAACCACAGGTGCCGACTCCGTGGGTCCTCCGAGGCTGGAGCACCCACAGGGAAAAATTAGTGGGTGCTCTGCACCCACCGGCAGCCCAGCTCCCCGCCCCTCCTTCTCCCCCTCTCCCCCCGAGCCCGCCTACCTCCCAGCGTGTGTTTGGCGGCACTTAGCGAGCTCTGGGAGGGGGGAGGAACGGGATCGTTGCGCACTCAGGGGAGGAGGCGGGGCCGGGGACGTAGTTGGAATAGGGGCAGGGAGCGGGCAGAGTTGGGGTGGGGCCTCATGGAAGGGATGGAGTGGGGACGGGGCCAGCGTTACCAGCAGGAGAGAAAATAAACCTTTTGTAGTGATAATCAAGGTGGGCCATTTCCAGCAGTTGACAACAATGTGTGAGGAACAGTAGGGGGGGAAATAAACATGGGTAAATAGTTTTACTTTGTGTAATGACACATCCACTCCCAGTCTTTATTCAAGCCTAATTTAATGGTGTCCAGTTTGCAAATTAATTCCAATTCAGCAGTCTCTCGTTGGAGTCTGTTTTTGAAGTTTTTTTGTTGAATTGCCAATTTTAGGACTGTAATCAAGTGACCAGAGAGATTGAAGTGTTCTCCAACTGGTTTTTTAATGTTCTAATTCTTGATGTCTGATTTGTGTCCATTTATTCTTTTATGTAGAGGCTGTCCAGTTTGACCAATGTACATGGCAGAGGGGCATTGCTGGCACATGATGGCATATATCACATTGGTAGATGTGCAGGTGAACGAGCCTCTGATAGTGTGGCTGATGTGATTAGGCCCTATGATGGTGTCCCCTGAATAGATATGTGGACACAGTTGGCAACGGGCTTTGTTGCAAGGATAGGTTCCTGGGTTAGTGGTTCTCTTGTGTGGTTGCTGGTGAGTATTTGCTTCAGGTTGGGGGGCTGTCTGTAAGCAAGGATGGCCTGTCTCCCAAGATCTGTGAGAGTGATGGGTCGTCCTTCAGGATAGGTTGTAGATCCTTGATGATGCGTTGAAGAGGTTTTAGTTGGGGGCTGAAGGTGACGGCTAGTGGCGTTCTGTTATTCTCTTTGTTGGGCCTGTCCTGTAGTAGGTGACTTCTGGGTACTCTTCTGGCTCTGTCAGTCTGTTTCTTCACTTCCGCAGGTGGGTATTGTAGTTGTAAGAATGCTTGATAGAGATCTTGTAGGTGTTTGTCTCTGTCTGAGGGATTGGAGCAAATGCGGTTGTATCGCAGAGCTTGGCTGTAGACAATGGATCGTGTGGTGTGGTCTGGATGAAAGCTGGAGGCATGCAGGTAAGTATAGCGGTCAGTAGGTTTCTGGTATAGGGTGGTGTTTATGTGACCATCGCTTGTTAGCACCGTAGTGTCAGGAAGTGGCTCTCTTGTGTGGACTGGTCCAGGCTGAGGTTGATGGTGGGATGGAAATTGTTGAAATCATGGTGGAATTCCTCAAGGGCTTCTTTTCCATGGGTCCAGATGACGAAGATGTCATCAATATAGCGCAAGTAGAGTAGGGGCGTTAGGGGACGAGAGCTGAGGAAGCGTTGTTCTAAGTCAGCCATAAAAATGTTGGCATGCTGTGGGGCCATGCGGGTACCCATAGCAGCGCCGCTGATTTGAAGGTAGACATTGTCCCCAAATGTGAAATAGTTATGGGTGAGGACAAAGTCACAAAGTCCAGCCACCAGGTTTTCCGTGACATTATTGGGGATAGTGTTCCTGACGGCTTGTAGTCCATCTTTGTGTGGAATGTTGGTGTAGAGGGCTTCTACATCCATAGTGGCCAGGATGGTGTTTTCAGGAAGATCACCGATGGATTGTAGTTTCCTCAGGAAGTCAGTGGTGTCTCGAAGATAGCTGGGAGTGCTGGTAGCGTAGGGCCTGAGGAGGGAGTCTACATAGCCCAACAATCCTGCTGTCAGGGTGCCAATGCCTGAGATGATGGGGCGCCCAGGATTTCCAGGTTTATGGATCTTGGGTAGCAGATAGAATACCCCAGGTCGGGGTTCCAGGGGTGTGTCTGTGCGGATTTGTTCTTGTGCTTTTTCAGGGAGTTTCTTGAGCAAATGCTGTAGTTTCTTTTGGTAACCCTCAGTGGGATCAGAGGGTGATGGCTTGTAGAAAGTGGTGTTGCAGAGCTGCCTAGCAGCCTCTTGTTCATATTCCGACCTATTCATGATGACGGCAGCACCTCCTTTGTCAGACTTTTTGATTATGATGTCAGAGTTGTTTCTGAGGCTGTGGATGGCATTGTGTTCTGCATGGCTGAGGTTATGGGGCAAGTGATGCTGCTTTTCCACAATTTCAGCCCGTGCATGTCGGCGGAAGCACTCTATGTAGAAGTCCAGTCTGTTGTTTTGACCTTCAGGAAGAGTCCACCCAAAGGACTTTTAATTCTAGGGAAACACAGGGGAAGCCACAAGACACTAGCCAAGACCAGTTCTGCCCTGAAGAGTTACACCTCTCCAGGAAGGAAGAGGAAAGAAGCAAGAGGGGAGGGAAACTCGGCATCCGGGGAGTGCAATTTCAATCCCTAGTGAAGCAATGTAATAAACAGAAAACTCTGTAATCCTCTCCAGGGCACTGGAACTCTGAGCAGGAAGCAGCTTGGGGAGAAGGGGCAAATCATCTCAGCCAAACAATAGCTTCTCTGAGACTGAACCATAAAAGTAGTGGAGAATGGGAATGCAGCAGCTACAATAGCTGGATATTAGTAAAGCGGGAGTTTATTACACTCTTAGCTGAAATGATCTCCCACTGGGCTGGATGTGACACTCCTTGGGATGGAAAACCAGCAGGAGGCTCAGGAATGAAAGGAAATGATCTGCAGCAATGTATCCTGTGGGAAGAACAGTGTTAGATCTGCTTTTATCAAATATCTGCCATTGAGAAGGAAGAGAGGGGAGTAAGTTGGGACCATGAACAGGGACATGGCTGATCCCAGGGTGTAGAAACGTGGGCAGGAAATAACAAAATGAGATTCATGGTGGAGAAATGCAGAAAATTCCTTTGGTGAAAAACCACGCAAAACAAACCCCCAGCCAGGAAGCAGCGCTGCTGAGCGGGAGCTTGGGCTTTGGTAGCCACGAGTTGTAGTGCAATAAGCCAGTGATTTGTGTTAAACAAAGAGACGGCAAATAATGGAGCACGGGTGAGTTGGCTCATCGCTACGGGGTACATTCTGGGCACAACATCACCAGCAAGGCACTGACCAATTAGAGGGAGTCACAGAAGAGCAAAAGACTGCTCATTGTGATGGAGGGCACCCAGACTTTGAGTCCCCAGGACAGTCAGACAGGTCAGTCTCAGCCGCATCCTTCTTGGTAAATAGCTGGAGTCTCCCATTAGGGATATCAACACCAGGGCATCTTCACTGTAGTTAGCCCAGGCTCTTGTCTCCTCCCCTCCGTATACAGAACCCTCTCTCCTGGGCTTTCCACCCGGGCTAGCTGCCCCAGCTGAGGGTGGGTTCGAGCATGGTGCTGCTTTCACTGGGGCTGGGAGCCTGCTCACTCGAGTGCTGACTGTCCACCTCTGCCTTCCCACAATCCTCCCCAGGTGCCCAGGACAGGCGTGTTCCACAAATGCACTGGGAAAGAGTCATACAGCGGCTCACCTTACAGCAGCACAAAGAACCATGGGCTATGCCCCAAACATGCTAGCGACCCACAGGGGAGCGCAGCACCAGTGGGGACACAGTAACTCAGGCAGGGCTTTGCAGTGTGGCTGCTCACAGCCAGGTTAGACTAACCCAGTACTCACACCTGGTGCTGATCAACCGGGCTAATTCTGCTGAACTCTGAGGGGAACATGGAGTGTAGCCAGCAGCAGCTGTCTTCTCTCGCTACCAGCGATTCACAGACCCCCTGGAATGGAAGGGGCCTGTGTCCGTTCCCCTTACAGCAGTGGTTCTCAAACTTTTGTACTGGTGACCCCTTTCACATAGCAAGCCTCTGAGTATGACCCCCCTTATAAATTAAAAACACTTTTAAATATATTTAATACCATGATAAATGCTGGAGGCAAAGCAGGGTTTGGGGTGGGGGCTGACAGCTCATGACCCCTCATGTAATAGCCTCACAACCCCCTGAGGGGTCCTGACCCCCAGTTTGAGAACCCCTGCCTTACAGCAAGGCTGGGTTAACTGAGCTCACTCCAAGTCATCCCCACTAGATGGCAGCCAGGCTGAGCCTTGAATAGGTGCAGTGGTGATTCCCCAACCTCACTGAGCTGTTCGCTACCTTGTTCTCATTCTCCGTAATTACAGGGCCACGTTCTGCCCAGTGTCAACTCCAGACTTCAGAGAGCTGAGGCTGCAAGTGGTCCATGACATTTGGCTTAGTGCTTAACCCACCTTTCTCTATTAAACCTAAGCCCATTACTTCTGTCCTTGGCACCAGTGCTAAGAACAGATCCCTCTCCCTCTAGAGCAGCCCTTTTTGTCCTTAGGGATGAGCGAGAGACACCCGTCTACACCACTACAAGGCAAGAACTTCAGGAAAGGAGCAGGGTTCTTTGGCATGATACATGGGGGGTAGAACTAGGACTAATGGGGTGAAGTGATGAAAGGAGAATTTAGCTTTGTTGCTTTCTGGACTACTCCTATGGCTGGGGCAAGGGAGTAAGCGACTCCTGGGACCAGAGGTGTCCTTGCCCCTCTCCGCCGTTGTGCTGCTTTCTGGGCACACTCTCTCTGGTTTCCCTGTCTCATTGCCTGGGGTTACTTTTATAGCTGGTTTTACCATGTTCTTGAAAAGCGATGAGTGTAGGGACGGGAACGGCAGTTTGAGTGGTTTTAGAGACATCAGAACTCATCTCAGGGCCATTTTAAAAAATACTTTTCTGTGCTTGCGAGCACCTCTTCCCATGGATTGTTTCTGGCCATTTTAACCCTCATTTCCAGAGATGCCAAGAACCAGCAATTCCCTTTAGCTCCAGTTCATCGATTTCATACATTCCAAGGGAAAAAAGGACCATTGTGACCTTCTAGTGTGACCTCCTGTAGAGCACAGTCAGAGACCTGCCCGAACTTAATTCCTAGAGCAGAGCTTTGAGAAAAACATCCCATCTTGGCTGAAAAATTGTCAGTGATCAAGAATCCACCAGGACTCTTGGTAAATTGTTCCACGTTCAGCTGTGGGTGCTCAGCCCTCCTAGAAATCAAGCTCTTGGTGCCTCCCAGACTGGTCTGATTGTATTCCTAAAGCAGAGCTAAGAGAACCATAGGGCTCTATGAGTATTTCTACCTGAAACGCCTGCCCTAAGGGGCCATGAAGTGGTGCAAGGACATCATCCTCTGCAATGCAGGCTCCATCGCAGCCCCGATTGGTGCTATGGCATCAGAAGCCCTCAACTGGCAGATAAATCCCCAGCTGTCTTAACCCACTTCTGCTGCAACACCCAAAGAATCATCACAATCCCTCTTTCTGCTATCAAGGGGCTGCAAGGAACACTTGATTACTAATCCAACTCAATTCCATGCCTGCTAAGCCAACGGCTACAGCGTGGTGGCAGAAAGAAAAGGAAGAGATGGGGAAGGGAGCGACTGTGTCTGAACCTGAGGACTGAGGTATAATAGCGTCTGCAGGTGTCTCGCCCACAGAATTCCTTTGTACATTGAAAGTTGGCCTTTCACAACGTTCCGCCAAAGGGTCCAACATTCATGTGCTGGCTTTGCCTTTGAGAGCGGAAGGGGGAAGTGCCTTTTGTTCCTTTATGCTTTGTGTCTGCATCCTCTGACCCTCCCTCCCTTGTTAGTCTTGCAATCGCTGGGCTCTCATCTTTGCTGTAGGCCAGGAACATCCAAGCTATGGCCCTTGAGGAGGTTAAGTAGATAATATGTATTTGATTGCGAGCTGAAAATGTGTCCCTGAACCCCACCCTCCATTCTTAAACGGAAGTATCTGGATCAACTGCATTGCTGTGTCCTCCCCAGCAGCCTCCTACCACTTTCACCCCTGCAGCCCCAATGCAGCTCTGGTGTGAGCTGGCAGAGCTCTGAGAAGCTGCTGTCTCTTGTCTGCATCACAGGGGAAGGGGAGAAGGGAGTGCTGGGTGCTCCATCACCGGCACCCCTGCTGGGCTGTAATAAATAAGCAGAGGTGGGAGTGACATTGTGATATCTAACGACAACCCTAGAGGCAGGGGTGGAACTCAGCCTGGCAGAAGATGGCTCCCCTCTCCGACAGGGACAGCCCAGGTGAGGGAAAGCACAGGGGAACCAAGAACCAGTTACAGCTCTCCCAGTCTCTGCCCCAGCCCTGGCACAGAACAGTCTGGGAGACGCTGCTCTAACTTATGCCAGCTGGCAACGGTCCCCAAGGGACCACACACCAACCGGGGACAGCCAGAGCGAGCACACTCAGGGCCATCCTTACCCAGACGCAAAGTACGCAGCTGCATAGGGCACCAGGAAATTTGGAGCACAAATTTCCTGGTGCCTTGCACAGCTACGTGCTTCTCTAACCCCTGCTCCTCCCCAGCCCCGCCCCCACTCCACCCCACCCCTTCCCCAAAGCCCCTGCCCCACCGCGCCCCCACCTCTTCCCACCCCTGCCCCATCCCCACTTCGTGAGGAGTGCAGCAGGGCTGGGCCTGCACTCACCAGCAGCGGGAAGTGCAGCAGCCCAGCCCCAGCCGCACTGCCAGTGAGTGCTGGGGGACGGTTTCCCCCTGTTCCCCAAGCCAGCCCCCCCCCCCGTAGAGGCCTGGGGCCAGCCCCACCCCATGGAGGCCTGGGGCCCCACACCTCCCCCTCTCCCGCCGGGCGGGGGCTGCGTAGGGCCCCAGAATAGCTCGGGGCAGCCCTGAGCACACTCCAGCCACTTCCTTCTCATCTAGGGTTGTCAACTTTCTAATCGCACAAAACCAAACACACCTGCCCCACGCCTTCCCCAAGGCCCCTGCCCTTCTCCAAGACTCCGCCCCCACTCAGTCCATCCCCCCATCGCTTGCTCTCCCCCAACCTTACTCACTTTCACTGGGCTGGGGAAGAGGGTTGGGGTGCAGGAGACGGCTCTGGCTGGGGGTGTGGACTCTGGGGTGGGGCCAGGGATGAGGGATTTGGGGTGCAGGAGAGGAGTCCGGGCTGGGGAAGGAGGTTGGGGTATGGGGGTGGTGCGGGCTCTGACTGGTGGTGCAGGCTCTGGGGTGGGGCCAGGTGTGGCGGGTCACTCCCCACCTTGGTTGAGGGCATCAAGCAACATACTTTCCTGGATCCTCTGTTGCACAATTCCACCATTCACCTTCCTCTTGGAGACCAACTATCCCACTTCCTACCTGCCTGGCAGCACATCAACTCAGACAAATAGATACCAGAGTTGGTCAAAGGAGGATGTTCCATCCACTTCCACTCTATCCCCTCCTCACACCTCTCTCCCCGTCCCTCTTCGGGGAGACTTCTCAGGAGGAGCTGTTAAAGCAGGTGGTCCAGCCCCTCCTGCTTTTGGGGGAGATCAAAATGGTTTCCCCCCCCCCGAATTTCTAAGAAGAGGTTGTATTCCAACTATTTCCTAGTCCCCAAGAGGGGCGGAGGATGGAGACCAATCCTCGCTCTCAGAAATTTGAATACCTATTGTGATGGGTTGGATCACAGAAACCCCCTTGGGGCTGCCAACTGATGTGCCAAGATTACTTCTGCCCCTGCTTTCCCTGCCCTCCCAGCTTGGGACTCCAGTGCCCTGCCTGGTCTGAGCCAGACCCGCTAGCCTGCTGCAAAACCAGACCCAGGTCTGAACCACGTCACTTAACAGCTGTAGGCTTAATTGAAAGCAGCTTAAGAAGTGTTCCTGTCTTTAACACTCAGATGCTCAACTCCCAGTGGGGTACAAACTCCAAATAAATCTGTTTTACCCTGTATAAAGCTTATACAGGGTAAACTCAAATTGTTCACGCTTGTGACAAGGTCAGACTAGAGGGCTACAGGAGAGTGATCCTATTGGGATCCAGGAAGTAGGCGGGCAAAGCCTGTCCACTGCTAAAGGATCCCCCCCAGCCTAAGAGGGGGAGCCACAGGACCTGGACACCAAATAAATACATGAAATAACGGGGACAGGAGTGTGGTCAAAGGGTCAAACGAAGGGAACCGGACGGGGACACCGAGCAGAGGACCCCGGACAGCCCCCACTGCTCCTCAAAGGTGTCAAGGGAGTCAGTGGACACCGCCCAGAGGAACTCTGCCCGGATACGTGAACGGACCAAGCATTAGAAATAGACCCCACAGTCACAGGAGACTCCATCGGCCAACCTCCTCACTCTGGTTTTATAGATGGCCATTTTAGCCAGGGCCAGGAGGAGGTTGATCAGGAGATCCCGTGACTTTGTGGGGGCGCAGACAGGGAGTGCATAAATAAGAAGGTGAGGGGAAAATTGCAACCAAAAAGAGTAATAAAATATTGGTGAGGAGCCAGAATAGGGGCTGCAGCCTGGCACACTCCAAATATATGTGCACCAGGGTTTCACTCACACCGCAAAAGGGGCAGGTGTCTGGGATAGAGGTGAACTGCGCCAACTACATGCCCGTGCTCACAGCTCCATGAAGGAGCCACCAACTGATATCCCTGGCGGGCCTCGGGACCAAGGTATAGTATAGGCTGGCCCACCGGGGCTCCTCACCCTCCAAAGGTGGCAGGAGGTGCCGCCATTTTGTATTGGGATGGGACACGAGGGTGAGGACGTGAAAGATGTCGAGCACGAGCATGTCTAGAGGTTTTCTTGGTGCGGTCTGGAAACAGACCGGCTGCAGCTCATGCAGCTGGCTCACGGTGAAGGGGCAGGGTGGTCAGTTGGGTCCATGGGGCAGGAGCCCGATGAAAAGGTCCAGCAGGCCTGGGGTGGAGGATGGGCAGGGTGCGTCCTCGTGCAGGACCTGGTCGAGGTAAACCCGAGCAGCGGGCAGCAAAGCGGCCTTCACCTCCTGAAGTACGCGCCGGGGAGTACGAGGTCTGGAGAGCCCCATGCGCTGAGCGAGCATCAGGGGATCCAGCCAGTCTCCCCGGTCGTAGTCCAGGAGGTCTCCGACTCTTGTGACTTCCGCCAGGGCCAACCTCTGGCGCACCGAGGGGGACTCCGCCACCTGCACGCGGAGCTGGGGGTTGTGTAGCAGGGGCTCCGCAAGGAGATCTGCCCCCTCAGTGGCCGCCACGGACCTGGTCGTTGAAAACAGTTTCCAGGTCCGGAGGAGGTCCTGGTAGAAGACCGGCAGCCCAGAGAAGTCTCGCGGAAGACCTCTCGGATGGAGATAAAGGAGCTGCCAGTCATATCGGAGCCCTCGGAAGCGGCGCAGGAAAGCTTTGAGCAGGGGGTTGGACTAGATGACCTCCTGAGGTCCCTTCCAACCTTGATATTCTATGAAGGCGTGTGTCAGTATGCTCCACGCCATGCTACCTGCACCATAAAGGAGCCTCTGCAGGCCTGGAGGTGGAAGACATGGACCTGAGTGTGCAGACACTTCAGGCCCTGCCCTCCCTCCTCCAGGGGTAGCTGGAGAACCCCTGCAGGGGCCCAGTGCAGTCCTGACCAAAAGAACTCCAGAATCAATGTCTGGAGGTTGGCCAGGAAACCTGGGGCCTGGACCAGGGTGTTGAGCCGGTACCAGAGCGTGGACAGGACTAGTTGATTAAGCACCAGCGCTCTCCCTTGAAGGGAGAGGCACCGGAGTAGTCCTGTCCATTTCTGGAGCCGCTCTATCACCCCGCCCTCTAAATTGTGTCAGTTCTCTGATGGAGAGGGATGCGTGGCAGAAAGGTAAACGCTGAGATAGAGCAGTGGACCCGTGCTCCACTGGATGGCCTGAAACGCGGGTGGCAGGGAGCTCGCCTGCCACCCATCTCCTACCACCAAGCCAGAGCTCTTGACCCAGTTCACCCATGCGGAGGAGGCTGCCAAATAGATGACCTGGCAAGCCTCCACCCGCGCCAAGTCGCCTGGGTCCTGGACCACGAGGGGCACGTCATCGGCGTACGCCAACAGGACCAGCTGCAGCCCTGGCTCCTGCAGCACCAACCCAGTCAACCTCCTGAGGAGGAGACGGAGGAAGGACTCGATCGCCAGAGCATACAGCTGGCCCAAGAGGGGGCACCCCTGCCGTACTCCTCGCCCGAAGCTGACCGGTTCGGTCAGGGTCCGGTTGAGCCTAACCAGTCACTCCGCGGAGGCATACAGCACCTGGAGAAAACTCACAAACTGAGGTCCGAATCCAAACGCCTGCAGAGTGCCCAGGAGGTACCCATGGTCCACTCTATCGAACGCCTTCTCCTGATCAAGAGACAGGAGGGCGAACGACAGACCGTCTCTACGCTTTCGCTACGATTTTGTAGTCCGTTCTAAGGAGCGAGACGGGGGGGCAATTTCGTAAATCGCGGAGGTCCCCCTTCTTCGGCAACAAGGCGAGCACCGCTCACCTGCACGAAAGAGGGAGGACCCCGTTCTGCAAAGACTCGGCCCAGACGGTGACTAGGTCTGGGCCAAGGATGTCCCAGAACGCGCGGTAGAACTCCACCGTCAGCCCGTCCATTCCCAGAGATTTATTGGTTGGCATGCAACGGAGGGCTTCCGAGAACTCGGCCAGGGTGAGAGGCAGCTCTAGTCGGTCTCGGTTGCCCGCACTGACCGTAGGGAGTTCCTCCCAGAGCACCCTGCAAGCACCAGGATCGGTCGGATCTAGGGAGAAAAGGCTTGTGTGGGAGGGCCCATGATTTCTACACATCTCCACCGGATCCGTGAGGGGGGTGCCATCTTCTGCTAGAAGGCAGATGACGTGTTTCTTGGCCCCCTCGTTTTCTCCAGGGCATAGAAGAAACGGGAGCCGCGATCCATCTCCCGAAGGAGGCGGATGCGGGATCAAACAAAGGCACCCTGGGCTACAGGAGAGTGATCAAAGGGAGCGATATTAGTCCCAGGTAAAGCAGGTCCCTTTTCCCAGGGTAAGGGAATGTTTTTTTGTTTGTTTGTTTGTTTTTTTTAAAAAAAAAAGAATTTTATTGTGACAGTTACAAGAAATTACCAAAGAAATAAACCATAGTATGCAACAAAACAACGCAAACAGAAGGTATAACACAGCAGCTTTCAGGAGGGAGAAGTGTTCAGGCTAGCCTGGGCCCAGAGCGGAGGGCTTGGTCTTCCACCCTCCTGAGTTACCTGGTGGCCTAGAGCGGGGGGGCTTCCTCGACACTCGTGGTCTTCCACCCCCTCGAGTTACCTAGTGCCGCGCCCAGTGTCACCGATTATCCCCCCCCGAGAGTGCCCGGCAAGATGGGCACGGCTGCGGGGTGGGCAGTTTGGGGTTGGGGGGGGTAGATACCCACGTATTATAGGGCCCTCCTAGCAAAGGGTTAGACGGAGAGAACCGGATGGGGTCACCGAGCAGAGAACCCCGGACAGCGCCCACCGCTCTTCAAAGGTGTCAAGGGAATCGGTGGACGCTGCCCAGAGGAACTCCGCCCGGATACGTGAATGTACTGAGGATAGGAAAAAGGCCCTACAATCGCAGGACGTTTCATGGGCCAACCTCCTCTCTCTGGTTTTATAAATGGCTGTTTTTGCCAAAGCTAGGAGGAGGTTAACCAGGAGATCCCGCGACTTTGTGGGGCCGTGGATGGGGAGTGTATAGATAAAGAGGTGGGGAGAAAAATGAAGCCAAAAGCGCAACAGAATATTTGTGAGGAGCCGAAAAAGGGGCTGCAATCTGGCACACTCTAAATAGACGTGCGCCAGGGTTTCCCTCACATTACAAAAAGGGCAAGTATCCGGGATGGAAGTAAACCGTGTCAAAAACACGCCCGTGCTCACAGCTCCGTGAAGGAGCCGCCAACTGATGTCTCCGACGGGCCTCGGGACCAAGGTGGAATACAAGCTGGCCCATTGAGGTTGCTCACCGTCCAAAGGTGGCAGGAGGTCCCGCCACTGTGTGTCGGGGCAGGACACCAGGGTGTGGGCGTGAAGGGTGTGAAGCGTGAGTGTATACAAATATTTCCGTGATGCAAGTTGAAAACTGACCGGTTGCAGTTCATGCAGCCGGCTCGCAGTGAAAGGGTGAGGGGTTTGTCGGGATCGGCAGGGTAGGGGCCCAATGGAAAGGTCCGGCGGGCCCGGGGTAGAGGATGGGCGTGGTACGCCCTCGCGCAAGGCTCGGTTGACATAAGCCCGAGCAGCGGGGGTCAAGGCGGCCTTCACCTCCTGAAGTACGCGCCGGGGAGTACGGGGGCTGGAGAGCCCCATGCGCCGAGCGAGCGTCAGGGGATCCAGCCAGTCTCTCCGGTCATAGTCCAGGAGGTCTCCGACCTTTGTGACTTCCGCCAAGACCAACCTCTGGCGCACCGAGCGGGACTCCGCCACCTGCACACGGAGTTGGGGGTTGTGTAGCAGGGGCTCCGTGAGGAGATCTGCTCCCGCGGTGGCCGCCACGGACCTGGTCGTTAGAAACAGTTTCCAGGTCCAGAGGAGGTCCTGGTAGAAGACCGGCAGCCCGGAGAGGTCTCGCAGAAAACCTCTCGAACAAAGGTAAAAGAGCTGCCGGTCGTATCGGAGCCCCTGGAAGTGGCGCAGGAAGGCGTGCGCCAGTATGCTCCACGTCGAACTACCTGCACTGTATAGGAGCCTCTGCAGGGCCTGGAGGCGGAAAACGCGGACCTGAGTGTACAGACACTTCAGGCCCTGTCCTCCTTCCTTCAGGGGTAAATGAAGAACTCCAACAGGGGCCCAGTGCATTCCCGACCAAAAGAACTCTAGAATCAATCTCCGGAGGTGGGTCAGGAAACCCGGGGCCGGGGCCAGGGCCAGGGCGTTGAGCCGGTACCAGAGCGTGGACAGGACTAGTTGGTTAAGCACCAGTGCTCTCCCTCGGAGGGAGAGACATCGGAGTAGCCCTGTCCATTTCCGGATCCGCTCTATCACCCCGCCCTCCACATTTTGCCAGTTCTCCGGCGGGGAAGGGTGCGTGGCGGAAAGGTAAACGCCAAGATAGAGCAGAGGACCCGCGCTCCACCGGATGGTCTGAAGCACGGGTGGGAGGGAGCTTACCTGCCGCCAGTCCCCCACCGCCAAGCCAGAGCTCTTGACCCAGCAATCACTCCCCCCCCTCCTCGTGGTTACTATCCTTCGTTCCAGTTTCTTTCAGGTATCCTTTGGGGGGTGGAGAGGTGTGACAAAGTGGGACTATTCTTAATGTTTCCTCTGAATACTGTAGGTGTGCCTCAGTTTCCCCTATGCATTTCTTAAGTCTCTAGGTGGTGGGATAAGGGGGTGTAATTGTTGCAGAGCAAAGGGCCAGTGTACATAAATGGCTGACACTCTGTCTCCTAGCAACTGATGGTTTGGGCCCTTCCCCCCCTGCAAGGTGAGAACTGAAGGTGTTGGAGAATAAAGGAATCAGGTGACCTACTGGACCGGGAAAGGGACAAAGCCCAGAGGAGGAGGGGCTGGGGAGAGTTTCAGTTTGGGGCTGGCTGGGGACATGGAGTAAAGTGCAGACAGGGTTGTCTGGCTCACTGCCCCCCAAAATGGACCTGGCTAAGGGGTCCTGTTCTCTGTACCTACAAGCTCTGTTTTAGACCATGTTCCTGTCATCTAATAAACCTCTGTTTTACTGGCTGGCTGAGAGTCACGTCTGACTGTGAAGTTGGGGTGCAGGACCCTCTGGCTTCCCCAGGACCCCACCTGGGCTGACTCGCTGTGGGAAGCGCAGAGGATGCTGAATGCTCTGAGGTCAGACCCAGGAAGGGGGAAGCCTTGTGAGCTTCTTGCCCTGAAGACAGTCTGCTCCCAGAGAGGAGACTTCATCAGAGTCCTGACTGGCTTCATAGGGAGCAGTTCCAGAGCATCGCCCGGGGACTCCGTGACAAGAGGCTCTCTCTTGAGCCAGCTGAAGACAAGATGGAGGGGTCTCCCACGGGGTTTCAATAGACTCTCTTGTGGGTGGAGACCCCTCACTACCCCGTGTAGAATTCCAGCTGCAAGGCAGCAATGTATTCTATAAACCGACAAGGTGGTGCAAGATCCCATTCCTTATGCATCGAATCGTTAAAACTGCAGAACTGGTGCTTCTCCCATCAGATAGAAATCTTGGCACTTTGTCTTCTAGGCCTCCAGAATATAAATGCAGATTGCATGAGCAGCAACCTCTATCAGGACCATGAATGGGAGCCCAACGATTCTGTCTACCACAGCAGCTGCCTAACCTGGGGTCTTCTAGGAGCAGACATTTTTCCTACCCCAACCCTATGAAATGTCGTCTTTTCCGCTCCAAGGGAGGACACAGCCACAATTCATTGTGGGATGCCCTGATAGCACCGTGGCCCTGTGTCCTGCTGCATGCTTACTTGCTTCTACTGCTAATTCGCAAGACCTTGCTGATACCAGTCAGCTGTGTGTTCTTGGGGAACCAGGACACAGTATCAAGCCTGTCTGACTCATGAACCACCACCACCCCCCAGTCTCTGCTTGAACCAAAACCGATCAGAGAAAAGACTTGCAGAGAGCAGTGAAGGGCATTGGGAGACACACCTAGACCCCTCCTGACAAGGGTGACAGGATTAAGGCATCTCCATTAGTATACAGAAGGGAGAACAGAGGCCACTCCCCTAGCCTCATCTGCATGAAAGATGGGACAGAGACATTTTCATTAGCATACAGAATGGAGAACAGAGAACTGCACTGAACTCTGGGACCAGAAAAGCAGGGAAGTACTGCATCATGGGGGATCTCTGCTCCAGATATTAATGAACCTATGCCTGCACACACCCAGCTCAGCAGTTATCAGACCACTTCTAGTAATGAATCCTTGATTGATAACCAAAATACTGAAGCAGCCTAACTGCATTGTGAGCTCCCTGGAAGAAAACACGACCCATAGCCAAGAGTGATCAGCTCCTATTGTCTAGCCTAAAAAAACCCTTGAGTCATTAGTTTACCCATAAACAAATCTAGTGTTCTCCCTTGAACCATTGTTTTTTCTCTACAAAACCCCTTACCTATGCCCAAGTAAGTGTACTGATGCATGGACCAAAACTCTGAATCAGTTCCACAGAGACTCCTGACTGATAGTGCTGGGGGCTCTGCCTGTCTCCAGCACTCAGGACCCTGAGCTACCACCATCACCTGGGAACCCCAACCGGTAGAAGCCTCATGGAGTGGGTGAGATCCCTCCCTCTCTCTGTTTTCTTTTCTACCTCAGGTATTAACCTTTAATAATATAACTGTTATATTTGTTTAGCCCTCCTTGTGTAATTATCACTGTTATTCAATAAATAACTTTGATGGTTAAGCTGGTTGCTTCTCTCTCTCAACTTTACTCTTCAAGTGCTTGTTCACATCCACTCCACATTAGGTGTGTGCACGCCACATGCACGGGCGTCAGAAATTTTTCCCCTTAGCGGCTCCCATCAGGCCTGCAGGGCCCCCCCGAGTGGCACCACTGCGCCGTGCATATATACCCCTGCCGGCCCGACCCCCTCCAGTTCCTTCTTACTGTCCGTGGTGGTGTCGGAACAGCCTCTCTCTCTCCCTCCTTAGCCTTTAGAGTAGCTGTTATATCAGTTTGTTCACATACTGTGGCAGAGCTCTGACCTTGTCCCTGTGGGTCCCGCACTTCCAGGCGGTTTATGCCAGCTTCAGAGGCTCACTGCAACCCTCCACGTAGCCCTTCTCTCTCTAGGGCCAGGGATACAGTCTACTGAGCCCTTTTCGTCATAAGCCAACAATGGAGGTTGGTGAGAGAGTTCCCACAGTCTCTGTTGCTCCTACGGCCTCATACCAAAACAGTTTAGCCTCCTGTCCTGACAGGGGCCTGTTTTCCCCTCCCAGGAGGGTTTCTGTAGCAGTGGGTTGGGGGGAACCCAAGCCCACCCTCTACTCCAGGGTCCAGCCCAGGGACCTTAATGGTAGCAGCTGTTGGCAGCCAACCTTTCACTGCCAGAGTTACTACATTTCCCTGGGCCACCTCCCCACAGCTCTCCTACTTCTCCCTTACCTATGACTTGAGAGTGTCTTCATTAACCAGCCCTTCAGCTACCCTTCCTCTCCTCTGGCTCCTGCCTGCCTGGAGTGAGCCCTTTTATATTATCAGAGGGGCCTTAATTAGACTCAGGTGGTCATATTAGCTTAATGGCCTCACCTGACTCAGTCACAGAATCTCAGGGTTGGAAGGGACCTCAGGAGGCCATCTAGTCCAACCCCCTGCTCAAAGCAAGACCAATCCCCAAGTTTTGGCCCAGATCCCTGAATGGCCCCCTCAAGGATTGAACTCACAACCCTGGGTTTAGCAGGCCAATGCTCAAACCACTGAGCTATCCCTTCCCCTCTTTGCAGGTTAATTGGAGTCAGGTGTTCTCATTAGCCTGGAGCAGCCCCTGCTCTGGTCAGTCAGGGAACAGTACCCTGTTCATCCAGTGGCCAGTAGACCCGTCTTCGGCTCCTCTGCTGAACCCGTCTGGCCTGGAGGGAGGAGGGAGACTGCTGCTCCTGCTGGGCCGTGGACCCTTGCTGCTGCCGCCACTGCCCCTGCCCCTGCCCCTGCCCCAGCTGCTCGCCGGGCCGGACACCACCCACCCCCCTTCTCCGCTACCTGGTTGCTGGCTAGCTGCTAGACTCCCCCACCCACCCACCCTTGGGTGCTGTTGCTACTATTCCAACTGCAGCCCCTTGGTGGGGGGGGGGGCTGCTGGCCTGCCCCCCAGAGGGAGGGAGTGAGGGACCCTTACCCCAGCCGCTACCACTGCTGTGGACACCACCATCTGTGCGGGGTCCTCTCTCCCTGCCTGGCCACCGGGCTGCTGCCTGGAGCTGCTGCCTTTGCTGCTGCCCGGGAGCTGCTGGACCCCGAAGGAGGAGGGGACGAGGCCATCGGCTGCTGGGGGAGCGCACAGGGACTCTGCAGACCACTGTGGAGGGGGCTTGAAAGCTGAGTAACTTTCGGACTGTGCTCTTGTGGTGGGGGTTTTGACTGTGTTTGAGGGGACACGGGGTGTGGCGTGGAGCCTGCCCCCTAGTCCATCAGTGTGTGTCCCCCCAACCCCCACCCCCCCCACCACCGTCGGTGCTGCCCCCTCCACCACCCCCGGTAGACACTTACCATCTGCCTCAAGCTCCTGCCTCTGGGACTCCGCTGCTTGCTGGGCCTGCTGCCCCCTTTCACCACCTTTTGGGCTTGCAGCAGCAGCCAGCCCGCACTGACTCTTTGCAAGCGCACGTGGGCACACGTGCCCCCTGCCCCATCCTGGACTGACCCCCTTCAGCACCCCCCAGCTTTGTCCCTGGCTCCCTGCCCCATTTTTCCCCTTGCAGCTCTTTTGCCCTCCCCTTTACCCCAGCACCTCGCTGGCTTCAGTTTGTTTGCCTGCCCCGCCCTTCTCCCTCTGCAGCCCTTGCTTGTTTGCCCCTAGGTTCCCTGTCCTGCCTCCAGCCTGGTTCTCCCCCCTTCCCATGTGATACCCCTGCCCTGATTGACCCCTTATTCAGTGCACCCATGCCCCCTCCCATGCGCTTGTGCCCTTCCCCTGTTTGAGTTTGCCCCGATCTCACTGCACTCCCCGAACGTTGTTATGACCCCCCTTCCCTTAGTGCAGCTAGAGGAGCCGGTTTCCTACCCTGAGTCGGTGACTGTCCCCCACAAGCCCTCGAAAGCCCCCCTGTCCAGCCCATCCCCCTTGGCGCCCTCCTCCCCTGCCTGCAGCCTAGCGGGGAGGAGTGGTTGACCTGCCTCCCCTTTCCCCTCCTCTTTCTGGTGTCCTTCCCTCCCTCCCTGCTCATTATGGCGGGGGATACGACGGGTGGGATAGCCACAGCAGCCCTAGATACCCCTCCCCCGCCTGCCCCTCCGTCACCCCCCCCAAGCCTCTACTTCAACTGCCGCTGCCAAACCGTCTGTCACCGCCCCCTCTGGGGCGCCGGCAGCAGCGGGCACCGGGGTGACCTCCGTTGCTGTCACGTCCCTCTCCCCCTTAGATTCTGGGGGAGCCCCCCCAGCCGGCGGGAAGGGCCAGGGTAGGAAGAAGGGGAAGGGCCCTGCAAAAAAGTCCAGGCCCTCCATGGCAGGGACTGCCCTCACTGCCGCGGTCCCGCCACCGGCCGCGGCGACCTGCCCCGCTGCTCCCTCCACCAGCTCTGCGGGTGTCCCTCCCCTGGCCCCCAGGGCGTACGCCTAGGTGGCGGCAGCCCCCCCGCCTACCGTTACGTCATCTCTCCCGCCCGCTGCCTCCGCTACCAGCTATAGCGGCCAGGGCCCCTTTCCCACCATGACCAGGAAGCACGGTGTCCGTTGCCTCCTGGTGCCCGCCTCGCCCCACGTGGAGACCTACATGCGGGCATTGGCGAGGGCGGTGGGGCCCACGGCCATTGTGGCCTCCAAAATGTACGGGAAGGTGGTCTTCTTCCTGGCATCGGAGACCGCTGCCCAGGAGGAGGTGCAGAAGGGCCTGGCGGCGGGGGGCGTGTTCGTCCCCCTCGAGCCGCTGGACGACCTGGGCGTCTGCCTGGTCCTGACTTCCGTCCCTCCCTTCCTTCCCAATGCCGCCCTGTTACCTGCCCTCTCTACCCTGGGGAAGCCCATCTCTGTTCTGAGCCCTCCCTCACTGGGCTCCAAGGACCCCGCCCTCCGTCACGTCCTCTCGTTCCGCCGGCAAGTGCAGCTGCAACTGCCGCCGGCGGCGTGTGACGGAGAGGCGCTCGAGGGGTGTAGGATTCATAAAGGTTTATGCGCTTGGCAACATTCAGGGCACACCCGGAGTGTTGTGTAGGAGTAGTGCACACACAGCTCCTTTCAAGGGCATCAACCTTGGAATCTCGCCAAGATGATATGTATCGTGGGAAGCCTCTCAGGACTGGGCTCAAGGCCCGAGAGCAAGGAATGCGGTAGATAGAAATTGGTAAATAAGAATGTTAAACAAAGCCAGTGTATTCCTTTTATCTGTTGGAGAATGTAATGCGCGGGGGGAGAGAGAGAGAATAAAGGGGAAGGTGGAAAGCTGACAGGGGGAAGCCCGTTAGCAGAGACCAGCCTGCTTGCTTGCTAAAAGCTGTGTTCTGTCTTGTCATTGAACCGCCACAACTGGCGCCCAAACGTGGGGCCCTCAGCACTCACCTCGCCCGGCAAGGGTTTCAGACGCGTCACTCATCCGCTTCGTGGATCCCGGTGAGTATTTTTCGTTGTGGTAAGTATGGGAAGCTCCCTCTCTGCTTTGCAAGTGCAACACCGCAATGAGCTACAGTATCTGCTGCGTAAGGCTCAGCATGACTGCCCCACTCGAGAACTCACTCTCCTGCTACAGGAGGTGAGTGCCCAGTGCCCGTGGTACCCTGAAGCCGGAACCCTTAAGCTAGCGGACTGGGAGCGGTTGGGCCAGACATTGCATGAAGAGCCTCGGGCGCCCGTGCAGGCTTTACATGCCTGGCACCTCTGCCGCGATGCGATACAGCGTGTTGCCTCGGACAGGCCCTCCCTCACGAGGCTGGTGATCTCGCCACGCCCGTCGGCTCCTGCAGCCACCCCCCCTCCTACCGATGCAACACGGTGTGTCGCTTCGGAAGAACCCTCTCCCGCACCAACAGAGGGGCTGCCGATTTCGCCACCGCCGTCGGCTCCTGCAGCCATCCCTCTCCCTGCTTCGCCCCCAGTGCCTTTATTACCACCGCCTCCCTTACCTTCCCCGCCAGAGCCGGTCTGTGATTACCATCCCCCCCTGAAACCCCATGCTTCGGGGCCCCCCAGGGGGTCGTCTGCATCTGCTCAGAGGCTTTCGCTGGTGCAACAAATGGTGCACACAGCGAAGGCTCGCTCAGATCTTACAGCAGAGGAGCTGGCTGAGCTGGTCTCGGTTTGTCCGGTGACCTGGCAGAATGATGGCCAGGGCAACCCGGTTGGAACCTGGGTCAGTTTGCCTTACTCGGTGATTAGAGAGGTAAAGAAAGCAATTCGCGAGTTCGGTCTGACTAGCACGTTTGTGCGTGGTCTCATTGAAGGGCTAGGTAGTGGATACTCCCTGATCCCTGAAGACTGGAAGGCGCTGTTGCGCATGATGCTGTCACCCAGTCAATATGTTATTTGGGTTAGTGAGTATCGGCAGGAGGCGGAACGCCAGGCCCAGATTCATAGAGCGGAAGGTATTATTTTTGAGCACTTGGCAGGGGAGGGACCGTTTGCTACCGTTGAGATGCAAACTCAACTCCCTCAGGCCCTCTTCCCCCTTATTTCCACCTGCGCCCAGCATGCTTTCCGGAAGGTCCCGGATTCGGGCAAGCCTACTAAAAGCTTTGTTAGTATCCGTCAGGGTGCATCAGAGTCCTTTCTGGATTTTACCAACAGATTGCAGGAGGCTATCCTCCGACAGGTGGATAACGCTGCGGCAGCTCAGGAGATCCTGTTAAAAATGGCAGTTGAAAATGCAAATGAGGATTGCCGCCGTGCTCTCCAGACGGCGCAAGCCTCTGGCATTTTAGAGCTCTCAGACATGCTACGGGCGTGCCAAAACATCGGAACCCAAGCACATAAAGCTGGAGTTCTGGCTGCCGCCCTAAAAAGAACCGGGAAAGAGGGGAAGCGTTGTTACCGCTGTGGCAAGGAGGGTCACTTCCAGCGGGAGTGCCGCTCATCAAAGGCACCCGCCCGACCCTCCAAAAAGTGCCCCAAGTGTCGGAAGGGCTATCACTGGGCTAATCAGTGTCGTAGCGGGCCGGTAAACCGCACGACGGGTCCCCCCCGAACCCAGGGCCAAACGGGGGTGTTTCCCACTCAGACAACCGTTCCTCTGCCTTAAAATCCATAGACTCTATGAGGGCGGCGACTGCTGGAAGTGCAGGGCTTGATTTGATCATGCAGGAGGACACTGATTTTCGGCTGCCAGGGGAGATCTGCGCCATACCTACCCAGGTGACGGGACCTCTCCCTGCCGGCTTTGTGGGTCTCGTTCTCCCTCGCTCTCATGCTGGGAAACAGGGCTTTTTTGTCATCCCCGGGGTCATTGATGCCGATTACACCGGCATTATTAAGGTTCAGGTGTGGACTCATTTTCCACAGTCGCTCCCGCGTGGACGATCAATTGCACAATTGATTTTAGTCCCCTATCAGGTGCCAGCTGCCGAGGATCGAACTCGGGGCGGAGGCGGCTTTGGATCAACGTTGTCTCACTCGCCGTCTCACAGCACGTCCTCTCCACTTGTTGCTCTGACAATGTCAGTCCGCCCCTCGAAACCTCAGTTAACACTTCTCTTAAATAATGTTCCTTTTACAGGGTTGGTGGACACTGGAGCTGACATTACGGTGATTCGTGATCCGGAGTGGCCGGTCGGTTGGCCAACAGTTCCTTCTAAAGAGTTGTGGGGGATCGAGGGTAGCAAACCAGGGCGCCAAAGTTTGTCTTGGGTCACGGTCTCTAAACCAGGAGGCTGTGCCCTTGCTACAATCCGCCCTTTTGTACTCCCTGTCCACCTCAGTATTTGGGGCCGCGATTTACTTACAAAGCTGGACACCACCCTCGATATTAATATATAATGGCCCAAAATCCTCCCTCACCCACCTTGCCATCCGCATTACCATTGGTATGGCAATCCTTAGAGCCCGTATGGATTGACCAGTGGCCGCTCCCTCTAGAAAAGCTGAAAGCGCTTCATTCACTTGTACAACAATATTTGCATGCACAGCGCTTGGAGAGCTTTACTAGTCCTTGGAATTAGCTGCTGTTATTTTGGCCTTTCAATTTTTTGCTGATTGTCCCTTTAATTTGATCATGGACATGCATTATGTTTATCAGGTAATTGATCATTTACCCCTTGCCCTCATTACCCCTCAGGTCGATGCGGACCTTCTTCGCCTGTTTTTGTCCTTACAGTATTTCATCACCACTCGTAATTTCCCTTATTTTGTTGCTCATATTTGCAGTCATACCCCTCTGCCTGGGCTACTCATTGAAGGCAATGCGCGCGCCGATCGCGCGTTACGTGGTCAGGTAAATTCCCTTTTTTCTGACCCCATTGAAAGCCATTCCTTTTTTCATCAGTCTGCCTCTGTTTTGGCCCGGCAGTTTCATATTCCTGCTGATCATGCACGTTCTATTGTTCGTTCCTGCCCCCACTGTGCCGCTGCTGCTCCTACTTTTTCTTATGCCGTTAACCCCAGAGGTACCGCAGCAAATCAGCTATGGCAAATGGATGTCACTCATGTGCCACAGTTCCGCCCCTATTCCTTTTTACATGTTTCTGTTGATACTTATTCGGGATTTCTGTGGGCAACCCCACAGCGTGGGGAAGCCACTGCTAAAGTTATTCACCATTTGCTAGCCTGTTTTTCTGTTATGGGTCGCCCAAGCCAAATTAAAACGGATAATGCCCCAGCTTACTGCTCCACTGCCCTCTCCACTTTTTGCGCCCAATGGAACGTCCGTCTTAAACACGGCATCCCTTATAATTCCACGGGCCAAGCCATTGTTGAACGTGCCAATCGCACGCTCAAAACCTTGCTTGATAAACAATTAAAACAAGGGGAGCTGCGTCTCCGAACCTTAGGAGACATTCAACAACAAATGCATATCCTTTTGTTTACTTTAAATAATTTAACGCTGAACGCAGATCAGCAGACCCCCGCGGATCGCCATTTTCACAAATCTGAGGTACTGGAAAGACCGCGTGTCTTTTACCGTCAGCTGCCCGATCCGCAGTGGCTGGGCCCAGTACCTCTAATCACTTGGGGTCGGGGATATGCTGCTGTGTCTCTCCCTGCAGGACCGTTGTGGGTTCCAGCCCGGTGTGTGCGACCGGCACTGAAACAGCATGGCGTGGCGCCAGGGGCTGTCGAACCCCATACCGGAGTTTCAGCTGACCTTGGAGGAGAACGTGGTGCCTCCCGGGTCGACAACGGCGGGACGGAAACGGAAGAGGCGTAGCGTCCCAAGCCAGCCCGTGACATGGGGAGCAGTAAAAGCATTGGTCGCCGCGGCTCAACGAAGACTGGCAGCAAACCAACAGCCAGAGACTCTTGAGACTTTGTTTGTGGCAATTCTCGCCCAAATTACTGCTAATTCTGTACTGATTGTATGCCTTTTGTGCCTGCTATTTCCTGGAGGGGTTGATTCGGGAGCGCTTTCTCCGTTACAGGCCCGAATGACATATAACCTATGGGAAAGATTGGCTTCAATAGCAAATGTTACCCACTTTTGTTTATTTGATTTTGTAGCAGCTGAAGAATTGTTAGGTACGTGCCTTATTCCAGTATGTCATCACCCTGAGGAAATTGGGAATGAGATGATGCTCGCCGCTTACTCGAACCTCTCTTCCCAGTACTCTAGCATGGCTAATCGGGGCCAGGCCAATCACACTTTACCTTTTTAAGCTTATTTTTTGCTGCTGCTGTGTACAATGTATTCCTTTTTGTTAAGGCTTTGTCGAGACCCGCCCTGGCAGGCTCCACGAGTTATGACCTTGTCTGTCTGGGAGTTAATTGGCTTGCAAATGCAAATTGATGGCTACCATGAGATGGCCGAGCACAAATAAACAAAAAAGGAGGGGATGTAGGATTCATAAAGGTTTATGCGCTTGGCAACATTCAGGGCACACCCGGAGTGTTGTGTAGGAGTAGTGCACACACAGCTCCTTTCAAGGGCATCAACCTTGGAATCTCGCCAAGATGATATGTATCGTGGGAAGCCTCTCAGGACTGGGCTCAAGGCCCGAGAGCAAGGAATGCGGTAGATAGAAATTGGTAAATAAGAATGTTAAACAAAGCCAGTGTATTCCTTTTATCTGTTGGAGAATGTAATGCGCGGGGGGAGAGAGAGAGAATAAAGGGGAAGGTGGAAAGCTGACAGGGGGAAGCCCGTTAGCAGAGACCAGCCTGCTTGCTTGCTAAAAGCTGTGTTCTGTCTTGTCATTGAACCGCCACAGAGGGGTCCTTTTTGATCCCCTACCTGGGGGCCCACTACCGGGTGCATTACTCCACGGGGGAGGCCCGGTGCTACCTCTGCCGGGCGATGGGGCAGGTCCGGAGGGCCTGCCCCTTGGCCCGGCAAGGAGAGGCATCCGGGACCCCTGAGCCCCGGCAGGACACTGGCCCCATCATCACCGGCACCCCTGGCTGCCCGGCGCCCTAAGCCGCCCCTCCTCCCACTCAGTCCATCATTGCTCCTGCTCGGGCCCAAGGGGCGCTCCCCCCAGCGGGCCCAGACGAGCAGGAGAGCCCCGCCTCTGCTGCCTGCAACTCGGCGGGGCCCCTAGAGGAGGGTGCGGCAGGGATACCGCCAAGCGTGGGAGAGGGCCCGCCGCAGGGGGACTCTTCCCTCCCTTATTCCTCCCCACCGCTGCCTCCCACGGTCCCTGAGCCATCGATCTTGCCCCCTGACCCGACCCCTGTTAGCCAGCCCCCCGATGATGCCATGGAGGGCTGGGCCCTAGTCCAGGGGAAGCGGGGCAAACGGAAGGCTCGAGCTCCGCTCCTTTCTACTGATGCAGAAGCCCCCCGGAAGACCAGAAGGGGGGGCGCCGATGCCAAGCCCTCTGCCTTGCCCGCGGGTGCACACTATCCCCTGGTGCCGGCTGGGGAAAACGTGGCAGCACGGGAGGGCAGTGCCGTCCCTCCCTTAGAGTCCCTTCCCTCGAAGGACCCCAATGGAGCCCCACCTGCCCTGTTACCATCCGCAACCACCGTGAGCCTCGGGGAGAGTGTCGCTTCGGGCACTGGCGGGGAGACCTCCAGGGTGGCGGAAGGAGAGCTCCCCTCCATATATGAGGAGATCGAGGCCCTGGTCTGACCCCAGTCACCCAGGGGGAGGACAACCCACTGCTAGCGGGCCTCGATCTGAGCAACCTCACCCCGGCCCCGCCTTCCCCATGTCCCCTTCCCCTAACAGCTACCTTTGCTCCCGCCTCTGAGGGTTCCCAGGGCTCCTCCATCTGCCCGGCCGTGGGTGGCACCCTGTGGTTAGCCGCCGAGGCGACCGCTGGTGCACTGCAGCTGGGACCCGAGCCCCACGGGTTGCCCCTCGAGGGCGTGGGGCGACTGACCTCCTTCCCGGGCGGGGACCCCACTGACGGTGCTGTGGCTACTCTGCCGGCCGTGGTGCCAGAGCCCAGCATCATGGAGGGCCCCCTGCCCCACCCCCACCTCCCAGAGCCTGATCGAGAGGGGCCATTTTCCAACGGCTTGGCTCCTAGGGCCCAGGATCCTACCTTTGCCCCTCTCCCTGGCTCTGCACCCAACCCCTGCCTTGCCCTTACTCTGGATCCCTGCCCTGCCCCTGATGTCAACCCTGCCCCTGTCCCCCCCACCTCCCGTGCTGTCACTGCCACCCCTGGGGCCGTCATCTCCTCGCTCCTAGAGGATAGCCCCCAGGGAGCGGCTTCTGTATTCCCCAGTCCCGACTCACTAGGGGCTGCTACCTTCCCTCCGCCACCCCCAATCGAGCCAGGGTTTGAGGGGGGCTGCATGGCACCAGCCCATCGGGCGCCACGTCGGGGGTCTGCCCCTTGCCTGCCCGTTTCGGTGGGCCACGGGGCTGTGTCAGTGGTCCCTCCGGAGGACAGCCGGGGGCTAGTGGCCCCGGCCCCCCATACGCTGCGGGAGGAGCTGCGGGAGTTCCTTGAGGACGTCCGGGGCTCCCGTAATAAGGTGCAGCTCGCCCTGCAGTGATGGGGGGATTTCCATCTCATCCTCTGGGCCGCGAGGGCCCTTATGGGGGAGGGTAAAAGGACCGGGAAGCAGGCTGCTGCGACTTACCAGCGGGTCTGCCTCTTCCGTGACTCCCTAATTACCTACGGGGTAGGTCACGGATCGTTGCACGGCCCATTGGGAACCGCGAGCGTCCCTGCCGGCGAGGATCCCCTCCAGCCCTCCTCATGGCACCTCTTACCATCATCACGTTAAACACCCGGGGCTGTAGGATGGGTCTCCGCAGCTGCCAGGTGCTGTCCTTCCTTCGGGAGGGGGGTACTCTGTGGTTTTCCTGCAGGAGACCCATACTGATCTGGCCGCCGAAGATAGCTGGCGGCTGGAATGGGGGGACAGGGTCTACTTTAGCCATCTCACAGTTCGTACGGCTGGAGTGGCGACCCTGTTCTCCCCTGACCTACGGCCCGAGGTGCTGGGGGTCACCGAGGCTGTGCCGGGCCGCCTGCTGCCCATCCGGGTCCGTATGGAGGGGCTCGTGGTCAATCTTGTCAACGTCTATGCCCCGACATCGGGCCCGGAGCGGCTGCGTTTCTTTCAGCAGGCATCCGCCTTCCTTGGCACCTTGGATCCTCGCGAGTGCCTGGTCCTGGGCGGGGACTTTAATACGACCCTCGAGGAGCGAGACCGCTCGGGGACCGAGCAGTGCCTGGCCGCCGCGGACGTCCTCCGGGAGATAGTCGACCATCACTCCCCGGTGGATGTCCGGGTGGTGGATGACCACCACCCGGACGACGTCTCGGTGTTCACTTTTGTCCGGGTGGAGGCCCATCGGTCGCGCCACTCCCGGTTAGACCGCATCTATTTATCATGTTTCCATCGTTCACAGGCCCACTCCTCCAGCATCCGGCCGGCCTCATTCTCCGATCATCACCTAGCCACCATGATGGTCTCTCTCTGCACAGAGAGGCCGGGGCCGGCCTATTGGCATTTTAATAACAGCTTGTTGGAGGATGTGGGCTTCGTGGCGTCCTTCCGGGAGTTCTGGCTGGCCTGGCGAGGGCAGCGGCGTGCCTTTCCCTCCGCGCGGCGGTGGTGGGACCTGGGGAAGGTGCATGCCTGGCTCTTCTGCCATGACTACACCCGGGCCGCCAGCCGACGGAGGGATGCGGCAATAGGGCAGTTGGAACGGGAGGTCTTAGAGCTGGAGAGGTGTCTGGCCGCCAGCCCCGAGGATCCATCCCTAGGCGGGACATGCCGGGAGAAGTGGGAGGAGCTCCAGGCCCTCAAGGACCATCAGGCCCGGGGAGCCTTTGTTCAATCCCGCATCCGCCTCCTTCGGGAGATGGATCGTGGCTCCCGCTTCTTCTACGCTCTGGAGAAAAAGAGGGGGACCAAGAAGCACATAACCTGCCTCCTCGCAGAGGACGGCACCCCCCTCACGGATCCGGCGGAGATGTGCGGGAGGGCCAGGGCCTTCTACGCAGGCCTTTTCTCCCCGGATCCGACCGATCCTAACGCTTGCAGAGCGCTCTGGGACGAACTCCCGATGGTCAGCGCGGGTGACCGAGACCGGCTCAAGCTGCCTCTCACTCTGGCCGAGTTCTCAGAAGCCCTCCGCCGCATGCCCACCAATAAATCCCCGGGCATGGACGGGCTGACCGTGGAGTTCTACCGCGTGTTCTGGGACGTCCTCGGCCCAGACCTAGTCACCGTCTGGGCCGAGTCTTTGCAGAGCGGGGTCCTCCCTCTTTCGTGCAGGCGAGCCGTGCTCGCCTTATTGCCAAAGAAGGGGGACCTCCGCGATTTACGAAATTGGCGTCCCGTCTTGCTCCTCAGCACGGACTACAAGGTCGTAGCGAAAGCCATCTCGCTGTGGCTAGGGTCCGTGCTGGTGGACGTGATCCACCCAGACCAGACCTACACCGTCCCGGGCCGCACCATCTTCGATAACCTGTATCTGGTCCGGGACCTCTTGGAACTCGGGTGTAGGGACGGTCTGTCGTTCGCCCTCCTGTCCCTGGATCAGGAGAAGGCATTCGACAGGGTGGATCACGGGTATCTCCTGAGCACTCTGCAAGCATTTGGCTTCAGACCCCAGTTTGTGGGTTTTCTCCAGGTGCTGTACGCCTCTGCAGAGTGTCCGGTCAAGCTCACCTGGACCCTGACTGAACCGGTCAGCTTCGGGCAAGGAGTACGGCAGGGGTGCCCCCTCTCGGGCCAGCTGTACGCTCTGGCGATCGAGCCCTTCCTCTGTCTCCTCCGCAGGAGGTTGACGGGGTTGGCGCTACGGGAGCCGGAGCTGCAGCCGGTCCTGTCGGCATACAGCAACGATGTACTCCTCGTGGTCCAGGACCCGGGCGACTTGGCGTGGGTGGAGGCTTGCCAGGCTGTGTCCTCGGCAGCCTCCTGCGCCCGGGTCAACTGGGTCAAGAGCTCTGGCTTGGTGGTAGGGGACTGGCGGCAGGCGAGCTCCCTCCCACCCACGCTTCAAGCCATCCGGTGGAGAGCGGGTCCGCTGCTCTATCTCGGCGTTTACCTTTCTGCCACGCATTCGTCTCCGCCGGAGAACTGGCACGGTTTAGAGGGCAGGGTGGTAGAGCGGCTCCGGAGATGGACAGGACTACTCCGGTGTCTGTCCCTTCGAGGGTGGGCACTGGTGATCAATCAAGTAGTCCTGTCCATGTTCTGGTACTGGCTCAACACCCTGGTTCCGGCCCCGGATTTCCTGGCCAGCCTCCGGAAGTTGATTCTGGAGTTCTTCTGGTCAGGACTGCACTGGGTCTCTGCAGGGGTTCTCCATCTACCCCTGGAGGAGGGAGGGCAGGGCCTGAAGTGTCTGCACACTCAGGTCCATGTCTTCCGCCTCCAGGCCCTGCAGAGGTGCAAGTAGTCCGGCGTGGAGCGAACTGGCGCACACCTTCCTGCGCTGCTTCTGAGGGCTCCGATATGATGGGCAGCTCCTTTTTCTCCATCCTAAGGGTTTTCCGTGAGACCTCTCTGGGCTGCCAGTCTTCTACCAGGACCTCCTGCGGACCTGGAAACTGTTCACAGCCACCAGGTCTGTGGCAGCCTCCATGGGGGAAGATCTCCTTGCGGAGCCCCTGCTACACAACCCCCAGCTTCGTGTGCAGGTGGCGGAGTCCCCCTCGGTGTGCCAGAGGTTGGTCCTGGCAGAAGTCACCAGAGTCGGAGACCTCGTGGACTACGACTGGGGAGACTCGCTGGATCCCCTGACGCTCGCTCAGTGCATGGGGCTCTCCAGACCTTGTACTCCCCTGCGCGTACTTCAGGAGGTGAGGGCCACTTTGCCGCCCGCTGCTCGGATCTACCTCGACCGGGTCCTAAGGGAGGGCGTGCCCTGCCCACCCTCCACCCCAGGCCCTCCGGACCTTTTCATCAGGCCCCTGCCCCCGTGACCCCCCCCCGCCCCTTCACCGTGAGCCGGCTACACAAGTTGCAGCCGGTCCGCTTCCAGACCGTGCGAAGGAAACATCTATACACGCTCGTGCTCCACACCCTTCATGTCCTCACCCTCACGTCCCGCCCTGACACAAAGTGGCAGGACCTCCTGCCACCTCTAGAGGGTGTGGAGCCCCGGTGGGCCAGCCTATATTCCACCTTGGTCCCGAGGCCCGCCGGGGATATCAGTTGGCAGCTCCTTCACAGGGCCGTGAGCACGGGCGTGTACTTGGCGCACTTCACCCCAATCCCGGACACCCTCCCCTTTTGCGGTGTGAGGGAAACCCTGGCGCACGTTTACCTGGAGTGCACCAGGCTGCAGCCCCTATTCCGGCTCCTCACGAATATTTTGTTAAGGTTTTGGTTGCACTTTTCCCCTCACCTCCTTATCTACGCACTCCCTGTCCATGGCCCCACTAAGTCGCAGGACCTCCTGGTCAACCTCCTCCTGGCCCTGGCTAAAGTGGCCATCTATAAAACCAGGGTGAGGAGGTTGGCCAATGGAGTCTCCTGTGACTGTGGGGTCTATTTCCGATCCTCTGTCCGTTCACATATCCAGGCAGAGTTCCTCTGGGCGGCGTCCACTGACTCCCTTGACACCTTTGAGGAGCAGTGGGCGCTGTCCGGGGTTCTCTGCTCGGTGTCCCCGTCCAGTTCCCTTCGTTTGACCCTTTGACCGCACTCCTGTCCCTGTTATTCATTAGTTGTCCCCCGTAATTATTTGGTTTTCCAGGTCCTGTGGGACCCCCCCTTAGGCTGTGGGGGGATCCTTTAGCAGTGGGCAGGCTTCGCCCGCCCACTTCCTGGATCCCAATAAGGCTACTCTGCTGTACACAACTGGCCTGGGTCTATCACAATACCTGTTGTGGACACTTAAGTCATTAGGTGCTTGGAGGCTTCCATCACCTGCCCCGGGCCGTGGGGCATGCCGCAGGCCCACGGCTTCAAGGCTTGCACCACATGCCGCAAACCTATGCCAGTTAGTGACCCCCAAGACTCGTGTCTACGTTGCGTGGGGGACGGACATCAAACTGAACGGTGTAGGATTTGCAAGGCATTTAAGCCAAAAACAAGGAAAGAAAGAGACTTTCATCTAAAGCAGCTGTTGATGGAGGCTGCATTACAGCTGCCAGGCCCGGAGCGCCAGACACCGGCTCAGGCTTCCTTGGTGCGTAGTGCCCCAGAGCCGTTGAGAGACCCAGTACCAGCTAAGCACCGTAAACTGTCGGCCCCAGAGCGCCAGGCTAGGCCCCAGCACCGCTTGTCCTCCCCAGTGAGGCCCCCGGCGCAGCCAAAAGGAAGGCGCGGTCATTCTCCGCACAGGAGGCCGGCGCCTCCGAAGCCACCGAGCACCAATAAGAGCGGGAAGGCCGCGGTACCGGCACTGACACCAATGGTCCCGGCAGCGCAAGCCCCACCCAGCCCAGACCTAAGTGGGCTCAGTGCGGACGACGGGCTCGAGGGCATAACGGATCAGCCCTCTAAGCCTGGCACCTTTGAGGCTGCAAAGGACCTCATCAAGCTGTCGGTGGCGAGCCCCCTCCCGTATGGGGAGAACCCTCCGGCACCCATGCCTCAGGTAAGCCGGCAATGGTGTGCCACTCGAGGACACCGTCCCGGCACCACTCCCGGAGTTGGTCCCCGTCGAGCTCCGACTCCATGGACTCACAGTTGCCAGCAGCCCAGAAGGAGGTTGTGGCACCGGCAGTGGGTTGGCACGAGGAAGCACCAGAAAGGGCACGCCACTCTCCGGCACCACCCAGAGACCAGCACTGGGAGGAGTTGAGACAGCCCTTGCCAGAGGACTCCCAGGGAATGCCAGCACCGGTCCTGGTCCAGATCCCAGTCCCGGGGATACCGGTACCGCTCCCACTCAGCCAGGAGCCACTCGTTCTCCCGCCGGCGCAGATCATTGGCACCACCATGGCCTTCGCGATCGGCGTCGCCGCAGTCCGGCGCCAACTCCGGCCGCTATAGGTCCCCGCACCGGGCCCTGGACAGCAGGGACCCTCAGGTGGGCTGGCAACCCCAATGGGGGCTGCCAGGCCATTGCCCTTCTGGACCCCCTGGGCCTATCAGGAGCGCCAAGGGGCCCCGTCCAGGGCAAGTTACTTGGTACAGTGGTCCCGGTCCCCGCTCTGATGCCGGACGGTGCCAGAGGCTACAGTATCCAGGCCTCCAGCATCCCACCAGGATAAACGGGAGAGACTGGCACCGAGTCCGGTGCGATCCCATGGACTCCCACCCTGGCCTGAGCCGGAGACCCCTCCCACTGAAGAAGGGGAGCAGGAGGACCAACCGGAGGGCGTCGAGCAGTAGCTAACCTCCTCAAGCATCTCCTAGAGAAGGAAGTCCGCTCGCTGCTAGAGGTGGGGGCGGTAGAGGTAGTGCCGCACAGCCTAAGGGGTTCTACTCCCAGTACTTCCTCATCCCCAAGGCCAAAGGGGGCTTTCACCCCATCCTAGACCTGCATGGGCTCAACAAGTTCCTGATCAAGGCCCGGTTCCGCATGGTCTCTCTGGGCACCATCATCCCTTCCCTGGATCCGGGGGACTGGTACGCTGCCCTCGACATGAAGGACACGTATTTTCATATCGCCATCCACCCAGCACATCGGCGGTTCCTACACTTCACCATGGGCCAAGAACATTACCAGTTTGCTGTTCTCCTGTTCGGTCTAGCCGCGGCCCCAAGGGTGTTCACGAAGTGCATGGAGGTGGCGGCCTTCTCACAGAGGCAGTGAATCCGGGTGTACCCGTACCTCAACGACTGGCTCCTGGAGGGCCGATCCAAGGCGGAAGTGCAAGGCCATGTGGAGGTGGCCCTGAGATTGTTCCGCAAGCTGGGGCTCCTGGTCAACATCCCTAAGTCCACGCTCGTGCCCACGCAGAGAGTGGAATTCATAGGGGTGGTCCTGGACGTGGTGCAGGCCAGGGCAAGCCTTCCAGTATCCCGATTCCGGGCTATCCAACAAGCAGTGGCCTCCCTGCGCCAGTTTCCAAAGACAATGGCCAGGTGCTGCCTGCAACTGCTGGGCCACGTGGCAGCATGCACACACATGGTCAGGCATGTCAGACTGAGACTCAGGACTCTGCAGGCGTGGCTCGCTCGGGTGTACCGCCCAGGCAGGGACCCCCTGGACTTGGTAGTGACCGCCCCAAGGGACGTGTTGGACTCCCTGCTGTGGTGGCAGTCCCAGCCTGTGGTTTGCGAAGGCATCCCCTTTGCTGCCCCACAGCCAGACCTGATGCTGGTGACAGACGCGTCAGACCACGGATGGGGGGCTCACCTGGGGTTGTGGTCTGTAGCAGAGCGGTCTCTCCATATCAATGTGAAGGAGCTCAGGGCGGTTCGTGTCGCCTGCCAGACCTTTCACGCCACTCTGAGTGGTCACAGCATGACAGTTCTAACAGACAACACTACTGCCACGTTTTATATAAACAAGCAGGGCGGGGCTCATTCCTCGCCACTCTGTCGCGAGGCTCTCCTCCTCTGGGACCTTTGCATAGCCCATGCAATTCACCTCGAGGCGTCCCATCTCCCGGGGGTATGGAACAAGCTGGTGGACTCCGTCAGCAGGTCGTACCGCATACACGAGTGGACACTCAGGACGGACGTCATGCTTTTACTCTTCCACAGATGGGGGTTTCCCAGGGTAGACCTGCTTGCCACCAGGGCCAATGCCCAGTGCCCACGGTTCTGCTCATTCCAGGGCCACAGCCTGGGCTCGCTTGCGGATGCGTTTGTGATCCCGTGGAGAGGGGGCTTGATGTATGCTTTCCCCCCGCTCCCTTTGGTGCACAAGGTCCTGCTCAAGGTGCGCAGGGACAGGGCGGCGGTGATCCTTATCACCCCAGCCTGGGCCCGCCAGCACTGGTACACATCGCTTCGAGAGCTGTCGGTGGAGGCCCCAGTAGTCCTGCCCCTACACCGGGACCTCATTACACAGGACGGCGGGAGGCTTCTCCACCCCGACCTCCAGTCACTGCACCTGATGGCGTGGCGGCTCTGTGGCTAAACGCCCTGGAAAGCCAGTGCTCCCTTCCCGTGCAGCAGATTCTGCTTGGCAGTAGAAAACCCTCTACCAGGGCGGCCTATATGGCCAAGTGGAAAAGGTTCTCGTGTTGGTGTGAACCCCGACAGGTGCGGCCGTGCCAGGCCCCGGTTCAGGCCATCCTGGAGTACTTCCTGCACCTCAAGTAGCAAGGGCTAGCCCCATCCTCACTCAGAGTGCACCTGGCGGCCATCTCCGCCTTCCATCCAGGGTTCTCGGGGGGGCTCGGTGTTTTCCCACCCAGTGGTGGGACGGTTCCTTAAAGGGTTGGAGAGGGTGTTCCCATACTTCCTCCCCCCAGTCCCTCCATGGAACCTTAACCTGGTCCTCTCTAAATTCATGGGACCCCCTTTCAAGCCCCTTGCTACCTGTTCTCTCCTCCACCTTTCCTGGAAGGTGACATTTCTGGTTGCCATTACCTCGGCCAGAAGGGCGTCCAAACTGAGGGCCCTCACCTCTGAGCCACCGTACACAGTATTTCACAAGGACAAGGTGCAGCTCCAGCCGCACCCCAAGTTCCTCCCTAAAGTGGTCTCCCAATTCTATTTGGGCCAGGACATTTGTCTGCCAGTGTTCTTCCCAAAACCCCACACGGACCCGGGTCACCGCAGCTTGCACACCCTGGATGTGCGTCGAACGCTGGCGTTCTATTTGGAGCGCACCGAGCCCTTTCGCAAATCCACGCAGGTGGCTGTGGCCAAGAGGTTAAAAGGCCTCCCAGTGTCGGCACAGCGGATTTCGTCTTGGATTACAAGCTGCATCCAGGCGTGCTATGAGCTCGCAGGTGTTCTGGCCCCAGTGGTCACGGCCCACTCGACCAGGGTGCAGGCAACTTCCACGGCGTTCCTGGCACAGGTCCCAATCCAGGAGATCTGCAGAGCAGCCACCTGGTCCTTGGTGCACACCTTCACGACCTTCTTCACAGTCAACCAGCAGGCCAGAGAGGATGCGGCAGTTGGCAGAGCGGTCCTCCAAGCAGTTGTTCCGTGACTCCTACCCTCCTCCAGAGGTAAGCTTGTGATCCACCTAACGTGGAATGGACGTGAACAAGCACTCGAAGAAGAAAAACGGTTACTTACTTTCTCGTAACTGTTGTTCTTCGAGATGTGTTGTTCACGTCCATTCCACCACCACCCCCCCCACCCCTCTGTTGGAGTCACTGGCAAGAAGGAACTGGAGGGGGTCAGGCCGGCAGGGGTATATATGCACGGTGCAGTGGTGCCACTCGGGGGGGCCCCGCCGGCCGAACAGGAGCTGCTAAGGGAAAAAGTTTCTGATGCTCATGCACACGGCGTGCGCACACCTAATGTGGAGTGCACGTGAACAACACATCTCGAAGAGAAAGTAAGTAACCGTTTTTTTGTGTTTTTAGCTTCGCCATTTACTCTGCAGCAACACTTCTTTTACCTAAGCTAAAGATCCCTGTCGCACCCGAAAATACTGTGGGGTTTGCTCATCAAGTGGGCTACTACCAGTAAAATTGTGATGTGAAAGTGGGGATAGGGACATGCTGAACCTGTGACATACAAGGGTGGCAGCTTGAAAGCGCTGCTCGACCCAGTCCGCTGTGTCCAGGGATATATAAGGGGGTCAGCTTGAAAGTGCTGATTGACCTGGTCCGCTGAGACTTGCTCTGTTAGTGTGTGTGTGTGTGTGTGTGTGTTCATCCAGTTCTGGGGCTGGAGGAACCCAGCCCTAGGAAACCTAGGTCCTGCAGGACAGCTCCATTGGGAGGGGACTTACATAAGGGAGAGGTAGAGCTAGAGCTCTGTAGTGGGGTGGAAACCCTGCTCTGGTCCTAAAGGGGTTAAAAGCAGCCCTTGAGAGGTCTGTGGCTGGGAAAAGCTGAGTGAGTAGCTGACCACAGGTGTGGCCAGCTCAGTCAGGGCCCAGCTGGCCCTGATAAGAGGGCTGGGGCCCAGGAGCTGGAAAAGTCTCACTCTTGTCCTAGAGTGGGAAGGGCTAGTTGCCTGAGAGCGAGGTACCTTAAGCGGAGCAGTGCTGGGGAAGGGCAAAGGGAGCTGGGGAGCTCCAGCCTGGTAAACCCCCAGGCTGCAGGCCTTGGTAAAAGCCCAGAAAGGTACTGGGGCTGCAGAGGGGCAGCCTGGGAATAGGCAAGGGCAGCTGGTCCTAACCCCTTGCAAATGATAAGTGGCCATTACACTGCAGTCTACCCCAGTGCGCGAGGGCTAGCTGATGACTGGCAGTAGCCACTGAGGCAAGGTGGGTTTAGAGGGTTGGGGGTTCCCCTGGGAGGGGAGACCCAGAGTGAGGGGATACTGCTAGGGCAGAACCCCAAGGTAAAGGGCACGGGGGTCCAGGAGGGGACAGGGGGCCAGGGGCAGGCGAGACACCTAGCCTGCAGAGGGCGCTCTGGGCTGGAAGAGCTAATTCCTGAGACAACCAGCAGGAGGCGCCGTGCCGGTGAGTCATTGCCTCGCTACAAGCTCCATATGAAAACACACGTGACATAAGCAGTACATTGATAGAATTACAGAAACCCGCGCCCCCCAGAAGAGTAACCCTAATAAATGAGCATACCCCAAAGTAATGGGCAAATCTGGTAACATTGCTCAAATTGAAGCAGGGAACGGTTGAGGGTATTCTCATACCATGGTCACGGCCCAGACTGGTGTGCTACTCGAACTTCCTTCACCTCTCAGTGGCAGTGCCTCCCTGCGTTCCCCTCAGGAAGGATCTCCAGGCACAGAACTCAGGTGCCCTGAACCAGCCCAGCTCCTTGTCTTTGAATCTGTGGGCATGATTCCTAGATAGTTCTTGGGTACGTACCTGACCTCTTCGGAGAATGTCCGGTCTCTTACCCAGCAGGAAACCTACCAGAAGTGGAAGCGTTTCCATTCCTGCTGTTCTCCCCAAGATCCTAGACTAGCTATTGGACTTAAAGACACAAGGTCTGTCAATGAGCTCAGTCAGAGTACATGTGGCCACAATCACAGCCTTCCATTCGACCATTCAGGGCTCCTCAGTTTTTGCCCATCCAGCCACGGCCTGGTATCTTACAGGCTTACACAGCTTGCTTCCCACCTCATGGAGCTCTGCTCCCCCACAGGACCTTAATTTCATTCTCGGTGCCTTTAGGAACAGCCCCCCTTAGAACCAACCCCTACCTGTTCTCTCCTCCACCTCTCTCTCACGACTTCATTCTTCACAGCTATAACTTTGGTTAGACAAATGGGAGAGCTCAGTGTGCTCATGGCAGACCCACCATTCGCTACTTTCTACAGTGACAGGGTCATGCTATTTCCTTGCTTCCTCCCAAAGGTCTCTTCAGAATGCCATATTCGTCAGGAAATCCGCCTACCAGTGTCCTATCCAATGCTCCTGCCTCCAGAGAAGAATCTGGCCTACACACGCTAGATGTCAAAAGGGCTCTCGGCCTATACTTAAACAGCACCAGAACCTTTAGGGTTTCTCCCAGACTCTTTTTCCTTGGCTGAAAGGAAGAAGGGCCAGCCCATGTCCATACAGAGGCAGTGGCGGCGAGTTGTATGGGCCTGTGGTGCCCATGCTCCAGGAATATTCAGAGAACGGTGGCCCAGCTCCACTGATGTTCTGGGCCGGGTCTCTCCCCCGACCCCATCTGTCACCCCCGTGTGGCTCCCCCAGAGTCCCTCCTGGCCCCACCTGCTGCCCCCGGGTGATTTAAAAGGGCCTGGGGGCCCCCGCCGCCACCACTGGCAGCGCAGTGGGGCTAAAGTGGCTTCCTGCCTGCTCTTACTCCACACATGTCCGTGTGGCATGGGGTGGTGGCGGCGATGTGTCTCCACGGGCTTCCTCCGCCCTGAGCACCAACTCTGCCCTGGGAACGGCGGCCACGGGGAGCTGCGGGGGCGGTGTTTGCAGGCAGCAGCGGGCAGAGACCCCTGGTCCCCCCCCCAGGCATCACGGCCAGAGCGCTGTGCAGGTCACTTTCAGGAGCTGCCCAAGGTAAGCGCCAAACCCCTCACCCCCTCCCGCACCCAAACTCCCTCCCAGAGCCCTTTCCCCACCCGGCAGCCCCATCCCCTGCCCCAGCCCAGTGAAAGTGAGTGAGGGTCCGGGAGAGCCAACCGCAAAGGGAGGGGGAACACAGTGAGTGTGGGCGTGTCCCCAGGGAAAGGGGCGGGGCTAGGCTGTTCGGTTTTCTGCCAGTAGAAAGTTGGCAGCCCTCCCCCCGTTCGCCCCTCCCCCGGCTCCCAGCCCCGCCCCCGAACCCTCCCCTCCCGTCGCCCCGCCCCTTTCCCCGCCCCGCCCTGAACCCTCCCCTCCCGTCGCCCCGCCCCTTCCCCAGCCCCGAACCCTCCCCTCCCCTCCCGTCGCCCCGCCCCTTTCCCCGCCCCGCCCCGAACCCTCCCCTCCCGTCGCCCCGCCCCGGCCCCGGCGCGCGCTGCATGCCGGGCGCGGTGCGGCGGCGGGCGGCGCGGGGCCGCCATGTCTCGGGGCGGGCCGTGGCCGCGGCGGCGGGCCTGGCTCTGGCTCTGGCTGCGCGGCGCGGCGGCGGGGCTGACGCTGGCGCTGCTGGGCCTGGCCTGCCTGGTGCTGCGGGGCCCGGGGCCGGGCGCGGCGCTGCTGGGCGCGGCGGGGGCCTGGTGCGCCCTGAGGCCCGGCCCGGGGGCGCCGCGCAGGCCGGGGACCCGGGGCGGCCAGAAGCCGCCGGCCGCGGCCAACGGGGGCCCCTTCGCCATGGGCGGCCAGCTGGGCCGGGCCGAGCCGCGCCCCGCCGGGGGAGCCGGGACCGCGCGGCCCGTGAGCCGCCGCCTCGCCGCGGGGTAAGAGCGGCCCGGCCCCCCCTCTCCCGGCCCGAACCCCCCTTCCGGCCCCCCCTCTCCCGGCCCGAACCCCCCTTCCGGCCCCCCCTCTCCCGGCCCGAACCCCCCTTCCGGCCCCCCCCTCCCGGCCCGAACCCCCATCCTCCGGCCCGGCCCCCCCTTCCGGACCCCCCTTCTGGACCCCCCCCCGGCCCGAACCCCCATCTCCCGGCCTACCCCCAGCTCGGAGCCCCCCCGGCCCGAACCCCCCTTCCGGACCCCCATCTCCCGGCCCGAACCCCCATCTCCCGGCCCGGACCCTCCTTCCGGACCCCCATCTCCCGGCCCCCCCCTCCCGGCCCGAACTCCCCTTCCGGCCCCCCATCTCCCGGCCTACCCCCGGCTCGGACCCCCCCCCTTCCGGACCCCCATCTCCCGGCCTACCCCCGGCCCGGACCCCCCCGCCCGGCCCGGACCCCCATCTCCCGGCCCACCATCTCCCGGCCCGGACCCCCATCTCCCGGCCCGGACCCCCATCTCCCGGCTTACCCCCGGCCCGAACCCCCATCTCCCTGCCTACCCCCGGCCCGGACCCTCCCCGGCCCGGGCCCCCCATCTCCCGGACCCCCCTTCAGACCCCCCCCGGCCCAGACCCCCTGACCTGCTTCCCATGGCCCGGCCCCCCTTTTCCGACCCCCCCCCCCCCGCCAGCTCCTCATCTCTTGGCCCGCCCCCCCCCCCCCCCCGGCCTCCCTCACCCCAGCCTCCTCCTCGTCTCCCGGCCCAATCCCCCCTTCCTGGCCTCCCTCACCCCGACCTGCTTCCCCGTCTCCTGGTCTGGCTCCCCCTTTCCAACCCCCGCCAGCCTCCTTCACCCCAACCCGCTCCCCGTCTCCCATCCCGGCCCCCCCCTTCCCGACCCCTCCCCTGGTCCCCCTCACCCCAGCCCCCTCCCCATCGCCCGGCCCCCCCTTTCCGACCCCCCCCACCCCGGCCCCTTCCCTATCTCCTGGCTCGGACCTCCCTTTTCGACCCCCCCACCCCGACCCGCTCCCCATCGCCTGGCCCGGACCCCACTCCGACCGGCTCCCCATCTCCCGGCCTGTGCCCGGCCCCTCTCACCCCAACCTGCTCCCCATCGCCCGCCCCCCTCCCTTCCTGGTTCCCCTCACCCCGACCCACTCCCTGTCTCCCGGCCTGGCCCCCCCTTTCCAACACCCACCGGTCTCCCTCACCCCGATCCGCTCTCCATCTCCTGGCCCAGCCCCCCCTTTCCGACACCCTCCAGCCTCCCTCACCCCGACCCGCTCTCCATCTCCTGGCCTGGCCCCCCCTTCTGACACCCCCAGCCTCCCCTCACCCTGACCCACTTCCTGTCTCCTGGCCCACCTCTTTCTGACCCCCCCCGACCTCCCTCACCCCGACCGCTCCCCATCTCCCAGCCCGACCCTCCGCCTCCCGGTAAGAGCGGACCCGGTCCCCTCTTTCCGACACCCCCCAGCCGCCCCTCACTCCGACCCACTCACCATCTTCCGACCCCCCGCCTCGCCTCGGAGTAAGAGCGGACCTGGCCCCCTCCCAGCCCCCTCTGACCCCCCGGCTTTCCCTCACCCCGACTCAGTGCGTCGCTTCAGGGTAAGAGCGGACCTGACCCTCCACCCAATCCCACTGACCCCCCTGGCCCTTCCCCCTCGTCCTACTCTAACTCCCAGCCCTTCCCCTCACTCCGTCCCCCACACTGCCCACCAAGCCTCACACTGCCCACCTCCGGCGTGTCCCCTCACTCTGTTCCCCTCACTGACCCCCACCCGGCCTTTCCTCTCATCCCATCCCCCCAACTGACCTCCCGGCCCTTGCCCCAGTCCCCCCGCCTACCTCACCCCGGCCCCCCCACTGACCCCCTCCCAGCCTCACCCCGACCCACCCCACTGACCCCCCTCTGGCCCTTCCCCGCACACTGACCCCCCCCCAGCCTCATCCACCCCTCATCTCCCAGCCTGCCATGTCTCCTCTCCTTGGGGTAAGAGCGGACCGACACCCCCGCAAGCCGTTCCCCCTCACCCCAACCCACTGATCCTTCCTAGCCTCCCCATACCCCTACTCATCCCCCATCTCCCAGCCTGTCCCGCCGCCTCATCTTGGGGTAAGAGAGGGCTGACCACCTGCACCCCGGCCCTTTCCCCTCACCCTGGTCCCCTGACCTGCCCAGCCTCCCCTCACCAGCCTGACACCCCCCAACCTAGTCCTTGCTCCTCACCCCGACTCACCCTCTGACTAGCCCGTCTTCCCTCCAGCCCAGCCTCACCTTGGGGTAAGCGAGGACCGACCCTCCCCAGCCTTCCCCCTCACCCATTGATCCCCTCAGCCCGACCTGCCTCCTTGCCCCTTCACCGCTGATCCCCTCACCCCCGATCCCCTCACCCCCCACACCCTGACCTGCTCCTCCATCGCTCCCTGCACTCTCTCAGCTATGACTCCCCCATCACCTCCTAGCCCAACCTGCCACCTCGCATTTGGGTAAGGACTGGACATACTATCCCCCAGCCCAACCTGTCTCCTCAGGCCCCCTTACTCCTGCCTGCCCATCAGCCCCAGCCGGCCACCTCACCTTTAATTAAGGACTGGACCAATCCTGCCAGCTCCCCTTTCAGTCTGCCGTACTCCTCCCCCCGCCCTTTCCCCTGCTCCCATTCTCAGCCTGGACCACTGCCTTGCCTTCATCCCCAGCCCTCCCTCACTCTGACCCCTGCTCAGCCCATCCACTCCTCTCTCCTCTTTTTCCCACCCCCATCCACTCCTTGGCCTTTGGGTAAAGACCAGACTGCCCCCTCACCCCCAACTTGACCTGCCACCTCTCCTTCAGGAAAGGACCAGACCTGCCTCCTAGCCCAACCCCTGGGCTCCCACCCCACCGCTTCTCTTTCTGGTAAAGATGGGACCCACCTGCCCCAGCCTCCTCCTCCCATCCTCCCCATTTCTCCTGATGCATCTCCTTTGGGTAAGGAGAGGACTGAACCCCCCAAGCCCTGCTCCGGGGGCAGCTCCATCCCAGCACAATTCCTCATCCCCAACCCAATCCATGCTGCCTGCCTCGCTCTCCTTCAAGTAAGGACAAGATGGATCCCTCCTCCCCATTGCTCCCTCCCCAACCCCCATTCGGGGGTGGGGCAGCTCCCTCTCCATTATCCTCCTGTCCTTGCTGTCCCTCCTGGCCCCCTCAACCCAACTCCCATTCAACTTTCCTTGGCCCTGCTATCCCCAACCTTTCTGGAGAACGGCCCCCCCTTCCCTCCCCACTGTCTGATCTTCTCCCCTCTTGTGCTGCTCCTGGGGCACCCCTTCTTCCAGCACTGGGCAGCAGGCCCCACCTTGGAGCTACGGGGTGCGGAGGCTCCATGCTTTTGGTGGGTTCTGGGGCTAGGTCTCTTCCCCAAGCACATGTCTCTGTTCTGAAGGTACCAACTTGGGAAGAACATCCAGAGGGTTTACCTCCCTCCTGGTATCAGGCCTGGGGAATGCAGGCAGGTAGCAGAGAGCTGGCACCACAGTGTGTGAAGCCCCCTTTTCTAGGCAGGAGAGGAAACCCTCTTGCAGGGCGTTCTCCATGCAGCTCTGTGGGGTGCTTGGGCTGTGTGGGGTTCTACCCCACTCCACACAAGCTCATAAGCAATCAACTGGGTCAGGAGGGATGGGTGGAGCAAGTAGGAGTGGGGGAACTCCCTCACTTCTCTCTGTGATTTTGGCCAGGTTTCCTAGGGATTTTTTGCATTTCTGTAGCATGCTGCAATGGATACTCTGCATGTGTACACAAGGAAGTCTAGAGCTCCAGGGCATTATCCCAACATGTGGAGGGAGTGGGGAATGCTCTGGGCCCTCACAAGTTGCTGTCTCCTTAGTTTGGCATGGATGGGCAAAAATGGGGTGAGCACAGCAGCATCTTAGGGAAGGAATGATCTTAGCAGCCACATGTAAGCCCTTTGGGGTAGGGAGTAGACCACCTTGTTCTGTGTGTGTGTGTGTGTGTGTACAGCACCTAGCACAGTGGGGTCCTGGTCCTTGACTAGGGCTCCCAATTACACATGCTGCTGTTACCGCTATTAATGTAAATAGCGATGGTCTCTCACTCCTGTTCTCTAAGGTTTTGGCCACACTTACTACTTACAGGTTCTTAAAGTGCAAAAACTCTGTTTATAATGGCTAACAAAGTTTGTGCCTGTTACATGGATCTCCTGCAGCCTATTTACCAGCATGTTAACCATGTTTGAGCCTGTTGAAAATAGTTTAGCTGTAGTATGGCGGTACACAAACTTTGTTAACCAGTTCTCAGAATTGGTCTGATTTGTGCTTGGTGTGGCTGGGGCATTGCTGAGATGCAGGCTTGATATTTATGTCCCCTGCAGATTTATTTGATTCCCTGCAGAAAAATGACTTTCTCACGGGGAAGCAAAGGGAGGCCACAAGAGCGATCACGTGACCCTCCCAAGCAATATGTTTCCAGGTGCCCAGGGCAGCCGGCAGAGAGGTAAATCACTGTAGGGCAGGAGGTAGGACTTGGGAAGACCCAGATGGTGGTTCCGAACCTGTGCCAGCTCAGCAGCTGGGCTCCAGAGGACGGGACTTCCTCTTCCCCTGCATGGCATCTGGGGCTGGGTCAGACCCACCCCCAGATTTCTCCCCCAGCTGCAGTAAGCTCTGGAAACTCCCTGCCGCTGCTTTCTGCACCCATTGCTCCTCAGCTACCTGGGGAGGGATCCCTGTACAGGGAGCTGCTCCGCCATCTGCCCAACCCTGTACATCCAGACCTGCCCCCGCTGAGCCAAACCCCCCTCATGAGCCCCACTCCCCCAGCATCTGGACCCCCCACTAAGTCCCCCAGACTCCCTGCCAAGTTCTGTATTCCCCAGACCCACCCCTGCTGAGCCCCAACCTCCTTCACCTGGACCCCCCTGCAGAGTCCCATTACCATTGCACCCAGACCCCGCCTCCATGTATCCAGATCCCCTCCACACCCAGATCCCCCACTGAGCAGCCCACACCCAGACTGCCCCAAACAGAACCCTCTCAACCCCCACCTGGATCCCCCCCCTCTTGGATCTTGCCTTACTGAGCCTACCTGCCTGCACCTGGCATGGAGGGGCAAGGCCCTGGGGTGTTTCTGGGGCAGGCCGGGTCCTTGTGCTATGGCAGGGTTGGGTGCAGTCTCACCTCTGTGCCCCGGGGTGGGGCTGCACAGTGATCTCCCATCTCTGTGTAGCCAGTGGCCTGTACTCCCCAGTGCCATGCTGGAGCCTCCACATTTATTTGACAAATAAAATTTGCAGCATTTTAAAATATTGTGCACAGAATTTTAATTTTTTTGGCACAGAATTCCTTCAGGAGTATATTGTGGAACCAAACAGTGTGGAGTGAATTCACGTCCTGCCCAGAGACTGTCTTCTGCAAGACTGGCCTAGGGTCGAGGCACCTTGGCTTATTTTGGAATGGCTCCTCTCCACTTAGTTCAAGCCAAAGCTTAGATTTTGCAGGAGACTACTATAGAGGTTGAAATCTGAGGTTCTGTTTTCAGAGCTGCATATTTCTCCTGTTCCTAGCAATGAGTCAACTTTCATAAACTATTCCTCACTACTTCATGAGTAACAGTGACTGGGTTGCAGCTGGAATGTTTGTGTCTCTATGGAGTTGGTGGGAGAACTGCTTACCCAGAGTCACTGCCAAGTGATGTTTCATTGGCTTCCTATTAAATAGGCTGGAGGGGGGACTCTCCAAATAGATTAGTATTTGTTTGGTGCTGCCGCATGCTAATGGTTCCGTGGATGTTTTCCCTGTTGTCTGCCCCGTATTCTGAAGTGGGAAATAGTCAGATGATCCTGATGGATTTTACTGCACCAACATCTTTTCTACAAAGAAGTGTAGTTTCGAAGGGTAGTTCTCACCAAAAATGGCTGATTTGCCCCAGTCCCCTACTGTAGCAGAAGCATTCCAGTCTCTAGGATATCACCATGAAGTTTAAACTGGTATGGTATTTTCTTGCTGTTGTGTGTCGTTGCTGTATGGAGATGTACGCTCTGCCAGCATCGTAGAGGAAGCTGTGTTTTGGTGAGGCTGTGTGTAGATACTGTGTAATTCTGGTCACTTACAAATTGTTGGGGGTGATTCCTTGTAATGACTAAAGCAGCCCTTTTCTGAACCTTTCTAGTTTTTCCTTGCAACAAATAATTGCAGCTTAAACTCGTTTGATCCCTTGCAATGCGTGGAGTCTCTTGGGGTTAGCAAGAGGTATGTTAGCTAGCCGCCCACTTATACCCTGTGGTCTTTCTCTACAGGGATCACCTGACTCCACCAACTCCCTTTGCGCTGACTCCTCGACACCGGTATCCAATTCAGCAGGCCCAGTACTCCTCGTTGGGGGCCCTGCCCATAGTATGCCTGGATGGCTACCAGAGGAAAAGCCTGCTATCTGCTCGCAACTCCAGCATGGTGCACAGCCCAGTGACAGTGAAGATTGCACGTCCGGACAGCAACCTGGCCCGCTCTCCGCTGTGAGTACCGCTTAATCAGTGGCCCTTCAGCATCCCACAGCACATGTGGTACACACGAGGTATACGCATACAACCAGTGCTCAAATACACTTGTATCTTATGTGTTAAAGATTACTGAGTGCTGAGCAGAGTAGTGTTCTCCATTAGAGGGCAGGAGCCCTCTATCCTGCAGAGCCCTGCTTCTCCCAGATCCTGCACTTACTGGTAGTAAGCAGATTGTATCTCCTGCATGGCGACTTGCTCTGGATGCACTGAGGAGGGTGTGCACTGGTGGTTGCACTTACGCATCACTTCACACTACTTACAGCCCTGTAAAACCTCCCCTTAATTAATCGCAGAGGGGAGAGTAGCCTGCTTGGGGAAAATGGGTAGTTCACTCTTCTGTTTGGTTGCTTGATGCTCTCTTCCCTGAGGGAGTGTCTGTTGCTCATGGCCCTGTAGTGACCTTTTAATCCCCATCTGAAGTATCGCTTTATTGCCATGGAAAGGCTTGTGAGGTCACAAGCTAGTCCTGAAGCTGCATTGGAGATGCTGCCTAGATTATTTCTCTTTCTTTAGAGGGGGGCCAGTCTTCAGATGTGCTGGGCTGTTCAGGCGCAGGGGAGCTCAGCACATCCATCACTGCTAATGGGGAGGAGGTGGGGGCCCACTCTCCCTTAACTCATGACTTTACATTGCAGCCTGGAGCAGCTGGTTTCACCAATGGCCTTGTCATGCAATAGCACCCTGGACCCATGTGCAAAGGAGACTGTACTGAGTGCCCTCAAAGAGAGCAGGAAGAGGGCTGTGGAGGAGGAGGACCAGAGTTTCCCTAGTGGTCAGGAGAACAAAAGAAGGTAATACATTAAGGGGCTGGATGCTATCTTTGTGTGTCTGAAGTGGTGCTGTAGGTGTCAGGTGCTTCACTATCTTCATAATAGATATCCAGGCAGCATGCTAGCTGTGAACATGGGAGCAATCAGCTGGCCTTTCCAGTGTGGCCAGTAATCCGAAACAGAACTTGGCTATTAAAGGTGGTCGGCAAGAGGAAACCAGTCTGGTATCTGTGCCCTTCCAACTACCTTCAGGAAGCCTAGAAGAATTCTCTTTTGAGGAAGAGAGGAAAACTTTGTTTGGGTTTCTATCGTGGAAGTTTCAAATGCCAAGCCTGGTCTCCCCTGCTTTGGTGGAGGTCTTTGACAGCTTTCAATCCACACGCCAGGCCTCTATCTCAGCACTTGGTTGAAGGAGTGAAGGAGTTGGAATCCTAAAACAGAATCACTTCCAACTGCTTGGATTCTTAAATCTGGTTTATTAACTTCCATTTAAACATAACCATCCCTTCCCCTCACTTCACCAGGTCTCACTTCCATATTATTTTTATCATAAACCAATCAGTTCTCCAGTCAGCCTCAGTCTTTAGAGAGAAATGGGATACACGTGTCCTGAATTTCTAATGTAAAACAAAACATGACAGTTTAAAATCTGTTCAGATCTCCTTTATATAGCTCAATAAGCAAAAAAAGCATGCATGTTTTTCCTTCAAGAAATGGTGGGGGAAATATTTCCCAGTTTCCATTCGTTATGTTTAATGAGAACACCAGACCTTAGGTCTCAGACACATAGCTTCAGCAGTATCTTTCCCCAGGATTTTAGGAAGGAGTAGGATATAAATCAGTGGATGCCATCCTCTTTCTGGTGGAGCCCTCTTGCAAATGCCCTAGCATGTGCTGTCCTCTCCTCTCTTCCATCTGTGGTTTCCTTCTGTCCATTTCTGTATGTGTGGGTTTAATTTGTTTTGTGACTCCCCATGTTTGTCCCTTGCTTGCCATGAGGCTGCAGGCTGCTTGCAGTGGGGAAATCCACTGGGGCTGGGTTATATGGGCTCTTGCAGATGAATTGAGTGCTAGAGAACTGGAGAAGAGAAGCTTGGGCTGATGAGATACTGTTTGAGTCTGTCATCCTGAATGCTGCTCCTGGCCTCACAGTTAGATGTCAGTTTGAGAGCTTTCAGGGAGCAACCGGTTGCTTTTCCCACTGCTGCAGGAGCACGCTTTCAATTGGAGTTGTAGTGGCTTATGCAGCTTTCTCCTCTCTCCTTTGCTCTTCTCTGTACCTCTTGGACTAGTGAATGTCTGGTCCCACCTCCTAAAGTGTGTGTGGGGATAGGATGAATACAATCCTACAAAGAGTGGTAGAAGGTAAGCATGGATGTTGACACTTCATTCTCCTTTCTGACATTGGCTCCACAAATCCCCACTAATATTGAGTGCCCAGCTGTGTAACAGTAACCCATTTCAAAGGACTTAGCCAGCGGGGGAGCGTGAGGAGGTTATGTAGGCAGAAAGCTCACTGCTCAGTGACTTGAGTTGTGGGCCAAACGGCGCTTGTGTCAGCTATGTCAGATCTTAGCACCAATGCTCTGAGGGCGCCTTTGTGCTGCCAGCGGTTATGCCTGGCACGTGGGCAGCACCTGGTGTGGCTTGCACTTGAGAAATGCAGTCAAGCTCAGCAGTAGAACTGACCAGAGGATGACAATTCTGTTTTAAGGCAACTTCCAAGGTTTTGAAATTGGTTTTCATTCCATGTTGGAACAAAAACTAAAACTTCTGAACGTTTTTGTGAAAACAGAATTCTGTCAGTGTTGATTTTCAGATGAAAACATGGGTGGGGAGGTCCGTCTGGTCATATGCCTGTCTAGTTAGGGCAATGGGTGTAGGATGTAGGACGGGGGTTCTCAAACTGGGGGTCGGGACCCCTCAGGGGATCGCGAGGTTATTACATGGGGGGTCGCAAGCTGTCAGCCTCCACCCCAAACCCTGCTTTGCCTCCAGCATTTATAATGGTGTTAAATATATAAAAAAGTGTTTTTAATTTGTAACGGGGTGTCTCACTCAGAGGTTTATGTGAAAGGGGTCACCAGTACAAAAGTTTGAGAGAGACTGATGTAGGAGTTCTTGGTTCCAGAGCGGAGATTTTCATCACATATTCCTGGATTGTGTGGGTCCTTCTGAACACTGAGGATTTCCTCGTGTCTTTTTCTTGCAGACGCCATGACAGCAGTGGCAGTGGGCAGTCTGCGTTTGAGCCTCTGGTAGCTAATGGAGCCCCAGCTTCTCTTGTACCCAAGTAAGTGCCTGCTAAACTGTAAAGGGGCTAGTGTTGGCTAAAGGGCAAAGCCAAAAGGCTCTGCAGACTTGGCCAGTTGAGTGGAGGCCAGAGGAAAAGGCACTGTGCTTTTCCTTCATGAAGTGCAATTTATTGAAATAGCAGGCAGGGCTAGAGCTGGGCTTCCTGTCCTGTGACCCAAGCATTGCGGAGCTCTGCACCCTCACTGTGGGAGAAAAGACTTCTGGGAGGTGTCCAGTGCGGTGCTGGATCCTCTCTATATGGAGGGGAGCTTGGCCTGAGCTGCTGGCAGCCCCCTTGTCAAGATCTCGGTTGCACAAGCTGAAAAAGGAAAACTGAAAACCCTGCCCCTCCCTCAAAAATCATCCAGACTAACCTGTCAGAGAGAGAGTCTGGGTGGGAGACTCCCAGAACATGTGGGTGGTGGGAGTGCATGAAATTAGAACTGGAAAAAACTTTTTTTTAGTGAATAATAAAATCACTGAAAAATGCATTTTTCGCAGCACCAAAATTGTGTGTGAATTCAAGTTAAATTCAGTGAAAAGTTTCAGCCAGAAAAAATGGAAAATCTTGAAAGTCAAAGCTGTTTTTTAAATAGTTAAATCTCTAAACAAAACATCAAGTGCTAAATACCTGAGAATAAAACATTTTGTGTGAAACGAGACAAAAAAAAACCTGAGATGAGACTCAATGTTTTGTTTTTCTCATCAAAACAAAAAACTAAGCTTTGGTTCAAATCAAAGCAAACTTTTTTGGCTCAGCCCCCAAATTGAAAATTCAATGATTTACTTAGCTTCATTAGCAACCTTCTCTCCCTCTTTCTCTAGGCCAGGCACTTTGAAGAGGGCCCTCGTTTCCCAGTGCCTAGACGATTGCTTGAGCAAGAGATCGCGCACTTCTTCCATCGGCTCCATGAACAACACATATGCTGGTGGGATTCCCAGCTCCATCCGCAATGCCATCGCTAGCTCCTACAGCTCCACCCGGGGACTCTCGAAGGTAGGACACAGCGTTTCTAATAAAACCTGGAATTCCCAGGAGACATGGTGGTTTGGGGTGGCATGGCCCTATGAGAATAAGGCAGCATTGCCACGTGCCTGGCAATAAACGTGAGTAGTCTCTCTCCAGCTTCATGCAGCACAAAAACCTTCAGCAGAGCATCTCAAGCAAAATGTAAACTGTATCCATTGCCTGTCCTCAGCATGCCCATCAGGAGGCAGTGCTTCGCCATCCTCCAGCACTGGCTAAAGCCGAGGGGTATCATGGAATTGAGCCCCCTCAAATAGACCAGAACACACTATGGTTTCCTTATGACTTAGTTTCAGTTGGATGGTGCTCAGTTTGGATTGTTCTAGGTAAAACAAAACGTAAAATCAGAACCATTCTCCTGTCATGCCACCCCCTTTCAGGCTGCAATTGGCCAATGTTTGAGTCCAGCATTTTCAGCTTTGATCCAGGGCTCTTAGTCAACTGCTAATCTACCAAAAAATGGTGTTGAAATGACTCCTTTGTCATCAGACAGGACTGTAAAATTGCAGATGCAGCATAAGGGGGAAAAGGGGGTAAACAGTGAGGTGGCAAAATTTGCAGATGACACAAAATTACTAAAGATAGTTAAGACCCAGGCAGACTGTGAAGAGCTACAAAGGATCTCTTAAAACTGGGTGACTGGGCAACAAAATGGCAGATGTAATTCGGTGTTGATAAATGCGAAGTAATGCACGTGGGAAAACGTAATCTCAACTATATATATAAAATGATGGGGTCTAAATTATCTGTTACCACTAAAGAAAGCGATCTTGGAGTCATTGTGGATAGTTCTCTGAAAACATCCGCTCAATGTTCAGCAGCAGTCAAAAAAGCGAACAGAATGCTGTGAATAATTAAGAAAGGGATAGATAATAGGACAGAAAATATCACGTTGTCTCTATATAAATCCATGATACGCCCACAACTTGAATACTGTGTGCAGATGTGGTCGCCCCATCTCAAAAAAGATATAATGGAATTTGGAAAAGGTTCAGAAAAGGGCAACAAAAATTATTAGCAAAAAGAAAAGGAGTACTTGTGGCACCTTAGAGACTAACCAATTTATTTGAGCATGAGCTTTCGTGAGCTACAGCTCACGTCATCGGATGCAAGCTGTAGCTCACGAAAGCTCATGCTCAAATAAATTGGTTAGTCTCTAAGGTGCCACAAGTACTCCTTTTCTTTTTGCGAATACAGACTAACACGGCTGTTACTCTGAAACCAAAAATTATTAGGGGTATGGAACGGCTTCTGAATGAGGAGAGATTAATAAGACTGGGACTTGGAAAAGCTTGGAAAAGAGACCGCTAAGGCGAGATATGGTTGAGGTCTATAAAACCATGACTGGTGTAGAGAAAGTAGATAAGGAAGTGTTGTTTACTACTTCTCATAACACAAGAATTAGGGGTCACCAAATGAAATGAATAGGCAGCAGGTTTAAAACAAATAAAAGGGAAGTATTTCTTCACATAACTCACAGTCAACCTGTGGAACTCCTTGCCAGAGGATGTTGTGAAGGCCAAGATATAACAGAGTTCAAAAAAGAACTAGATAAATTCATGGAGGATAGGTCCTTCAATGGCTATTAGTCAGGATGGGCAGGGATGGTGTCTCTAGCCTCTGTTTGCCAGAAGCTGGGAATGGGTAATGAGATGATTCACTTGATGATTACCTGTTCTGTTCATTCCCTATGGGACACCTGCACTGGCCACTGTCAGAAGACAGGATACTGAGCTAGATGGACCTTTGGTCTGACCCAGTAGGGCCATTCTTATGCTCTTATAAGAGCAGATAACTGAACTTTACTAGCTAGTAGCCTATCCTTGTGCAGACTTAACTGCTGCTGTTCTACTCTCTCTCGTACCTCCTCGTCTCCTGAGCCACTTTATGGCATCAAACCTGATACACCTTTTTAAAATAAATCCATGGGAAAACGACACATTGAATATTGCATGCAGTTCTGATCTCCCCATCAAAAAAAATATTAATTTGGAAAAGGTACAGAGAAAGGCAACAAAAATGAGTGGTACGGAACAGCTTCCATATGAGGAGACATTAATAAGACTGGGACTATTCAGCTTGGAAAAGAGATGACTGGGGGGGATATGACAGAGATCTAGAAGATCATGAATGGTGTGGTGAAAGGGAATAAGGAAGTGTTATTTACCTCCTCATATAACACAAGAACCAGGGCTCACCCAATGCAATTAATAGGCAGCAGGTTTTAAACAAACAGAAGGAAGTATTTCTTCACACAACGCACAGTCAGCCTGTGGAACTCATTGCCAAGGGATGTTGTGAAGGCCAAAACTATTACAGGGTTCAAAAAGGAATTAGATAAGTTCACGGAGGATAGGTCCATCAGTGGCTGTAAGCCAAGATGGTCAGGGATGCAACCCCATGCTCTGAGTGTTCCCTAAGCCTCTGACTGCCAGAAGCTGGGGCTGGATGATAGGATGAATCACTTGATGATTGCCATGTTCTGTTCATTTCCTCTGAAGTATTTGTCGCTGTCCACTGTTAGAAGACAGGATACGGGGCTAGATGGACCATTGCTGTGACCCAGTGTGGCCGTTCCTGTTCTTACAATTCATGTAGGAAGTGTTCCCTAGGTTCAGTCTCACCTGAAATGTACCACTTTCAATGGAAAAATGGTACAGTCCCTGAGGTAGGATTGACGGTATCTTGTGCGGTGTTGCTGAGAACATAGTCTGTTCTCACCAGAGTAACTCGATGTGTGCTAATGGATCTAGGGTATGTCTACATCGCAGTTAAAAGCCTGCGACAGGCCTGAGCCACTTATTCGGGTTCTCAGGGCTCGAGCTAAGGGACTAATTGTCGTGTAGACATTCGGGCTCAGACTGGAGCCCAGGCTCTAGGATCCTGCAAGGTGGGCGGACCCCAGAGCTCTTCACCACAATTAAACAGCTCTGTGAGCCCAAGTCAGCTGGCACGGGCCAGTCAGGGATGTCTAATTGCAGCATAGACATATCCTATGGCTCTAGTCTCTTCACCAGCCAGATCATTGTTGCTTTATTTGTTATAAAAAGGAGTGATACAGCCTGTGGGGCTGGCCAGGAGCACAGGGTATTTAGCCTCCTGATGTGAATTACTTTTTAATGGTCTCTCTCTCCGGGTTCCAGCTGTGGAAGAGAAGTGGCCCAAGTACTTCCCCTCTCTCCAGTCCGGTATCTTCCCGCTCTCAGACACCGGAGAGGCCTAGCAAGAAAGCCAGGTAACCAAGCTGTGCTTCCAGTTCAGTGCAGCTCACATTTCTTGCTGATTCAGTCTAAACAGATGTTGGGGGTATCGTTCTAGCGGTATCCTATGTGCAGACTCCAGTTGGGGGGTCGCAAGGCATGTCCAGGTGGGGCTGGTGTGGTGCTTTGCACTGCCCTCTTCTCTCTCCCCAAGTCTTAAGCTCTGTGTAAGCCACCCACCTTGGGGCACTCCAACCCTTCCCTTCCAATCCATCTCGAGTCCCCTGAAGTCTGGCTAACTCTACTCTCCCTTGTTTTCCTTCTGGTGGCCTGATGCACTCTAAGGAGGCATTGCACTTGTTCCATTCTCTAGTGTCTGTAACTGTATCCTGCCTGCCCTGCGGCTGATATGGATTACTGGCATAGTGACTTCCAATGCTGCACACACACCCTGCTGCTTTTGCCCATTTCCTTGGCCTGGATTGTTCACATGTCTGGGGCTGGGAGAGAAGGAAGGGCCCAGTGCCATTTCGTTAACTAACGCCCACCTCTGCTGCTCCTAAGGACTCCGTCATAGCTGTTCGAGGGATACAGAGGCACCTGTCTACTTCCAGCCTACTGTCTTGGTGCTCAGCACCTCATCCTTCTGCAGCGAGGGGTGTGTGTGTGCAGTCTCAGTGTGCGCCACATCAGTTGTAAAACAAATGCTGAAACAGGCTGTTTTCCCAGAATATTCACAGTGAATGTTTGGGTCTAAAGCAAAATGACTCTCAGGCCAGCAAAATGTGGGCCCCTCAGTGGTGCTCGGAAGTTAGATTTGCCTCTGCCAAGTGCTGGAGGGTTTGTGTGCAATTCTCCCTTTGCTGATATGCCAGACCTCTCCATTGTCCCAAGCTGTGGAACACAAGCATTCGCCTTTTGCTTCCAGGCACTGCCAAGCTGTTTGGACTAGAGACAGTGCTGTGCTCAAGGCACTGGTCTTACCAGTGGTTGGCAGTTTTCTTGTGGCTTTCAAGATTATCATTCATGGCTCGTGGGTTGTGTTAATTCTGTCCTGAAATGTTCGCAGCCCTCAGAGTGGAGGTGAGTCGGAGTGAACTGGGCCTAACGGGCTTTCTCCTGTCTCTGCAGGGAGGAGGATCCTCACTGGTCCAGCACTTCTACCCCTGTAAAATCTGACAAGGAGCTGCAGACAGAAAAGGGTGAGTGGGGACAGGGTATGGCTTGCAGAGCCACTGGGGATGCCTGCTTGGCTCAGGCTCTGCAACTGCCTTGTAAAGGAAAGGCTGCTGAAGAGTAAGACGAGGCAAAAGTTAGAACCTTCTTTGGAAGTAAGATTTGAATGTGATCTAGAAACGGAGTAAGTAGGTACAGGGCACAGCAGAGGGGGCAGGATGATGCGTCTCCACCGAGTTCCAAGCTGAGCAATGATAGGCCCCTCCCTATTTCCTCCTGCTGGTTAAATTGGACAGTGTTCTTCACTTGCTGTCCTAAGTGGTTAAACAGCTCCCATGCTTCACCCCACAGGGGGCTGAATGTGGGTGATGGAAAAGTAATCTCAGGTCTAGTTTGTATGTTGGTTAGTGGAGCACTTTGAGAGGATGGTGGACAGCCATTATAAAGGGCCACTGCACTGCTGCTCTGAGTTACTGAATGGGCTCTTCAATGTAAGCAGGAGCAAGTCCTGGAGCAGTCTGTTCCACACTCCCTGGGAGACTTCGCACAAGCTGCCTCCTCAGTTTGCGGGTGTGGCCAGCCATTCATCCAGGAAACCCTGGGGTCCTGTACTCAGCTTGGCCCACTGTCTGTGGCTCTGTGTTCCGAGGCAGGGTTATCTGGAGGCAAGTCTCTCCCTCCCACTCTGACAGAAGGGCAGTGAAAGCATCGGTAAGCAAGTTCCTATGACAGGGTGTGCGAACTGACCCTCTCCTCCATCTGGGATCCCCACTTTTGATTGTTTCCTCCCATTCTAGCTTTGGAGACTCCTGTGCGGAAGAAGCAGAGTTCCTTGACCTTGCCGTCCATGTCGGGGAGCAGTGGGAAACGCAAGCGGAAGATCCAGCTGCTTTCTTCTCGCCGAGGAGACCAGCTTACCCTGGTATGTTGCCTCCACGTAGCCCCTCCTGGGCACCTCTGGCAGTGGAATACCCTGCTGCAGGTCCTCCAGCAGTGGGGGGAAGCCTAACCTGGCTGTCCTAGGGATAGGAGCACCTGCCATTTGTGGGATGGGAAGTGAAGCCAACCCCAGCTCCTGGTGTCTGGAGAGCTGCTTACTGCTGGGCTTCCCGGGCAATACTCTGGCCCACTGTGCACTCAGCACCAAGCTGAGTGGCAGACTCCGCTTCATAGCCATTGCTGGTCAGTGTCTTTACCATGAGTTTGGCTGGGCTCTGCCTGCCTCCTTGAGGAAGAGACTAAGCTCAGGCTGTTCTTCCCTTGGCAGCCCCCACCCCCTCAGCTAGGTTATGCTGTCACAGCAGAGGACTTGGATGCAGAAAAGAAGACAGCACTGCAATGGTTCAACAAAGTCTTGGAGGATAAGACAGGTAAGGACTCCTCATGGCCTTCCCCTCCCATTTAGGAGGTGTGGCTAGTAGGATACTTACAGTAAGTTAATGTTGTAAGCAAGAAACTGAAGAAAACACCCATCCCATAGATTTCTAAGGCCGGAAGGGACCATTATGGTTAAGAATACGAGTCCATCACGGATTCCGTGATTTTTGGTGACCTCTGCAACTTCAGCCCCAGGTGTTGCAGGGCTTGGGCTTGAGCAGTGCGGGCCTTGGGCTTCTATGAATTATTGCTTATTGACCATGACCTTACTAAAAATAACCCTGACAAAATCTTAACCTTAATTAAGGTTATCTGGTGTGACTACCTGTGTAACACAGGCCAGAGAACATCACCATGTGAGTCATGCATCATACCCAGTAAAGCTGCCTTCTCCCAGGGGCTAATAAAGTTAGATTTTCTGCCACTCTTGGTCCTGAGGAGAACTTCATGAATGACCCCTTCACCGCTCCCCCCAAACCTGGGCATTTTAACCCCATGTGAGTCCTCCAGATCGTGGAGTGGGGGTGACGTCCTTGGATCCTTTCTGAAATGTGGAGTGTCCTCCTAACGTTACTTCACTGCGTCAGGCTCCGGTTCCCTCTGGTAGCTGCCCCTGCGTAGTTGGGAAGCCCTGCTAATAGCAAACTGCTTTTCTGTAGAGGGGTGTAAGCATGTTGTTTTCTTGCTCCCCAGCAGTAGATGCCACCCCAAGCACTGCTGCAGAAACCACCCCTGCATCCAGGCCTGTGTCATTCACACTGACATCTACTGGGCCTACATCTGTTTCGTCGGCCCCCCTGGTCACTGGCACTGACTCACTCCTGGAGAGTCTGAAGAAGATGCAGAGCAGCCAGAGTGCTCTTGCGCTTTCAGGTTTGTGTTCCAGCCAGGGCAGGAGTGACCATGGGGCTGTAGTGTGGTGAGGGGGACGAGAGAGCAGTGGGAATGTTGGCCTTTGTGGGTCACTAGCCAGTCCCAGCTTGGCAAGGCTTGGAGTTGCAATGTTGCTTCTCCCTGACACAGCTTGTAAACAGCTGAGTGCAGGAAATCTCAAATGGCATTTGATTTAGTGCATCCATAACACCTCTCCAACGCAGAGTGGAACAAGAGCGGAGCAGGAGGGTCTCTAGGGGAAGCCATCCGGGTTCGAACTTGGTGGCTCACCTTGGCACCCAGAGCAGTGCTGTTTGGGTCTGGCGTTTTGCTCCAGGTAAGGTTGTCTTGGTGACAACTTGATCATCTTCCCCCAGCCCACCGAGTCGACTTCCTTCATCACACAAATCAAACTCTGGTCATCAGTCATCTGTTCATCTGTAAATGATTTTCCCTCTTCCACAGATTCGACTGGGGCTGCAGTGACATCTCAGCTGCCTCTGACAGTTCCCACAGTATTGCTGGATTCAGGTTCACTCCCTGCAACCGTGTCTGACTCCAAGCCTGCGCTGACATTAAGCTTGCCTGCTCCCTTGGCCCCTCCCTCCTCCACTGTTCAGCCTGCCAGCAGTGTGAGCAAGCTGGCAATTCCTGCTTCATCCGACCTGGGCCAGACCCCCACCAAGACGTCCTCCCCACCTAAGCCCAGCATTCTCTTTGGGATGCTGAGTACACCGCCAGCCAGCCAGCCTGGACCAGCGGCAGCATCCACTGCACCCGCAGCCACCCCCATGTTCAAACCAATCTTTGGCACCCTGCCAAAAAGTGAGAGTGGGGCGCTCTCTGCAGCAGGCACCTCTCTGGCAGTCGCAGCAGCTACTGGCTCTGTGCCTCCCTCAACAGCTGCTTCCTCTGCCACCACCGCCACATTCAAGCCCGTCTTTGGGAACGTAGCAGCTGGTGCTGCACCTGGAGCAACAGCGTCTCCTTTCACATTCAAGCAGACACCTCAGCCAGCCCCAGCTGCTGCCCTGACAGTAACTTCCACTACAGACACCACCTCTGTCTTCACCGGCCTCCCCAGTGCTGTCTTTACGACTGCAGCTGCCGCTGCCAGCGCACTGAGCGCCACCACTGACTCCAGCCCAAAGCCAGCCTTCAGCTTTGGACTCGGCGTGCCGCTTGCCACCAGTGTATCCCGCAGCACAACTGTCACTGCTCCCGTCTCCACCCGAGCAAGCCAGCCGTTCCTGTTCGGAGCCTCTCCAAACCCAGCCCCCAGCACAGCAGCCAGCTTCACGCCTACCGCTCCTGTCTTCCAGTTTGGAAAGCCCGCAGCCCCCACTACCAGCGTTCCAGCAGGCTCCACCTTTGGCCCCATGCCCGTGAATGCAGCACAGGCTGCTCCCAGCACCACCGCTGGCTTTAATATCTTTGGGGGCACAAATCTGACCTCTTCTACCCCACCAACCACCAGTCAGTCAACACTGTCGTTTGGTTCCTCCACTGCTGCATTTGGTGGTTCCTTTGGAACAGGTGCAAAACTGCCCCCTCCGTATCCTGGTGCAGCTGGTCAGCCTGCGTTTGCCACTGGCACCCCGGAGAGCCAGCAGCCCACCAGCAAACCTGCCGCTGGCCCAGCGAGCTTCAGTACCCCCGCTTTCGGCTTTGGGGCCTCCGCGGCCCAGTCCGCAGCACAGCCGGCCTTTGGGACCAGCTCCCAGCCAGTTTTCGGAGGCACTAATACCCAAGTTTCCTTTGGCACCAACAGCTCCCAGCCAGCTTTCGGAGGCACCACGTCTGTGTTCTCCTTTGGAACAGCCACCACTTCAACCGTGTCAAGCTTTGGCTCCAACACCCAGCCTACAAAGAGCAGTACAGGTAGCATGGTATTTGGCGGAAGCACCCCCTCTCCGTTCCCCTTTGGGGGGTCCAACCAGCAGAGCACAGGTCCCAGTACCTTTGGCATGGGAGCGCCTGCCCCGAGTGGGGGCCCCCCCACAGTGGCATTCAATTTTGGGGCTGGACAGAACGGATCGGCAAGCACAGCAACCCCCTTTGGTTCTTCTTTGACACAGAACACGTTGGGTGCCCAAAACCAGAGTGCGCCATTCGCCTTCGCTGTGCCTGGCACTCCTGACAGCAAGCCTGTGTTTGGAGGTAAGGTGCAGGGGAGGAAAGTCCGCTTAGCCCTGTTTGGGACGAAGGCTGGGCCTCTCCTTCAAGCTGGCATGAGGAGGAAGGGGGAGGCTTGAGTGGATCTAGGCAGTGACCTTGCTGTGCTTTCATTCTCCCTTTATTCCTCACCCCTCTACACTTAGGGCTGGTGCTGTTGATATTTTGCCCCCTCTGCCATGAGCCATTCCTTGGGATCAGGAGAATCCCAGATGACTGTATTTCCAGTCTTTGCGTAGACTGGGGACCACTCCAGCTTGTAGCGGTGTGTCTGTGAGGGGTGCATCCACGTAGCTCAGCTCCGCAGGGGAAGGAATGGGCTGGGGTCACTCTTCTAATAGACTGAGCTGTACAAAGGTCTTTCTGCGCCAGCCAGTAGAGTAAGCTCTCCCCAGCCTGTTCTGTCCCATGGGTCTGCTGAATGGAGGCTCCAGGAAGTAGGAAGGGAGTGGATGGGAGATGCAGGAGCCAGTTTGAAAAACTCGGGTATTTCAGGGGGAGAGGGGAGGTGGCCACCTTGGGAAAGGGGGAAATGGAAATCCTCTGGGGTTAGTGGGGAGTGCACATCATCTCTTCCTGTTGGGAGGCCAGGTGGAGATGTTCCAGCCCCTGCACAGTCTGTTCTCATCTTCTCCTTCCTCCCCTGGCTGAGCTGTAACCCCCCCGTGGAGCAGAAGCTTCCCCAAAGTGCACCAGGCCCCTATCCTGCTGTGGCCTTGATACAGACTCCCCGTCCTGCTCCTCTAACGAAGGCTGACAGCGCTGTGTTGTTTTCAGGATCTCCCACTCCCTCCTTTGGGCAGAGCACGCCTGCCTCAGGAGCAGGACCTGTCGGGAGCAACAGCCTTTCCTTCGGGACCCCCAGCACTCCCGGGTCGGGCTTCGGAGGAGCAAGGCCTCCATTTGGTAAGAGACTTTCCTCATGGCTTCCTTTTCCCCCAGGTCTGCAACATGGGGGGTGATTGGGGTGTCAGTAGGAAACCTGCTGCTAAAGCAGAGCCTGCTGTGTGCTGCACTGGCTTCAGACAGGCTCCCAGAGGTGAGTGTCTGTGGGCTGGCCGTTGGGTGGCCGGAAATATGTCTGACAACTGGTCCTGGAAGACAGCATTTGCCTGCCTGCTCCCTGGGATGGTGGGAAGGTTGGGTCATGGGGAGGACTGCATCCCTCTTGGTTAAGGCTGGCAGTGGCCCATGCAATCTCTCTCGCCTCCAGGACCATCAGCCCCTGCATTTTCTATCGGGGCAGGATCCAAGACTGGGCCCCGTCAGCGGCTGCAGGCACGAAGGCAGCACCCCCGCAAAAAGTAGCCTCTTGGCTCTTCTGTTGGATCGTAGCTCTGGCCCGGCTGTGAAGAGCCCCGCCAGCCACATGAGCCAAGGGGCCTAGTTCTAAGTAACCCTTCTGACGAGCAGCCAGGGCCCTGGGGTCAGGCGCTCGCTTCTGAAATCAGTTGGAGACACTTCTGGGCGACGCAGGACAGGATAAACCAAACCCTTCGTACTTGAACAGTTCCACGGCCGAGACTGGATAAACTCTGTACATATCAGCAGTGTTCCTCTTCTCCCTTCTTTCTCCAGGGCTTCATCTAGCGGCTCCTGTGCTCTCCTGACCTGACAGTTGAGCCTTGCCCATCCGCCATGTACCGAGTGCGTGGAGTGGGAGCTGGTGGGGGGACGAGGGGATGTGCCCATGGTGCTGGCCCATATGCACGTTCCCTGTGCCTGAATGGAAACTCGTGTTCTGCTCCTTCGCTTGCTGTGTCCCTGCATTCTTCCCCCTTGTAGCTTTGCTGTAAGTGAGGCTCTTCCCTCCAGGCAGATGCGTTCCCAGTCTGCTTCGTGGCTGCTGGCCCTGGAGGGGGGTGTCTTCGCTGGCTCCAGAGGCCTTTCCCTGCATGGTGATCTCATGACTTGGTAAACACACCTCTCCCCCCTCCTCCTATGGGACTCCAGCCTCTGGTTTGAACTGGCAGGTGCTGACTTGCCAGACATCTGGCCTGGGCAAATCTAGTAGGTGGGACTGGCCCGAGTCCCTGTGTGTTGGGGAGTAACTCTTGGTGCTCCAGACAGACCACCATCCAACTCCTGCATCTGGGCCTAATTATCGCTGTGAGCAATCTGCCTTTTAATGCTCCTAAGCAGACCTTGCAACTCAGCATCTTGCCTCTCCTGCGGGAACCCAGGATAGGTTGGCAGAACTGCCCATTGCAGGGGGTAACCTAGCCTTTGCAGCCAGGGAAGGCAGGAGGGTGGTGCCTTTGGTGCACCAGAGGTGTTCTGCCAGGCCCAGGAACGAGCAGAACCCCTGCCCAGAGGAGGTGGGATGCTGCCACTTACTGCCCTCTCCCATCGTGATGCTCCTGGAGTTTTCCCTGCTCCTGTCTAAGCACTGTCTGTTGTGCTCTTCGTATATTTGCTCCTGTTTGTTCGCTCATTGAATCGAGCTTGGAGGAAGGATTGAACTGTGTGAGTGGCGGCATGTTGGTAATGCCGGATTTGCTGTGTAAAGATTTTGCGGGGAGGCTGTCTCCTAGTGGGGGATGGGCCCTGCCTAATTGGGTGTTGAGAGTAGCATCCTTGTGCGGCTACTAGTGCTGAGTGAACTCTATCTAAATGTGATGACTGAAAGAATGGCAGCCTGGGGCGTGGGGGGCCATAGGGCCCTCGGGATGCAGGGGGCTGGAAGGGTTCCCTAGGTCACGGTTTGGCAGCCTCTTTGCTGTCATGCCCTGCTCCAAGCCTAGCTCTTCTCTCCCCTGTGTCAAACCCAGCTTGCTCTTGTCTGCCCATGGTCTGTAGCACATGTCCCTTCTCGCTTCCCTTCAGTGCCAGGCTTCCCTGGGACTGCACGGAGCTGCAGGCCCTGCCTGAAGCCACTAAAGGGAAAGAATCCCTAACTGACATGCTTAGGACTCTGCTTTTTGCCCTCTTGTAAAACTTTCTAGCTCCTCCCCGCTGAGACTGGCTCCAGGGGCCCAGTGGGAGCCAGCGGGGGGCGCTCCTGGGGCTGCCCCTGTATCTTGGAGCTTGGAGGGGAGTGGGCCAGGGCTTCTATTCCCTCTGTTGCCCGCAGCCTCTGGGGAGCTTTCACTGGGAGGATGCCTTGTGTGCCTCGGGGAGAGGGGCTGACACCCCAAAGGCCTAGGCCCCTATGACTCCCCCACGTTCTAAGAGTGACTCTGGCCGCCAGATCTTTTTACTACTCAGAGGTGTGAGTGTGTGTCTGCCGAATCCTAAATTAACAGATATTTAAACATTTTTTAAGAAAATAAAAATTTATTTTTATATTTAAGCTAAATTGCCTTTGAATTCCTTCAAGCTTGGTTCACTGAGGTGGTCAAAAGTTCAAAGCTGTTGACCAGGATTTAGCTGTGCAGTTACTCTGGGGAGGAGGAAGTGGTCCCTTGCAGGCCTGGAACCCACCCCTGCCAGCCATGGCAGGCTGGGCTAGCAGCTGGGAAGGGCAGCTAGCCCATGTGGTGCTTTGCCCAGAGGCGTGGGGGCAGGAAGGGCTGGCCTGCTCTGTCCGAGTGGGTGCATTCTCTTCCTGCTGGCAGGAACTGCCAGGGCTGCTTCTCCCCTGACAGTCAATGTTACATGAAATGTACTTAATTCTTTTATAATGTGCTGTATGTGGATGTGACTAAACTTTTTTATTTTTCCTTGAGACTGAGGCTTAGGAGCTCTTGCACGTCAGAGAGAGTTGGGTGTTATTTTTTTCTACCAGGAACAATGAGCGTCTCCTGGCTGGGGAGGCAGGACATGGGCGGAAAGTCTCTGGGCTCTAGCAGCTGGGAGGTGGCTCCCTTTAGAGTGTGGGGGTGGAGGTTGCGCTGCACTCACCCCTGCCCCTTTGGAGGGCTGTAGCTGCCTGGTGTTGGGCTGTTTTCCAGCCTTTCCTTAGGGTACCAAAGCAGCCATCGTGGGCTGTGGGGGGCTCTCCCCAGTCCATGGGCACTGCCCAACCATGTAAAGAGCACCGGCCCAGCCTTGCGGGAGTCTCATTTCAGTCTGACTCTTCGCACGGGTTTGGAAAATGAGGTGAAGGGGCTCGTACCTTAAAACTGGTCCCTAACCCCCGCCCCCAGCAGAGCCACCCCTTGCCTGAGAGGCCATAACGGGACTTCTCTCCTTGCTGCAGAGCACCTGTCTGGGCCCACGTGCTGTCCTGTGGGGCGGCCACTCGTTCAGCGCTGGTGTCAGGCCTGCGCTTTTCCAGCCTGCTGCCTTCGGGGGGTGGGGGCAATGTATGCTGTGTTCAGAGGCTCTGGAGCTTCCCAAATCCACTGGGAATTGGGGCAGTTTCGTTCTGACACGCTGTGAATGGTCCGTGGCTGTTGGTTCGTGCCTGCCTAAGTGGATGTCTTTGCTCGCTGGCTTAGATACAAGAATTGCTTCTACCCAGAAAAAGGAGGAGAGTTCAGTGTCAGCCAGTGAGCAGAGATCAAGGTAGGTGCTGGTGTTCGCTGCTGTGACTGCTGGCAGGCCTGCTCCCACGTGCCTGTATTCCTGGGAGACGGGCCTGAGGGAACTGGCCTACAGAGCTCCGTTAACAGGAGGAGGCAGCTCTTCTGGTTACCTCAGTTGACTTTCCTCCACCAGAAGCCCATTCTGCCCAGCCTCCCATCTATCTCCGTTCATGGCGGTGCTAGGCTAGAGGTGACCTACAAGGTAGAGGCCACATATTAAGTTTTCTGGCCATGTTATGCTGCATTGGTGTGTAACTTACTGCAATTCTAACGCCCTGCAGCAGAATATAAGGAGGAGGCCTCTTGCGCCTCAGACACAGCTGGGCTCCTGCAGGCTAATTAAACTCTGGGAGTATATTGCATCTGAGGCCCCTGTTCATACCAATGGGGTGTAATGCATTTCAGAGCTGAACTCCAGGCTTAGTATTCCACATCAGAGGCAGGTTGCTGGGGCTGGTGGAAGAGCCGAACAGAACAATGGTGGGTGGATGGTCTGTATTTATGGAATAAATTATCAGCAACCGAAAAGAGCCCCATGCAGTGGTTTGTGCCCTGAAACAAACCATGTTCATAATCAGTCTTCAGGGCATGGAGATTTCAGGCTAGTCCAGTGAAAGAACCAGGGTAGGAAGAAGTAATAAGGTCCAGATACCACCACAGCCCGGGGGGGCTGGTTCAGACGCTTCCTAGAGTGTTACCCTGGGCTTGTTTTTAAACTGGCCCTGTTCTAGTGCTGGTGCTCTAAACTACCAAGCAATTTAGCAGCAGTAACGAGTCACTTTGCTGTACCTTGGTTGGGCTTGTGTTTGTCAATGGCCCTTTCCTCTTTTTCTAGCCCAGTTATGCTGGGCCTGAGTTTTCCAAGCTCTCCCACTGTTCTCTGCTGTGATTAGCAAATACCAAAGCTGCCTAGTGACCAGGCCGCTGCTCTAAAGGACCCCATCTGCTTATTGCACAGAGACCTTCCGCTGCCCGGCTTCCTCTGTAGCGGCTGGGTGAGAACTGTGCGCGTTGCAAACCTGAGTGGGCTACAGTACATGAATGTTGACAGGGGTGGGAGGCTGGGTTTTTTAATTACAAATGAAAACTTAGATCATTCCTGGTGCAGCTGGTGGGGATTTTTAGTGTGAATGTGCAATTTTTTCCCTTGCTTATGTCATTGATTTAAAATAAAAACAAAATTGTGCTCGATTCTGGCTGTTCTTGCACCCGTTGCTTTGTGTCCCAGGCAGCCCCAGCTCCACCCTGGCTGGCCATGCCTGTGAGATGGAAAGGGCAGGCTCAGGCAGCAACAGCCACTCTGCGCCGTTCGCCGTTTGAGAGCAGCATTTCTCAAATGTAGCTGTTCTTGTTCATCAGGTTCTTCGGGTTCTTCCTGTGGCCACAACAGCCTCCTGGGCAGAGATGGGGCAAGCCGCAAAGCAGCACCCCCTCCCTGCAGCATACAGGGTGGGCTTCAGCCCCCCTCTCCTGATTCAGAGACTCAGATGGCAGGCTTCCCCTCCTCCCCCCCGCCCCTTCAGTTGCAGGGCTCTTGCTTTGGCTATAGGGTTCTGGGGACAAGTTCAACCTCTTTCCCCCCCACCCCCCTTCAGCCTTGGGGCTCTGGCAGTGGGATCCATGATTCAGCCCCCACATCTTTGGTTGCAGGGCTCTGGGCTTCAGCCCCCCACCCCAAATCCAGCCATGGGGCTCTGGGCTTCAGCCCGGCCAGTCTTACTGGGCACCATGGTCAAGAGGCAAGGAGCGGGGTGAGCCTGAAGTGCAAGGCTGCAGAAGGGAGCTTGACAATGGAGGGGGGAAGCAGCGGGGACCCAGGGGAGGATGAAGAGGCAGTGGGGGCTGGGGGATCTCTGGGGGGAGGTTGTGGAGGCCTAAGGGGATGCATGAGGGGCAGGGAGAGGCATTGGGGGCCAGAGGTGATGGGTGGGGGTCAAGGGCACCAAAATAAATTTTGAGTCTGCAAAAAACCCCTGCACACCTAAATTACAATGATTTGGACGTGCATATTTATTATTTTTTCCTAAAGTTAGGAAAATGTCAGAGCAGCCATCAGCAGCAGTTGGTGGCCACACTCTGAGGCCACCACCAAGTGTTGAGAACCCCTGTGTGGCTGCCTGCCTAGTGCTCATCAGACTGCGGCCATCCCCTTGATCCTGTCAGCTGCTGGATTGCTTTCCTGTCAGCTGCTGCTCACAGATCAATCCTTGTGTGTGGTTAATACAGCAAAATTGGTAGAACCTTCCTGCACTGAATCAATCCTGCCCTCACTAGAATAATCTCAAGACCCTGTGTCTAGTAGGATGCTCTTTACCCTTAGTCTGTGTGACGATGTGACGCAGCAGGGAGGGGGGAGTGTTGACCTGGGAATGTGCCCTGGGGACGGGAGACCTGAGAGCCTGTCACCTGAGCCAGGAGGGGGAGGGGGAGGTAACACCTCTGCCCAGGAATGTGGACGGAGGCTGCAGCAGGGAACCTGCTCGGTGGGTTTAGTTTCAGTTTGGGGCTGGGTGGAGGAACACAGGGAACCCCAGGGCTGGGGTCTAAGCTCCCTGCTCCCCCAGAAGGACTTCACTGAGGGGTCCTGGGTGTACCCACAAGCTCTGTTTTGGACTGTGTTCCTGTTGTCCAATAAACCTTCTGTTTTACTGGCTGGCTGAGAGTCTCAGTGAATCCCAGGAAGAGGGGTGCAGGGCCTGGACTCCCCCACACTCCGTGACAACTGGTGGCAGCGGTGGGATCTACTGCACCCCGTGAACGGCGCTTCCTGCAGTAAGTGACTGGGGAACAGTAAAACGAAGGGGGATTGACGGGGACCAGGCGTGCTGAAGATTCAGAGAGAGACGGTTTCAGGGGGCGGTTAACCCCTGGGAGTGTGTGACCAGAGAGAAGGACTTTTGCAGTAACAGGGTCCCCCGGGGGATTGCAGCGAGCGGTCCCAGGGGCGGAGGAGTCTGCAGCTCGACCCTGGCAAAGAGGTGGTGACCTCAAGAAGGACTGGCACACTAGGAGGGGTCAGACTGCTGCCCAGGACACCCCGAGACCCTTCCTACCTATGCCTGGGGGAGGGGTTGTGGGAAGCCCAGCGAATACCGAGGGCCCCCTGACCCCAGCAGCCAGCAGGGGATCCTCCCAGCGGAGCTCCCCATCCCTGGAGCGGATGCGGCTGGAATGGGAGAGGGAGAGGAAAATGAGGGAGCTGGAGGATCATGAAAAACAACGTCAACATGAGGAGAAACAACGTCAACATGAGCAGGAGGAGAAGGAGAAACAACGTCAACATGAGCAGGAGGAGAAGGAGAGGGAGCGTCAGGAGAAGGAGAGGGAACGTCAGGAGAAGGAGAGGGAACGTCAACATGAGCAGCAGGAGAAGGAGAAACAAAGACAGCATGAACTGGAGCTGGCCAGGCTGAGGAGCAGTGGGGCCCCGGCTGCGGTGAGTGAGGGGGGACCCAAGACTGCAAGGAGCTTTGATAAGTGCTTCCTGGCCCAGCGGAAGGAGGGGGAGGACATGGATAGCTTCCTGACGGCCTTTGAGAATGCCTGCGAGCTGCACAGGGTTGACCCTGCAGACAGGCTCCAGTTCCTCACCCCCTTACTGGACCCCAAAGCCGTGGAGGTCTACAGCCGGATGACAGGGGCAGAGGCAGGGGACTATGAACTGTTCAAACAGGCCCTGCTCCGTGAGTTTGGGCTGACCCCCGAGATGTACCGGAGAAGGTTCCGGAGTCAGCGTAAAACGCCTGAGGTCACCTACCTACAACTGGTCAACAGGATGCAGGGATATGCCCGCAAGTGGACAGCGGGGGCCCAAACTAAAGAGGACCTGCTTGACCTGTTTGTACTGGAGCACCTGTATGAACAGTGCCCTTCCGACCTGAGGCTGTGGCTGGTGGACAAAAAGCTCGCGAACCCCCAGCATGCAGGGCAGCTGGCCGACGAGTTTGTGAACAGTCGGTCAGGGGGTAGCCGGGAGGAGTCCCAAAAGAACAGGCCCCCCCCGATGCAGAGAGAGAGTCACCATGGGGCCTCCCAGCGGGGAAATAGGGAGAACCCCCTCCAAAGGGGAACGCCTGGTGTCGGGCCCCTCCGACCCGTTCGAGGGGACCAACGTGACCTGAGCTGCTATCACTGTGGCCAGAGAGGCCACGTACGGGCCCAGTGCCCCGGGCTCCGGGACAAACTGAGCAGACCCAACCTACCCAGGGTTAACTGGGTAGGGACTCAGCTGGACGAGGGGCAGGCGACCCAGGAAAGGGGGGCTACCAGTTTGCCACCTGCTCAGGAGGGAAGAGTACCCCCAGCCAGCCCCGCCAGAGGGCTGGAGGCTCTGGACTCAGGGTGCTCGGTTTACAGGGTGGGTGCGGGGCTGTCCCTCCGGAGAGAGTGCCTTGTTCCCCTGGAGGTGGATGGGAGGAAGGTCAATGGATACTGGGATACGGGCGCGGAGGTGACGCTGGCCCGGCCCGAGGTGGTGGCCCCAGATCGGGTGGTGCCCAACACCTACCTGACCCTGACGGGGGTGGGCGGGACCCCATTTAAGGTGCCCGTGGCAAGGGTACACCTGAAATGGGGGACCAAGGAGGGCCCCAAGGATGTGGGGGTACACCACCATTTGCCCACTGAAGTTTTGATGGGGGGGGACCTAGAGGACTGGCCAAGCGACCCCCAGACCGCCCTGGTTGTGACCCGTAGCCAGAGCCGGCGAGGGGCCCTGCGACCTGACCCTGGGGAGGGTACCACACTGGAGGCGCGAGACCCTACTCGGGTGGGGAGGGAGCGCCGAGGGGCACGGCTCAGAGAGGCTGCGGCCTCAGACCTGGCCACGGAGGGGGAACTGGGCCCCATCCCTTCCCCAGCCGCTGAGTTCCAGGCCGAGTTGAGGAAAGATCCCTCCTTGCAGAAGCTCAGGGACCTGGCCGACCTCAGTGAGGGACGGACCATGAGGAGAGGCTGCCAGGAGAGGTTCCTGTGGGAGAAGGGGTTCCTGTACCGAGAATGGGCTCCCCCAGGGGAAGGGGAGTCCTGTGGGATCAGGAGGCAGCTGGTGGTCCCCCAGAAGTACCGCCGCAAGCTCCTGTCCCTGGCCCATGACATCCCCCTCGCAGGGCACCAGGGAATCCGGCGCACCCGGCAGAGGTTGCTACAGAACTTTTACTGGCCCGGGGTCTTTACCACCGTCCGGCAGTATTGCCGATCCTGTGACCCCTGTCAGAGGGTGGGGAAGGCCCGGGACAAGGGGAAAGTGGCGTTGAGACCTTTGCCCATCATAGAGGAGCCTTTCCAGAAGGTGGCCATGGACATCGTGGGGCCTCTCAGCAAGACGACCCGGTCGGGGAAGAAATACATTCTGGTGGTGGTAGATTTCGCCACCCGCTACCCCGAGGCAGTGCCCTTAGCTTCCATTGAAGCAGACACCATGGCAGATGCGCTCCTGACCATTTTCAGCCGAGTGGGGTTCCCCAGGGAAGTCTTGACAGACCAAGGCTCCAACTTCATGTCGGCCCTGCTCCGGTGCTTGTGGGAGAAATGTGGGGTCCGGCATGACTGGGCCTCAGCGTATCACCCCCAGTCCAATGGGCTGGTGGAGAGGTTTAACGGGACGCTAAAGATGATGCTGAAAACCTTTATGAACCAGCACCCGCAGGATTGGGACAAGTACTTACCTCACCTGCTGTTCGCGTACAGGGAGGTGCCCCAGGAGTCTACCGGATTTTCGCCTTTCGAACTGTTATATGGAAGGAGGGTGAGGGGCCCCCTGGACCTGATGAGAGACGAGTGGGAGGGGAAGGCCACTCCCGATGGAGAGTCAGTGGTGGAGTATGTCCTGACCTTCCGAGAGAGACTGGCTGAACTCATGGGCCTGGCCAGGGAGAATCTGGCCAGAGCCCAGAGGAAGCAGAAGGTCTGGTATGACCGCACGGCGCGGGCCCGGGCCTACGCCACCGGGGATCAGGTGATGGTTCTCATCCCCGTGAGAAAGAACAAACTACAGGCCGCCTGGGAGGGCCCGTTCAAGGTCGTCAAGCAGCTCAATGAGGTAAACTATGTGGTGGAGCTGTCGAACCGGGCCCACCACCGCCGGGTGTACCATGTGAATATGATGAAGCCATATTATGCCAGGGGGAATGTGGTGTTAGCTGTGTGTGGTCAGTGGGAGGAGCAGGGAGATGACCCTTTAGTAGATCTATTCCCGGGGACCAGAGCTGGTTCCCCCCTGGAAACAATCCCCCTCTCGGATCAGCTCACCCCTGCCCAGCAAGCTGAGGTCAGGGGGGTGCTGCATCCGTACCGACAGCTGTTTTCCAACCAGCCTGGACGCACTAATCTGACTGTCCACCGGGTGCAGACAGGGTCGCACCCGCCGATAAGATGCTCCCCCTTCCGAGTCACAGGGAAAACTGCTCAGGACCTGGAAAGAGAGGTCCGGGACATGCTGGCTTTGGGGGTGATCCAGCCATCGGCCAGCCCTTGGGCCTCGCCGGTGGTGCTGGTCCCCAAAAAGGATGGGTCAGTCCGGTTCTGTGTGGACTATCGGAAGCTCAATGCCATCACTGTATCGGATGCCTACCCCATGCCCAGGCCGGACGAGCTCCTAGACAAGCTGGGAGGAGCTCGGTACCTTACCACCATGGACCTTACAAAGGGCTACTGGCAGGTGCCGCTGGATGCAGATGCCCGGCTGAAATCGGCCTTTATCACCCCTCTGGGGCTCTATGAGTTTCTGACCCTGCCTTTCGGCCTCAAGGGAGCGCCGGCCACCTTCCAGCGCCTGGTGGACCAGCTCCTGAGGGGGATGGAGAGTTTTGCCGTGGCGTATATTGACGACATCTGTGTCTTTAGCCAGACCTGGGAGGACCACGTGTCCCAGGTTAGACAAGTGCTGGACCGACTCCAGGGGGCTGGGCTGACTGTCAAAGCGGAGAAGTGCAAGGTGGGGATGGCTGAAGTATCTTACCTGGGCCATCGGGTGGGGAGCGGCCGCCTAAAGCCAGAACCGGCCAAGGTGGAGGTGATCAGAGACTGGCCCGCTCCCCACACCAAAAAGCAGGTCCAAGCCTTTATTGGGATGGCAGGATACTACCGAAGATTTGTGCCCCACTTTAGCGCCATAGCCACCCCCATCACTGAGCTATGCAAGAAGGGGAAGCCAGACAAGGTGGTCTGGACCGAGCAGTGCCAGGAGGCTTTCCGGGCGCTGAAGGAGGCTCTGGTCAGTGGCCCAGTTCTAGCAAACCCAGACTTTGACAAGCCCTTTGTGGTGTTCACCGACGCCTCCGACACGGGACTGGGGGCGGTGTTAATGCAGGAGGGTGAAAAGGGGGAGAGACACCCCATCGTGTATCTGAGCAAGAAGTTGCTACCCCGGGAGCAACACTATGCGGCCATCGAGAAGGAGTGCCTGGCCATGGTGTGGGCCCTCAAGAAACTAGAGCCCTATCTCTTCGGGCGACACTTCACCGTGTACACCGACCACTCTCCCCTGACCTGGCTGCACCAGATGAAAGGAGCCAACGCCAAGCTCCTGAGGTGGAGCCTGCTCCTGCAGGATTACGACATGGATGTGGTCCATGTGAAGGGAAGTGCCAACCTGATAGCGGATGCGCTGTCCCGGAGAGGGGGCCCCGAACTTCCCCAGGTCACTGGTCACAGTGACCCCGCTCAGTTCAGTCTCGAAGGGGGGAGAGATGTGACGATGTGACGCAGCAGGGAGGGGGGAGTGTTGACCTGGGAATGTGCCCTGGGGACGGGAGACCTGAGAGCCTGTCACCTGAGCCAGGAGGGGGAGGGGGAGGTGACACCTTGCCCAGGAATGTGGACGGAGGCTGCAGCAGGGAACCTGCTCGGTGGGTTTAGTTTCAGTTTGGGGCTGGGTGGAGGAACACAGGGAACCCCAGGGCTGGGGGTCTAAGCTCCCTGCTCCCCCAGAAGGACTTCACTGAGGGGTCCTGGGTGTACCCACAAGCTCTGTTTTGGACTGTGTTCCTGTTGTCCAATAAACCTTCTGTTTTACTGGCTGGCTGAGAGTCTCAGTGAATCCCAGGAAGAGGGGTGCAGGGCCTGGACTCCCCCACACTCCGTGACAGTCTGCAAATAGTACACAAAAGTGTGTCCTAGCCTGACCCAGGGGGAATGCATCACACATCAGCTGTAGGAAGAGAGGTCCTGTGCCCCTTAGTCTGGTGGTAAAAGTGGCTGTAGGTGGGTGGTGTGTGGCTGTGCCAAAGCTGAAGGTCCCCTGGTTCTAGCTAGAAATATGATCCATGCTGCTTGGAGGAGGCCAGGAAGAGAGGAACGTCGTAATTGCCAGATGCTCAGACCTGAAGACCATCAAAGCCAGTGTCCTGTCTGCCAGCTGCCAGTACCAGACGCTTCACAGGAAGGTGCAAGAAACTGCCCCTTAAGTAAGAATCTGTTCTCCACAAGAGGTTTCCTCCTAAACCATCAGGCAGGTCTCTCTCAGTTAATGCATTAACTAGACTAAGAACGGTCAGACCAATGGTCCATCTAGCCCAATATCCGGTCTTCTGACAGTGGCCAATGCCAGGTGCCCCAGAGGGAATAAACAGAACAGGTCACCATAAAGTGAACCCTCTGGTTACCCATTCCTGGCTTCTGGCAAACAGAGGCTAGGGACACCATCCTGGCTAATAGCTCTTGTTGGACCTATCCGCCATGAATTCAATCTCCTTTTTTTTAAATCCTGTTATAGTTTTGGCCTTCACAACATCCTCTGGCAAAGAGTTCCACAGGTTGACTATGCGTTGTGTGAAGAAATACTTCCGTTTGTTTTAAACCTAGTGCCTATTAATTTCATTTGGTGACCCTGAGTTCTTGTGTTATGAAAATGAGTAACACTTACTTACTTTCTCCACACCAGTTGTGATTTTATAGACCTCTATCATATCCCCCCTAGTCATCTCTTTTCCAAGCTGAAAAGTCCCAGTCTTATTAATCTCTCCTCATACAGAAGCTGTTCCAAACCCCTAATCGTTTGTGTTCTTTTCTGAACCTTTTCCAATTCCAATATATCTTTTTTGAGATGGGACAACCACATTTGCACGCAGTATTCAAGATGTGGGAATACTGTGGATTTATATAGAGGCAATATGATATTTTCTGTCTTATTATCTATCCCTTTTTTAATGATTTCCAACATTGTTGGCTTTTTTGACAGCTGCTGCACATTGAGCAGATGTTTTCAGAGAACGATCCACACTGACTCCAAGATCTCTTTCTTGAGTGGTAACAGCTAATTTAGACCCCATCATTTTATATGTAGAGTTGGGATGATGTTTTCCAATGTGCATTTCTTTGCATTTATCAACATTGAATTTCATCTGCCATTCTGTTGCCCAGTCACCCAGTTTTGCAAGATCCCTTTGTAGCTCTTCGCAGTCTGCCTGGGACTTAACTATCTTGAGTAGTTTTGTATCATCTGCAAATTTTGCCACCTCACTGTTTACCCCTTTTTCCAGGTCATTGTTGAATAGGACTGGTCCCAGTACAGACCCCTACCCTTTGTTTCCTATTTGTTACCCTTTGTTGTTTTTAACCAGTTACTGATCTATGAGGGGACCTTCCCTCTTATCCCATGACAGCTTACTATGCTTAAGAGCCTTTGATGAGGGTCCTTGGTCAAAGGCTTTCTGAAAATCTCTCAGTACACTTTATCCACTAGAGTCCCCTTTGTCCACATGCTTGTTAACCCCCTCAAAGAATTCTAGTAGGTCGGTGAGGCATGATTTCCCTTTACTAAAACCATTACTAAAAACATGCATCCAATGAAGTGAGCTGTAGCTCACAAAAGCTTATGCTCTAATAAATTTGTTAGTCTCTAAGGTGCCACAAGTCCTCCTTTTCTTAAAAACATGTTGACTCTTCCCCAACAAAGTACATTCATCTCTGTGTCTGACAATTCTGTTCTTTACTATAGTTTCAGTGAGTTTGCCTGGTACTGAAGTGAGGCTTACCAGCCTCTGGAGCCCTTTTTAAAAATTGGCATCACATTAGCTATCCTCCAGGCATTTGGTACAGAAACTGATTTAAATGACAGGTTATAAACCACAGTTAGTAGTTCTGCACTTTCACCTTTGAGTTCCTTCAGAAGTCTTGGGGGAATGCCATCTGGTCCTGGTAACTTATGATAAATTAAATAGTAAATTTGTTCCCAAACCTCCTCTAATGACACCTCAATCTGGGACAGTTCCTCAGCTTTGTCACCTAAAGAAAATGGCTCAGGTGTCAATCTACCTCACATCCTCAGCCGTGAAGAACGATGCAAAAAATTCATGTACCTGCTCTGCTACGGCCATATCAACCTCAAGTGCTCGTTAGCAGCTCAATTGTCCAGTAGCCCCAATGGTTGTTTAGCAGGCTTCCTGCTTCTGGTGTACTTAAAAATCTTTTTGCTCTTACTTTTTGAGGCTTTGGGCTAGCTGTTCTTTAAATTCTTTTTTGGCCTTCCTAATTATAACTTTGGATAGTCTTGTTAAATGTCCACTGCCTTTTAATTTTACTAAATCTGTGGCCACATTTCATCCCTTGGGACTGAGTTTACAGCTTAGGTACAAATTGTGAGGAAAAAAATCTTTTTGAATTGGTCATTTTTAATAGAATGGTCCCTTCAAATAGGAGACAGGAAGAAAAAGGAAGCCAAGGCTGGTGTTTTGAACTGGGGCCTACCCTTAGATACCTGCTGGATAACCAAGAGCATTTGTGTGAAGTACTGAACTCAGCCATCAATGGCAGTGCTGGCTTCGGTACCTCCACTTCTGTCACAGCAGCCCCTAAGTGAGTCGTCATTTCAAGGATAACTTGAGCCATGTTGAAAATCAGGCCCCTCTAAGGTGTCAAGTGAAACACCCAAGTACACTGGTCACTTGTGAAAACCAGGGCTCGATGTTTCAGCCTCTCTGTAGGGTGCCTTGGTTTCCAGAGTTCTGCAGTCCTTTTACTCAGCTGGCCCAACGGCTGCAGGCAGAAAGAATGCAAATTTCTCACTGAGCTTATTTCAGTCCAGTGAGCAAACTCATGGCCCATGGAACACGAGCACAGAAATAGCTGGCTGTGCTCCTCAGCGAGGGGGAGAGCCTAGAGCCCCCAGCACTGGAACAGTTGCAGGGTTTATGAGGGAGCAGATTTCATTGTCCAAGCTAAACACACCGGCTCAGGAGCTCCTGCCTGGAGTTTCTCTCACTGGCAGCCTTGAACTCTCAGTGGGTTCTGGTGGGCTAGGGCTTAGCCAGTAACCCAGGATTCTTCCCCATTTCATCACTGTAACCTGCACTTCTCTCTCCAGGCACTGCCCTGCTGTACACAAGGGAGGGCTGCGTTGTGCTCACGTGCAGGGGGAGTGCAGGAGGGGTGAAGCTGTGGGTGGTGACGGGAGGTAGCCCAGTGCACAGCACTGACAGAACTCGACAGAGACATAGGGCAGGGAAGAGCAAGCACTGAGGGTAGTCATTTGGCAGTTGAAATTCCTCCGCCCAAGGCTGTCCTGGGGCTGGCTGCTAATGACAGGCAGCAGTGCTCATGGCTCACAGAGAAAGGCTTATGAAAACAGCCACAGATCTGCCCCCGTTGAGTTCAGCTGCTCTATCCACAGCTCCTCTTCCTCACCCCAACCCACTGCAGTGCTGCTTCCCATGTGTAGCCAGTGTCCGCTTTCTCCCCCTCCAAAACTGCCAAGCTCTCACCTAAAGGCTTGGCTGGCCTCCAGCGACAGAAGAGACCAGCAAGAGTCAGGCAAAGTTGATGCTCAACCCCTCACAGGAGCAGAAGTCAGGGAGGCCAGAAAGCAGTTCTGGATTGAGAGACAGGAAGGACCATACAACAACATAGCCTGGCCCATGCCTGTCTGCTGGCCAAGACACCTGCTTGCAAAGGGGAGCTGACGGATTGCTTTGAGTGGAGTCATTGGAGAGCCCTTGGTTTGTATCTTACTCTCATAGAAGAGCCAATTGAGAGCGCAAGTTGGAGTCTGAGCAAATGCGCAGGTGGTGTCCCTGGGGCCCGCACTGCAGCAGCATTTCTACAGTCTGGGCTCAGAGAAACTTACTCAAGACAAAACCTGAAAGGGGTTGGAAAGCTTTACTCCCACCCTGACCCAGGCTGGGTGCATTGCTGGGGCCCCAGCACCCCCAGCAGCTGGACTGGCAGCGGGTTAGACATCCCCCTTCGACAGCAAAAACATCCTGTTCGGACCAGCCCCATGGAGGGAAAGCTTGCCAGCAGGACAGGCCCAACGCAGCAAGGGCCTCCAGCCTCAGGGCTCCAAGTTCTGCCAGCAGGATAGGCAGGCGGCTGGCAGAAGCCTGGCTCTAAGGCTGCCACCACAGGGCCACCGCTGCTCTTGTCAAGAGTCCTCATTTCACACACCGGCTCTTCTTGCGGGCAGCGAGAGGGCCCCTTCCCTCTCCATCCTGGGATCTCTCTGCTCCACCGTCCACCTCGGCAAGAAGGGAGCTGGAAGCAACAGCCGGAGGAGAGCCCAAAGCAGCAAGAGTTACTGGTGGGACAAAGTCACCTTCCCAACAGAGTAGTGCCCCAGCTGCCCCTCCAACAGACTGGCCGTCCCACCACTAGACATTGTTCCCCAGCCTTGCTTCTATTGACACTGACAACTCCACTAATCCCGACTCCTCCTGCCCAGCCCCGGCCCTTGGATTCAGCACAATCTGACCAAGGCTCTTGCTGCTGTTCCCATCTTCCCCCGCCCCCACCCCAAGCTACTTTCTCTCCCAACTCTTCCCTCCCCCACTGCCAGCTCTGACCTCCATCACCTCCCTCAGCTGGCTCCCCTCCCCTCCCCTCCAATCTATGCCCTTCCCTAAGGCCCTACAGCTCACTGCCTCCTGCTGTCCCTCCTCCCAGCTAGAGGGTAACCTCGCCTCAGGGTCAATGAGCTCCTTCAAACCCACTTTTTGCAGGAATCCAGCCCCCTGGTTCCCCCCCCCAGCCCAGGTGCTGCAGGACAGCGGGCCTTGTCGGACAGCCTTCACAATGGAAATGCAACATAGTTCCTATTTTTAAGGAAGGGAAAAAGTGTGATCCAGGTAACTACAGGCCTGTTAGTTTGACATCTGTAGTATGCAAGGTCTTGGAAAAAATTTTGAAGGAGAAAGTAGTTAAGGACATTGAGGTCAATGGTAATTGGGACAAAATACAACATGGTTTTACAAAAGGTAAATTGTGTCAAACCAACTCAGCAAGATGCAGCATGCCCAGGGCATGGTGCTGCCAGCCTCTCCGCACCACATCCAACAGAGGATTTCTAACCAGAGCCTTTAAGGCAGTGCTAGGCCCTGCAAAAGAACAGAGGGCAAGCCCCAGCCCCTTGCCCCTATAAGGTGGATAGAAAGCTGGCTAGATTGTCAGGCTCAACGGGTAGTGATCAATGGCTCCATGTCTAGTTGGCAGATGGTATCAAGTGGAGCGCCCCAAGGGTCGGTCCTGGGGTCAGTTTTGTTCAATATCTTCATAAATGATCTGGAGGATGGTGTGGATTGCACCCTCAGCAAGTTTGCAGATGACACTAAACTGGGAGGAGAGGTAGATATGCTGGAGGGTCGGGATAGGATACAGAGGGGCCTAGACAAATTGGGGGATTGGGCCAAAAGAAATCTGATGAGGTTTAACAAGGACAAGTGCAGAGTCCTGCACTTAGGACGGAAGAATCCCATGCACCGCTACAGACTAGGGACCGAATGGCTCGGCAGCAGTTCTGCAGAAAAGGACCTAGGGGTTACAGTGGAAAAGAAGCTGGATATGAGTCAACAGTGTGCCCTTGTTGCCAAGAAGGCTAATGGCATTTTGGGCTGTATAAGTAGGGGCATTGCCAGCAGATTGAGGGACGTGATTGTTCCCCTCTATTCGACACTGGTGAGGCCTCATCTGGAGTAGTGTGTCCAGTTTTGGGCCCCACACTACAAGAAGGATATGGAAAAATTGGAAAGAGTCCAGTGGAGGGCAACAAAAATGATTAGGGGACTGGAACACATGACTTATGAGGAGAGGCTGAGGGAACTGGGGATGTTTAGTCTTCAGAAGAGAAGAATGAGGGGGGGATTTGATAGCTGCTTTCAACTTCCTGAAAGGGGGTTCCAAAGAGGATGGCTCTAGACTGTTCTCAGTGGTAGCAGATGACAGAACAAGGAGTAATGGTCTCAAGTTGCAGTGGGGGAGATTTAGGTTGGATATTAGGAAAAACTTTTTCACTAGGAGAGTGGTGAAACACTGGAATGCGTTACCTAGGGAGGTGGTGGAATCTCCTTTCTTAGAAGTTTTTAAGGCCCGGCTTGACAAAGCTCTGGCTGGGATGATTTAGTTGGGATTGGTCCTGCTTTGAGCAGGGGGTTGGACGAGATGACCTCCTGAGGTCCCTGCCAAGCTTGATATTCTATGATTCTAGCCGCAGAGCTCTCACCTGGAGGAGTCCTGGCTGTTGCATTCCTGCTGCCTCTCCAGCACGGCAACAAAGAAGCCGTTTGTCAGCGTCGCTGTGGGGCAGGCTCGGAGGCAGCACTCCGCACCTGGGAAGGTGGCGAGGCCTCGATGGGGCCAGGAAGGCAGCACGTTTACCAACCTGTGAGCGGGGGCAAGATCACAACAAAGCTCAGTGACCCAGCCAGCCACTGCCCGCTCTGCTGCAGGGCACCAACCCAGAGGCTTAAGTGCCCCGCTGGCCAGCTGCCTGTGACAGTGAGGTGGGGAAACCTGCCTCTTTGGAACCACTGGCTAGAGCCCCCGGGCCTCAGAGCTGCCCCAAACGATGCCCTCAGTCCCCTTCCCCCCCCCCCCCCCCAACAGGAAACACAGGGAGCAGATACAAACAATGCTGCCTGGCTTGTCCCCCGCCCAGTGGGCAATTCCACTTCCATCTAGCCGCAGGCACCCACACACACTGTTTATTGTAGACCCAGCTACAGCCCAAGTGTCGGTACCTGAATGCTGTGCCGTGCTCCTGGAGCACATCCCACACCACATCCTCGTTCTCCTCCTGCTGCACCGAGCAGGTGGAGTAAGCCAGGCGCTGGAGGGCAGGGAAGCGCAGGGCATGGCTCAGGGCCTTGCGCTGGAACCCAGCCAGCGCCCGCAGCCGCTCCAAGCTGGGGGCACTCTCCTCAGCTGGCAGCCGGTTCACCATTCCTGGGGGGAGAGACAGTCAGAGAGGCATGGACAAGCTGGGCTCCAATTCAGGCACCCGTATCACCCAGCTGCTGGGCTCCCCTCTGTTCCAGGCTTTGCATCCAAAGGTCTATTCTCCACCAACCCTACTGACTTCAGTGTATCCTGTGGGGAGAATCAGGGCCCCAGGATTCTTCCCATAGGCTGGAATGGGCAGCCCTAGATGGAAGCAGAGCTTTAGAGAGATACTCAGACAGGTACACCAGATGAGTATAACTACCACCCTGTTTGTACTGCAGAGGCCTGGCCTACCCCCACCCCTTACCTGAGCCGCTGCATGAGGGGTCCAGGAGAATGTAGGTCACATTGTTGTACTTGGGGTCACTGGGGTCAATTGTCAGGAAGTCCTGATTGGCCAGTTCACAACAGCTAACCCCAGCCTGCACCAGCATGGTGCTCATGGTGGCCAAGCGGTTGGGGTCCAGGTCAAAGGCGAAGATCTGCCTGAATGTAATGCCCCAAAGAGGAATACAGGAATCATTACCTGGCAGACAGGGCCCTACCTTCATTGCCAGACCCACAACCCCAGGCACGCAGAAATTCTCTGACAACCAAAGCAGTTTTGGCCAAGTACATCCTTAAGTCGATTAACCCACTTCCCCCAGGGGTATAGCACCTCCTTCCCACCACTGCAGGAGGAGCCGGAGCACAGCTGGCAGCATGTTGGGGGAGGAGGGGTTTCACCTTTCTCTGCAGTGGGTGGGTACAGGTCACTTGCCAGGAACATCTGGGTATATCTTAATAGTTTCTCTGCCATTGCAGGGGTCTCGGGCACTGCTGCACCTTGGTCCCTCCTATCCTTTCCCCATGGCACACAACAGTCTAGTCTCTGGTGGGCTGTAATGCTTCGGTCTCATTCTGGCTGTTGGGTTAGTGTGCAGATGCTGGTGGTCTGAGACGTACAGCAAGCCAAAGCAGATGATATGATGGTCCCTTCTGGCCTATGACTCTATATTAACGGCTGCCAATCGGAGTCTTTGGTTGCTTTTAAGTCCCTCCCCAAGCCTCACTCTCCAGCTGGTGCTCTGCCAGCAGTCCCCACAGACGCTGCCCTGTGCTGGACTGATTTCAGAGAAGGACAGAGCTAATAAGACAAGCTGACAACAATTCCCAGTTCCCACATGTGAGAGCCAAAATGCCCGCTCCCCCAGTGCTTGCCCCTTTCCCTTGTGTAGTCCTGCTTTCCTAGGCTTCTGTAGGACCCAGAGGGCTCTGAGCAGAACTGAGGCCAAAGACAGTGTGCATCCCTCCGTCCCAGGGAATCACAGAATCATAGACTTTAAGGTCAGAAGGGACCATTATGATGGTCTAGTCTGACCTCCTGCACGACGCAGGCCACAGAATCTCATCCACCCACTCCTGTAACAAACTTTTAACCCATGTCTGAGCTATTGAAGTCCTCAAATTGTGGTTTAAAGACTTTGAGGTGTAGAGAATCCTCCAGCAGTGACCCATGGCCCATGCTGCAGAGGAAGGTGAAAAAAATCCCGGGCCTCTGCCAATCTGCCCTGGATGAAAATTCCTTCCCGACCCCAAATATGGCGATCAGCTAAACCCTGAGCAAGTGGGCAAGCCTCACCAGCCAGACACCCAGGAAAGAATTCTCTCAGATCCCACCCCATCTAACATCCCATCATGGGCCATTGGGCATATTTACCGCTAATAGTCAAAGATCAATTCATTGCCACAATTAGGCTATCCCATATCATCCCTTCCATAAACTTATCAAGCTTAGTCTTGAAGTCAGATGTGTCTTTTGCCCCCACTGCTTCCCTTGGAAGGCTACTCCAGAACTTCACTCCTCTGATGGTTAGAAACCTTCGTCTAATTTCAAGTCTAAACTTCCTGATGGCCAGTTTATATCCATTTCTTCTTGTGTCCACATTGGTATGGAGCTTAAATAATTCTTCTCCCTCCGTGGTATTTATCCCTCTGATATATTTATAGAGAGCAACCATATCTCCCCTCAGCCTTCTTTTGGTTAGGCTAAACAAGCCAAGCTCTTTGAGTCTCCTTTCATAAGACAGGTTTTCCATTCCTCGGATCATCCTAGTAGTCCTTCTCTGTACCTGTTCCACTCTGAATTCATCTTTCTTAAACATGGGTGACCAGAACTGCACACAGTATTCCAGATGAGGTCTCACCAGTGCCTTGTATAACGGTACCAACACCTCCTTATCTCTACTGGAAATACCTCGCCTGACGCATCCCAAGACCGCATTAGCTTTTTTCACAGCAATATCACACTGGCGGCTCATAGTCATCCTGCGATCAACCAATACTCCGAGGTCCTTCTCCTCCTCTGTTCCTTCCAAGTGATGTGTCCCCCGTTTATAACAAAAATTCTTGTTATTAATTCCTAAATGCATGACCTTGCACTTTTCACTATTAAATTTCATCCTATTACTATTACTCCAGTTTACAAAGTCATCCAGATCCTCCTGTATGATATCCCGGTCCTTCTCTAAATTGGCAATACCTCCCAGCTGTGTCTCATCTGCAAACTTCATTAGCACATTCCCGCTTTTTGTGCCAAGGTCAGTAATAAAAAGATTAAATAAGATTGGTCCCGGAGGAACTCCACTAGTAACTTCCTTCCAGCCTGACAGTTCACCTTTCAGTGTGACCCATTATAGTCTCCCCTTTAACCTGTTCCTTATCCACCTTTCATTTTCATATTGATCCCCATCTTTTCCAATTTAACTAATAATTCCCCATGTGGCACGGTATCAAATGCCTTACTGAAATCTAGGTAAATTAGATCCACTGCATTTCCTTTGTCTAAAAAAATCTGTTACCTTCTCAAAGAAAGATCAGGTTGGTTTGGCACGATCTACCTTTTGTAAAACCATGTTGTACTTTGTCCCAATTACCATTGACCTCAATGTCCTTAACTACTTTCTCCTTCAAAATTTTTTCCAAGACCTTGCATACTACAGATGTCAAACTAACAGGCCTGTAGTTACCCGGATCACATTTTTTCCCTTTCTTAAAAACAGGAACTATGTTAGCAATTCTCCAGTCATACGGTACAACCCCTGAGTTTACAGATTCATTAAAATTTTTTGCTAATGGGCTTCCAATTACATGTGCCAGTTCCTTTAATATTCTTGGATGAAGATTATCTGGGCCCCCCAATTTAGTCCCATTAAGCTGTTCAAGTTTGGCTTCTATCTCGGATGTGGTAATATCTGCCTCCATATCCTCCTTCCCATTTGTTGTCCTACCATTATCCCTAAACTCCTCATTAAAGACTGAGGCAAAGTATTTGTTTATATATTGGGCCATGCCTAGATTATCCTTAACCTCCACTCCATCCTCAGTCTTCAGCGGTCCCACTTCTTCTTTCTTTGTTTTCTTATTTATATGGCTATAGAACCTTTTACTATTGCTTTTAATTCCCTTTGCAAGAGTCCAACTCTGCATGGCTTTTGGCCTTTCTCACTTTATCCCTACATGTTCTGACCTCAGTAAGGTAGCTTTCCTTGCTGATCCCTCCCTTCTGCTTTTTCTTAATCACCTCTCTAGGATGCTTAGAATCACAGAATATTAGGGTTGGAAGGGACCTTAGGAGGTCATCTAGTCCAACCTCCTGCTCAAACCAGGACCAATCCCCAACTAAATCATTCCAGCCAGGGCTTTATCAAGCCTGACCTTAAAAACCTCTAAGGAAGGAGATTCCACCACCTCCCTAGGTAACGCATTCCAGTGCTTCACCACCCTCCTAGTGAAAAAGTTTTTCCTGATATCCAACCTAAACCTCCCCCACTGCAACTTGAGACCATTACTCCTTGTTCTGTCATCTGCTACCACTGAGAACAGTCTAGATCCATCCTCTTTGGAACCCCCTTTCAGGTAGTTGAAAGCAGCTATCAAATCCCCCCTCATTCTTCTGTTCCGCGGACTAAACAATCCCAGTTCCCTCAGCCTCTCCTCATAAGTCATGTGTTGCAGTCCCCTAATCATTTTTTTGCCCTCCACTGGACTTGTTCCAATTTTTCCACATCCTTCTTGTAGCGTGGGGCCCAAAACTGGACACAGTACTCCAGATGAGGCCTCACCAATGTCGAATATAGGGGAACAATCACATCCCTCGATCTGCGGGCAATGCCCCTACTTATACAGCCCAAAACGCCAAAATCCTTGCTCATCCAGCTTGGTCTACAACTCCTGCCTATGAATTTTTTCCCCTTTCTTGGGATGCAGGCTTCTGATAGTTTCTGCAGCTTTTACTTTGAAGTAATTCCAGGCCTCCTCCGCCTTTAGATCCACAAGTTCTTCAGTCCAATCCACTTCCCTAACTAATTTCCTTAAATTTTTTTAAGTTAGCTCTTTTGAAATCAAAAACCCTAGTCACAGATCTATTTTTGTTTATCCTTCCATTTAGTTTGAACTGAATTAGCTCATGATCGCTTGAACTAAGGTTGTCCCCTACAACCATTTCTTCTATGAGGTCCTCACTATTCACCAAAACCAAATCTAAAATGGCACCCCCTCTTGTTGGTTCAGTGACTACTTGGTGAAGGAATCCATCAGCTATCGCATCTGGGAATATCTGAGCCCTATTATTATTATTACTACTACTAGCACTTGTCCTCCAGTCTATATCTGGGAAATTAAAGTCTCCCATGATCACACAATTCCCATTAGTATTTACTTCATTAAAAACATTAAAGAGGTCTCTATCCATATCCAGATCGGATCCCAGTGGTCTATAGCACATCCCAGGGCAGGCTCTAGTAGCTTTCTTCCCCAATGTGATTTGTGCCCAGACAGACTGTCTTATCCATTCCATCACTTCTTATTTACAGTCGACCTCCTCATTGATATACAATGCTACTCCACCACCTTTGCCTTTATTTCTGTCTTTCCTAAACATCACATACCCTTCAATACCGGTACTCCAGCCATGACTACTATTCCACCATGTTTCTGTTATCCCTATAATATCTGGTTTCACTTCCTGCACCAGTAGCTCTAGTTCCTCCATTTTGTTACCTAGGCTCCTTGCATTGGTGTACAAACATCTTAATTTTTGCTGTTTGGCCTCGTTCACATTCTTTACCCGCATAGGCACAGACATTCTACAGCCAATATTACCTATTAGACTGCTATGTACACTGCCCTTCTTCCTTATGTCCATTCTCCTACCCACGGCTGTATGCTTTACTTCGTTTTCTTCCCTCTCAACGTTAAAATCCGGCATGGAGACTACCTGGACATCTCCCAACCATTTCCCCCAGATTCCTAGTTTAAAGCTCTCTTGATCAGTTGTACCATCCTCCATCCTAGAAGTCTATTTCCCTCCTTACTCGGGTGAAGTCCATCCCGAAAGAACGGTCTTCTGTCCATGAATGCTTTCCAGTGGCCATACATCCCAAGGCCCTCCTTACAGCACCACTGCCTGAGCCATCTGTTGATCATCATAATCTTATCACACCTTTGTTGCCCTTCTCTAGGAACAGGCAGAATCCCACTGAAGATCACCTGAGCCTTAATTTCCTTAAGCATCTTCCCCAGCCTGGCAGTCTCCCTTGATACATTCCAGCGAGAATCTAGCCATATCATTTGTTCCCACATAAAGGACAATCAGTGGATTCTTTCCTGCTCCCATTAGGAGCCTCTTCAGCCTCAGGTCCACATCCCATATCTTAGCACCCGGCAGACAGCACACCCTTCTGTTCTCTGGATCAGCTCTTGTTACAGGCTTGTCTATTCTTCTAAGTAAGGAGTCCCCAATCACGTAGACCTGCCTTTTCCTGGTGATGGTGCGATTCTCCAGTCTACCCCCTGTTCCCTCTGGCCGCAAGTCCTCTTGATTCCTATTGTCCCTTGCAATCCTCTGCAAACCCATCGCATATCCTCCTGGGGCTCATCTTTGGTGTTATCTCCATTGACTCTTGCCCTCTTCCAATAGGACTAGCTGGTCTTCTCTTTTTCCTTGCCCTCTCACCTTCAGTGACCACCTGCAGTGCCCCTTCTTCATTTTCCAACTCCGCAAACCTGTTCCTGAGCTCTGTTTCTCCTTCACTAGCCCGTCTTTTCCTCTGCCTGGTTCTTAGTCACATGCTTCCAACTGTCCACTTTCCTCACCCAGCAGTCTCCCCTCAGAGTTCTTTGGTCCTACTTCCATCTGCAAGTCTGAGCTTTTCCCTTCAGCCTCCTCATGTCTTTGCTCCATCATCCACTCGAACCCCCTTCTAAACTCGACCAGAGTTTCCACCTGCATCTCCAATCCTCGGATCTTCTCTTCCATCAGCTCTATCAGGTGGCACTTCATGCAGACAAAACTCTTTTCAGGTACCCCCTCCAGGATCACGTACATGCCACAGCTTCTACATCCAGTCCTCTTCATTGTGTCTTCCACTGCCTGGGTCACTACCACTGCTGCCTCTGTGTCTGTCATAGCCTTCTCACCTAAGTCCTGTTAGTCTGGGAAACAACCACCACCACCCATAGCATAAACAACCCCCAACAAGCACCACAACACTGCCAGAACACCACACACTCCCTTCACTAGCCTGTCTGTTCCTCTGCCTGGCTCTTAGTCTTCCCCACAAACTCCCCCAACAGAATTCCCACTCAAACTCCCCTGTTTACAGCTCTGTTTGCTGGCTCCTGTACCGCTGCAGCTGTCTGTTCCTCATCAGAACGGCTGCTAGGCCAGGGCTTCAGTGCCCAGCACTGGGAAAACTGCTTATCACAACAGCAGGCAGCCCTCACCCACACAGCTCTGTCCCGCAGCTCACACTCACCCCTTGTTCTTCAGGATGGCGGCCATGTGGCTGGTCTTGTTCCCGGGGGCAGCACAGGCATCGATTACATGGGCCTCTGAGGGGGGACTCAGAAGGAAGGCAGGAAGGCAGCTGGCCTGGAAGAGAGACCACCAGGCACAGCTCTGCACCTGCAGTACCTACCTCCCCAATATACACATTTACCCAATCTCTTCAGACAGCTCCCCTAAGTCATTCCACAGCCATAGAATCCACCCCCGCCTGGGGAATCAAAACTGCCATAAAAATACAACCGTCACCCTCCTAGTTATGGAGATAGCCTTCCAACACAGAGTAATCAATGCAGTGACAGCTGCCTCAGTCTGCAGCAAGCCGGAGACTGACACAAATTGCTCTCATTTGTCTTATGGGGTATTGACATTTAACTAGCATCATGAGGTTTCAGAGTTGATAGGCTAACTATGTCATTGCTCTTTAGCAGAAACACCCAGCTGGAGTCCTTACCCCGCAACCCCAAACTGCCTCCTGCATCTCTCAGTTTGCCCCAGGCAATTTCTACAGTGCAGTTAGGAGCTGTCAGTACAAAAATCTCCAGCATTTTGAGAACTATGGGAACTGCATGATCCTTCAGGGTCGTATCTGGGCCATTCTGCCCCATTAAAGGTCACCACTTAGATCTATCTTAAGTTGCTGCACCAGAAAGCCACAGAATTTAGCTTTAGTTTGCTAAAAAGTACGTGTGGGTTGTGGCCTAAAAACAACACCCAGTCTTCCTGTATAGCCTTGTGACACCCATCACCATACCTCACTCCATTCCACAGCAGAACCACCCCTTGGCACTTCTCCCCTTAGCCTGAGTTTTCCATCCTCACCACAGTGTCACCCGAGCCCCACACCTTGTCCTGCAGTATGATATGCCCTGCGACGTATAGCCGGTTCTCATGGAAGTCTGTCTGTGGCGGGAAGACAAGCAGCTCCGGCAGGTGGGGATCCAGGAGGAACTGCTTCCCTGAGAGGGAGCTCAGCTCCTCCATTCTACCCAGAGACAGCAAGGGGCGGGGAAGGAGAAGACTGATTTAGTGGAGCACACATCCTGATTCCCCCAAGCTCAAAAGTCCTTCAGAGGCCAGCTACAGATTTCCCACTTTCTCATTAGCCCACTAAAGCCCATACCCCAACCCCATCTCAAGGCCAGCCAAGTAGCTGACCAGAATCCAGGGCAGCGCATCACTCTAGAAGCTCCAACCCATCCATTGCCAATATTGAAGATAGTGTCCCTACCCCTCTCATTCTCTTCCACACACAAGGCTCTACTACTCCCCTTCACAAAGAGGATGGCTTATGGCTTCCTGCAGTGCCAACCCTTGATTGTCTGGAAGGTCGCTACAGTAGGTGCAAGGCCTCCCCCATCTCAGGCTATCAGCTTGGCAGGTCAGTGAAGACCAGAGCGCACAGGGTCATGGGACAGGCTAGGATGGCTTTACCTGGCTGCCCTGCCCAAGTAGGAGTAGCCCTGGCGTTTGAAGTAGTCAACCACATCATCCTTGCAAGTTTTCAGGGTGTTCACTCGGACGTACCGTGGCACTTGAGGGGCTGGGGAACCAAAAACAAACAGGTTACACACAGACACACACACACGCACACAGACACACACAATCCCCTTTCCCAAATCACCCGAGATACAAGAATACTCCAGCTTGTTCCGAGTATCAGAGAGAGATGGAAGGGACAGATCAGGTAATGTCTAGCCCAGTCTGAAGGTCCATTTACTAAGTTACAGGTTAACCAGGAGCCCAACTCAAACAGACCCAATGCCCAGAAGAATGAACCTGGAAACCACTGCCCCATACATGACCCTTATCCCTAGTGAAATGATGGCACAAATACAGAGAATAGCCTTGAAGAAACCAGGAACTACAGTACACCCTCCCACTGGAGAAACAGTCACAACCTACCATCCGGGCAGAGGTGGGCATAGGAATCCTGCTGAGTCTCCCGCTACAATGGGATTCCCAGTCTAGAAGCCCACCTGCTGGGGAAAGCCCCCACACTCACCTTGGATCATCCCATCTGTGGGCACCAGCAGATCCTCGTTGCAGCTCACCTTCCTGCGCACCTTGAGACGGGCAAGTTCTGCCTGCAGCCGAGCCCTGTGCTTCAGCACCAGCACCTTCCAGCGGCCTCCGCACTTCAGACCCTTGCCAAAGAGCAGGTCATACACCAGCACCTGCGGCAAGACAGAGTGGGTCAGGCCCAGCCCAGTGCCACCAGCCTAGGGCATCCCCCTGAGATAGCCTGGGCAGGGCCAGGCTTTACCTTGGCCAAGTGGGGAGGCAGCTTCTTCTCAGCCTTCAGCAGGGCAGCCCCGGCCATGATGGAGTCCAGCACCAGCGAGTAGCGCAGGGTCTCGGACACCAGGGCATAGAGCTGCTTCACGTTCTGTGGGGAACAGACCCGGTGAGCCTAGAGGCCCAGCCCCCCTGCCTGGCTCTGCCCCCCAATAACCCCAACTCCTGCCCCTGGCATGGTCAGTCTGGGAGCCCAGCCCCCCATCCCAGCTCTGCCCCCTAATAACCCCAACTCCTGCCCCCCCCCCTGTGAGCCCAGCCCCCCAATAACCCCAACTCCTACCCCCAGCATGGTCAGTCTGGGAGCCCAGCCCAGCTCTGCCCCCCAATAACCCCAACTCCTGCCCCCAGCCCCGTGAGCCTGGGGGCCCAGCCCCCCTATAATCCCAACTCCTGCCCCCCACCCTGTGAGCCTGGGGGCCCAGCCCCCCAATAACCCCAACTCCTGCCCCCCACCCTGTGAGCCTGGGGGCCCAGCCCCCCAATAACCCCAACTCCTGCCCCTGGCATGGTCAGTCTGGGAGCCCAGCCCAGCTCTGCCCCCCCAATAACCCCAACTCCTGCCCCCCACCCTGTGAGCCTGGGGGCCCAGCCCCCCATCCCAGCTCTGCCCCCCAATAACCCCAACTCCTGCCCCCCACCCTGTGAGCCTGGGGCCCAGCCCCCCAATAACCCCAACTCCTGCCCCCTTTCCGGCTCCGCTGACACCCCACGCCCCAGGCCGGAGCGGGGCGGCGCGGGGGTCCGGGCCCGGTACCTGGAAGCGGCTCTTGTACACCAGAGTCTTGAGGGCGCCCTCCCGGCGCTGCAGCCCCGCCAGGACAGAGGCGGCTGCGCTGTAGAGCGCCATGGCCCGGCCCGGCCCCCGTACTCAGCCGCGCGACCCGAGCCGCCTCAGCCACGCGCCACAGCCGGCGGGCCCGACTTCCGGCAGTGCCGCTCCACGAGGCCCCGCCCCCTCCTGTGGCCCCACCCCGAGAAGCGCGCGACAGGAGCGTGATCAGCGAGGACATGCGCACGAGTCCCGTGCATTGTGGGTAACAGCAGGCGTCCCGCGCTGGACGGTTCTGGCTGAGGCCAGGCTGGGACTTGGCGCCGGGACCCTGATTCCATCTTAGGGTGGCCAACTTTCTAATTGCCCCGCCCCTTCCCTAGGCCCCGCCCACACTCACTCCAGCCCCCCCCCGTTGCTCGCTCTCCCCCACCCTCACTCACTTCCACTGGGGTGGGGCTGGGGATGAGGGGGTTGGAGTGCAGGAGGGGCTGCGGGCGGGAGTTTGGGTGTGGGAGGGGGCTCAGGCCTGGGGTGCGGGCTCTGGGATGGAGTTTGGGTGGGGGCTCTGGGATGGGGCTGGGGATGAGGGGGTTGGAGTGCAGGAGGGGCTGCGGGCGGGAGTTTGGGTGTGGGAGGGGGCTCAGGGCTGGGGTGCGGGCTCTGGGATGGAGTTTGGGTGGGGACTCTGGGATGGGGCTGGGGATGAGGGGGTTGGAGTGCAGGAGGGGCTGCGGGCGGGAGTTTGGGTGTGGGAGGGGGCTCAGGGCTGGGGTGCGGGTTCTGGGATGGAGTTTGGGTGGGGGCTCTGGGATGGGGCTGGGGATGAGGGGGTTGGAGTGCAGGAGGGGCTGCGGGCGGGAGTTTGGGTGTGGGAGGGGGCTCAGGGCTGGGGTGCGGGTTCTGGGATGGAGTTTGGGTGGGGGCTCTGGGATGGGGCTGGGGATGAGGGGGTTGGAGTGTGGGAGGGGGCACAGGGGTAGGGCAGGGGGTTGGAGTGCAGGAGCAGGTGCGGGCTCCAGGAGGGAGTTTGGGTGTGGGAAGGGGCTCAGGTCTGGGGTAGGGGGTTGGAGTACGGGCTCCAGGAGAGGGCAGGGGTGGGGAGTTGGGGTGAAGGAGGGGTACGGGGTGCAGGCTCTGGGAGGGAGTTTGGGTGCGGGAGGGGGTTCTGACCTGGGGCTAGGGATTCGGGGTGTGGGCTCCAGCCAGGCAGCACTTACCTCAGGCAGCTCCCGGTTGGCATTGCAGCAGCACAAAGGCAGGTGCCCTGCTCTGGCTCTTCACAGCTCCCCGGAAGCGGCCGGCACAATTCACCTTCTTCCCAAGGCCAACACACACAGCGAGACCTGCCAGGGACGCAGGGTCACCCCTCTGTACCAACAAGCCATGGCGGGGGAGGAAGTAGGTATGAAGGTTCTTTTTTTATATAAAACTCGAGGTTCATACCTGCCCTTAGAGCTTCCAAGGAATTTCGACTCCAGTGCTGCACGTGAGAATCTTAGCCCTAGACCAGCAGCAATCATGCCTCACCCTGTCTTCCAGCCCCAGATATCGCTCCGTCCTTGCTCTCTCTCCTCCAGCAGCATCCAGAACTCTTTCAGCCAGCAATCTTCACTGCTCCGTAAATCTGGTCAGCCACAATGGGGCAGAGGATTCTTGTGGGTAACAATGGACACTCTGCACTGGGACCTGGCCCAGTGCATTGTGTGTAACAGCAGAGTGCCTCTGCAAATGCTCATGGCGTCAACTATGCCACAAATTGCAGAGTCATAGTCATAGGGGGAGGGATAGCTCAGTGGTTTGAGCATTGGCCTGCTAACCCCAGGGTTATGAGTTCAATCCTTGAGGGGGTCATTTAGGGATCTGGGGCAAAAATTGGGGATTGATCCTGCTTTGAGCAGGGGGTTCCCTTTGAGCAGGGGGTTGGAGGACTAGATGATTTCCTGAGGTCCCTTCCAACCATGAGATTCTATGATTCTATGAAGCAGGCTGTGCCCTGTGTCAGTCACCACTACTGCACCACTAGCTCCTCTTTAGGAAACAGGCCAGAGTCCACCTGCTAGGTGAGCTAGTTAGATAAGTCTGGCAGCTACTTGATTATTGAAGAGACAAACCATTAATATTGTTCCATATTCTCCTCCAGCCCCTCCCCCTTCATGGTCTTCATTGATTTTTTGTCCATGTGGATCCCACTTGTCATGCAGATCCCACTTGTCATGCACATGAGATTGAAACCCTTCTACCAGCAGGGTCTGGTGGGGCCATATTGAAAAGAGCCAAATCAATACCACGGTGTGTAGCAGAGGCCTTACTGTGGGGTCTGTTCCCTGGAGAGACCCTTTTACCCAATGGCCATTGTCTCATGAAATTTGCAGCATGTATGAAGCCAGCAGCTCATGTTTCAATTAGTTCATTCCCATCGCTACCCCTCACAAGTTAGACTAATGCACAAGTTAGAAATAACCCCCAGGGATGGGGGAATCTCCAGATCTCACTGAGTGATGAGAAGGGGGATCATTCTGTGGAGAGGACCCCAGGGCAGAAGAAGAACAGAACTCCAGTCAAGGAGAGGAGAGGAACATGGCCTTGGGGAGCTGGAAAAACCTCTGTCTCATGACCTGCTCCTATCTCAGCCCATCCAAATCTAGCGAGCTTACAGCAAGGAGCAGATTCACGCTCAGCCTTGTGCTCTCAGCTATTCCCCGCACTAGTCCCTATGCAGAGAGGAGCTGGCCACAAAGCTGCTGAGATCCAGATGATGTGCCCCATCCCCTCTGGCCTAGGCTGGGCCTGAGCTTTTCCAGAACCCAGCTTTTGTCTATCAACTAGTGAGTCTCACCTGAATGAAGAGTCATTACAATGATTCTCTCCTGTCCACCCTCCCCTTCCTCATCCTGAGGATCTGGCTGTCTCCCAGAAGATCCCAGGAAGTGGAGGTGTCATAAATATAAAGGGAAGGGAAATCACCTTTCTGTATACACTGCTGTAAAATCCCTCCTGGCCAGAGGCAAAACCCTTTCACCTGTAAAGGGTTAAGAAGCTATGGTAACCTCGCTGGCACCTGACCCAAAATGACCAATGAGAGGACAAGATACTTTCACATCTGGAGGGGGGGGAACAAAGGGTTGTCTGTCTGTCTGTCTGTGTGATGCTTTTGCCGGGAACAGATCAGGAACGTAAGCCTTACAACTCCTGTAAAGTTAGTAAGTAATCTTGCTAGAAAATGCGTTAGATTTTCTTTTGTTTAATGGCTTGTAAAATAAGCTGTGCTGGAGGGAATGTATATTCCTGTTTTTGTCTCTTTTTGTAACTTAAGGTTTTGCCTAGAGGGATTCTCTATGTTTTGAATCTGATTACCCTGTAAAGTATTTACCATCCTGATTTTATGGAGGTGATTCTTTTACCTTTTCTTTAAATAAAATTCTTCTTTTAAGAACCTGATTGATTTTTCATTGTTCTTAAGATCCAAGAGTTTGGGTCTGTGTTCACCTGTACCAATTGAGAATATTATTCTCAAGCCTTCCCCAGGAAAGGGGGTGTAAGGCTTGGGGGAAGACGTCTCCTCGCACTAGGCCCAAGTGTCCTTGGCGCCCCCCCCCCACCTGGAGGCACTCACAGCAGTTATGCTGAGGATCTGCATCAAGATGTTGCAAAGTCAGACTGCCTGAAACTAAACAAGGCCAAACAGGGCAGATATGGAAGAACAATGCTGAATAAAGCAGCTTTATGTATGGTTTAACAGATGGTACAGAGAACAAGGGAACTAGCTGGTAACTGGATTGGCTGGCTATATGGATACTTAGGGCAGCTTGCTATTGGATAAGTATGCTGAAGAAAGGATGTATAAAAGCCTGTGTAACTTCGTGCTCTGTGTGCAGGATTTGAGATTCTATTCTCCCTGTACCTTGTTGCAGCTGCAAATAAACTTTTCTGCTTCTCCACCCCATTGTGACTATTGGGTGACGCACACCGGGCAACGAACTTTGCTGTTGTTCGCCTCTGGCACTGAGTGCTGGCAACAGCTTTTGGCGTTCCTGGGTGGGCGACGAGGCTGCTATTTAGCCTTGGCCGGACCCCTCCTGGAGATCGAGGATTGCGGCGAGAACCGACACCCAGCACACACCGTTGAGTTCATCGGGGGCCTCGGAGGAGACACGATTTGATCGACCCTGGACGGCACAATGGTGCAACGCACTCATATAGTGGAGAAGCAGCTGTGGGCAACGGTGAGGAACCGGTCCCTTGGACATAGGGGAGGAGCAGCTGCGGGTGACGGTGGGGAACCGGTCCCTTGGATAAGGTAGGAACCTTTTGAAATCCGGATTGTATGCTCTGTTGGAAACTGGGGACGCCCACAGTTACCCTGTAGGTACGGGACAGGGACAGAGCTCGGGGGGTAGGGCACGGTGTACGCCCCTAGAATGCATTCTAGCAAACTGGAAGGTATTTGGTGTGGATCCGATGACTAAGAGTCAATTAAAACGATTCTGTACACTTGACTGGCCTCAATATCAAGTAGAGGACCAGGAGTGGTGGCCACCAGGAGGGTCAACTAATTACAACACGATCCTCCAGTTACTCCTGTTCTGTCAGAGAACAAGGAAATGGAATGAACATATGTATGCGCATTTGTTTTTGGCTTTATGTACTCGACTAGATATTTTACAGCAATGTAATCTGACTCTGACTGGTTTGGTAGCAGCTAATGTTAGTCCCCAGACCCCCACCCCCACTGTAATGGCAGAGCCGGTGTCCCCTTCGGCCCCTACACCCACACCATGTAAGTCCCCAATGGTTGGCTTATACCCCTTAATCACCGAAACTAAAGTCGCCCGGTCTGGATCGGACAGGCGTCCGGCCACGACTATGCAGATCTATACTCATGTGCCCTTTAACCCTGTGGATTTGGCTGCTTTCAAAGCACAGGCAGGAGAGTTTCCACCAACCCAAGCAGGTTTATTTCAGTTTTTGAGGGATGTCTTAGCAGCCACAAGCCGGACTGGGATGATTGTAACATCCTCCTGCGAACCTTATTGTCTGAGGTTGAAAGACAACAGGTTGTGTCCAAGGCAAGGGAGGAGGCGCAGAAACGGTACGACCGGGATCATATTAATGTCCCTGACCCGGATGCACAAGTCCCCCGAGCAGACTCCAGGTGGGATCCAAATAATCCTGGGGATATGACCCGCCTTACCTCCTATAAGGACTTGGTTTTGCATGGACTCCGTCAGTCGGCTGTCCGACATAATAATTGGGCAAAGCCATATGAAGTAATGCAGGATCTAAAAGAAAGCCCAGGGGCCGTTCTACAGCGTATTCAGGACACGATTCGACAGAACACTAATGCAGACCCCGATGATCAGGCAACTGAGTCAATTATTAAGGGAATTTTTACGAGCAGAGCAGCCCCTGATATTAAGAGAAAGTTACAAAAAAAGGAGGATTTAATGGGCATGACCATGGCACAAATCTTAGAGACTGCAAACCGAGCTTATAGTCTGAGAGAGACAGAGAAGGAGAGAAAGCAAGTGAGACTGATGGTAACAGCGGTACAGGCCGGCACTAAGGGAAGTGGCCGGGGAGGAAGGAGCTGTGGATGCGAACGTCCGGGCTCGCAGGAGAGACGACTGGGTCACAACCAGTGTGCCTTGTGTCAACAGGAGGGACACTGGAAAAATGAGTGCCCAAAGAGGAAAGAAAAGGGGGGTGCCTCTATGATGGCGATGGCGGAGCAGGAATAGGGGTGTCAGGGGAGACAGACCACCCTACCCCCGGAACCCCAAGTAAAGATGCGGGTGGGATGCTCAGAAATAGATTTTTTAGTGGACTCTGGAGCGGCACGAACTGCCGTAAATCGACCCCTTCAGTTGCCAGTAGCAGATTCCCTTACCGTGGTGGGAGCCACAGGCAGAGACACCAAGTGCCCAGTGTATGCCCCAGTGGAATGCGCTTTGGGAAACAGGACTATATCCCACAAGCTGATATACCTCCCTGAGTGTCCAACACCTCTGCTGGGACGGGATCTGCTTTGGCACCTCAGTGCCACCCTGCATTTTACTGAGGATGAAATAACCCTTACCTTACCCCCTGAGAATGCATGGATCATGACCCTTGCAGTTGAGCCCTCAGCTATGCAAGCCCCAGAATGGAGCCGGTGGGAAGACCAGGTGTACCCCCTCTTTGGCCAGGCTCTGGCCAGGGACCTAGAGGAATGGGATAATGAGGAGGCCCTCCTTCTGCAGTATGTAGATGATTTGTTAATTGCCACTGTGGGCCTAACCCCCTGCCTTAAAGCCACCATGAGCCTCCTGAATTTTATTGGACTCCGGGGATATCGGGTAGCACGGAGTAAGGCTCAAATCGCCCTTCCAGAGGTACGGTACCTCGGGTTCCACATACGGCAAGGGGAGCGTTAGCTTTCAAATGAAAGGAAAGAAGCTATATGTCAAGTTCCTACCCCAAGTAATCGTAAGCGGCTCAGGGCATTTCTGGGTATGGCAGGCTTTTTCCAGGATATGGATCCCAGAGTTTGGACTGTGGGCTAAACCCCTGTACGACTGTGTAAAAGGAGCAGATCATGACCCCTTCTACTGGACCCCAGAGGCTGACAGGGCATTTAAAATCTTGAAAAGGAAGTTGATAGAAGCCCCGCTCTGGGCCTGCCTGATCTCTCTAAGCCGTTTCAGTTGTATGTACATGAACGAAAGGGGGTGGCCCTAGGAGTGCTCACACAGCTGTTAGGAGCATGGAGACGTCCCGTGGCTTATTTTTCTAAGCAACTGGATCAGGTTGCAAAGGGTTGGCCGGCATGTTTACGGGCGGTCGCAGCTACTGTCCTAGTGCTTGAGGAAGCCGAGAAGCTAACTTTGGGAGGGATTATGCAAATCTATACTCCCCATATGGTCCGAGCCTCATTGGATGCAAAGGGAGGGCTTTGGCTCATCCAGGCTCGGATTGTTCGGTATCAGGCTAAGCTGTTAGAGAACTCTGAAGTCACCTTACAGCCTTGCCCCTCCCTTAACCCAGCCACCCTCTTGGCAGAAACAGAGGACCAGGAACATGACTGTTTAGAGATCATAGATGCCCAGTACTCCAGCCGTCCGGATTTAAAGGATGTACCCCTCCCAAATGCAGATTATGAGTGGTACACTGATGGTAGCAGTACTGTAATAGATGGGCAAAGGAGGGCGGGTTATGCTGTTGTGACCCTCCATAACACTGTGGAAGCTGAAGGTTTGCCTGCTGGGACCTCTGCCCAGCTGGCCGAACTAATAGCCCTGACCCGTGCACTTGAACTGTCAAAAGGAAAACGGGTCAACATTTTTACTGATTCAGAGTATGCTTTTGGTGTGCTGTATGCTCATGCTGGCCTATCGAAGCCAAAGGGAATGCTGACAGCCCAAGGCTCCCCAGTCAAGTACGGGCCCCAAATCCTCCGGCTCCTAGAAGCCGTACAACTTCCCTCAGAAGTGGCGGTGGTACACTGTAAAGCCCATCAAAGGGAAGATCAAGACGTGGCCAGAGGTAATGCCCAGGCAGATAGAGAGGCTAAGCATGCTGCCACCCTGCCATCCCCTCAGACTGAGAACGCCCATATGCATGCCCTTATCCCATCAGTAGGGGAGCTTCCAACCCCTCAGTACTCTGGAGAGGAGAGACAGCTAACTGACAAACTCGGTCTCCGGGAAAAGGAGGGATGGCTCCATTCCCTGGAAGGGAAGGTCCTCCTACCAAAGGGCCTGATCCGGCTGGTGCTGCAGAAACTACATCAAAACACTCATGCTGGCAGGGAAGCACTTATCCAACTAATGGGAAAATACTTTATCACATCCGGACTCCGACCCCTGGCTGCCCAGGTACAAGCAGACTGCTTAGTCTGCCAAAAGAATAACCCCCGACCGGGACATCCTGTGCCACCAGCTGCCCTAGAACCCACTCCGGGCCCTGGACGAGTGTGGCAAATAGACTTTACCGAGTTTCCTCGGACCCAGGGGTTCAAATATCTCCTTGTCATAGTGGATCGGTTCAGCGGATGGCCAGAAGCCTTCCCATGCCGTAATTGCACTGCCAGAACAGTGGCCCTCAAGTTTGTTTAGGAGATCATTCCTCGCTTTGGACTCCCCCAGTGGATGGAATCTGACAACGGGACACACTTCACGTCAAAAATCATTCAAAGCATCTCACATGCCTTACAGGTCCCCTGGAAACTCCATAAGCTCTGGAGACCGCAAGCCAGTGGTGTAGTGGAGCATACCAATCAGACCCTTAAACGGCATCTCTCAAAAGTGTGCCAAGAAGCCTCACTGCGATGGCCTGATGCTTTGCCCCTCGTCCTGCTCCGTATCCGCGTTCTCCCAAAGGGTAGATTAGGGCTTAGTCCCTTTGAAATTATGTTTGGAAGGGCATGGCGTATGAATGGTTCTGTCAGGGGAATGGGAGTTGGGTAATGGTTTTTTGTCTCAGTATATGTGTTCCCTGTCTGCTGTTCTCTTGTCTCTTCACAGGTATACCAAGGATTCCCAGCCTCTCCCCTTGGACTCTCCCGTCCACTCCTTACAGCCTGGCGACTCCGTGCTTGTTCGTACCTGGAAAGACGAGCCTCTCCAGGAAAAGTGGAAAGGACCCTATACCATCTTGCTGATCTCCCATACAGCAGCAAAGGTCAAGGGACACAAGAACTGGATCCATCACTCTCGTCTGAAGGCAGTACCCGTCCCCTTGTCAGCAGAACAGTGGACCGTCCAACCTGCTGACACTTCATCTAGTGACGATCTCGGGCTAAAACTACTGTTTAAGAGACACAAATAGCGGGCACCTTAACACCAAAATGGGCCCACCCAGGTCCTGGAGACCCTGGGTTGGGAAGACTTTGGTAATAATTTATTGGGTAACATTGTTATTCTCTGTGTTGTTATTTCCAAACTATGCATATCGGGAGCACAACTCCTTTGTTTCGCTTGCGCACCATGTTGCTACTTTAACAAACCAGACTGATTGCTGGGTATGTGCTCCAACTCCACTGTCCCCCAAAACGGGAATGCCCCTTGACATGCTGCCCCTGACCCTAGCAGAATTAGCCGCCACCAAAGAGCAGGAAAGAACGGACTCGCCGTTCTGGAACAAGCCTCTTTACAGCAAGGCACCTATCAGGACCAGGAGTATTCAGTTGCAGTACTCACTGAGGGAGTATTATGTTTTACCCGAAACCAATCTGATCACTATGGGCGTCCTGTGGGAAAGAGCTCCTGTGTTATTACACAGTGGGCTGATGGGTATTGGATAAAGACCAAGAGGGGAGGCCAGCAGTGTGGCTGTAATGGTTCCTCCCCTTTTAGGGAAACTCTTACGAATAATCTTACCACAAAGGAAGGGTTTGGAAATATAACTTGCTGTCCAGTTAATATCTCCCATGTAGCAGGCCAATGGTGGGTTTGTAGTGGTCCCTATGGCGAGTATAATTTGAACGGCACAATTAGAAACACTCCCACTTGTACCCAATCAGGAGGATGGGATGCCCCCTTAGGGGCATATGAACTGTTTGGAAAAGCAGCCAAAGCAGCCTTAAATATCCCAGGAATCCCGTTAAAAACAGTCCTTACTGGGCCCTACAGGGTCACTATTTTGTATGTGGTCGAAAGGCTTACAAGGTGCTGCCAGCCAACTGGACAGGTAGCTGTTATATAGCTCATGGAGTTCCTCATCTGTCAATAACTGCCACACTGCCCAAAGGAAAGATTAGAAATGCCCGAGATACCTCTGTTGAGTCACGAGAAAAGACCCTGCGGCGACTGACTATGGCATTGGAGGGCAATATAAAGAATTCCCTCACAACTGAGAAGCTTGTAGGGTGCTCTGTACTGGGAACAGCACCACTGTTTACCGGGCCAGCCATGGCATGCATAGGCCGCTATACTGTAAGGCTGCAAATGGTACTTGAGAAAGTTGCCTTAGAGTTAGAGGACTCGGTTAGTGATTTAGGATCAGCAGTAAAAACATTAAATAAAGAGGTACAGCAGCTCAGGACCTTTTCCCTCCAAAACAGGCTGGCTTTGGACTATCTCTTGGCATCCCAAGGGGGGGTTTGTGCCCTCGTTGGGCCCCGATGTTGTGTATATGTAAATAATAGCAGTTATGAGATCTATGAAAAGGTGGTACAGGCTGAGGCCCATGCCCGAGCCGGAGCACAGGTTGCCTATACTGCCCCCGAGAGCGATTGGTTGCAAACCTTGTTTTCAGGCTGGGGTTTGTCGTTTTGGCTGGGTGGTTTCTTTAGCCTGTTATTGAAACTTCTCTTTCCTGTATTGCTTGTATTAATGGTATTATGCTGTGCAGCATCATGTGTCAAGACCCTTTTGCAAAAGTTAATAAGTCATTCTTTTCAAGGCTATCACAAAGTGCTTATGCAAAGTCCTATTGTAAAGAAATAATTAGCCCAAGTGAGAAAACTCAGAGCCAAGGCTGTTGAGTGTTCTCAAAGGAGGGAGGTGTTGGGGACACTAGGCATGGCCACTAGGTAACTCGAGGGGATGGAAGACCACGAGTGTCGATGAAGCCCCCTCGCACTAGGCCCAAGTGTCCTTGGTGCCCCCCCCCCCACCTGGAGGCACTCGCAGCAATTATGCGTACTAGGCCCAAGTGTCCTTGGCCCCCCCCACCTGGAGGCACTCGCAGCAGTTATGCGTACTAGGCCCAAGTGTCCTTGGCCCCCCCGCCTGGAGGCACTCACAGCAGTTATACTGAGGATCTGCAACAAGATGTTGCAAAGTCAGACTGCCTGAAACTAAACAAGGCCAAACAGGGCAGATATGGAAGAACAATGCTGAATAAAGCAGCTTTATGTATGGTTTAACAGATGGTACAGAGAACAAGGGAACTAGCTGGTAACTGGATTGGCTGGCTATATGGACACTTAGGGCAGCTTGCTATTGGATAAGTATGCTGAAGAAAGGATGTATAAAAGCCTGGGTAACTTCGTGCTCTGTGTGCAGGATTTGAGATTCTATGCTCCCTGTACCTTGTTGCAGCTGCAAATAAACTTTTCTGCTTCTCCACCCCATTGTGATTATTGGGTGACGCACACCGGGCAACGAACCTTGCTGTTGTTCGCCTCTGGCACTGGGTGCCAGCAACAATGAGAGAGAGTCATTTTCATCTCTTTGTATCACTGTCTCCGTGTCCATGCCTCTAAGTAGAGGCAGGGCAGACCTCTATCAATAAAACAGCACCTCACCCTTTGGCCTTTCTGTGGCAGCAAATATTACATCAAATATCTGGCTGGTGCGATCATTCTCCCTGAATGTTTGGGCATCTTTGCCTGTGTCTAGACTTGACCCTCTGTTGGCTCTTCCCTCACATTTTGTGTAAACAAGGGCACTTTCATCCCTGCTTAAAAGCTGTGGGGTCATTAAAACCTTGACATATTCCAGACATGCAAACTTCCCTGCAATGGACAGGTTCCTTACTGGTGTAATTATGAGATATCTTTAACACGAGGCTGCCTGAGGCCTTGGCAGGGCTGTTCAAGACAATCCCGCTCCTTCTTGACACTAGGAACACCTGAGCCACAATGTCTCAGTACTTTTAAGATGCTGTATTGTGTAAGAGAGAGCTAGAACATGCTCTCCAGGGCGTTCTCTTATCTCCTTCTTGCCACGTGCAGTAATAGCCCGAGATGGTGGTGAGGATCGTTCACCTTGATCTCCAGCCGCTCCTGTCATGGGGTTCTCTACTCACTGCTGGAGCGCCTCCTTGTGGCTGCATCCGGGGATTAGCTCTGCCAGGCCAATGCCCCTTCCTTTGGTAGCACTCGTCACTCTCTCAGGACTTGGCTACTGTCACTTCGTGGCTTGGCCCTCCAGCTAGGTCACTGTAGCTCCCCCTTCCAGAGGATCATGTGCATCAAAGTCTCTCCAGACCCACTGTTCCAGGCACTCTTTTTTCCATTGCTCCTTTAACAGTCCCACTTCTCCAGTGTCTGGGAGGGGAACCTAGGGCCTCCCTCTACACTTTTTTCCAGCCCAGAGCAGTCAAGGTCTGCCCAGTCCTCTCCCTTACTGCTGTATCCCTGGGCTATTTCCTACCTTGCCTTCTCTTACCCTAACAGTGACTGCAGTTTCTCTCTCAGCAGCCTCCTTCTACAGTCAGCTGCTGGGCTTTATACAGACTCCTCCTGTTCCTGTCCACCTGAGCTTCCTCTTTAATTAGTCCTCCTTGCTCCCTGGGTCCTCCTCCAGATGCAGCTGGTCTGACCTGGTCCCCTTAACTCGCTAAGGCCTTGTATGGCATGGGCACCATATCACAGCTCCACACAGAGGTTCTGGAGCTGAGTGCTGTTTCTCTGACCTGCCAAGCTTTATGAAACCCAAATCTGTCTGAATTCTGATGGACAGCATATGGAGACACGTTAGACTGCTAAAGAGGGATTTGCTCTAGCCAGTTGTGCCAGGGAAATTTCCTGTTCATAAAGTTCAGTATCCTCATTGGGTTGATCCAATGTTTTATCTAGTGGGAAAGAGCATGTACTGACAGGTCCTTCAGGCAGAGTTGTTGCTCAACAGTAAAAATGCTCCATCAAAGGCTCCATCTTGTATTGTCTGTTTTACTACAAGTGAGTGGGGTAAACACCAGTTAAGTCTTTTCCCCACAGGGATAACACAGTAATCTAGGGTTCTGATTTGAGGACAAGCCAGACCTAACATCAGCATTGCATTCCTTTTCAGGCAACAAGGCAGGAACTTCTCTATGTTTCCTCTGATTCTGTTGAATTGTGAAGGCTTTTGAATATTGGTCAAGTTGGTCCCAAGTTGCTGTCAGTAGCCATGGCAGATTTGTCATTCAATATCATGGATATAATCTTAATATCCGTTAAGTCCTGCTTTCTACACTGCTGGATTTTCTGCCTCTGAGTTGAGGTGGGTGCCTCCACTCAGGTCTGAAGTTTCTCTGGTTGGCAGCCTGAGTCCAAATTGCTGGGACTCTTGATTAGGAGCATAAAGATGAGATCTAAAAGATCTTATTGAAAAGTTGGAGTTTTTGATCTGTCCAGTTTACTCTATGAATTGAATGAGATTCCCCATCTGAGCAGCTCTGAGGTGGGTGGACCTAACAAGGTCTTACTTGACAGTTAATTTAGAGCAGTATTTCTCAACGGGTGGGTCCCATCCCCCAGGAAGAGTCACAAAAGGCAATCAGGAGGGTCATGAGGCATTGAAAACTGTGTTACAATCTAAAGCAAAGAAAATCTCACTCCCCCTCTCCCTGCACATACTTACCCTTCAAGATTAAATATTCCTGGTCCACCACTCCAGACACACACACACAAATCAATTCTGTTGCCGTATGACTGCTATCATGGATATTGTTTTACACTTAATTTTACAGTAAAAGTTGTTGGGGGAGAGAGAGGTGTAAAAAACTTTGACTTTGTAGAAGTGGTCGCCAGCCTGAAGAGGGTGAGAAACACTAAGCTGGGTTGGACTTTCCTGCTTTTCCCCTCTAAAATGAAGCCATTTTCAGCGCAGCGTCCCAGCCTCAAGGTTTGGTCTACATTCAAACTTGAACCGGCCTAGCTGTGTCAGTTGGGGTGTGGAAAAGCCCACACACGCCTGGAACATAGCCCTGCCGACAAACCCCCGGTGAGATGCAGCTATGCCAAGAGAAGAGGGCTGTAGTCGGTGCAGCTAATGTCATTTGGGGAGGGGGTTTTCCTGCGTCAGCAGCTGAGCTCCTTCTGTCAGGTTTTGCCACATCTAGGCTAGAGGGCTACGCTGACGTAACTGTGATGGCAAAGGTGTGGTAACTGCTGGTGGTAACAAACCCCCAGGGGAGGGGTGGGTCCTTCATCTCTCTTCTCTTACCAGGACTGCACTGGGGTGGGGCCAAGCTGGGCAGCAGCATCCCACCAGCTGCTGCCATGGGGACCACATCACAAAGCATCTCTGGGTGAAATCACACTGGGGACAGGTCAGGTGGGTGTGGCCATGGGCGGAGCCTCGGTATAAACGAGGGGGGAGCATCCCCAGCTCTGTGCCTGTTGTCTTGGTGGTGTAGAGGGAGCAGCAGGGTCTTGGGTTTCTTGAGACCCAAGGCTACAGAGGGAGCAGGGTTAGTGAGTACAGCTCAGAGAGACCTTCTGTGGGTAAGAGCCTGAGCCAGGGGATTCCAGAAGGGGCCATGTGAATTAGCGGCTATTTACTGAGAAGGGCAGAGGTTTGGGACTGGGGGGTGCAGGTTTGGGGGACGTTCCATGACAGAGCACGCAGGCAGGCCTGGTGGGTTGGACAATGGACCATTGGGTTTGAGCAATGTCTGTAGAGCAGAGAAAGATCTAACTCAAATCCAGAGCTAACTCCTCAAACCTTTGCGTGTTTGAAATCTGGACCTAGATCCAGATTTCACAATTAACCTTCTTTTTATAATGGACCAAACCCTATCCTCAGATCCAAACAACCCCTGAACTTGGGGGGCAGGTATGGAAATCTGGATCCAGATTTGAATTCTGTGGCTTGAGTCCATCTCTACTAGACGAGGGGCTTGGGTCAAGGAGAGGAGGTGGGGGAAAGAATGGGGAGGGGAGGACAAACTCTGAGTCTGTAACCAGCCCCACAGTTGGCAGCTGTGTAGGGCAGAAGGAAAATCTCAGACCCAGACCCCCCAAATCCAGATCCATTCCCTCCCCAGAATTTGGATTAAGCTAATTCTAGGAGTGCGTTTTCCAGGTGAATTTGTATCTAGGGGGTCTGTCCTGGGGCTTATTTACACATGGTTCTGATTTTTTAAAATCATTTAATAATTATGATACTTATTAATTACGGGTCAAAACATTTAAAAAGAGAAAATCCATAGGCTCGATGGGCAACAGTGTTTTGTTCAGAACAAGATACCCTGATGGAGAAAAACATAAGGAAAAAATGATACAGCATCTCAGTCTTTCAGTAGTAATCATTGTCAGTAATTATCTATAACTGTCATCACACGGGATGGCAGGAGAATGATTCACTAAGGGCCCAACTGTGAAAATTTTACACACCTTGGGGTGTATTCCCACAGCTGAGTAGTCCTGCTGAAGTCAGTGGGTTTACTTGAGTGAGTAAATGGTCATCATTTGTGGATGGGTGTGTTGCATGTTTGAAATAATGATTTGCGATTGTCAAATAACAGGGGCAAATGGAATTACTTAATAAAAGATTAATGCAGCACTATACAGAATGCAGAAAGAAGATATACTCTACCACACCCAATAGATGGCAACGAGAAGGTAGTTTGGGCCTTTCCTCTATGTCTAGTGGAATACTGGCAGTGTTCATTCACAAATTAGCTATCTAACTGTCTTTCCTTTTCCAGGGTGCGAGATAAAGATACTTCTTTTTGGAGGGAAAAATACCTTCCTGTGATTAATTTTACCATGTGTTCTATTTTCCTAATTACTCATGTTCCTCAGTTTACCTGATTGATGAGCAAAAAGGAATCTCTAACCAAGTCATGAATAACAGCTGTGACAACTGAGAGTTCTTAATGAGTTAAAAACATCTTTCAGTGGGTCATTATCCCATCCATTACAGAATCCATCTGCAATAAGAATGACCTCTTCTCAATCACAGAACATAACTGGATCCTAAGTACCCTTATTAATTTCCCATAACATACTTCTGTAGACACCTTTCATTCATTTTGAGGGGGTCCCTTCCCTGGGTGTCTGGGCTATATTAGTAAGGTCAGGATAAAAGATTGCACACATTCCATCTGTGACCAGGGTGGGGGCCAACTGAGGTTACCCAATTAGGGCGAACCGCAAAGAATGGGGCAGATAATCCCCAAAACTGGTGGATATTTTCAATACTTAGATTTACTAAGACAGCATAAAACAGCTTCTTTATTACCTCCCTGGTTGTCCAGAAACCAACAACACAGTTCCTTAAAGTAACCCAGCCTCACGCCTCCATCCAGGTACCCAAGTCAAATATGATGAAGATTTCTGAAAATCTTATTTCATCATGTAAAAGAAAAGGTTCTACCAATCCCGAAGGATCGGACATGTCACCTCCCAAGTTCATGAATGTTCCAGATCTTACCCAAATACACGCTACAGCCAGTTCTTATTAACTAAACCAAAATTTATTAAAAAGAAAAGAGAGTGTGGTTAAAAGATCAATATCCATACAGACATGAGTTTAATTCTTAAGATTCAGATTCATAGCAGAGATGAGCTTTGTAGTTGCAAAGAGTTCTTTTAGAAATAGTTCATAGGTTATAATCCAATGTCCAATATCATTGCAGGGCGTTCCAGCATAGGACTGGGATCTCAGTCCTTACGGCTTAAGCTTCCCCTCTAGGAAGCCTCAAGTAGATCTGAGATAAACAGGATCAGGACTCAAGGTCTACAATTTCAGGTCTTCTTTGACAAGTTGGATCCCTCATGGAACAATAGGTCCTCATTTCCTAAGCATTGTTGTTAATTATTCACACAGATTAACACAAGGCAATTTAGCCATCAGGCAGTCATATGTAAATGCACAAAAACACAAACATTTTCTCTGCACATGTCTTTAAAGGTTGGCTTTGGGTTAGTTAGCCTGCAAGCTGTTTAACCCTTTCTGGCCATAAATTATATTTTGTATAAGATTTGTTGCGATCATATAATAGTGATAGCAATAATGATTTGCATGATATTTTAATTAGACAATGTCACACCATCATTTTTCCTTCACCCATTAGATTCAATTGAAGGACAAAGAAGATTTTAGTTTCAGTATGTATAGGGCAATAAATATAGAGGTGCACAAAATAAAAAGGCTTTTGATTAGTATATAGAAGAATTATGAGAGTTTAACATACAAAAATCATAAAAATTACATACATAAATACATATTAACATACATAAATCGTGATATTTGCTAACAGATGGATGGAAGGGTGAATTGGATGAGTTGATTGGATGGGATAATTGGATGGATGGGGTGATTGGATGGATTAAATTAGAGAGATGGATGGGTAGGAACAGAAGTGATTCCTAGGCTTGGTATACAGCCAGTATCCCCTCTCATGTTCACAGCAGGATCAGGGCACGTCTCCAAGGAGAGACGGGAGCTATTGGTTGCCTGTTTCTTCTCAGTGCTGAGGATCCATGTGGGTGACTCAGTGGGAAGCAGCAGGGGAAATCTATTCTTGCCCCGATGCCCTGTCAATGTGCCTTAGCCCCACCCTGGATGGACCCCTCTAGGGGCAAGAGGGGTGATCTGTCTCTGTACTGCCTTGCGGGGTGGGGGAACTATCAGTGTCAGTTGTGATCATGGTTCTTGTGTGATGAGCTCCTGCCCACTCCAAACTGGACTGAGCCCATAATGCATTTGGGGGTGTTTGGATCTGGGTTTCTGGTTTGATCCATTACAAAGAAAGGGGAGAACCATGAAACTTGGAGCCAGATCCCAGTTTGGATCCCAAACTTCTCCAGCATTCAGGTGCATGGGTCAGGGGCACTGGCTCAAGCCCATCTGTAATTATTCCCCTTTGTGATATGCAGAGAAACTCTCTGAACTCACCACTAGCCACTGCTACTGATCAAGTATCTATTTGTACGGCGTGTGGAGTGGAAGAGGAGGAATGGCTGATACAGTGGGACAGCCCAGTGGAGGTAAGAGGAACCACTCCAAGAAGTGACATCAGAAGGGGTTGGGGCAGGAGGCAGGGTCTCTCCTGTTTGTTCCCCAGCAGGTTTAGGGATACCCTCTGGATCCCATTTCAGAGTCAAGGCCCTGTGTGTGCCAGGAATTGGGGTCCCTGCTGCACAATCGCTGCCACGAGTCTTGGCTTTCGCCACAAAACACTTGGTTTCTAGCACTTATAATAGAATCATAGAATATTAGGGTTGGAAGAGACCTCAGGAGTCATCTAGTCCAACCCCCTGCTCAGAGCAGGACCAACCCCAACTACATCATCCCAGCCAGGGCTTTGTCAAGCCTGACCTTAAAAACCTCAAAGGAAGGAGATTCCACCAATTCCCTAGAGAACCCATTCCAGTGCTTCACCACCCTCCTAGTGAAATAGTGTTTCCTAATATCCAACCTAGACCGCCCCCACTGCAACTTGAGACCATTGCTTCTTGTTCTGTTATCTGCCAGCACTGAGAACCGTTTAGCTCCATCCTCTTTGGAAACCCTCTTCAGGTAATTGAAGACTGCTATCAAATCCCCCCTCACTCTTCTCTTCTGCAGACTAAATAACCCCAGTTCCTTCAGCCTCTCCTCGTAAGTCATGTGCCCCAGCCCCCTAATCATTTTTGTTGCCCTCAGCTGGACTCTCTCCAATTTGTCCACATTCCTTCTGTAGTGGGGGGACCAAAACTGGACACAATACTCCAGATGTGGCCTCACCAGTGCCGAATAGAGGGGAATAATCACTTCCCTCGATCTGCTGGCAATGCTCCTACTAATACAGCCCAATATGCCATTGACCTTCTTGGCAATAATGGCACACTACTGACTTATATCCAGCTTGTTGTCCACTGTAATCCCCAGGTCCTTCTCTGCAGAACTGCTGCTTAGCCAGTCGGTCCCCAGCCTGTAGCGGTGCATGGGATTCTTCCTTCCTAAGTGCAGGACTCTGCACTTGTCCTTGTTGAAGCTCATCAGATTTCTTTTGGCCCAATCCCCCAATTTGTCTAGGTCACTCTGGACCCTATCCCTACCCCACATAGTATCTACCTCTTGCCCTAGCTTAGTGTCATCTGCGAACTTGCTGAGGGTGCAATTCATCCCATCATCCAGATCATTAATAAAGATGTTGAACAAAACTGGCCCCAGGATTGACCCTGGGACACTCCACTTGATACCGGCTGCCAACTAGACATCAAGCCATTGATCACTACCCGTTCAGCCTGACAATCTAGCCAGATTTCTATCCACCTTATAGTCCATTCATCCAATCCATACTTTTTTAACTTGCTGGCAAGAATACTGTGGGAGACCATATCAAAAACTTTGCTAAAGTCAAGATATGGGTGCAAAGGAACCTTGGAAGCATCCGTCCTCTCTTGCCCTTGACAAGGGCATCGTGTGCACTGCAGGCCCTGCTCCCCAACCCCATGGAGTGGCCTCTACCCAGCCCAGGGACACCCAGCGACCAAGGCAGGAGAATTTCCAACCGCCCAAAGCAGCTCCCAGAGCCTACCAGCATCCCTGAAGGTGGGATCTGGCCCTGGGTGTCTGGTTGGGGAGGGGAGTGAGGGAGGAATCAAGTCAGACTCATTCCTGGGCTTTAGCTGTTTGAGGGGAACCAAACCCAAGCCAAGTGCAGGGTCACTTTGGATCCAAGTTCCATTTAACCCAGAGCTGGGGCAGTCTGAGGGCAGGTCACCCTCCAGGCATATCTCTAGCTGATAGGCTGAGCGATGCTGAGCTGAGATCTCAGGGCCAGGGGCTGGGGTGCTCAGGGCCTGCCTGTTGGTTACCAGGGTAACGCTGGCCCCTTCCCAGCCCCCTGCAGCTCTGGGGTAATAACCACCTGCATGCCTCGTGTCAACGCTCTGCAGGTCTGCAACATTGGATCTCCAACCTCCTGTGGCTGGCAGATGAGGGAGACCACAAGGACATTGTGGCACGCATCATGCAGGCAGCCAAGGTCCAGCCAGCTGCTGTGGCCTCCCTCCTAGTCCAGATCCTCCAGCAGGATGAGGTAAAGCAGCTCCTTTAGTGACACACTGTCCTGTCTGTCTCCATGTGGCCGGCCAGCTGACCTACAGCAAAAGCTAATGCCCCCAAGCACTGTGTGTCTCACCAGGACACTTCCTGCTCTACCTTGTGTTGCTGTGAATAGTTAAAAAGTGCTTGTCCTCCCCAGAGGTGGCTGCACTTCAGCGGCGGGTGAAGTGACCCCTACAGACAAGGGCCAAACGCTGCTCCCCTCCGTGCTGCCAGCCGTGCCACTGGAGCCAGTGGGCTGCTGACATCAGAAGAGTTGGGATTGTCCCTGTGTTTGGAAATCACTTTGAGTCCCCCCCCCATGGAAGGAGCTTTAAAAACAAAGGGCCACATCCTGCTCCAGGTTCCAGCCACTCAATCTGGAGTGACTCCATGCACTTCAGTGGGGCTACTCTGGATTCACACCAGCATCACAGGCAGCGGACAGTGGCCAAAGGGGTTAATTTGAATGTGGGTGCAATATCCCGCAAGCTCCTCATGGTCCATCAGAGCCAGGTGTTGGGCAGTCAGGGCCCGACCCTGATCCCTGCTATGCAGGGGGAATCCATAGGGACTCCCCAGAGGTCCCTGGTGTAAGTGGGAGCTGAATCCAGCCCAGCTTCACACATGCCTCCATTTCCTGGCCTGACTGGAGCCCTGTGGGTGTCCCTGGGAGCTGGCTCCATGCCCCAAGCCACAGGCCACTTTCCACTGACCTTCTCCCCACCCCTGGGCTCTCTGCCCCCAGGTGTCTGTCAGGCAGAAGGTGGCGGCATACGAAGGCCTCAGGACCATGCTGTTGGAGCAGGGGATGGAGGCAGGACTCATCGGCAGCCTCATTGCTGTGGCCTCCCAACAGATGAGGGCGGCTCCAGAGGTGAGTGACTCTCCCAGGGCAGCTACAGGGGATTCCCGCGGTGAAAGCTTCCCTCAGTGGGCCTGGGGGAGCCAAGCCCCAGGCCCCGCGTGGGATACAGGCCTCTGGAGAGGGCTCCCAGCTCCCTCAGCGAGAGCCGCCATGCTAGGCACAGAGGCCAGAAGAGGGGGCAGCCCACAGCTTCCCCGAGAACATCCCCTGGGCCAGAGACTCCTTCAGGAGACACAGAGTGAGTGGGTGCAGCGCCACTGGGGCCAGTGGGGTCGTGCCCTGTTACACCAGCTCTGCTCACCCACAGGATCAGGTTCAGGGCAAACTGCCTCTGCCCAGAGGAAAAGCCCAGGAGTTTGCTTGGAAGAGCCAAACCCCCTGCTCCAAAGAGACATCTGACCAGGACCTCCTGTCTGGGGTGGGGCCTCTCCAGGGCACATTCTGGGCTGGGGCTGAGATTTTCAAAGCCCCCTAGGGGTTTTAGACTCACAAGTCCCATTGGGTTTAGAGGAGCTGTATGTAAATCTCCTTGGCAGCTCTTGGCCTGAGACACTGCACAAATCCCAATGGTGGCTTCACACAGGCTGGAAGAAGGGCACTTACAGGGCTGCATGTCGGGGTGCTCTGGCCCAGTGGGCCAGCTTCACTGAAGGGAGAAGGCAAGGTGGGAGGTCACCCAGGAAGAGAAGGGGACCCATCCTAGGCAGAGGCCATGCCAAATATTCTCCGCCTTGCGGGGTCAGTACCTCTCATGGTGTTCGGAGAATGCCCCCCTAGTACCTGAGCCCCTGCCACCTCAGCCAGGGCACGTCCCCCCTTGGGGCTGGTGCCCTTATGCCCCCACAGCTCTGGATCACTAATGGGCTCTGCCGTTCATTCCACAGGAGGCCTTGAGTGAGCTCCAGGCGGCTGCCAGTGACACCTTGGCTGCCCTCGCTGGCTGCTGCTTCGGCCCGGTGATGCGGGAGCTCCAGAAACACCTGAGGCCCTTTGTGCTGCCAGCAGAGTTCACCCTCCTCACCCTGGGCAAGGTCATAGCTGCCAGCGGTACGGGACCGCCCCGTCCCTTGCATGGGCCCAGTGCTTCGGGGATGCTCGCACCCTGCAGTGTCCCTGAGCCTGCGATTGGCTGAGAGCCGGTCCCCTCCATCTCCAATTGGCTGATTGGTCTTCTCTCTGTGCAGTGTACAGGTGTGTCCCCTTCCTGGGCATCACCCTGACCACCATGCAGACCGTGATGCGAGGGATAGATGACAGCAGGAGATGAGGGGCCTTCTGCACTGGTGAGGGGACCACTTGGGGCAACCCTTTGTTCTAGATGGTGGGTAGAGATGGAGTTGGTCTGGCCCCGGATCCCAGCACCCCATGACCAGGATGTGTGTGTTCCCACATCGAAGCCGGAGTGGGACCCCAATTTAGCAGATTGAACCATCTTTATAAAGACCAAACCCTGGGATCTGAACAGCCCTGGACTCTGGGTGTGTAACCCTGATTTAGACCCCAGCGTTGCCTCTTGACCCTGTCTCTAGTCTATTGAGGCGGAGGAAGTGGAGGGAGAATATGGCTGGATGCCTGGGTTCTTCTCTCTGCCGGGGGAAGGGGGGACTGGCAGGTTAATTCATTAGGCAGGGAGGTGCTCCAGTTACTATGATGGTGAGAGCCATAGAAACGCCTGTACATGGAAGGCAGTTTTTAGCAGAGGTCTTGGTTCCCTCCAGTGTCTTGGGGAAAGGGTGTGTAGGTGCTGGATCTGGGCGCACTGACAGGGCGTCATCATTGGCCTCATGGCATTAGGTCCAGGCCTTGTCTCTGTCATGCCTGCTGACTGCAGGGACTCATGTCATGCCCTGAGGACCCTCTTAGGGTTGCCAATTTGGTTGAACATATTCCTGGAGGTTTCATCACATGACATAATCTTTAAATAAAGATTAATCTTTAATTCCTGGAGACTCCAGGGCAATCCTGGAGGGCTGGCAACCTTAGGTCACTATCTGCAGAGACCCATGTGTCCTGGCCGCTGGAGACTGCGGCATGAACCCCAGAGGGAGGGGGCGGAGTCTGCAGCATGAACCCCAGAGGGAGGGGGCGGAGTCTGCAGCATGAACCCCAGAGGGCAGGAGGCAGGGTCTGCAGCATGAATCCCAGAGGGCAGGAGGTGGAGTCTGCAACATGAACCCCAGAGGGAGGGGGCGGAGTCTGCGGCATGAACCCCGGGGCACAGGGGGCTACGCGGGAATGGACCCCTGCAGAGACTGAAGTTCCTGAGTGTGGCAGAGTTTGAGCTGGTCTGTAATGAACCATGTCTCAGCTCTGGACTGAGCTGCCCTTTGCCCCCCACCCCTCATAGCCCTGGAGTGCATGTGTGGGGCAATCAGCACTTACCTGAGGAGCTGGGAGAGGAGCACCTATCCACAAATCACGCTCCAGCGCTTCTCTGCATACCTGCTTCCCATGTACCAGTACCTCATCAGCATCTGGCTGCCCAGCGAGGACACGGAGGTGAGGGGCTCGGACAGGCGCTGTGACCACGGCTCAGTCACTCTGCATCTCCCCCACAAGCCCTTTTGCCCCGGCCCCTTTGTAAGGAGCAGACCCCAGGGTGGAAATCTCTCCTGTCTTGGGGTGGGTAATGTCACTGGATGCTAGGGGCTGTGGGGGTGGAGGACTGAGCAATAGGCTAAGAGCCAGGATTCCTTGGCCAATGTCCATGCAAATCTACAAATCTGCAAATCTAGAGGCCAAACTGGTCTCCCTGCGCCTCAGGCTGGTCCCTACCCCTCTCGGTGCCTCAGCCAGTGCTGGAAGGAGAAGTACTGGACCCAGTGAGTAGCGCCGAGTGACTGAGCCGCAGGGGACCGAGCTGGCAGTCACCCCTGTACTCGTCTCTTGACAGGTCAAACTGGCTGTCCTCAAGGCCCTGGGGCCAATGCTGAACATCCTGCTGCCCAGGAAGGATCTGCAAAACCAGATCTATGGGGACATCCCCCTGCTCCTGGCTCAGTACAGGGAGAACATTGAGGCCTTTTACATAACCAAGGTGAGGAGGTGGGGGCGTTCCCTGCAGGGTCCATGGACTATGGCAGCCTCCTGCAGGCTCCATGGGTCAGCAAGTGACCTGTCAGATCAGCTGCAGTATGTTGGAGGGGGTTCCCAGGGCTGGGAAGGGGTCCCAGGTTTCCACCACATGCCTTCGCGAAAACACCAACCCCGCTCCTAGGGGGTCAGAGTTAACCCCTGGAACAACCACCACACATAACAACAGCACAACACTGTTCTCTGACCCAGGCAAAACCCAGAGAAGACCCAGGCCAGGACCCCCAGTAGGGGTTACACAGCACAGCTTACAGCAAAGCAGCTGTCCCCCTCCGGCACGCCTGGCTTGACACACACAGACTCTCTCCCCCTTGGGTCAGCCCAGCCGGTCTGTGCTCTGGGTGGTGCTGGCAGGCTGGGTGAGCTCAGCGTGGTGGGTCGGTTACTGGTCTCAGCTCCTGTCTGCTGAAGGCTGAGAGTTTACACAAATTCCTTTTTGCCAGCAGCCGGCTCTCCTGCCAGCAGCTCCCGCCCTGCCCCAGCTCAGGGCTCCTCTCCTGCTGCTGCTTTGTTTTCTAGCCAAATTTCCCAGGCTGCCCCACACCATTCGTTCAACCTCCCTCCCACCCAGTTAATTCTGTGTGTTTGAGTGGCACTCCCCCCAGCCAATCAGGTTTGTGCAGAGTAGCTGGGGAGTGGGGAAGGGAAGGAGATCTCTCACCAGCTCCACAAGTGTGCATAGCACACACCCAGCCAGCACCCAGGCTGCAAAGCACTGATGGCTCTTGCTGTGTGGAGAAGGGCTGGCTGAGAGGCTGACTCTGGACCAGGATCCAGAACTCCAGCAGCCCATGTGTCAGGGCTGCTCAGATCTGGGGCTCTGGCAGCCCAGGGGCCCAATTCCCCAATCCCACCCATGTCAGGTATGAGTGACTCCATCATGGCCAGTGAGCTGCTGCACCAGGGTCAGAGCAGAATCTGGATCTCTGCACTAAGCAGAATTCCCCTCTTCACCTCCCTCCTTTCTCCCCAGAGCCTTCAGCCAGGGGTGAAGCAGACACCTGTGGCTGATGAGTTGATGTCAGTGCAGTGCTTCACTGTGCCAGCTCGGCCTGACATCTCTCCCTGTCTGTTGCAGGTTCTGGGACAGATCTTGCAGGCCTCTTCCTCCAACAACCCAATCCCAGAGGTGCATGTGGAGGCTATCTCCCATACGCTGAGCTACCAGGTATGGGAAAGTGGGGCTGGCATGTTTGTGCTGGGGCCAGCAGATCTCAGGGACCCCAGCAGGCATCCGTAGAGTGCACAGTGCTCCCCACCCCCTGTACTGGAGACCTCCCTTTGCCCTCAGCATTCCATACAACGGGAGTTGACAGTGCTCAGCACCTCACAGGATCAGGCCCTTAGTGTCTGTGGGCCCAGTTGTCCTCTTCTGCATGGAGTCCAGGGGCGTTTCTCCTGATTTACCCTGGTATACGTGAGAGCAGGATCAGGCCCTTTAATTCCTTCTCAGGGCTCTGGCTGTGTCATACACAGTACATACAGGCAATTAATTGCCATTAATTATTAAGTGTCTGTGATGGTCACATGGCCCAATCCAGTTCTCAATCCTACTCACAGCCCCATCAGTATGAATCTGCACTGGAGTCTGAGGAGTTGCAGAATCGGGCCCTGAACCCTTTGGGAGATTCCTGTTTGAGTGAGCAGGCTTCTCTGACCTGTTCCCATATCCCCACAGGTCACTTCCAAAGCGCAGAGGCCCTATCGGCTCTGCAGGGAGAACCACACGGAGATTTCCCACATCTTCCTGCAACTCGGTAAGGGGGTGGTGATGAGAGGCTGCAGCCCAGACCAGCAGTGTATGGGGTGCCTTGAAGCTCCCGCTGCTGGGTCAGGATCCCTGATTCAGCACAGGAGAGGAGAGCTCATTCCTCACTGCCCATCATTCTGCTTCCTATTCCCTGTAGCCCGTTCCCATCCCTCAGAGCTGTTGGGGATTTTCCATCGAAAACTGGAGATGGGCAGGGGAGATACCCGTGTGGGGATCCTGGCCCTGATGTCAGATGTTATCGGTGCTGAAGGTAGGAGCAGGGGGGCAAGAGCTCAGAGACTTCCCCTTATATCCTGTCAGTGCGAGCGCCTGGTGCAGCACGGGGCCCACTATGCAGCTTCAGGGCCTGTGGGTCTGGTTGCAGGGCCCTGGGCATGTCCTGCTCCCTGTAGCAATGGACAGTCCCCCCGTGCTCCCATGCTGTGCACCCTAAAGTTCTGCACACTCGACCACTGACAGTGAGTCTGCCTGCACCAGCCATGGCTGGGAACAGGTGTGCGTGTGGTGCCCCTGCCTGGGCCCAGCCTGCAGGGGGCACTCAGGGATGGGGAGGAGGGGAGTGAGGGCAAGTGGGGGAGCCCTCACCAGGTGGCTTTGTTGGTGACACACGGGTACATTGTTCCAGTGAGGCAGGAGGACTCTGTGATCCTGCCGCAGGCCATGAAGAGCTAGTCTGTGGCTCTGGTTTAGTGATGCTGGGTGTCTGTCTCTTCCAGTTCCGGGGATGCCCAGCTGGAAACATCTGTGCATCAAATCAGTGAAATCAGTTCTTACTGACGGGAGTCCCAGGGTGAGAGAACGACATTGCTGGGCACGGGAGAGGCGGGCGGCGTTGGGCGCGGGAGAGGCGGGCGGTGCTGGGCGCGGGAGAGGTGGGCAGAGAGTGGGCAGCTCAGGGTGAGATTCTCTGACCCAGCATAAACCTCACAGGCCCTATTCCCCTCCCACCCACACCAGCATCTCTCCGTTGACTCAGTGAGTTACTCTTGATTCTTGAATGAGAATCTGGCTCTTTGAGCCGAGGGCAGGGTCCTTAGTTAACTCTAGCTCAGTTCCCCCTCCCCATGCATCGGTGTCAGGGTGGGGCTATAAACTGGCTGCTGGCGAGGCAGCGGGGGCAGGAGGCCTGGGGGCAGGCCACAGGGATCCAAGGGGAGGGGAGCCAAGCCCCAGGCAGGGTTGTGTTCTGGTTATTCTCTTTATTCACACGAACCCAAGGAGAGACCCTGCTGAGTCCTGGCCTTTGCGCAGGAGTCACCTGCTGCCTTCCACCTGTTTGCCTTCCAGCCAAACCCGGCACTGTTCCGGTGAGCGAGGGCACCGGGGCAGGGCTGGTGTGCCTGGCTCCCCACTGATGCTGGCTTTGAGGAGCTGTCTGTGGTGCTGAAGGCAGCTCCTTGATCATGTGCCCAGGACCATGGGACCAGGAGGGGCTTGGATCTGGGCAAAAAGTTCAGGCCCTGATGCCATGGAAATATGCCCATTGACTCTAGTGGGCTGTGGGTCAGGCTCTCAGTTGGGTTCCCAGGGAAAATCCTGCTCTAGCCCCCTGGGGCAGGGACTCTCACTGGACTCCCAGTGGCTCAGTGAGGCAGGGTCTGGACCCAGAGGTTCAGGAGTCTCTCCAATTGACTGCTGTTCTATAAGCTGTCACCGTCCTTTTGGTGCTGTTCTGAAAAGGGAGCCAGCTGAACCCTAGAGTCCCACTGAACCTTTCCACCATCCTGTGAGACTGGGGCTGGGCTGGAGTGAGTTTTGTGGATCCCTAGAATCTCACCAACCTGTTTAAAACTGTGGATTTCAAGTTTCTCCCTTGATCTGTCTGTAGCTCACCCAGGCCCAAACCCAGTAAAGAATCCAGTCAGTAGGACCCCTACTACTGTCCCAGCTTCTTGAGTTCTTATTGGGTAAGCCTCAGGCCATTTGGTGAAACAGTCCATTGCTACCAGCAGAGACTGCCTTGCCTGCCTCTGTCTCCAGCCAGGGCCCAGCGCATCAATGGCAATTCATTCCACTGGTGTCACCACGAGATACTGCAGCAAAGGGGCTCTCCCGGTTTTAGAGGGACCCTTCTTTGCTATGCACATTGGTCCTGTCACAGCACAGGGGCTGGATTCAATGCCTTCTTGAGGTCCCTTCCAACCTGAGATTTCCATGGCGATTCCTATGATTTCCTGCACCAATTATCTCCTGTCTGCCTGCATTTTACCCACTAGAAAGTCTCTCTTCGCTTGTCTAAGGTTTTTGCAACCCCAGAATGTCCAGCCATTTTGAGACCATGTGTCACGGAGTGTGGGGGAGTCCAGGCCCTGCACCCCTCTTCCTGGGATTCACTGAGACTCTCAGCCAGCCAGTAAAACAGAAGGTTTATTGGACAACAGGAACACAGTCCAAAACAGAGCTTGTGGGTACACCCAGGACCCCTCAGTCAAGTCCTTCGGGGGGAGCAGGGAGCTTAGACCCCAGCCCTGGGGTTCCCTGCATTCCTCCACCCAGCACCAAACTGAAACTAAACCCCCCCAGCAGGTTCTCTCCTGCAGCTTGTCTTCACATTCCTGGGCAGAGGTGTTACCTCCCCCTCCTCCTCCTGGCTCAGGTTACAGGCTCTCAGGTCTCCCATCCCCAAGGCACATTCCCAGGTCAACACTCCCCTCTCCCTGCTGCGTCACATTGCCACATCTCTCCCCCCTTCGAGACTGAACTGAGCGGGGTCACTGTGACCAGTGACCTGGGGAAGTTCAGGGCCCCCTCTCCGGGACAGCGCATCCGCTATCATGTTGGCACTTCCCTTCACATGGACCACGTCCATGTCGTAATCCTGCAGGAGGAGGCTCCATCTCAGGAGTTTGGCATTGGCTCCTTTCATCTGGTGCAGCCAAGTCAGGGGAGAGTGGTCGGTGTACACGGTGAAGTGCCGCCCGAAGAGATAGGGCTCTAGTTTCTTGAGGGCCCACACCATGGCCAGGCACTCCTTCTTGATGGCCGTGTAGTGTTGCTCCTGGGGTAGCAACTTCTTGCTCAGGTACACGATGGGGTGTCTCTCCCCAGTCCCGTGTCTGAGGCATCAGTGAACACCACAAAGGGCTTGTCAAAGCCTGGGTTTGCCAGAACTGGGCCACTGACCAGAGCCTCCTTAAGCGCCCGGAAAGCCTCCTGGCACTGCTCGGTCCAGACCACCTTGTCTGGCTTCCCCTTCTTGCATAGCTCAGTGATGGGGGTGGCTATGGCGCTAAAGTGGGGCACAAATCTTCGGTAGTATCCTGCCATTCCAATAAAGGCTTGTACCTGCTTTTTGGTGTGGAGAGCGGGCCAGTCTCTGATCACCTCCACCTTGGCTGGTTCCGGCTTTAGGTGGCTGCTCCCCACCCGATGGCCCAGCTAAGATACTTCAGCCATCCCCACCTTGCACTTCTCCGCTTTTACAGTCAGCCCAGCCCCCTGGAGTCGGTCCAGCACTTGTCTAACCTGGAATACATGGTCCTCCCAGGTCTGGCTAAAGACACAGATGTCATCAATATACGCCACTGCAAAACTCTCCATCCCCCTCAGTAGCTGGTCCACTAGGCGCTGGAAGGTGGCCGGCACTCCCTTGAGGCCGAAAGGCAGGGTCAGGAACTCATAGAGCCCCAGAGGGGTGATAAAGGCCGATTTCAGCCGGGCATCTGCATCCAGCGGCACTTGCCAGTAGCCCTTCGTAAGGTCCATGGTGGTAAGGTACCGAGCTCCTCCCAGCTCGTCTAGGAGCTCGTCAGGCCTGCGCATGGGTAGGCATCATAGAATCATAGAATATCAGGGTTGGAAGGGACCTCAGGAGGTCATCTAGTCCAACCCCCTGCTCAAAGCAGGACCGATCCCCGACTAAATCATCCCAGCCAGGGCTTTGTCAAGCCTGACCTTAAAAACTTCTAGGGAAGGAGATTCCACCACCTCCCTAGGTAACGCATTCCAGTGTTTCACCACCCTCCTAGTGAAAAAGTTTTTCCTAATATCCAACCTAAATCTCCCCCACCGCAACTTGAGACCATTACTCCTTGTTCTGTCATCTGCTACCACTGAGAACAGCCTAGAGCCATCTTCTTTAGAACCCCCTTTCAGGTAGTTGAAAGCAGCTATCAAATCCTCCCTCATTCTTCTCTTCTGAAGACTAAACATCCCCAGTTACCTCAGCCTCTCCTCATAAGTCATGTGTTCCAGTCCGCTAATCATTTTTGTTGCCCTCCGCTGGACTCTTTCCAATTTTTCCACATCCTTCTTGTAGTGTGGGGCCCAAAACTGGACACAGTACTCCAGATGAGGCCTCACCAGTGTCGAATAGAGGGGAACGATCACGTCCCTCTATCTGCTGGCAATGCCCCTACTTATACATCCCAAAATGCCATTGGCCTTCTTGGCAACAAGGGCACACTGTTGACTCATATTCAGCTTCTCATCCACTGTAACCCCTAGGTCCTTTTCTGCAGAACTGCTGCCGAGCCATTCGGTCCCTAGTCTGTAGCGGTGCATTGGATTCTTCCGTCCTAAGTGCAGGACTCTGCACTTGTCCTTGTTGAATCTCATCAGATTTCTTTTGGCCCAATCCTCCAATTTGTCTAGGGCCCTCTGTATCCTATCCCTACCCTCCAGCATATCTAGCACTCCTCCCAGTTTAGTGTCATCTGCAAACTTGCTGAGAGTGCAATCCACACCATCCTCCAGATCATTTATGAAGATATTGAACAAAACCGGCCCCAGGACTGACCCTTGGGGCACTCCACTTGATACCAGCTGCCAACTAGACATGGAGCCATTGATCACTACCCGTTGAGCCCGACAATCTAGCCAGCTTTCTATCCACCTTATAGTCCATTCATCCAGCCCATACTTCTTTAACTTGCTGGCAAGAATACTGTGGGAGACCGTGTCAAAAGCTTTGCTAAAGTCAAGGAACAACACATCCATTGCTTTCCCTTCATCCACAGAGCCAGTTATCTCATCATAGAAGGCAATTAGATTAGTCAGGCATGACTTGCCCTTGGTGAATCCATGCTGACTGTTCCTGATCACTTTCCTCTCCTCTAAGTGCTTCAGAATTGATTCCTTGAGGACCTGCTCCATGATTTTTCCAGGGACTGAGGTGAGGCTGACTGGCCTGTAGTTCCCAGGATCCTCCTTCTTCCCTTTTTTAAAGATGGGCACTACATTAGCCTTTTTCCAGTCATCTGGGACCTCCCCCGATCGCCATGAGTTTTCAAAGATAATGGCCCGTGACTCTGCAACCACATCCGCCAATTCCTTTAGCACTCTCGGATGCAACGCATCTGGCCCCATGGACTTGTGCTCGTCCAGCTTTTCTAAATAGTCCCGAATCACTTCTTTCTCCACAGAGGGCTGGTCACCTCCTCCCCATGCTGTGCTGCCCAGAGCAGTAGTCTGGGAGCTGACCTTGTTCGTGAAGACAGAGGCAAAAAAAGCATTGAGTACATTAGCTTTTTCCACATCCTCTGTCATGAGGTTGCTTCCCTCATTCAGTAAGGGGCCCACACTTTCCTTGACTTTCTTCTTGTTAACATACCTGAAGAAACCCTTCTTGTTACTCTTAACATCTCTTGCTAGCTGCAACTCCAGGTGTTATTTGGCCTTCCTGATTTCACTCCTGCAAGCCCGAGCAATATTTTTATACTCATCCCTGGTCATTTGTCCAATCTTCCACTTCTTGTAAGCTTCTTTTTTGTATTTAAGAGCAGCAAGGATTTCACTGTTAAGCCAAGCTGGTCGCCTGCCGTATTTACTATTCTTTCTACACATTGGGATGGTTTGTCCCTGTAACCTCAATAAGGATTCTTTAAAATACAGCCAGCTCTCCTGGACTCCTTTCCCCCTCATGTTATTCTCCCAGGGGATCTTGCCCATCAGTTCCCTGAGGGAGTCAAAGTCTGCTTTTCTGAAGTCTAGGGTCCATATTCTGCTGCTCTCCTTTCTTCCTTGTGTTAGGATCCTGAACTCGACCATTTCATGGTCACTGCCTCCCAGGTTCCCATCCACTTTTGCTTCCCCTACTAATTCTCCCCGGTTTGTGAGCAGCAGGTCAAGAAGAGCTCTGCCCCTAGTTGGTTCCTCCAGCACTTGCACCAGGAAATTGTCCCCTACATTTTCCAAAAACTTCCTGGATTGCCTGTGCACCGCTGTATTGCTCTCCCAGCAGATATCACGGTGATTGAAGTCTCCCATGAGAACCAGGGCCCGTGATCTAGTAACTTATAGAATCATAGAATCATAGAATATCAGGGTTGGAAGGGACCCCAGAAGGTCATCTAGTCCAACCCCCTGCTCGAAGCAGGACCAATTCCCAGTTAAATCATCCCAGCCAGGGCTTTGTCAAGCCTGACCTTAAAAACCTCTAAGGAAGGAGATTCTACCACCTCCCTAGGTAACGCATTCCAGTGTTTCACCACCCTCTTAGTGAAAAAGTTTTTCCTAATATCCAATCTAAACCTCCCCCATTGCAACTTGAGACCATTACTCCTCGTTCTGTCATCTGCTACCATTGAGAACAGTCTAGAGCCATCCTCTTTGGAACCCCCCTTCAGGTATTTGAAGGCTGCTATCAAATCCCCCCTCACTCTTCTCTTCTGCAGACTAAACAATCCCAGCTCCCTCAGCCTCTCCTCATAAGTCATGTGCTCTAGACCCCTAATCATTTTTGTTGCCCTTCGCTGGACTCTCTCCAATTTATCCACATCCTTCTTGTAGTGTGGGGCCCAAAACTGGACACAGTACTCCAGATGAGGCCTCACCAGTGTCGAATAGAGGGGAACGATCACATCCCTCGATCTGCTGGCTATGCCCCTACTTATACATCCCAAAATGCCATTGGCCTTCTTGGCAACAAGGGCACACTGTTGACTCATATCCAGCTTCTCGTCCACTGTCACCCCTAGGTCCTTTTCCGCAGAACTGCTGCCTAGCCATTCGGTCCCTAGTCTGTAGCGGTGCATTGGATTCTTCCATCCTAAGTGCAGGACCCTGCACTTATCCTTATTGAACCTCATCAGATTTCTTTTGGCCCAATCCTCCAATTTGTCTAGGTCCTTCTGTATCCTATCCCTCCCCTCCAGCGTATCTACCACTCCTCCCAGTTTAGTATCATCTGCAAATTTGCTGAGAGTGCAATCCACACCATCCTCCAGATCATTTATGAAGATATTGAACAAAACCGGCCCCAGGACCGACCCCTGGGGCACTCCACTTGACACCGGCTGCCAACTAGACATGGAGCCATTTATCACTACCCGTTGAGCCCGACAATCTAGCCAGCTTTCTACCCACCTTATAGTGCATTCATCCAGCCCATACTTCTTTAACTTGCTGACAAGAATACTGTGGGAGACCGTGTCAAAAGCTTTGCTAAAGTCAAGAAACAATACATCCACTGCTTTCCCTTCATCCACAGAACCAGTAATCTCATCATAAAAGGCGATTAGATTAGTCAGGCATGACCTTCCCTTGGTGAATCCATGCTGACTGTTCCTGATCACTTTCCTCTCATGTAAGTGCTTCAGGATTGATTCTTTGAGGACCTGCTCCATGATTTTTCCAGGGACTGAGGTGAGGCTGACCGGCCTGTAGTTCCCAGGATCCTCCTTCTTCCCTTTTTTAAAGATTGGCACTACATTAGCCTTTTTCCAGTCATCCGGGACTTCCCCCGTTCGCCACGAGTTTTCAAAGATAATGGCCAAGGGCTCTGCAATCACAGCCGCCAATTCCTTCAGCACTCTCGGATGTAACTCGTCCGGCCCCATGGACTTGTGCACGTCCAGCTTTTCTAAATAGTCCCTAACCACCTCTATCTCCACAGAGGGCTGGCCATCTCTTCCCCATTCTGTGATGCCCAGCGCAGCAGTCTGGGAGCTGACCTTGTTAGTGAAAACAGAGGCAAAAAAAGCATTGAGTACATTAGCTTTTTCCACATCCTCTGTCATCTTCTGCGAGTTGCCGGAAGAAAGCCTCGTCTACCTCATCCCCCTGGTCTGGTGATCTATAGTAGACTCTCTAGTCTCTAAGGTGCCACAAGTTCTCCTTTTCTTTTTGCGAATACAGACTAACACGGCTGTTACTCTGAATCCCACCACGACATCACCCTTGTTGTTCACACTTCTAAACTTAATCCAGAGACTCTCAGGTTTTTCTGCAGTTTCATACTTGAGCTCTGAGCAGTCATACTGCTCCCTTACATACAGTGCAACCCCCCACCTTTTCTGCCCTTCCTGTCCTTCCTGAACAGCTTATATCCATCCATGACAGTACTCCAGTCATGTGAGTTATCCCACCAAGTCTCTGTTATTCCAATCACATCATAATTCCTTGACTGTGCCAGGACTTCCAGTTCTCCCTGCTTGTTTCCCAGGCTTCATGCATTTATATATAGGCACTTCAGGTAACCTGCTGATCGCCCCTCTTTCTCAGTATGAGGCAGGAGCCCTCCCCTCTCACACGCTCCTGCTCGTGCCTCCTCCCGGTATCCCACTTCCCCACTTACCTCAGGGCTTTGGTCTCCTTCCCCCGTTGAACCTAGTTTAAAGCCCTCCTCACTAGGTTAGCCAGCCTGCTTCGAAGATGCTCTTCCCTCTCTTCATTAGGTGGAGCCCGTCTCTGCCTAGCACTCCTTCTTGGAACACCATCCCATGGTCAAAGAATCCAAAGCCTTCTCTCCGACACTACCTGCGTAGCCATTCGTTGACTTCCATGATTCGACGGTCTCTACCCAGGCCTTTTCCTTCCACAGGGAGGATGGACGAGAACACCACTTGCACCTCAAACTCCTTTATCCTTCTTCCCAGAGCCACGTAGTCTGCAGTGATCCACTCAAGGTCATTCTTGGCAGTATCATTGGTGCCCACGTGAAGAAGCAGGAAGGGGTAGCGATCTGAGGGCTTGATGAGTCTCGGCAGTCTCTCCGTCACATCGCGAATCTTAACTCCTGGCAAGCAGCAGACTTCTCGGTTTTCCCGGTCGGGGCGGCAGATAGATGACTCAGTCCCCCTGAGGAGAGAGTCCCCGACCACCATCACCCGCCTCCTTCTCTTGGGAGCGGTGGTTGCACAGATACAGATACAGTGATGGCATTGAGCTTCCAATAGTCCACACAGAACTGGACCGACCCATCCTTTTTGGGGACCAGCACCACCGGCGAGGCCCAAGGGCTGGCCGATGGCTGGATCACCCCCAAAGCCAGCATGTCCCGGACCTCTCTTTCCAGGTCCTGAGCAGTTTTCCCTGTGACTCGGAAGGGGGAGCATCTTATCGGCAGGTGCGACCCTGTCTGCACCCGGTGGACAGTCAGATTAGTGCGTCCAGGCTGGTTGGAAAACAGCTGTCGGTACGGATGCAGCACCCCCCTGACCTCAGCTTGCTGGGCAGGGGTTAGCTGATCCAAGAGGGGAATTGTTTCCAGGGGGGAACCAGCTCTGGTCCCAGGGAATAGATCTACTAAAGGGTCATCTCCCTGCTCCTCCCAATGTCCACACACGGCCAACACCACATTCCCCCTGGCATAATATGACTTCATCATATTCACATGGTACACCCGGCGGTGGTGCGCCCTGTTCGACAGCTCCACCACATAGTTTACCTCGTTTAGCTGCTTGACGACCTTGAAAGGGCCCTCCCAGGCGGCCTGTAGTTTGTTTTTTCTCACGGGGATGAGAACCATCAGCGGATCCCCGGTGGCGTAGGCACGGGCCCGCACCATGCGGTCATACCAGACCTTCTGCTTCTTCTGGGCTCTGGCCAGATTCTCCCTGGCCAGGCCCATGAGTTCAGCCAGTCTCTCTCGGAAGATCAGGACATACTCCACCACTGACTCTCCATTGGGAGTGGCCTTCCCCTTCCACTCGTCTCTCATCAGGTCCAGGGGGCCCCTCACCCTCCTTCCATATAACAGTTCGAAAGGCGAAAATCCGGTAGACTCCTGGGGCACCTCCCTGTATGTGAACAGCAGGTGAGGTAAGTACTTGTCCCAATCCTGCAGGTGCTGGTTCATAAAGGTTTTCAGCATCATCTTTAGCGTCCCATTGAACCTCTCCACCAGCCCATTGGACTGGGGGTGATAAGCTGAGGCCCAGTTGTGCCGGACCCCACATTTCTCCCACAAGCACCGGAGCAGGGCCGACATGAAGTTGGACCCTTGGTCTGTCAAGACTTCCTTGGGGAACCCCACTCGGCTGAAAATGGTCAGGAGCGCATCTGCCACGGTGTCTGCTTCAATGGAAGCTAAGGGCACTGCCTCGGGGTAGCAGGTGGCGAAATCTACCACCACCAGAATGTATTTCTTCCCCGACCGGATCGTCTTGCTGAGAGGCCCCACGATGTCCATGGCCACCTTCTGGAAAGGCTCCTCTATGATGGGCAAAGGTCTCAAAGCTGCTTTCCCCTTGTCCCGGGCCTTCCCCACCCTCTGACAGGGGTCACAGGATCGGCAATACTGCCGGACCGTGGTAAAGACCCCGGGCCAGTAAAAGTTCTGTAGCAACCTCTGCCGGGTGCGCCGGATTCCCTGGTGCCCTGCGAGGGGGATGTCATGGGCCAGGTACAGTAGCTTGCGGTGATACTTCTGGGGGACCACCAGCTGCCTCCTGATCCCACAGGACTCTGCTTCCCTTGTGGGATCCCATTCTCGGTACAGGAACCCCTTCTCTCACAGGAGCCTCTCCTCATGGTCTGTACCACACTGAGGTCAGCCAGGTCCCTGAGCTTCCGCAAGGAGGGATCTTTCCTCAACTCGGCCTGGAACTCAGCGGCTGGGGAAGGGATGGGGACTGGTTCCCTCTCATTGGCCGGGTCTGAGGCCACAGCCTCTCTGAGTCGTGCCCCTCGGCGCTCCCTCCCCACCAGGGTAGGGTCCTGCGCCTCCGGTGTGGTACTCTCCCCAAGGTCAGGGTGCAGTGCCCCTCGCCGGCTCTGGCTACGGGTCACAACCAGGGTGGTCTGGGGCTTGCTTGGCCAGTCCTCCAGGTCTCCCCCCATCAAAACCTCAGTGGGCAAATGGTGGTGTACCCCCACATCCTTGGGGCCCTCCTTGGCCCCCCATTTCAGGTGTACCCTTGCCACAGGCACCTTAAATGGGGTCCTGCCCACCCCCGTCAGGGTCAGGTAGGTGTTGGGCACCACCCAATCTGGGGTCACCACCTCGGGCTGGGCCAGCGTCACCTCCGCGCCCGTATCCCAGTGTCCATTGACCTTCCTCCCATCCACCTCCAGGGGAACAAGGCACTCTGTCCGGAGGGACAACCCCGCGCCCACCCTGTAAACCGAGCACCCTGAGTCCAGAGCATCCAGCCCTCTGGCGGGGCTGGCCGGGGGTACTCTTCCCTCCCGAGCAGGTGGTAAACTGGCAGCCCCCCTTTCCTGGGCCGTCTTCCCCTCGTCCGGCTGGGTCCCTACCCAATTAACCCTGGGTAGGTTGGGTCTGCTCAGTCTGTCCCTGAGCCTCGGGCACTGGGTCCGTACGTGGCCTCTCTGGCCACAGTGATAGCAGCTCAGGTCACGTTGGTCCCCTCGAGCGGTTTGGAGGGGCCCGACGCCAGACATTCCCCTTGGGAGGGGGTTCTCCCTATTTCCCCGCTGGGAGGCCCCATGGTGACTCTCTCTCTGCATTGGGGGGGCCTGTTCTTTTGGGACTCCTCCCTGCTACCCCCTGATCGACTGTTCACAAACTCGTCGGCCAGCTGCCCTGTGTGCTGGGGGTTCTCTAGCTTTTTGTCCACCAACCATACCTCAGGTCGGAAGGGCACTGTTCATACAGTTGCTCCAGGACGATTAGGTCAAGCAGGTCCTCTTTAGCTTGGGCCCCAGCTGTCCACTTGCGGGCATACCCCTGCATCCGGTTGACCAGTTGTAGGTAGGTGACCTCAGGCGTTTTACGCTGACTCCAGAACCTTTTCCGGTACATCTCGGGGGTCAGCCCAAACTCACGGAGCAGGGCCTGTTTGAACAGTTCATAGTCCCCTGCCTCCGGCCCTTTCATTTGGCTGTACACCTCCACAGCTTTGGGGTCCAGTAAGGGGGTGAGAAACTGGAGCCTGTCTGCAGGGTCAACTCTGTGCATCTCACAGGCATTCTCAAAGGCCATCAGGAAGCTATCTATGTCCTCCCCCTCCTTACACTGGGCCAGGAAGCACTTATCAAAGCTCCTTGCAGTCTTGGGTTCCCCCTCACTTACCACAGCCGGGGCCCCACTGCTCCTCAGCCTGGCCAGCTCCAGTTCATGCTGTCTTTGTTTCTCCTTCTCCTGACGTTCCCTCTCCTTCTCCTGATGTTCCCTCTCCTTCTCCTTCTGCTCATGTTGACGTTGTTTCTCCTCATGTTGACGTTGTTTTTCATGATCCTCCAGCTCCCTCATTTTCCTCTCCCTCTCCCATTCCAGCCGTCTCCGCTCCAGGGATGGGGAGCTCCGCCGGGAGGATCCCCTGCTGGCTGCTGGGTTCAGGGTGCCCTCGGTAGTCGCTGGGCTTCCCCCAACCCCTCCCCCAGGCATAGGTAGGAAGGGTCTCGGGATGTCCTCGGCAGCAGTCTGACCCCTCCCAACCCGGTCAGGCCCCAGGGCCCACGCTGCGTCCACCGGGCAGCTTCCCTCAGGGACAGGGATCGGGTCATCCAAGCGATCCCTCTCCTCCAACTGGGCAATCAGCTGTTCCTTGGTGGACCTCCCAATGCGCAGCCCCCTCTGCCTGCACAGCTCCACCAGGTCGCTCTTAAGGCGTTTAGCGTAAATCTCCCTGCTGGCCACTCGCAGGCCGGGCAGCTTTCTACGGTTTCCAGGAAAAGCCCCTAGTGTGCCAGTCCTTCTTGAGGTCATCACCTCTTTCCCAGGGTCGAGCTGCAGACTCCTCCGCCCCTGGGACTGCTCGCTGCAATCCCCCGGGGGACCCTGTTACTGCAAAAGTCCTTTTCTCTCGTCACACACTCCCAGGGGTTAACCGCCCCCTGAAACCGTCTCTCTCTGAATCTTCAGCACGCCTGGTCCCCGTCAATCCCCCTTCGTTTTACTGTTCCCCAGTCACTTACTGCAGGAAGCGCCGTTCACGGAGGGCAGTACATCCCACCGCTACCACCAGTTGTCACGGAGTGTGGGGGAGTCCAGGCCCTGCACCCCTCTTCCTGGGATTCACTGAGACTCTCAGCCAGCCAGTAAAACAGAAGGTTTATTGGACAACAGGAACACAGTCCAAAACAGAGCTTGAGGGTACAACCAGGACCCCTCAGTCAAGTCCTTCTGGGGGAGCAGGGAGCTTAGACCCCAGCCCTGGGGTTCCCTGCGTTCCACCACCCAGCACCAAACTGAAACTAAACCCCCCCAGCAGGCTCCCTTCTGCAGCCTGTCTTCACATTCCTGGGCAGAGGTGTTATCTCCCCCTCCTCCTCCTGGCTCAGGTTACAGGCTCTCAGGTCTCCCATCCCCAGGGCACATTCCCAGGTCAACACTCCCCTCTCCCTGCTGTGTCACATCCTCACACCATGACACAAGCTCAGCACCTCCTTTTTCAGTGTGTCTGGTACAAGCAGCTGATACCTGTACCCATCACCCACTGTCTGATACCATATTTCACCTTTAAACGCCATGTTTTCCCACTGTGACCAGAAAGTTTTTACTGTGGCATTGTGACAGGACACAACGTTCCAGGGTGGCTGTGTTTGCCTGTTGATTTGCCAATCACACACTATCATGAGATCAGGATCTTGTCTGTCTCTCTCTCTGGTCCAGCGGGGCCTAGTGCTGGTCTGTGGAGGGACAGTGCCCAGCACTGCTGCAGGGACACCCTACCAGCCGTCTCACCCTGTATCTCACCACCACCTGTGACAGTGTCTCCTCCTGGCCTTGCAGGTGAGGGTGGCTGTCCTGCAGGCCATTGGCACGCTGGTCACAGCAGGGTACCTGGATAAGGTGGAGGGATGGCCTCTCAACTACATTGCCCTGCAGCTTGCTGTGTCGGCCAACTCGCTGGTAAGGGGCAACGTCAGCTCTCTGCCCATCAGACCTGGATTCACCCCCCCTCTCACCTCCCACTAGTTGCTCTTCCTTCCACTCACCTCCATCCCCATGGCATGCGAGTCACACTCCTTTTGGTCCCCTTCCCCGCAATGCCAAATTGGTGCAAATTGCACTTTGCCACTTACAACCGGTTTCTGGCCAGCTCGTCCCCAGCGTGGAACGCACTCACCCCCAGATCCTGGCTAATGGGTTCACCCCAGAGATGCCTGCAGGACCCTCCCCCCACTCCCTGCCGAGTGTCACCCGCCCCCCGACCTCCCAGGCACCCGCATGGGAGCTCCTCCTCCACGCAGAGTGACCTTGTGCTCATCTTTTCCAGGAGCGTCCAGTGCGGAGCCTTCCCCTGGGGGGGCTGCTGGAAAAAATGGTCCAGAAAACCAGCCTGGCCACGTTAGAAATAATCATTGCCTCGGGCAGGGGGATCAGCCAGGTGAGTGACTCCATTGGCTTAAGTGCAGTTACCTGGGGGGGGGGGGGGGCAGAGCTGGGCTCTGGGGGGGAGGGGCATAGAGGGGCTCTGAGGGGGGCAGGGGGAGGGCAGAGCAGGGCTCTAAGGGGGAGGCGGAGGGGCAGAGCGGGGCTCTGAGGGGGTGAGGGGGAGGGCAGAGCAGGGCTCTGAGGGGGGAGGGGCAGAGAGGGGCTCTGAGGGGGTGGGGCGGAGGGCAGAGCAGGGCTCTGAGGGGGAGGGGCAGAGTGGGGCTCTGAGGGGGTGAGGGGGAGGGCAGAGCAGGGCTCTGGGGGGGAGGGGCGTAGAGGGGCTCTGAGGGGGTGGGGGAGGGCAGAGCAGGGCTCTGAGGGGGTGAGGGGGAGGGCAGAGCAGGGCTCTGAGGGGGGAGGGGCAGAGAGGGGCTCTGAGGGGGACGGGGAGGGGCACAGAGGGGCTCTGAGGAGGTGGGGCGGAGGGCAGAGCAGGGCTCTGAGGGGGTGAGGGGGAGGGCAGAGCGGGGCTCTGAGGGGGTGAGGGGGAGGGCAGAGCGGGGCTCTGAGGGGGGAGGGGCAGAGAGGGTCTCTGAGGGGGACAGGGGAGGGGCGTAGAGGGGCTCTGAGGGGGTGGGGCGGAGGGCAGAGCAGGGCTCTGAGGGGGAGGGGGAGGGGCAGAGCGGGGCTCTGAGGGGGTGAGGGGGAGGGCAGAGCAGGGCTCTGAGGGGGGAGGGGCAGAGAGGGGCTCTGAGGAGGTGGGCCAGAGGGCAGAGCAGGGCTCTGAGGGGGTGAGGGGGAGGGCAGAGCAGGGCTCTGAGGGGGGAGGGGCAGAGAGGGGCTCTGAGGAGGTGGGGCAGAGGGCAGAGCAGGGCTCTGAGGGGGTGAGGGGGAGGGCAGAGCAGGGCTCTGAGGGGGGAGGGGCAGAGAGGGGCTCTGAGGGGGATGGGGGAGGGGCATAGAGGGGCTCTGAGGAGGTGGGGCGGAGGGCAGAGCAGGGCTCTGAGGGGGTGAGGGGGAGGGCAGATCGGGGCTCTGAGGGGGTGAGGGGGAGGGCAGAGCAGGGCTCTGGGGGGGAGGGGCAGAGAGGGGCTCTGAGGGGGACGGGGGAGGGGCATAGAGGGGCTCTGAGGGGGTGGGGCGGAGGGCAGAGCAGGGCTCTGAGGGGGGGAGGGGCAGAGCGGGGCTCTGAGGGGGTGAGGGGGAGGGCAGAGCAGGGCTCTGGGGGGGAGGGGCAGAGAGGGGCTCTGAGGGGGACGGGGGAGGGGCGTAGAGGGGCTCTGAGGGGGTGGGGCAGAGGGCAGAGCAGGGCTCTGAGGGGGAGGGGGAGGGGCAGAGCGGGGCTCTGAGGGGGAGGGGGAGGGCAGAGCGGGGCTCTGAGGGGGTGAGGGGGAGGGCAGAGCAGGGCTCTGAGGGGGGAGGGGCAGAGAGGGGCTCTGAGGAGGTGGGGCGGAGGGCAGAGCAGGGCTCTGAGGGGGTGAGGGGGAGGGCAGAGCAGGGCTCTGGGGGGGAGGGGCAGAGAGGGGCTCTGAGGGGGACGGGGGAGGGGCGTAGAGGGGCTCTGAGGGGGTGGGGCGGAGGGCAGAGCAGGGCTCTGAGGGGGAGGGGGAGGGGCAGAGCGGGGCTCTGAGGGGGTGAGGGGGAGGGCAGAGCAGGGCTCTGAGGGGGGAGGGGCATAGAGGGGCTCTGAGGGGGGGAGGGGCAGAGCGGGGCTCTGAGGGGGTGAGGGGGAGGGCAGAGCGGGGCTCTGAGGGGGGAGGGGCAGAGAGGGGCTCTGAGGTGGACGGGGGAGGGGCGTAGAAGGGCTCTGAGGGGGTGAGGGCAGAGCAGGGCTCTGAGGGGGAGGGGGAGGGGGAGGGGCAGATCGGGGCTCTGAGGGGGCGAGGGGGAGGGCAGAGCAGGGCTCTGGGGGGGGAGGGGCATGGAGGGGCTCTGAAAGGAGTGATGAGTCAGTCCACCAGCAGGGACACAGGCTAGGACTGGTTGGGGGGAGCTGGAGAGGCAGGATTCACCTAGCCCTGGGCTCTCTCACCCTCGTCTCTGCAGGAGCTGTGGGCACGGCTCCTGGGGTACGTTACCCGCACCCCCTACACTGATTCCATGACCCCCCTGTGCCGCTGCCTGAGGATCCTGGCCGAGAAGCGGCAGCAGCACAGACAAGCAGCCCACGACTGCAGGAAGCCAGGTCAGTGCGGCAGTGCTCGGCCCTTGGGATCACAGCCCCAAGCTGCCCCAGTCATGGGCATGGGGGCCCTGGGGTACCAGCGGGGATCTGCTAGGGGAGGGCAGGCCCCAGGGAGCCCCTAGAAGCCTCTCCCACCATGCAATGGGAGCTGTTCTCCGTGGGATGCAGAGGCAGGGGTGGCAGGGGGGTCCTGAGGGCAATCCCTGGGGGAGAAGGCCATATGCCTGCACCTCTGCATGTGCTCTGCAGTGCTGCTGCTGGTCAGACGTGCCCACCCCTACCCCCAGCACAGCTCTGCTAGTGGCTGCCCTGCTGCTCTGCCCCTGTCCAGGTTCCAGGCAATCCCCCTGTGTGGCATGGGGGTCATGGAGCAGCCTGGGCAGCAGGGGAGATGCAAAACCCTGTCCCACTGATGCAGATGGCCCCACCCCCATCAGGAGGGCACACTGGCTCTGGAAGAGCAGTGCGCCAAACTTGACGGCTCACAGCTTTTTTTCCGTCTTTTCCCAGTGGCATCTCCGACTCCCCAGCAGCTGCTGGCCCGGCTCCTGGTGAGTGACTCACTGTGACGTTATTGACATAAGCTGGGACCGTATAGATCATTGTTGCAACCAAAGTCCTGTAGTGGCACCAAATCTTGTATAAAGGGGGTCAAATGAGGTGTCTAAGACCAGGTTATGGTTTGCTGGTTATGATTATGCTGTCTATATGTGTATCATTTTTATAGTTAAAAGTTATGAATATTGGCTCTATACTGTCTGTATTTCAAACCTGTGCTATGCTTCTGGGGAACACTCCAGACAAGTTGGTGTCAGCTCTGCCTAGCCTGCTTGGTGGCCCATTAGGGACCATCAGCTACACAACTGACCCAGTGAGAGAAGGCAGACATGCCTTGGGACTCAGCAAGGTGTGCAGGGACCTGCCTAGGGATAGAACTCTGAGGTTTTTCCAGGCCATGTGCTGGACAGCTTGTCTTTGGGACAAAGAAAGAAAGACCACATGGCAAGAGACTATAAAAAGCTGCTGCAGCTCCTCCATCTTGTCTTCAATCCTGCTTCTTACCTCTGGAGGGACTTTGCTACACTGAAGCTTTGAACGAAGGACTGAAAGACCCATCCCAGCTGTGGGTGTTCTCCAGAGACTTGACTTGAACCTGCAGTTTATTCTATCACTGCTGCAAGCCTGAACCAAGAACTTGGCCATTACTGTATGTCATTGATTCCACTGAACCAATTCTAGCTCTCATCTCTATTTCTTTCCTTTTATGAATAAACCTTTCGATTTTAGATTCTAAAGGATTGGCAACAGCGTAATTTGTGGGTAAGATCTGATTTGTATATTGACCTGGATCTGGGGCTTGATCCTTTGGGATCGAGAGAACCTTTTTTCTTTTACTGGGGTATTGGTTTTCATAACCGTTTGTCCCCATAACAAATGGCACTGGTGGAGATACTGGGAAACTGGAGTGTCTAAGGGAATTGCTTGTGTGACTTGTGGTTAGCCAGTGGGGTGAGACCAAAGTCTGCTCTGTTTGGCTGGTTTGGTTTGCCTTAGAGGTGGAAAAACCCGAGCCTTGGGCTGTAACTGCCCTGCTTTAAGCAATTTGTCCTGAATTGGCACTCTCCGTTGCGTCCCACCAGAACCAGCATCGTTACAGTGGCGTAGTCGTGCTAGGATCCACAGAACTAGGTCAATTAAACTTTGGGTCAGAACCCCACGCTATCCAAATTTGAATTATGGTATTGAGAGTTTGGTTGGTTAAAGAGCAGTTGCAATGGGTGAGCAAAGATCATATGAGGGCCTTGGCAAAAAAGCCCTGGAACGTTTGTGTTCAGAAAAGGGGATAAGCTTTAGAAAGAAAGCTACGAATGAAGAACTGAGAGATCTGTTAATGGCCAGTGATCAGAAGGCAGGAGCACAGCCCTTACCTGATGCTAAAGAAGCTGCAGAAGCAATGAAACTGCAAGCCCTGAGAGACGGCCTGCAGTTGGAACATGAACAAAAACTGGCAGAAATTCGAATGAGAGAGAAGCAAGCCTTGGCCCAGCTGGAGAAGGAGGCTAATGAAAGAAAGGAAAGGGCTCGCAGGGGGCATCTGGAGCTGCTGGCTGCTGAGGAGAAAGCTCAACAAATGCAACAAAAGACTCACCAGATGCAACAGGAGACGGCTAGACTCCAGCTCCAAGTCAAAAAAGCAATGGAAGAACAGCAGAAACTGTATCCTCTTGAAAGTCCAGTTTATAACTATGTTGATATATTGTATTACTCTGAGCAGTTTTCTCTGTTTAAGCAGTTTTGCTATGGCGAGGGAGAGGGGGATTCTAACCTGGTGGGAAATAGCTTTTTGTCTGTGCAAAAAAGCTGTTTGTCTATGAATGAAATTTCTGAATGTTTGCCTAATGTCTCAGAAGTGAATCTGGAATTAAATCAAGCACAGAAAGATCTCATTGGTCAGGAAAATGTTTCTCAGGAGCAGATTAAAGTGAAGGGTGAGGTTAAAGCCCTAACTGAGGAAGGAAAGGGTAGATTTTTGATGGGTGATGGATTGTTGGCTAGTGCAGCTTGTAAAAGTGAACGTGAAACAGGTAACTGTGATTTGCTGGAAGTAGCTCAGTGTAGTGAAGAGAGCAGCAGTTTATCTGTGGGGAGTGGCAATGTGCCTGGGAAGGAAAGTTTGGATGAGCCTAGGCAGCCTTGTGAGCTGATGGCTTTGTCTAGTCAGCAGTTTCGGAAAGCGAGGATAGTGGAAGATGAGTGTCCCTGTACCTTACCTGTTACCTGTGTGGAGAACTGGGACAGTGAAGGAAATGTGCCTGTGTCTGTCAGGGGTATTGACTTGCCTATGGAGGGAGCTACCCCAGTCTCCAAGCAGTTGTCTGCAAACAGCCCTGTGCACTGGGACAAGGGAAATGAGATCCCAAGCTGTGTGTCTGGTAAAGGAGAATGCGTCTCCGGCTCTTCTTTGTCTGTGGAGCAGACAGAAGGTGCCTTTCAGCCTGTGATGGTTGAGGGTAGTGCAGTTGTCTCAGAGTTGTTTCTGGATTCAACTAAAGCCCAGGAAGGGAATGGTCCTAAGTTTGCGTCTGTTAGGGAGAATAGCACTGTAACTAGGTTGCATCCAGTTAGTTTCTTAGCAAAATCCCAGAGACCAGACAATTCTGGTGCTTGTATTTTGCCTATTGCTAAAGTGTGTCTGGGAAAGCAACTTTGTCTGATCAGCGTGATACCCTAGCCAGGGCACAAGGAGAGCATAAAAGTGATTTGATTGTGTTACCTACTGATGGTGTGGAAACTTGTAGCAAGAAGAAAAAGATTCCTGAACTTGTGTATGGCAAAGGGAAGGAGAATGATTCTGACCTTTGACTATGAAATCTAGCAGTTTGCCTGAAAGGCGATTGTGTAGAAATCTGCCTGATGAGTCAAAGGTGATCCTGGATGTAAATAGAAAAGGCATTCTTGTGGCACCTTAGAGACTAACAAATTAGTTAGTCTCTAAGGTGCCTCAAGTACTCCTTTTCTTTTTGCGAATACAGACTAACACGGCTGCTACTCTGAAACCTGGATCTAAATGAGACCCAGAAAGAGTCTGTTGTTGCTCAGGGAAGTGTTCCTTTAGAGCAAGCCCTAGGTGAAGAGGGTAAGGGAAAAATTTCTGTGAGGGGTGAGTTGTTCCTTAAAGAAGTTCCTGAGGAAAGGAATCCTCATGGTAGTCTTTGCAAGCAGTTTGCTGTAGCTAGCTGAAGGCTGTGAAAGTGATTTAATCAAGAAAGGTTTCAGAGTAACAGCCATGTTAGTCTGTATTCGCAAAAAGAAAAAAGAAAAGGAGGACTTGTGGCACCTTAGTACACCAGTGAACTGTAGCTCACGAAAGCTTATGCTCAAATAAATTGGTTAGTCTCTAAGGTGCCACAAGTACTCCTTTTCTTTTTGCGAATACAGACTAACACAGCTGCTACTCTGAAACATGAATGTAGATGGACACTTGGGATGAATTTGTTGTTATTGCTCATGGTAATTTTGGTAACTAATACGGTGCTATTACCAATAACTGTAAAAATGTACAATGTGCCTCATCTTTTGGAAAATCCCTTGAACATGGTAAAAGGAATACATGAGAACACACTTTGTGTTAAGAGGCCTTGTTATACTGATGGTTCACAGTTAATGCCTGTAAACAGTATTGGAACTTTTCGCAGGGGAAAAGACATTCCAAACCTGATGTGCTGTATTAAAAGGGAAACTGAGGCACACTACCATATTGCTTTAATGGCTAACTGCCAAGATTCCTGTACTATAAACTACAGTAATATCTACATTAAATTGATGTTAATTGGGTTCCAAACATTTGCCAGAGCTTGTATGGATAAAGTAGTTATGTCCTTTAGCTCTTGGCAAGATCACATGAGACATACAGGAACCATGCTGCAAGAGCAGATCCAATCCACTATTGTTCTAATCAGGTTTTACCTTGACTTTGTAAAGAGATTAAATCATGTTATTGAACAGGACTTTGATAAACCATTTCGGTTACACACCAATACTTGCTATAGTAAGACAGAACCCAGGATGGGGAGCTCTTGGGATGCAGTCAGTGATGTTTGTGTCATCCCCTCCTGCATCAATTTTGCGTTGGGGGTGTGACGTTATTGACATAAGCTGGGACCGTATAGATCATTGTTGCAACCAAAGTCCTGTAGTGGCACCAAATCTTGTATAAAGGGGGTCAAATGAGGTGTCTCAGACCAGGTTATGGTTTGCTGGTTATGATTATGCTGTCTATATGTGTATCATTTTTATAGTTAAAAGTTATGAATATTGGCTCTATACTGTCTGTATTTCAAACCTGTGCTATGCTTCTGGGGAACACTCCAGACAAGTTGGTGTCAGCTCTGCCTAGCCTGCTTGGTGGCCCATTAAGGACCATCAGCTACACAACTGACCCAGTGAGAGAAGGCAGACATGCCTTGGGACTCGGCAAGGTGTGCAGGGACCTGCCTAAGGACAGAACTCTGAGGTTTTTCCAGGCCATGGGACGGGCAGCTTGTCTTTGGGACAAAGAAAGAAAGACCACATGGCAAGAGACTATAAAAAGCTGCTGCAGCTCCTCCATCTTGTCTTCAATCCTGCTTCTTACCTCTGGAGGGACTTTGCTACACTGAAGCTTTGAACGAAGGACTGAAAGACCCATCCCAGCTGTGGATGTTCTCCAGAGACTTGATTTGAACCTGCAGTTTATTCTATCACTGCTGCAAGCCTGAACCAAGAACTTGGCCATTACTGTATGTCATTGATTCCATTGAACCAATTCTAGCTCTCATCTCTATTTCTTTCCTTTTATGAATAAACCTTTCGATTTTAGATTCTAAAGGATTGGCAACAGCGTAATTTGTGGGTAAGATCTGATTTGTATATTGACCTGGATCTGGGGCTTGATCCTTTGGGATCGAGAGAACCTTTTTTCTTTTACTGGGGTATTGGTTTTCATAACCGTTTGTCCCCATAACAAATGGCACTGGTGGAGATACTGGGAAACTGGAGTGTCTAAGGGAATTGCTTGTGTGACTTGTGGTTAGCCAGTGGGGTGAGATCAAAGTCTGCTCTGTTTGGCTGGTTTGGTTTGCCTTAGAGGTGGAAAAACCCGAGCCTTGGGCTGTAACTGCCCTGCTTTAAGCAATTTGTCCTGAATTGGCACTCTCTGTTGCGTCTCGCCAGAACCAGCATCATTACGCTCGCGCTGAGGGTGGGCCCCATCACTGGGGAGCAGCCCCTGCAAGTCTCAAGTCCTCATTGCCCTGGAGGGAGGGGCAGCCATGATGGGGTCCCTTATCTAGAGCTGCCCATATGGGGACATCCCTGTGCCCCCTCCCTGACTCCACCTTCTGGGCCCCTTGTTCAGGAGGAAGACGCTCAGCACATGTTTCTTGCACGGGCCCCATGCTGACCAGGGCCTGTTCTCTCCCCTCCCCAGTATGGAGGGGGCTCAGCTGGTGCAAGTCACCTCCTTTTCCTTCTCAGGTGCTGTCAGCATCCCCCTTCGAGGGAGAAGGGCGCGGAGTGGCTGCCCTGCTCCTGCTGAACGCCCTGCGCCCTGAGCTGTATGGGGACGAGGCCGAGCAGTGGTGGATGGAGATTCCAGCCATGGTCCAGTATCTTGACGGTAAGGGGTGGGGATGGGAGCAGCTGGGATGGGCAAAGGGAGAGCAGCAGACGGCACCGTCCTGCCAATGCCCTTTCCTATCGCAAGAAGTGGAGCCAGGGAGAGCACGAAGCCTCTTGGATTGTTGCACCTGCAGCCTCCTGCTGCGTGGTTAGGTCCCCGGATGTCCCATGGCAGGGGTTGGGATGGATCTGTAGAGAGGGGTCAAGAACATAATCGGTGAGCAAGCAGAGTGAGGAATGGAGCAGGGAGAATCAGGTGTGAGCAGAGCTGAGCTGTGGGAGAGAGAGCTGCTGAGCGCACAGCCAGCGCCCTGCAACCAGACTGGCTAGGGTTGGCTCCTGGGAAACCCAGATGGGACATGTCTTCCCTATGAGGCCATGCCACGTTGGAATAGGGTACCTCTGTCATGGGAGCAAGGGCAGGAACTCCAGTGTGGATGGGACCCCTGTGTAGAGATCCCCCATGCATGGCTGGAAGGGCAGGAACTCCAGAGCAGATGGGACCCCTATGTAGGGACCTGCACAGTGTGAAGGGCAGGTGCTCCAGTGTGGATGGGACCCTGGTGTAGGGTCCCCTGGGAAGGGCAGGATGCCAATGCAGATGGGATCCCAGTGGAGTCAAGGGGATCCAGAAGGGCATCCGTGGGGTGCTTTGTTAATGGCCAGCTTGGTACCCCTCTCTCTAGGACATAGCAAGTTCTCTCTGGACCAGACCGCGTGGGAGCACAAGCTGTTGGAGGTAACACAAGGACTTCTGTTCATTCTCCCAGCCCCAGAGTGGAGCAGCCCTGCGTTAGTTCCTCATGGAGGGACCTGGGTTAGAGAGTTGGTGTTTGGCCTGGTGTCCTTGGCCAGAATTTCCTGTTGCCCCCACCCACTGTTGGGCTGTTAAGCAGCTGCCATGCTCCACCCCAGAGGGGGTTGCATTTCACCGAAAAGGGGGTTCCCGTGTGTTACTGGAAAGAGCATTGGGACGAGCAGTGCTATGGAAGCGAGCGTTAGATCCTGGGCCAGGGCTGTCTCTGCTGGCACCCCTTGTGGTCAGGAGAGTTGCCTCAGCAGGTGATTTAGCACACTTGCTCTGCCAGTTCTAAAATGCCCAGCTCCTCAGTGCCCAGTGGTGAGAGCCCCCTTGCGTTTATCTGTGGGGGGAGTCCCTGCACTGGGAGTGGCAGCTGGAAGCCCCTGAGCTGGGCTCACTCAATGCTGGCCCCAGTGTCCTCCATCTAGAACCGCAGCCCAGGAGGGCTCTGCGGAGGCTGGAGGCCAGGATCCCTCATGCGGGTGAGAGCAGAGGAGGAGACTCTGCCCCTAAATGACCCCCCTTCGCTCCTTTCCTCACAGTTCCTCCGAAAGACCTTGGAGAGGAGCAAAGAGGGTGGCTGGAGCCAGGATCTGAGCCAGGAGCTGGGCCAGCAGATGGGCAGCTATGCCAGTGGCTCTGTGGAGAAGGTCAGTTCCCAGAGAAGGCCTCTCTGTCACTGGGGGGCTCTGGGGAGGGGCAGGGGGTGCTGGGGCAGTCCCACACGAGTGAGACCGAGCCCTGCAGTTCCCCCTGTGCATGTGGGGCCAGCCCCTGCCTGAAGCTAGAGGTCCTGATCCTGGCCCAGGCTGGCGTGGCCTTCGCCCCAGCAATGGCACAGACCACCCTCACCGAGGCTGGGGCTGGCCCCTCCCCTGCACTCTCTTTCAGGCTTTCCTCTGCAAGGTGCTGGGCACAGCCCTGGCCATGGGCAAGGATGTGGCTGCAGTGACAGGGCAGCTCCTGGAGCTGCTGCGCATGGCCGACTATCTGAATGGCACAGAGATGGAGGTGAGGGGCTGAGACCGCCTGCACCCCAGAGCACCCAGCAGCTCTGGAGGGCCCTTCCCCCCGGAAGAGGCCTGTGGCCTTGGTGTGTAATTGGAGCTCCTGGGAGTGACTGGAGCACTGGGCCCGGGGACCGGGGAGACTGGCTGTGGCTGGGAGCGCTGGCCCCGGGGGCTGGGGAGACTGGTCGTGGCTGGGAGCCCTGGCCCTGGGGAGGTGCTGATGGGTCTCAACTGACCCCGAGCTCTCGCTCCCAGTGCCTTGGCTCCTGCCTGCAGCTCTGTGCCAGGGACCAGCTGGATGCCATCCTGAGAGCTCTGGGCGACTTTGAGGAGGAAATGGCAGAGGGGGAGGATTCCTGGCATCTCAGCCTGTGCAAGGTACAGCACCCCACCTTCTCCTAGCCCCCAACCCTGCCTGCATGGGGCTGTTGGCTGGGGTCCAGGCCAGCAAGGCACAGGCGCCTGGTGCAGAAGGTCTGGGCTGGGTTAGCCAAGTTTCTGATTGTCAGAGCCCAAGGCTGGCCCAGCCAGAACCATGGTTCTGACCCTGTCTGGGTTGGGACATGGAGCCACTCTGTCGCCACATGGCTGGGGGGATCACCTGAGGGAACTGGTTAAGTAGGCAGGGATGAGGCTTGGGGTCACCCCTGGGGCATGTGGGGAGTGTATGGGGAGCCAGAGGTTTGTTCTTGGGGGGTTTGGTGCTGGACAGGGCCAGGGGGACGGGACAATGTTTATAGAATCTAGGGAACAATCTTCCCAGCCCGTGAGCCCCAAGGAAATGCCTGCCCAGGGCCTCTGGAGCTGGGGAGGGAAAGGCCTTTCCCCAGAGACGTCCCTGCTCTTCTCTTCGTTGTCCCAGGGCCTGGCCCCATGGGAGAGGGACAGAGTGAAGAGCGCCCTCCTGCTGTTCTACAGCAGTGCAGCAGCCCAGGCACCCCCCCAGCAGCTGCTCCCTCTGCTGGTGGATGAAATCGTACCCAAAATCCTGCACCATTACAGCACCAGCTCCCAGGTACCTTCCCGCAGCAGTTGGTCCCAACCTCCCTGCCACCTGCCTTCTGAGATTGGGCTCCCAAGACCTCACAGGATCGGGTCTCAGGCCGTGGGGTGAGGGCACCATGGATTGAAGGGGCCACTGATGAGTCCAGGGCAGCCACGGGGGGAGGGGAGGGGGGGAGAGATGGATTGATGGGAGTATAGCGGGGGTGGAAGGAGACAGCTGGGGCCCTGCTCACCTCTTAGGGCCCTGTGGCTCCCAGCCCAGCCCTCCTCCTTTCCCTGGGCCATATAGCTTTAAACCTGCACAGGGACCAGAGGGAGGTGGGTCTGAGGGCCCCCTGGCACAATGAGCATGGCTCCATGCTGCCCCCCCGCAGGGGGAGGTGGCTCTGGGGGCCCTGGCTTATCCCTGGAGGCTTCAATGCTGATGTCTGACAGCTGCTCCCATTTTGTTTTTCAGGCGCTGGGACTAAACGCCAGGCAGATGGTAACGAGCAGCGAGTATGATCCCAGTGTGTCCCCCAGGGCCCATGCAGCTCGGGCTGGGGCGTCTGCATGAATTGCGGGAAGGCTGGGGCTGGGCCAGGCTGTGGGCTGCTGGCAGCCAGGCTCAGTCTCAGCCCTGGGGATGCTGGTGCATGGGACTAGTTTATGCTGCTGTTCCATGAATCTGGTTCTCTTCTGTGGGGTGGGGGTATTCATAAGCTTCAGGGCCCCTCCCCATCCGGGTGCCATATGACTTTGGGCCCTTCCTATGAGGGGAGTGATGGGGTGGCCAGGGTCCTCTCCTGGGTCGGGGGGCCTCCCTGGACTGGGAGCCTGTACTCACCCCAAAGGGCTGGGGAGGCTGTGTCCAACTCTCATTCCCACTCTCCTCTCTGCGGGGATGTAGGACACGGCCCTTACTCTGCGCTTCATTGAGAGCATCTCCGCAGTCAGCCTGGCCGTCCAGAGGAGCGGGGAATCCCAACCCCACCAGCTTCCCCACAAACAGGTGCTGCTCAGCCAGCTGCTGGTGAGTGCGGGGATCCCCAGTCCTGGGGGAGCAGCCTCATGGCCTCGGGGTTGCCCTGAGCTGGGGTCTCATTGCCCTGGCTCCAGCAGGCTAGGGCTCTGGGATAGAACTGGATAACTGTGTCCTTGGGAGTAGCTGGGGAGTGGGCTGCTCTCTGGAGGTCATCCCAAAGCTGTCCAAACCTGCCCTGAGGCTGCTGGCAAGACGCAGAGGCTGGCTTGGGGTCAGGGGATGCAGTCCCATGGGCGCTGGGAAGTTCCATCAGCCCTTCCCCTCCCCCCCCCCGCATCAATTCTGGGCATTATGTCAGTCCCCCTGGGGGGGGGAGTCCCATTGTCGCCCCCAGGGATACCATGGCCTCCCCCCATGTTCTTGGTCTCTCTGTGTGTACTTCAGGAGATCATTAAGGCTGAGCCACGGAGCTTCCTGCTCTCCACAGTTCGTCAGGAGGCAATGGTGGCCATCAGGCACCTGAGGTGGGTATTGCTCTGCCCCTAGCCCCCTCTACACCAGCTGGCACTTTGGTCATCCTTACTCATGGTGACTAGCATGGGCAAGCCCTGACATGGGCTGTGCAGGGCAGCGTATGAAGCAGGAGAGTGACCCCCATGGTGCCACTAGTGTGGGGAGAGCTGCCCAGCCTTCCTAGAGCCAGGGGCTCAGTTCCCAGGGTGGCTTGGGCCCCAGAGCTGAAAAAGTCCCGTCGAGATCACTGGCACTCAGATCACTGCAGATTGCTCCTGATCTCTGCAGGAGAGCCCTGTTGGGCACAGAGCCCCTGCCTGCTGGCAGAGCAACCCCTGCACACCCGAGAGAGCAAGGGGAGAACCCTGGGGAGAGGGAGGCAGGGATGGAGGCACTGGGGGAGCCCCAGGGGAAGGGAGGCAGGGAAGGAAGCAGGGGGAAGGGGTGTTGGCCTGGAGAGGTCTGTGGGTCTCTGCCCTGCCTCTAACACCTCCCGCCATGCTCTCTCCTGCCAGTAAAGTGAAGCAGCCACTGAGCTGTGAAAAGAATCAGGAGTTGATGGAGCAGTGTCTTGATAGTGTCTTCTCCCTGCCTCCCCAGGAGTTCACTGCGGATGTGGGGTCCATCCAGGTATGTGAAAGCCCGTCCTCCCTGCCCCTGACCGGGCACCCCCGCAGGGTCATGGTGCCTAGGCATCACTCCCCCGAGGGCTGGGCCTAGGTACCAGCCCCCTCTGCCCCTTGCCAGCCCCACCAGGGCCTCACTCCTCCCTCTGGGTTGCAGACTCTTTATGCCAGCACCATGGCCACCCTGGAGGGGCTAATGGAGATGTTGCTGGAGGAGGATGAGACGCCAGAGCGACTCCAGGGAACCTTCCGGGTGAGTGGGGGCTGGGCGGGGAGGTCTCCTGTCCATCTGTCCAGACTCCTTGATGGCTCCTGTCACCTCAGGGTCCCCTGGGGGGGTGCCCGGAGTCTAGGAGGGTCAGGCTCAGCCTTTGCCCAACATGGGGCTCATTTCAGACAGGAGCTAGAGGGGGGAAGGACCCCACAGAAAAACCTCCTTGTCTGGGCAGAAACACTCCCTGGAGCACTGCACTCCAGAGGGAAGGGTGGTTGGACTGCCCCCACTTTCCTGGTCTCCATTCTTTTGAAGACCTGCACTGCCGGGGGGAGAGGAGCCACAGGCTGTCTGCACAGCCCCTCCCCCTTCAGGGGGCTAGGAGCCAAGCACTGCTCCGGGCATGGCCCAGGAGGTGCCATGCGGAGGCCTCTCCAGGTGCCATTCCCCACCCTCACTGGGCCCCTCCTCCCCCAGGTGCAATTGGTGGGGGGTTTGCTCATTGCCCTGCTCTGCCCACAGCTCCTGCAGAGATGGCTGGTGTCAGAGCAGGTGTGGGAGCGTGCACGTGCCATGCGGGTCAGCACCCACCTGCTGAGGGCGTATCTCCAGATGGTTACCATCACCGTGAGTACCACCCCACCTGCCTGGCCCAGCGCCTGCCTGCAGCCAGCTCAGGCACTCTGCCTCTGCCCCAGGATATCCCCATGGGTCCCATATGGGGAAGGGCAGAGCAAGATCCCTGGGCCCCAGCAGCCCCCGCACAGCAGCGAGTGGCCTGGAGGCAGCCCCTCGGTACCTCCCTGGCTGTGGGCACACTCAGCCCCTGTGGGGAAAGGGCCTGCTCTCAGGAGCAGTCAGGCTGTTCCCTGGGAGCAGGCAACTGTTGGCAGAGTGAGGTCACTGTCTGGTATGGACCAGATCCTGGGCCGAGGCGAGGCGAGGGGCTGGTTGCACCCAGGTGAAGCCCATTTGTTATTCTCTTTCTTTTCCCAACCAGACACAGATCCCTCCTGGCCAGTTCAGCACCCTGGCTGGGACGCTGGGCCCCTACACCTGTGACTCACTGGGCAGCATCCGCCAGGGTGCAGGGGATGCCATCAGGTGCCTGCTAGACATACAAGGTGCGGAGGCCTCAGGGGCAGCGGGTGCCCTGGGGCAAATAGAGGGCATGGCCCGGGGGTGGCATGGGGCATGGCCCGGGGGTGGCATGGGGCATCGCCCGGGGGTGCCTGGGGCAAATAGAGGGCATGGCCCAGGGGTGTCCCGGGGTGAATAGAGGGCCCATTCAGGGTATGGCAATGCAGATGCCTTGGGGTGAATAGAGGGCCAGACACAAGCATGTGCCAGGCTCAGTGCCATGAGGGGCTGGGCCCCCAGCCTCAGCAGCGCCGGGTGAACTAATAATGGCACCCAAGGGGCAGTGGCTCGGGCCCACAGGCCAGGCTAAGCATCTTCCCCTGGTTGATTCCTGCAGTTACCAAGCAGCCTTGGACCCTGAGGGGCCGAGATAAGGAGTGGGTGCTGCGGTGCATGTGTCAGGAGCTGCAGAGTGCAGATCCCGGCAAGGTGTGGGATGCATCTATCAAACTGGCCAAAGTAAGGACTCCAAGAGCTGAGTCAGGCAGCTACTGGGCTGGGCCACCTGGGGAGGGGGCTACTGGGCTGAGCTGCTTGTAGGAGGCCAGGCGGCTGGGGCAATGAGCTGGCAACTGGGAGGCTCCTTGTCAGTAACCAGGAGGGGATTCACAGGGGCATGCTGGGTGACAGTGTGGATCTCCCATGGGCAAAAGCAAGGGGCAGAACCAGGAACTCCACTACCTGGATGCGGGATGCCCCAGCACTGAGCAGACTTCCCACGCCCCTCCCAGCACACACTGGCTCTGGCTGGATCTCTGGGGCAGGGATTCTCCCCAGAGGGGCCAGCAGCCTGCAGGGGAGAGCAGCCAGGGACAGCCCTGCTCCCTGCTCATGGCCAAACTCTCCCTGCCCTGCTCCCTGCCTGGCTGAGGAGCGAGCAGCAACCCCAGGCCATGGCTGTGCCCCTCTCTCTGCAGATCGTCAGCAGGGCCCTGCCCAAGGCGGAGATCCTGCCCTTCACCCAGACCCTGCTGGAGAGCCTGGGGGCCGTGAGCCAGGCCTGTGACCAAGCCAGTGTCCTGTGGTTTCACACGCTCCTGACAGACCGCGCCAGCGACCTGAAGGACACAGTAAAGCTGGGCTGGCCGTGGGTGTTCAGGGCTGGGTTTGTGGCAGCGGGGCTCCCTGAGACTGTCTGTCAGGGGCTCTGATCAAGAGCTGCAGGGAGGCAGCAGCCCCTTCCCCCAGGCACGGGGAGGGGAGGGGACAGGGGCTGGGTGAGCAGAGGATGATATGTGATGGGGAGGAGCTGGCTGGGGGGCCAAGTGAGTGGCAGAAGATATGTGGTAGGGAGGCTTCTCCGCTGCTGGCGTTCCCGAGGAGTGGGCCAGGGTAACCTCTCTGTCATGGCCAGGTCCAGGCCATCCTGAGCATCACCAGCACCTACCTGCGCTGCACGGAGGACCCTGCGCCGAGAGGGCTCCTGGCCCAGGCAGTCTCACTGCTGGCTCAGCACCACCAGGAGACTGTGATCACCTACCTCCTACAGCGCCCCCTGCCATTGGATAGGTGAGTGCAGCACCTGGCCCAGCACAGGTCTAGTGGTGGGGTGAGCCACATGCCACATGTACCAGGGAGCAACCCAGGAGGTGCCCTTTGCCCCACATCCCTGGTCCAAGGGCTGATGTGATTCCACAGCTTGGGCAAGGTTCCTCAGCTCTTTCCTAGCGAGGGTTACCCCCCGCCCACCCCACCCCCCCGATCTCTGGGGCAAGGGCAGGGGGAACAGGTGCAGGCTGGCCCTAAACACAAGCCAGGGGTGCGCCCACATCTAGCCCAACACTTTTGGGGTCCTGCTGAGTCAGCCTCACTTCCTGCTCCACATGCGCTTCAAGGTCACGGGTCCAAGTTTAGACCCCCAAACTCCTCCAGCCACTGGGGGCGCAGGGCTGGGAGAGGTCTGACCCGCTCTGGCCTGGGACTCCGGAGAAGCTGAGTCCCCTAAGCTGGGCCCTGACTCCCAAAGGAGCATGAGAGGGGCAGTAAAGCCAGAGACTGGTCTCTCTGACCTCTTTGAGCTGCCCACAGCCTTTCACCCCAGGACATTAGAGTGGGCCCTGCCCACACAAAGGTCCCCAGCCACAGCGAGGTGGTGTCTGGGCCTGGAGCGGGGGCTCCCACTAACAGATGTCTCTGGGTCTGCTATGCTCTAGGGACAGCAAGGAGCTCTGGGCAGCTCTGGCTGCTGAGGATTTCTTCCAGGATATCCTAAAGGATTTGCTAGACCGGATCCCCAGGGGGCCAGCAGCAGAGCAAGGGGCTGAGACCCAGGAGGTAGCAGTTGCCAGTCCCCTCTCGGTGAGTGCAGGGGGGCTGTGGGTATGGCAATTACAGGGAGGGGACAGCCTGCCCCCACCCTCCACCAGCACTGGGCTGTGGGACAACTACCTGAAGGGGGGTTCCAAAGAGGATGGATCTAGACTGGTCTCAGTGGTAGCTGATGACAGAACAAGGAGCCATGGTCTCAAGCTGCAGTGGGGGAGGTCTAGGTTGGATATTAGGAAACACTATTTCACCTGGAGGGTGGTGAAGCACTGGAATGGGTTACCTAGGGAGGTGGTGGAATCTCCATCCCTTAGAGGTTTTTAAGTCCCGGCTTGACAAATCCCTGGCTGGGAGGATTTAGTTGGGGTTGGTCCTGCTTTGAGCCCCCTGACCTCCTGAGGTCTTTTCCAACCCTAATCTTCTATGATTCTATGACCCAGTCCATGGGCTGCTGGATCCCGTTGCTGGCTGGGCAGGGAGCTGCTAGGTCCTTCCAGGGTAGATTTCATGGAAGGAAGAAGGCCCTGGATTGGCATAAGGTACAGACCCCTCTGGGGCAGGCTCTGCCCCCTCCTCTCTCCACAGACCCTTCTGGGGCAGAGAAGGGCCCATGGGCCATGTCAGCCAGGGCAGTGGAGCTGGGGGAGGGTAGCTCCTGTTAACGCCGTGTGGGCCCGTCCCACAGGTGATCTGTGCCATCGGCGAGGTGGTGATGGGGGCAGCGGTCGGTAATGCACTAGGCTCGCTGCTCCCTGAGCTCTGCTATGCCCTCCTGTACCAGCTCAGCCGCACCCTGGACAGCGACACGCCATTGCCCTCCAGGGCTGGGAGACCCCTGGCCGGCCCAAAGGGAGCTGCACCCCCACCCTCCACTCCCCGCAGGTAACGTCTGGGGCAAGGGCACCCCACTCCCACCCCTGCAGGTAGTGTCTGGGGCAAGGGCACCCCACCCCCACTCCTCACAGGTTAAGCCTGGGGCAAGGGCACTCCACCCTCTGTCCCCCACAGGTAGCGTTTGGGGCGAGGCATTCCTATCGACCCCAGCCCCCCACCCCTAACCAACAATTAGGGTGACCCTATGTCCCAATTTTATAGGGACAGTCCCGATTTTGGGGGCTTTTTTTTATATAGGCACCTATTACCCCCCCACTCCCTGTCCCGATTTTTTACACTTGGTATCTGGTCACCCTACCAGCAATGCCCAAGGACAAGGCCGCCCCCACCCATCATAGGTGTTGTCTGAGAACAAGGACACCCCTTCCCATTCTGCACCAGCATCCCCTCAGAGGAAACACCCAGGGGCAAGAACACCCCCCAGGTCCCCATCCGTCCCGTCCTGCAGTCAGTGCCCGGGAAGGATCTGGTGCCGCTAGCCCCATGGTCTGCTGCTGACAGGATCCCTCTGGCCTCTGCCTTCCCCCATCTCTGCTCTGCTCCCCCGCTTCAGCTGTGCCTGTTAGCCTGGGCAGTGGGGCTGGGCCCTGGGATTCAGCCAGCTGGGTTCTGATTTCAGTCCTGCCTCATTCTCTAGGCATTCCTGGCCAAGTCCCAGGCCCTCTCTGGGCCTCATTTTCCCCCTCTGTCCATGGGGGTTAGTGACACATGGGGGGCACAGGGCTGAGGATAGCCAGGCATTAGCTAGAGCCTGCATCCCCGTTCACCAGAGCAGCCCTGCTGTCTCCCCAGCCTGATGGTGGTGGCGCTCAGAGCCGTGCTCGCCAAGGGCCTGCAGGACGTGTCCAGGACCCTGGACAAGGAGCAAGGCTGGCGCCTTCTGGAGGATCCCCGCAGCTTCCCCGAAGGTGTCTCCCTGCTGGCCAGGTGAGGAGTGGGCCTCCAGCCCTTCTGCTGTCTCTCTGCAGAGTCCCCAGTGGTGTGTTAGACCCTGGGCCTCCACTTTCTGCAAGGCAGACTGCTCCGAGATTGGGCCCTCCCCATGCCGCTGAGTTCAGGCCCCTGTGAAGTGAGGCAGCGACGCAGGGCAGTGACTAGTGGCCAGGGATACAGGAATTCATGGCAAAGCAGAGCTCCTCTGGGGGTCTGTGCTGGACAGCACCTCACTCTCGGGGGCCAAGACTCCTGGACTCGTCTGTCCCTGCCTGGCTAGAGCTCCCATACCCCGGTCTGCCGCGTGGCAGCCCCTCATCTCCCAGCCCCGTCCCACTGTGATCACTGCTCCCTTTGGCTGCCAGGCCTTATGGTGGGTCTTCCACTGCATCTCCCAGGCAGCATCTCTCTGAGAGCTCATTCCTACGCTGCAGTCTATGGGCCATTTACCCAACTCTTGCTGCTCCCCGGTCCAGAGGGGAAGGGAACCCCTTCACACCAGTGGGTAGCAATCCAGAGAGAGGGGAAACGGAGTCACACATCCTTTGCAGAAAAATATTCCAAACCTTTCTGCCTCCTCCACAGTGACTCTGGGGCCTGTGGGCGGGGGAGCTGGTTTGGGCCCACTCACCCCAGGGGGTGCTCAGAGCCCCTGCAGGCAGCTCTTGCTTAGCTCTGCCAGCCCAGACACTGCCCAGACTCACCCCCACTGCTCTGTACACAGGGCTCTGGTGCAGGTGGGCGAGGCACCACTGGATAGGATCCTGCAGCTCCTGTCCCCGTCCCTGAGCTCCCCGTGTGAGGACTGGAGAGTCACTGGCACAGCCTTCTACGCTGAGGTGAGACGGGCCCCAGACGGGCTCTCCCCAGGGTGCTGCCTGGGCGGGTGATGGGGTGGGCATGGGGTGGGAAGGCAGCTGGGCAGGCAATGGGATGGGCCCAGGGGCTGTGTTCTCCCTCCATTTTACATAGAACCCCCTGAGAGCCATCACCCCCTGGCACTTCTGCTGTGCCCCTTGTTCTCCTGGCCAACAGTGGCACATTGAGGGCACGTTCTGCCCCTCCTTTCAGGGGAGCAGGGCCCCACTGCCCCGCACATGAGGGGCAGGATTTTGGGAGGCTGGGCAGAGGCTGAGCAACCCTGCTCTAGGCCCCGCTCCCTTGCACCCCAGGGTCCCTTGCTGCACCCCTGCTTCGTTCCAGCTGGGAGTAGCCCCTGTCCATTGTGCTGGGAATCAGAACCAACACCAGGGCAGGCCCTGCTCTCCCTTCTCTGGCTCCACCCTGCTTGACACCCCCTTGGGGAGAGCAGAGTCCAGCCCAAAGGAGTTCGCCCTCCAGCCCAGGCTTCCTGGCTCGCTCTCCTCCTCACTGGGCGGATGAGCAGCCAGACAGCACCCTGAAGTCACAGGCTGGCACTGGCCGTGGGCCCAAATGGCTGCCCTGAGCCAAAGCCCCACGGACTGTGCTGTAGGACTGGCCCATTCAGTGCACTCCGCCCCTCCCATCAGGCCAGGCCAGGCCTTGGCAGACCCCGGGCAGCAGCAGAGGCAGGTTATCCTGGGAGCCAGAGAGAGCTACAGGGTCTGGCCTGGAGAAACTCCCTGGAGAGCCAGCCCAGCCACGCCCATCTCCTCCCCAGCCAGGCTGGGACAGGGGAGTGAGACTGGAGGGCTGGGTCCTGTTCCCACTCTGCCACTGGCCCCTCAGTGAGTCACTTCCTTGCTCACTGCCTTAGTTTCCCCAGCTGCTAAGAGGACAGTGAGACCCACGCACCCCCTGCGTCCAATGCGCTGAGCCCGGGGGAGAGTCACCCCACCCCATGAGAGCGCCGAGAGGCACTGTGGTGCCTGGCAGAGCTGAAACCCCCAGCCTGGAGCCGGAGGGAGCTGGGGCTGTGCTCTGCTGCCAAACTGCCCGATGAGTGACTCCGCGTCCCTGGCCATGATCGTGGTCTCTTGTCCCTCAGCTAATGAGTCACCCCGTGCTGCGGCAGAGGAAGCTGCTGAAACCTGTCTTGAAGCACCTGGTGGCAGGGGCCAGCGATGAGAGTGACACCATCCGTTGGCTGGCAGCCCGTGGGCTGGGGAACATGCCCCAGGGGGCGCCGCAGAAGGTGGGCAGAGGGCAGTGTGGCCAGAGGTGGCGCAAGGGGAGCAGCGCGGCCGGCGGGAGGGAGTGAGTCCAGGGGCTGCATTTTTTATTTCCAGCAACCCCCCTTGCCCTGGGCTCTAACACTAGAGGCAGTCAGGTCTGGGGGATGTTCCCAGTATGGCTGGTGCCACCCCTCCTGCACCTGGGGCAGAGACTGAAGCAGGAGGATCCCCGGCCGGCCCCTCCTGATTATATACCACCCTCCACTCACCTGGCCCCCCAGCCGGCCCCTCCCCATTACATACCACCCTTCACTCCCCCGGCCCCCCAGCTGGCCCCTCCCGACTGCATATCCGTCTGTCACAGAGTCACCAGGCGGATGACTCTGGAACTACTCCCTACGAAGCCAGTCAGGAATCTGGGGAAGCCTCCTCTCCAGGGCAAAAAGGCTCACACAGCTTCCACCTTCCTGGCTCTGACCTCGGAGCATTCAGCATCCTCTGCCCCTCCGTGCGCTTCCCACAGCGAGTCTGCACAGGTGGGGCTCCTGGGGAAGCCAGAGGGCCCTGCACCCCAATTCCATAGTCAGACATGACTCTCAGCCAGCCAGTAAAACAGAAGGTTTATTAGACGACAGGAACATGATCTAAAACAGAGCTGGTAGGTACAGAGACCAGGACCCCTCAGTCAGGTCCGTCTTGGGGGGCAGGGAGGCCAGAGCCCCATCTGGCCCTCCCTCCATTTCCCCAGCCAGCTCCAAACTGAAATTCTCCAGCCCCTTCTCTCGCCTTTGTCTCTTTCCCGGGCCAGGAGGCCACCTGATCTCTTTGTTCTCCAACACCTTTAGTTGGCAGCTTTGCAGAGGAGGGGCCCAGGCCATCAGTTGCCAGGAGACAGGGTGTCGGCCATTCTCTGCCTAGACAGCCTCACACTGCCCTCTAAGGCTCTGCAACAATCACACAGCTTATCCCACCACCTAGATACTTAAGAAATGCCTAGGGGAAACTGAGGCACCCACACAGTATTCAGAGAGAACATTAAGAACAGTCCCACTTCGTCACATCGAACAGTTCCACTTCGTCACACTTTGTCTCTCTCCTGGGCCAGGAGGGCACCTGATCTCTTTGTTCTCCAACACCTTCAGTTGCAGAGGAGGGGCCCAGGAGAGGCTCAGGCCATCAGTTGCCAGGAGACAGGGTGTCGGCCATTCTTTGTGCAGACCCCTGCACGCACCTGCCCTCTAGGGCTTTGCAGCAATCATATACCCTTATCCCACCACCTAGATACTTAAGAACTGCATGGGGGAAACTGAGGCACCCATACATTATTCAGAGAAAACATTTAAGAACATTTCCACTTCGTCACACCCTCCCACTCACCCAGACCCCCAGCCAGCCCCTTCCCACCACACAGCCCCCTCCCTCACCTGGCCCCCCAGCTGGCCCCTCCCCATCACATTCTGCGCTCCACTCACCTGGATCCTGGGGGGCACTGGGGTATGTCTGATTGTCGGGTTCCATTCAGGTGAAGAAGCACAGGCAGCTCCTGCTGGACACCCTGCGCCGCCCCTTGGCTGAGCCCAGCAGCCCCCAGGTCGTGGGCGAGAGCATGCGGGCCCTGTGCAAGATGCTGGGGCACCTGAGCGAGCGTGACATGGGCCGCCTCTCCCAGCCCATGGCTGCGCAGGCCCGGGCACACTTCCCACACGTGAGTCACCCCAGTGCACAGACAGAGCTCTCCCTCTGTGCCCCCTAGAGCAGGGGCTCAGGGTGCCGGCTCTCAAGGACACCCCCATTGCCTGGGTTCCCCAGACCAGCTCTGGCTCTCCAGGCATAGGACCTGGGAGCAGGACAGAGAATGGGGTGGGTGCTTGCTGCCCCTCCGTTGGGGCATTGCCCACTCTCGGGCGTGCCCACTGACTCTGCCCTCTGCTCTCTGCGGCAGGAGGATGGCACCGTGCGCGCGGGAGCATTTGGCCTGTTCGGGGCCCTGGCCAGCTCGGCCCACCACAAGCACCGGCAGCTCTTCACAGGGGAAGTGAGGAGCAGCTGGGCCGCTCTCATGCTCCATGTGCGGGATCCAAGCCCCGAAGCAGCCACGGTGAGACGCAGGGAGAGCCCCCCTGCCGGTCCTGATCCTGAAATGCGGGCGCAGACCGGGAGAGAGCCCCCCTGCTGGGCCTAATCCTGAGATGCTGGGGCAGAGTCACTGACAGGGAGAGAGCCCCCTGCTGGGCCTGATCCTGAGATGCTGGGGCAGAGTCACTGACAGGGAGAGAGACCCCTGCTGGGCCTGATCCTGAGACGCGGGTGCAGAGTCACTGACAGGGAGAGAGACCCCCCTGCTGGGCCTGATCCTGAGACACAGACGCAGACAGGGAGAGAGCCCCATCTCAACCTGCTCGCACTGCTTTTGCCAAGGAGGGAGGCTGACAAGTGATGGGTGATCCTGGGCCAAGGGCTGCCCTCAGAGTAACCCCAGTGAGATGAGGGTCATAGGGAGCAGAACTGCGGGTGCATTGAGGGGGTATAACCCACTGGGAGGGGCTGGATCGGGCTTTGGGGGTACCTGGGTGTATCCCATTGGAGGGGTATCACAAATCTGTCCGTGGTGGGGCACCCCCTTTAGGCTACATGGGGATGCACATGTGGGAGTCCAGTTACTCCATGTATGAGGTGCCACTGTGGGGGCTGGGCCTCTCCAGCCCAGGGTAGCTCCGTAGCCTCTTCCATGCTACGGCAGGGTTAGTGACCCCTTCACAAGGGGGTTGCACAGGGGTCACTGTGTAGTGGACACCTCTTGTGTACCTGATCTCTGTCCCAGCAGAGTCCCCACCCCCACCTGTCTGCAATAGTCTGGACAGTGGAGAGCTTTGTCCCTGTGCATGGGGCCCCGACTCACCACTTCTCTGCTTCCAGGCCTGCTACGCTGCCTTCCAGGTGTGCGCCCCGTTCATAGGCCTCACGGGGCTCGGGGGAGCCTTTGACAGTAGGCTCCTGACAGGCGCCTCCGGGGAGAGGCACGAACACTTGATGGGACACGTCTGCAAACAGCTGGTGAGAGAGCTGCCGAGGCTGGGTCATTCTCTGTGACTGTGCTTTAGACCCAACAGCAGGGTAGCCCTTCCTCCCTCCTGCTCATTCCCTTGCTAAGGCCCCAGGAGCAGCTCTGAGAGGCAGGCTGTGAGCACATCCGTGTGTCCAAAGCACCTGTGTCATGGGAGCTCAGGGCTCTACAGCTCTGTTGTTTAGGATTTAGCCTCCCCAGCCCCAGGCAGGGTTTGGTCTGATTTCTCCATCCCCCTCCCCACCCCTCATTTCCAGGATCAGGCTGTGGTGAGCAGGGGGGCTGACCTGTCTCTAGGTCAGGAGGAACTCATGCCGTCTCTGTCGCTGGTCCCTCCTAGGCCCAGAAGGACCCTGTGCTGCTGGACAGTCTCATCATGGAGACCTGCCTGCACCTCCACAGCCACTGGGAGGGGATCAGACTGGCAGCAGCCAAGCTGGCAGGTGAGACAGTGCCCAGTGATCAGCACCCCGATGGTGACGGGGAACAGGGTGGAGTGACCCTGCCTTCGCGGCCAGGTTGCAGCTCCGGAGCCAGGCCCACGAAGGCAGTGGTGTGACTCCAGGGAAAGCCAGGAGATAGGCCCAAGACAGAGCCATTAATCTGACCCCTTTTGAATGCGGTGGGAGGGTCCAGTTTGAACCCCTGGCTCTGAATCGGCCCCTGTGGCTTGGGCCCAGATTGGCTCCAGCCCAGGAGGTGCCATGTTGTGGTTCTGGTCCAGACAAGGCCAGAATCTCATGAGAACAGCCATTCTTGTGAGATCCTGGCCCAAAGCCTGGGGCCCTGGGTTCAAGGTGTCAGGAACCCACCCTGCCTTGCAGCACCCTGGGACAACATGCTCCTCTTGTGTCTCCAGGGATCCTTGCAGAGAACATGGAGGCCCAGCATGTTCAGCAGCTGGATCTGGGGAAGCTGCTGTGCTGTAAGTTCCCCAGACCACCCCACCCCCACCCCAGCTCCTGCCCAAGGAGCCACCCACCAGGGCCCATCCAGCTGGCACAGAGCAGAAGGGGCAAACATGAGAACTGCTGATGCCGAGGGCCACGTTCTGCTCTTGCTTGCAGCAGAGCAAATGGGGAGCAATGCCCTTGAGGTCACTGGGGTGGCTGTGCATTGACATCAGGGCAGCTGGCAGGTGAGTGTGGCTGGAAGCTCACGGGCTGGACGGTGGGGGCCAAACACCCCCTCCCAGCGGGACGCTGGATCCAGCCTCGGCAGGCACTGCCACTGCTCGCACAAACAAGCCCAGGACTGCGGGAAATGCACCTGGTGCTGTCAGTGCCTGGTCCGCATGCTGGGGGCTCTGACCTTGAGGATACAGCCCATGGTCATTGTAGGGCTTGGCCAGTGTGGTCCTTGCCCCAGGGATCTGTGTTTATGCACAGGTATCTCATCCCAAAGGGGTTTCTCTTCCTCCCCGCAGCCCTCCAGGCGCTGCATGGTGACCCCAGCACTGCTGTCGAGATTGCTGTGGCAGAAGCTGTCAGCACCATCAGCCAGAAGCAGCGGGTAGCCCTGCAGGAGCCAGGTCCCAGCCACACAGGCCCCAGAGGCCGAGGGAGGCTGCTCTTTGTGAGGAAGCTCTTCAGGAGAAAAGGGAAGGGGAGACCCCTGGCAGGGCCCCTAGATGCCGCAGAGTCAGATAGCATCTCCAGCAGCTGATGTTGGAAGGAGATGGGTGCTGCTGCCAGAGCAGAGGATTGGGGCCTTTGGAACTGAGTGTTCCCCGCACTCAAGGGACTCTGGACATTGATGTGTATATATGTGTATATATTCTGTGCCTTTCCAGCCGTGGTCTGGGCTTTGCTATCTCGTCGGAGTCTGAGTCCAGGGCCCCAATCAGTCCCAGCCCTGAGTCAGCAGGAGCTGGGAGCGTGGGCATCTCACAGACTGGGCTGCTAAAGGTGCAGGAGCCATAAATATGGGAACCATGGGGAAAGTCCCCTGGCACAATTGAATGCCCATGGGGTGAGATGGCAGCTGGGTGGGGCTATTGGCCAGGTGAGTCGCAGGCCGGCCTGTGCCAGGAAAGGAGGTTGTAATTTAGCCATGGCTTTTTATCTAGAGAGCGTCCTCCCTTACCTTTCCCTGCTCTCCTGGGTGAAGTCCAGCTCCTGCCATTGACTCTGAAATGCTGCTCCGGGTAGGACAGTGCTGTTGCATGGGGGAGCGCAATGCAATTCTACCGGGGGATTCTCTGCTACTTCCAGGCTCCAGGGTTCGCTTATTTGACCTGATAAAAGCTCCTTTGGGGCTGTTCTTTTAAACCCCAAACCCCTCTAAAGAGACTCTCTCAGCCTCCCTTCCCCCACACCGTCTCCCAGCCTACTCCCACCCTATCAGGCTACCAGAGGTTAGCAGAGGCTCAAGAAGTGGCCACCAGCACTGCCTTGCTCTGCTGTGATGGAGAGAGAAGCAAGCTTCACGGACCTTAGGGCCTAGGGGACATTTTGACCTGGAAAAGGCTAGTGTTAGGTGCTGTGTGTAACACTGGCTCTCCGTGCACATCTGTCCCTGTGGCTGTCTCAGTGAGAGCAGCAGCCCACTCCTTCCAGCTAAGGAATCATAGAAGGGTAGGACTGGAAGGGACCTCGAGAGGTCGTCTAGTCCAGTCCCCTGCACTCAAGACAGGACTAAGTATTAGCTAGACCATCCCTGACAGGTGTTTATCCAACATGCTCTTAAACATCTCCGGTGACGAGATTCCACAACCACCCTAGGCAATTTGTTCCAGTGCTTAACTACCAAGACAGGAAGTTTTTCCTAGGAAGTCCAACCTAAACTTCCCTTGCTGCAATTTCAGCCCAATGCTTCGTGTCCTATCCTCAAAATTTAACAAGAACAATTTTTCTCCCTCCTCCTTGTAACAACTTTTATGTATTTGAAAACTGTTACCATGTCCCCTCTCAGTCTTCTCTTCTCCAGACTAAACAAACCCAATTTTTCAATCTTCCCTCATAGATCATATGTTTTCTAGCACTTTAATCATTTTTGTTGCTGTCCTCTGGACTTTCTCCAATTTGTCCACAACTTTCCTGAAATGTGGTGCCAAGAACTGGACACAATACTCCAGCTGAGGCCATATCAGCACCGACTAGAGTGGAAGAATTACTTCTCGTGTCTTGCTTACAACACTCCTGCTAATACATCCCAGAAGGATGTTTGATTTTTTTGTGACAGTGTTACACAGCTGACTCATATTTAGCTTGTGATCCACTATGACCCCCAGATCCCTTTCCACAGTACTCCTTCCTAGGCAGTCACTTCCGGGGAGACCTTAGGTCCCAGCCTGGGGCAGTCTGTGCATGTTATTCTTCTGCAGAACATTAAACTTCTGAGAACACACGAGAGTCTGGCCTTGGTTTGCCCCAACAGCAGGGCTTTGCTGACCTTTAACTTTAAAAACAATAAGCTAAAAAGCCATTGTGTGGTGCCTCTCTAATGGACTCACGGGACTGTGTGATGGTCTGTACTATTATGGTCATCACTTTTACAAGACTATAGTAAATTTTGTGCAAAGTAAGCCTTGTGAGGTATCATTTGAAAACTCATAATCTGATGAACATTATTGTCCTGGTAAAATATGTGACGAGGGAGATGTAAATAGGAAACAGGGGAGATGTAGACAGGAACAGCTATTCTGACAGCACAGCAGTGTAAAAGGCCCCCCAGGCTAGAGGATTAAGGAGCCACAGCTGTTCAACAGTCCAGATTGTACCCTGAGGCCTGTCGCACTATAGACGGTTCAGTGCAGCAGAGGAGGGAGTCTGGAAAAGGAACCACCCCGGAATATTGCGGCTGGATCGTGAAGCGAGGCTGTAGGGATGTGGGTAGTCACTCCCCACGTGAGATGGGGCTCTGCTCAGGTTCAAAGCTTTGGCAGACAGTGCTTTCCCCTTACAGGGTGTTACCTGCACAATCATTGGTTCAGCCAAGCTCTGGGGCGGCAGCCCTGTGAGAGTTTATTGCAGGTGTCTGGGAGGTGTCCGCTCATTGAGTGGGACTGGGAAGGACCTTCCTGCAGACAGATAATATATGTGCTCCGAGACGTGCCCTGAGCCCTGGCCTCCCATCCAAGGCTACAGAAAAGTCTGGTTAAAAATAAAGCTACATGCAGTTACCCTGCTGGGGGGGAGGGACAGGCAGTGCCACAATCCCTGCACTCAGGAACAATATGGGTTGGATGCTTCAGCTGTTGAGAAAGCAATTTACTGCAAATCAATAGGTCTAAGCTGTTCTCCAGTGTGGTTAGATGTTGATAGATGTTTGGCTGTGTGAGTGTGTTCCCTCTGTGTGCCGCCCCAGCCCTGAGCAGACAGCTGGCATGGCAGACCTCGAGGGAATCACCCAATGACCACAAGATCCATTAAGGTTTGAAGGCATCCAGCCAGGTTTATTGTCGACAAAGGCTGGTACTAGTATCCCGCAGACTCTATCGGACCACTAATACATGTATGCCCGTAACAATGGACCAGCTCAGTGAGCGGCAGGACTTTCCGTTCCTCCCTAAGGCCAGACAAAGATACTCCCTCTGATATACATCTTTATACCCCGATACAAATAAGTTAGTACTGCCCCTTTGACATAGTTAGTTACCACCCCCGACATGACTAGTTATTACCCATTACCTTGTACTTGTTGGTTTGATCAAAACATCTTTATTATCTGCTGTCATCCTGACCTTATCTTTTAGGAGGGTCAGTGTGTTCCTCTTATCCTTGGGGAATGTTTTTGTTCCATCCTTGATATCGGGATGTTCTGGTATCACTTGATATCGGGGTGTGTTTGTGTGAGCACTTCTTAGGAATGTGTATTTCTGCAATATCAGCCCTGTTCTTGCCAAATTCTGTGAGCAGGTCCTGCCTCATACCAGGCCTCTAATACAAGGTCTTATGTCTCAGGCTCTCTTCCTACTACATCCAGGACTTAGGCCAAAGCAAACGAGCACGTGAGCCACTAAGTCAGGCTGGCCCTGCTGACCCATGTTCCAGGCCTGTGCACAGGGCTGGGGCTGGGGTTTAAATGGGGACTTGTTCCTCTTCCAGTTCCCCTACCCTCCTTCTTAGGGAGTGTGCCTTGATCAGGTTTGGAATCCAGGCTGGCCACATACTGTGAGCTCCTGTTGTCGCAACGCTTCACCCTTTGCCCTGGCTCTAGTCTCACGGGCTCTGAGGCAGGGTGGAATGTGCTGGCTGGATCTCGGGGCGCTCTTTACGGTATTGACTCTGTCCTGGGCATTGCTGTGTTGATCCCACCGTGGCAGAATGACATTTTGGCACCTGGTCTTGCTGCCTTATTGCTGTGGAATTTTGATGCCACCTCCTCCCCACTATGTGGTGATGACATCATGACACCTCCCATGCGGCATCGCGCTGGGTTTCGAGGACGTTTCATCTTGTGCCATCACAGCAATAGTTTGACGCTGCCACATGAAAACGTTTTGGGGTCACATTTGTAATCACCCTGGGACTGAAACAGGGGTGCCCCAGCTCTGCCCCATAGAGCCAGTAAGTATAATGCTGGCTGGGCCTGGCCTTACAGCTCCCCATGTGTCTGAAGCCGGAACATGGCAGCAGCTGCAGGAGCAGTGAAAGCTTGTATTGATTCAATGGATATTCTGTGCCTGTGTTTGTCAGGAACAAGTCTGGGAGCCAGGCTCAGAGGCAGGAAAGCAGGAAATAGGGGAACTAAAGAATGAGCCACAACAGTGCACCTGTGATGCTGGGTCACTGATGCCCCATGGAGGAGAGAGTGCAGCGGTATTGTCACACCAGAGGGCTGGGGGATGAGGCATCAGCAGGGCTTTGAGGGAAGGATTGGCTACTGTTGCAGCCATTAACGGAGCAGCGCTGCCAGTGTTTACACTATTCTTGTGTTGTGATTTGAGTCCATTTTTTCCAGGCTCCTTATGATGAGGTGAGACGCTGCAGCTGGCTCAGTTACTCTGGCTCAGCTGTTGGCCCCTGGACCGAGGTGAAATCCCTCTCCCTGCAGAAGCAAGCACCCATGGCCTCCTGCCCCATCAGTGTGATAAGGGGGTGGGGTATATAATCCAGGCAGTCCCCAGGGAAGTGGAAAGGCAGGGGAAGGAAGGCGGGAGCTTGCCTGGGGAAGGGGTAGGAGAGGTGCAGGGGGCAGGCACTGGAGCTACCTGTTTGGGAGTGGATGGAGAGGATGGGACTTTGTGGGCTAGAAGGAGAGAGCGGGAAGGCCTGCTGCCAGGGTCTGGGAGGTGAGGATGGAAAGCTGCTGGGGCTGATGTTTTGCTGGGGGGCTAGGAGGGGGACTGCTGTGTTGCAGAGAGCATGAGGGGGAGCCTGGGCTCAGCTAGGGGTAGGGGCAGAAGGTCAGGAGGAGACAGGCTTTGCCACCAGGGGAAATTACCTGCCTGCCCCCGCCCCAGCATGTCATTTAGTAAAGCAAAGCCCCCGCTCCCTTGGGAAACATGACAAAGGAGTTGTAGTTAACTAGGTGCCTGCAAATGCCCTCGTGAGCGTGAAAATGGCATGAGCAGGGTGCCCTGCAGCGTGTGCCCAGGGAGAATTCGGGGGGTGCAGGAGAGGGGCTGAGGGGAGCGGGGAAGGGGAAGCTGCTGGGTGGGCTGGAGCGGCTGGTGGATAGTGGTGGGGATGTGAATGGGGCAGGGGCACTGGGGGGCAGGGGCTCATGAGTGGGGAATGGAAAAGGTAGGGGAGGGGCGAAGGGGAGCAGCGGGGCAGGTGTCAGGGGCTGGGGGAAGCAGGGAATGGGGAGCCCCTGGTGTGGGGGCTGGGAGAGATGGGAGGGAATGGGGGAGGCCAAGGCAGGAGCCCTAGGGACGGGGAGGGAATGAGTCCCAGGTTGGAACATTTCAATGAACAAGAAGCTGCCCTGAGTGAAGGACAGGAACCTCCTCCAATGGGAGGCTTCCCATGGAGCAGGCGGGGAAGCGGGGAGAAGCTGTGCTGGGGGTGTCGCTGTGTGAGGGGCAGTGACACCCCCACACACGGTGCCCAGAGCCACAGGGTGGGGGCAGGAGGCTGCAGCCAGGGAGGGGGAAACAGGGTTCTCTGAGCTGCCCAGGCAGGGGGGGAGATTAGAGCCCCCTGGGGCAGTGCCCCTGCCCCATGCTCAGGGTTGGGGCAGGGGTAGGATCTTGGGAGCAGTCACTGCCCTGAGGAGGAAGGGCTGGGTTAGTCAGGACCCCCCACCCCTCAGTGCTGGGCAGGCCCAGGTACCCGGGGGTGGTGGTTGGGGTTTGGTACCCAGGCGGGTTGGTATTCCTCAGTATTCGGCAGGCCTAGGTACCCAGAGGAGATTGGGGTTCCTCAGTGTTGGGGAGGCCCAGATACCCGGGGCGGGGAGGTGTTGGTGTCCCTCAATGCTGGGCAGGTCTAGGTACCCCCCGGGGGTGGGTTGGGGTCCCTCAGTGCTGCCAGGCCCAGGTACCTGGGGTGGTGGTAGTTGGGGTTTGGTACCCAGGGAGGTTGGTATTTCTCAGTATTGGGCAGGCCCAGGTACCTGGGGAGGGGTTAGGGTCCCTCAGGGCTGGTCAGGCCCAGATACCCGGGCAGGGGGTTGGGGTTTGCTAGCCAGGGGGTTGGTATTCCTCAGTGTTGGGCAGGCCCAGGTACCCAGATGGAACTGGGATCACCCAGTGCTCGGCTGGCCCAGGTACCCAGGAGAAGTGTGTGGGGTGGGGTCAGATTTAATTCCACCAGCCCCGCTGCGAACATGCTTCACACACACTAGCAGCCTCAATTTAGACAGCAGAAATGGGGGCTAATGCTTCTCCCCACCCTCCAGCAACAACGGAGGGGTGACGGTGGCTACTGGAACAGCAGGCAGAGGTCCCCACCTCCTTCCCACCTCCAAAGACACCTTTGAGGTAAGTCACACAGCAAGGATGGAGGAGGAGGCAAAGAGGACAGAGGGGTTAATTAGCTTCTCTCCAAACACTAATCCCCTTTGGCTCTCTCTCAGCTCTCCAGACAAACTCCCTTCTACAGGACGAATAGACATGGTAGCTGTGCTGGGCCGAGTTAACCCACTAACCTGCACGTCTCAGTCTCAAGGTTGGTCTCTGCCTAGCCTCTCAGCCTCAGCTGGTGACACTTACTGTGTCAGAGAGAATAAATGCTTATAGCTTGGCTATGCCACAAATGAGAAATATGATTGTCCTCTGAAAGGATTTGAAGTCCAAACACCAAAGATGGAGAGTGGCACAAGGCCCTGTATGTAGAAAGGATGGGACAAAACTAAGGAAAGGAGAATTGAGGCTTACTATCACAAAACCCTTCCTGACAGTGAGATGTATCTAGCATGAAACAGCTTCTTCCAGGGAAGTTGTGGCACTCCATCATTTACGCATTAATGGTTGGGTAAAAGCACTTGTGAATGTTCTGTAAAAGCAGTTCTATGTCAGGCCTCGGGCTGGGACTGAAACATGTGACAAGCTTGTTACCATAGAAGTCAGAGGTGAAAACAAAACTAGGATGGGATATTCCCATCACCACCACCTGATTTCTATGATAAACTTGTGACATATTTCATCCTCTGGCTGAGCGGGGCCACACTGCTGATTATGTCATTCACTATGCCCTTGCATCTTCCATTTGTCCCCCTGATGTTGTTGCACGTTCCCCGAGTTCCTCTGAAGTTGGGGACTCTGTGGATGACTGTTTCCCCCTTCAGGAACTATGTGACAGTGAACACAAGGGACACAAAGGAATTTCTAAATCAATCACCCTTTACTCACAGATAAAGCACTAGAGAGCTACAGATCTATGGAAACTAACAAAAACCCACAAGCAGAATTTTTTTTCCAGTGTTCACACTACTCACAGAGCCCTTTGGGTTTCGATAATTCCTTTCAGGGTCCCAGGACCCTCCTTTCCTTCGCTCCCCTACCTGCCACCCACTGTACTGCCTTGCCTTCTGGGCCTGATAGCCTCTCTCAGAAATTGCTGATGGGAGAGGCTTCCTTTTCTAATGTCCCAGTGCCCCCCATCAGGTGACTCTCAGTGGCTTCAAGTCCCTTGTCAACTGATACATTACTTGATTACAAGCCCACCTGGGAGCTCTGGTTCCCCTAGGAAGTAGGCTGCTTGCTGTCCTAGGGTGCTTCCATTTGATGGGAGAACCACCAGGTTAACCACTCTTGTTGCTCTGCATTGTTAGCCATGTGCTAACACTTCCAGGAATCCCAGTCCAAGATGCAGATAAAAAGAAAACAGTGAAGATACAGTGCAGTTTACACTCAAAATGGTGTTCATAAAATGGTGTTTGTAGTTTCATTTAGACATGTACAGACTTAACTAATCTGTCACATCGGGTTAACTCCCTGCGGACACAGAGAGGGATCAGCCCCACTGTGGATTTCTCATGTTTGGGGAAAGCCTCCCTAGCTAGGGCACATAGGCAACCCACACTAATGCTAGATGGCTGTTTAATTCCAGCCAGCCACTAAACAGTGTGCAATGATGCCCCACGTCAGGTCACCTGGGACAGAATGAACTCTGGGCTCTTGATTTGAAAGCATGAGCTAAAGGGAGCCAGGGTTGAGTTGTGGAATTGGGAGATCCTAGGGGCTATACAAGGACATATGCATGTGGGCCTTGGTTCATTGTGTTAAGTGGAACAGTCGGGTTGGGGAGGGAGAACAGGATTGTTTAAGGAGCAGCTGACACTCCATGCAAAGCTCTGACCACAGACTGAGACAATCGTGTCTTGGTTGGTTGGATTCTGTCTTCATCCTCTCTAATTGGGGGATTGGTCCTGCTTTGAGCAGGGGGTTGGACTAGATGACCTCCTGAGGTCCCTTCCAACCCTGATAGTCTATGATTCTATGACTTCTGCACAGCTGGGGCCATGTGCGTGGGGGCAGGATACTTCTCTCTGTGCCTGCTGCTCCGGCATGATCCTTAGCCTGGGACACAATCATCAGTCCCTAGCAGTCATTACGGTGCCCCACACAGGAGTCTGGGCAGGGAATAGGCGGCAGTGACAGGTGGAACACAGCAGTGGGGATGGGTCCAAACGGCAGCAATCAGGTCTGAATTCCCCCGGGGGTGGGGGTGGGGGTGGGAGGCTGGTTTGGTTCATGCCCATCTCTGCTCTTAAGGGATAAAGATCCTGTTTTCCCAACCCTGAGACTTGAATGGCAGAGAACGATACCAGCTATAAGCCCTCCCCAGCTGGGCATCACAGCTCAGAGAGGTCTGACAATCCCCAAACAGTGGGTAGGGTGTGGGGCTCTGGGTGGAGATCTATAGCTTTGTGGGCTCCGGTGGGTCCAGGCTGCTGTCAGGAGCTTGTGTGTGTCGAATCATGGTGGCTGTGGGCAGCACAATGGGCAGGGCGTTGGTGCCCCGCTCGTGCCAGCACATGTCTAGGATGGGGTAGAGCTTGCCCTGGAACTCCGCCCGGAAGGTGTAAATGGGGATGAGCTCATCGGGGCTGTCGGCATTGTAGAAAGTCAGCTCACCCTTCTCATAGTGCAGGTAGATGCCGATGCGCTGGGGCCGGGCCGTAAGCGGCAGCGTGGTGCGGGGGTTGTTGAAGGCCTCGTAGACCTTTCCTTCCTTCAGGCCAATGAGCCACACGCCATGCTCGGGAGACTTGTTCAGCTTGCCCTTGCGGCTAGCTGTGCCCTTGATGATGCCCAGGCGCCAGTGGCTCTTGGTGCCTACGATCACCTCCCAGTAGTGCTTGCCCCAGGAGAAGCCCTTGTTGGTGAGGATGCAGTTGCTGGAGTCAAAGCGCTCAGGATTGCTGCCCCGGCGCTGGTAGAGCAGCCTGCTCTGCACCACAGTGTTGTCCTTGGTCAGCTCCAGCAGAGGATGTCCTGTCACCGGGTCCAGCTTCAGTGTCTCTGGGGCTAAGGAAACACATGGCAAGCAGAGGAACCTCAGGGCGGGAGACCCAAGCGGCTAGGCCCAAGTGAACCCTGAGCAGCTTTGTGGGTTGGACCAGGACGAGGAGAGCCCTGAGCAGAGAGGCAGGCCTGGCCAGGTGCAAGGAACCCTGGGAGAGCCCCGAGTAGCCTAATGGGCCGGATCCAGTAGAGCTTGTCCACAGGCAGCACCCCTATCTGAGTCTTGCATAGCCAGGAGAGTGACCCATGTAAAGCTTCACCTGGCACATGCCTGAGCAGCCCTGCATGGGTCGGACAGCGTGGTGCATGCCAGAGGGAGCATATGCACTTGGCCACAGGTACACGCGTACTCTGAGCACACTGCAGGGGACTTACTGTGTGTGGTGCAGTACCTGGCAGGACTCTGCGGAGCAGACGTTTCCATACTGTCATCTTGATGTCATCTTGGTGGAAACCTGGCTTAAAGGAGATGGCGCTGAAGGTCCCTTCAGCTGGGTGCTGGGGGAGAAACTCTGACCTGGAGGGAAAGACACTCCCATGCAGTGGGGTTTAGTGAGAACATTTAAGGGCCCTGCTTCCCGCCCCATTGCCCACATCTGGCAGAACTCAGAGTCTCCCTGGCTGCTCTAGCCTCCATCTGTGAGCTGAAGGCCGGGCAGTGGGTGCTCAGCAGCCCCCAGGGCATGGGCACTAAGCTGTGCCAGATGGAGGGGGGCATGGGCACTACGTCACTCCCCTCCGGGAAAGTGTAAACCATGGGAGCAGAAAGCCTGGTGCCTCGCTGCCAGGCTGCTCCCAGCAGCACTGGCATGGAGAAGGAGTGCAAACCGCAGCTGGCATGGGCACAGCCCTTGCTCACCACTAGAGTTGGGGCCAAGCCCTCAGTGCCTCCTGCTACTCCCATGAAAGGGCCATCGCAGTCACCACTCCTAGGAAACATTTCCCCTTCCTGGGTTCTAGCCATCCTGGCTGCCCCATGGCTCGAAGGAGGGTCTCAAGGGTGGAGGGTAAGTGCTCACCTGGAGGGGAATGAGCCGTAGTTCTGTAAAACACAACACACACACAAAGGCAGAGTTAGCGCTGACAGCCTCAGCCCCATGGCCGGGGAACGCTGCAGAGGATTCCTGGCCAGCACTCTCACCGACTCTCCATCTGACCCTGGCACCAGCAAATGGCGCCTCTCACTGCCACCTCCGCTTCCCGCCCGTGCAGGGAAGGTCAATGGAAGCTGCACAGACTGGGGGCAGGGGGTCTCCGGCAGCCAGGATGGGGCTGAGGGACACAGGGATGGGAGGAATCAACTGCCAAATGGAAAGAGGCTGGAGAGGGTGCGATAGAACCATAGTTGTCTAGGCTCCTCCGCCATAGACAGGCATGGCACGGTGCCTGTCTCTTGGCTCTCCCAAGGAGGCTGTGTGGAGGTACCTGGCTCTCCCCTCTCCTGGGGGGAGATCTGGCTTTCTACTTCCCAGGGAGGAAGCATGGAGATATCTGTCTGTCTGCTCTCCCCGCAGGGTGCATGGGGTGCATCTGGCTGTTTCCCAGGTTGCATTGTGGGGTATAGGGCAGTCTCCTCTCCAGAGTTTCCATGGTCATTCCCCTGGCAGACAGACTCACCCGGATGAAATCCAGCTGACTTTCATTATTGAGTTTCTCCAGCGAGCTCTCCATCTCCTGCAGCTTGTGCAGGGTGTCTGACGTCTGCGTGACCTGGGACTCAATGGAGGCAATGAGGTGGCCAGCCTTCCTCTCAATGCTCTCCAGGAAGCTGGCCTTCTCCTCGTCAATGTATCGGTGCAACTCCTGGAACTCCTTCCGGATCACCCACTTGAAGACGTCTGACTCATTCTGCAGGGGGACAGTATGTTCTAGGAGCAGAGGAAAATACCCGGGACAAGACGTGGGGTGGCCCTGCCCGCTCCCTGCTCAGCACAACTCAGTCATTCCACCAGCTTACAGCGTGTTATGCCCGATGCAGACCATAGGCCAACTGTAGACCACCTGCCTTCTACAGCAGGGCACACACCCTCCAGAATATCTTAGTGGTTAGATCTCTCACCCGCATGTGGGAGATCCAGGCGAGTGGCTATTGGCTATTCTGGGGTCAGTGGATCTCTCTTTCTTTGTGACATTTTTTAGAAGGTCCTTGCCTTGGTTTTGTCCCAAAACAGAATGAAACCAAATGCAGAAACCTCCACTTATTTTTTCACAAAATGGAGCTCTTGTTTTGTGGCCACTGCTTCTGCTTAAGACATGGAAATCACCCGAAGCTGACTTCCCCTGGCAGGGCAAACATGCCCTGAAGCTATCAGTATTGATCTTGTTGGAGAGCTAGCTCTGGCCAGGATATTTTACGTTGGTTATCTCACTTTCAAGGACACTGGGTCAAACCAGCTCTGAACAACGAATTGCCCAGCCTGTCTGTACGCCTGCCAGGAAGTTCAGTGCCACAAGAGATGGCTCCCTCACCCCTTCGAAAAGCAGGGCTATTTTTAGTCCACACTTTGTGAAGAACAACAACCCCTCTCCTCTGCTAGCAACAGAAAGCAAGCGTAAAACGGTAGGGCTGGAAGGGATCTCAGGAGGTCATCTACTCCTTCCCCCTGGGCTGGGGCTGGCCCAGGTAACCTTAGCCCAGCCCTGGGAAGCAAGACACTTATTCACCTGCCTCTCGCCCAGCAGGTGGAGGACATGGGACCAAGGAGACTCTGGTATGGTGTGGGTTGGTAGGCTGGGACTCTGGGAGGGATGGGAGAACCGTTCCCAATGTGGGGCAGAGGGCACTCTGGGATTTTATTATTATTATTATTTTATTTTATTTATTTAACATTGATATGGCTGGAGTGCCTAGTGTCCAATCAGGTCAGGGTCCACTGTGCAGGGCACTGTACAAACAGTTAGCAGTGACCATCCCTGCCCGGAGGAGCTTACGGGCTAAAACAAGACATTGCAGGGGTTGAGAAACAAGCTAGCCAGGGTGGGAAAGACGGGGTAAGATAACTAAAAGGATGTGTGCAATCCTTAGCCAATTGGGAGCAGTAATCAGAACTGGGGCTGCTCCCGGGTTGGGACCCAGGAGATTCATGGTCATGGGCTCCTCTCACAGCTCCCTGCACTCACTGCGATCCGGGTTTTATTGTTAACCAGCTTGCTGATGTGCTCATCCAGCTTCCTCTTGTGTTGCTGGACCTCCGTTATTAGCACTGAAAGCTCCTCCTGCAAAGGCAGAACATACTCCTGTTAGACTGGAGTCTCTAGTCTAGGATATTGCACCCAAGGGAGTAGCCAGGTGGCAGTCACCTGGCAGGGGTTTGGCTCTGGGCCCCACGTTCCCCCATCTGTGCAGGCCAGCCTGGCCCCTGAATGGAACCAGTTCTCCTGGGGTCAGTCATACTTCCCTTGATCACTGGCTTCCCCCCATGGAATACAGGGCATGATGAGACCACATTCTCCTAGGCTTCATGGGAAATTCATTTATCATTCCTTTTCCATCCTGCCTGAGTTCACCTCTAGGCCTCTTTAATGTTAAGTTACCTCAATATTGTTAACCCTAGCAGCTGGGCCAAATTGAGAACTGGGCAATTCTGTTCTGTCCATCTAAGATTCTCCCTGTGGGCTCATTTGACATCTAAATTGCTCTGCACTGTTAAACCGTTGCTGAATCCCACCCTAGAGGTGGCTGCATTTGAGTGGTGAGCGAACTGGTGTTGTATAGCAAATGCAAAAACCACAGAACTCTTGCAATGTTACGTTTGCACAAAAACTCTTAAGAGTCTGGAAATGCAAAAGTTGAGATTCCAAGGGCTACATTCCTTGGGCTATGTAGCATGTTCTGTATGTTATATAGGATACAATTACAACCTAAACAGAAATATGTTAAGCTACATGTTTAAAAGGACATCGTCAGCTTGAAACCTCATCAGTTTAAAAAACTGAGTTAAAAGCAGTTTCAGGTATGACACCTGCCCCCGAGTCCCCCAGCCAGTGGTTCTGGTTGAACAATCACATTTCCTTTTTTTTTTTTTTTGGGTGGACACCAGAGTTAACCATGACCAACTGACATGCTGTGAAATAGGACAGTACTTATCTACACAGCGTCTGTCTAGACTAGGAAAAGATTCTAGGTTACAATACAGCCAGCTAACACGATAGTAAGATACTAATAACCTGTGTCTACGCTTGGTGGTAAGTGGTGTTTCAAGTCACGTTAGCCAACTCAATTTTAAAAGCACCCTTTTTCCTGGCAGGGACAAACCCTGCACATTTAACATGGTTTTCATTGGCAAGTGTCCTCTCTAGCACAGTAATGGGGAATAACTGGTGAGGTGGTGGCACGGCAGAAAAGGATGGGGGGTTACAGTGGGCCAATATGGTGCAGTTGAAAAAAAAGGCTAGAATAAGTCTGGGGTGTATTAACAGAAATGTCCTATGTAAAATATTGAAGGTAATTATTCTGCTCTACTCGGCACTGCTGAGTCATCGTCTGGAGTCCTGTGTCCAGGTTTGGGAGCCACACTTCAAGAAAGATGTGGAGAAAGTCCAGAGGAGAGCATCAAAAATTATTTGAGATTTGGAAAACCTGACCTATGAGGAAAGGTTAAAAAGATTGGGTGTGTTCAGTCTGGAGAAAAGTAGACTGACAGGGGACCTAACAAGAGTCTTCAGATATTTTAAGGGCTGTTATAGAGGACAGTGATCAACTATTCTCTGTGTCCACTGAAGGCAGGACAAGAAGCAATGGGCTTAATCTGCAGCAAGGGAGACTTAGGTTAGCTATTAGGAAAAACTTTCTAGCTATAAGGATAGTTAGCTCTGGAATTGGCTTCCAAAGGAGGTTGTGGAATCCCTGTCAGTGGAGGTTCTGAAGAAGAAGTCTGGCAAACAGCTGTCAGGGCTGGTCTAGGTTTACTTGGTCCTGCCTCAGAGCAGGGGGAAGGACTAGATGACCTCCTGAGGCCGCTTCCAGTCCTACAGTTTTATGATTGTATCATAGTAGGCAGGCCCATTATCTCACTCTGATTTGCAATTTACAGCCTGGGAATTTGTTTAGTGTGAGTGTTCCAAACTATTAATAATGTTAAAAACAAGCATAGCTTGAATCACCACTGTGTCCTTCCTCTAACCTGATCTATGGACATTGCTCACTGCCCTTTCTGTGTGATCTGGTGGAGAAAGATTTGGGGGTGTAGCCAGATTGAACAGTATGACACTGATTCAAATGCCACCAGTGAGTGGGTTCTTTTGCAGTAACTCCTCCCCTGCACTCTGCACCGATGCTGCCTCAGTGGCGTTATTATTCCTCATTTACACTGGGGTGAGCAGCCAGGATCAAGAAGAGCCTTCAAGCATGTATTCCGGTTCAGGACAGCAGTTAAGCACATTCAGGTTCCTGAACTGGAGCCACTAACAGAGTAAGAGAGAGGAGAGTTGGCCCTAGAGGTTCTAGTTCTGTCGCAGCCCAGATATACCCCACTTCTGAACAGGGCCCCAAGGCCCAAACTGTGGGCAGGAATACACTTCTCTTGCCTCACACACCCTATCTGGTGTCAGGAGCAGAAGGGAGCTGGGGCTGAGTCTGTGCTTTTCCAGATTTCAGAGTAACAGCCGTGTTAGTCTGTATTCGCAAAAAGAAAAGAAGTACTTGTGGCACCTTAGAGACTAACCAATTTATTTGAGCATAAGCTTTCGTGAGCTACAGCTCACTTCATCGGATGCATACTGTGGAAAGTTTAGAAGATCTTTTTATATACACACAAAGCATGAAAAAATACCTCCCCCCACCCCACTCTCCTGCTGGTAATAGCTTATCTAAAGTGATCACTCTCCTTACAATGTGTATGATAATCAAGTTGGGCTATTACCAGCAGGAGAGTGGGGTGGGGGGAGGTATTTTTTCATGCTTTGTGTGTATATAAAAAGATCTTCTGTACTTTCCACAGTATGCATCCGATGAAGTGAGCTGTAGCTCACGAAAGCTTATGCTCAAATAAATTGGTTAGTCTCTAAGATGCCACAAGTACTCCTTTTCTTTGTGCTTTTCCATTTACTGGCTGTCACATGATCTGCTGGAAGGGACCCTTGCTGGTTACATCAACAGCTCAGAGCCTGTGTAGCCGAGTGCTCTGTCTCCCAGCCTCCCTGCGCCTTATCTCCGTCTTATCAGCCCACTCTTTTCCAGAGGTGTTTGAGCACTGGAGATGAAAGGACCCTGGAGTAAACAGGGAACAAGACTGCCTCTCCCTCCAGCACTCCCCCGCCCAATGTCTCCTGCACTCCCTCCTGGGACAAACATTAACCCTTGCAGCCCCCGGGAAGCTGGGTCAGTGTTGTTATCCGTGTTTTACAGAGCGGGAAAGCAAGCCAAGCAGATTGAAGGATTTGCTCAAGGTGACAGATAGAGCCAGTCACTGTCTGCAATGGAGCTGGAACAGAGGAGCTTGTAACTCCCAGCCCTGTGATCAGATCGCTAGGCCATCAAGTGAGCACATCTGCGCTGGAATCAGGGAGACACAGCAGGCACAGACCCTGCAAGGCCTTTTCCAGGCTGGGCTCTGAGATGTTTAATTGATGCTAGAGACGGGCCCAAGCTGTGATCAGGGTCTTGCTTTCCCCAAAGTCTAGGGCATCCAGAACGGGATGGTAGGTTCTAGTCCAGTTCAGGGCTGCACAGAGATTCTGTTAATAAATTAGGGGCCTAAGCAATTGGTTTGCAGATGCTTTTCCCTGGCCTATTGATCCTTCCAATCAGTAGTGTCAATGGTCGGAGTCTCTGCTCTGATGCTACTGCAGGGGTGGCCAACCCGTGGCTCCGGAGCCACATGCGGCTCTTCAGAAGTTAACATGCGGCTCCTTGTACAGGCACCGACTCCGGGGCTGGAGCGACAGGCGCCAACTTCCCAATGTGCCGGCGGGGGCTCACTGCTCTGCCCCTGGCTCTGCCACAGGCCCTGCCCCCACTCCACCCCTTCCCGCCCCCTCCCCTGAGCCTGCCGTGCCCTCGCTCCTCCCCCTACCCCTCTCCCCCAGAGCCTCCTGTACTCCAAGAAACAGCTGATCGAGGGGGGAGGGGCCAGCGCTGGCTGGGAGAAAACTGGGAGTGGGTGGGGGGAGCTGATGGGGGGCTGCTGACGTGTTACTGTGGCTCTTTGGCCATGTACATTGGTAAATTCTGGCTCCTTCTCAGACTCAGGCTGGCCACCCCTGTGCTACTGGGTCAAGGCTCACTTGGGCCTCAGAGGAGCATGGGTTCAGTGACACACTGATGATGGGCTATGAGCCCTTACCCCAAGAGCAGGTGTGGGACTGCAGCACGCCAGCCAGCTCAGCTCTGGCTAGGTCAAAGCTAGTTTGAGTAAGAGCAGCAGTGAGACCCTGGCAGCACAGGTGGGCCCTGTATGGGGAGGCCTCGCCCATGTAACTGTCTGTGTTGCCACAGCTTCGCTACTATTGTTATCCGAGTACTGGTGCTGCGATCACACCTCCTGACTGCAGTGTACAGACCCCCTGGGTTACTGTGGCTGCGGGACAAACCCCAGCAAACCCGATACCCCGTCTTGGGGTGCTCCCAGTTCCCACACACCGGGATCCAGGGTTTGTTTCAACTACCAGCCTGTGCCAGAACCCTTGTTCCTCTCTCACACCCACACCAGGTCTGGAAATCCAATCAGGGATGCTCCACTGGCTGTGCTTTTATCACCTGAAACCCACCCAGCTCCTCCCTTCCCACCCTCCAAGGAGCCCAGTCGCAGGCCTGCGTCTTTCCCCAGCAGTTGCCATGAGGCAGGCAGTGCCCATGACCAGCTGTTAGCTCCCCAGGCACTTACCTTCATCCGGCTGTACACGGTAGAGACAGGCATGATCTTATGCTGACGGTGAGCCCCAATGATGCCGCAAAGCCCACAGATCACCTCTTGGTCCTGCTCGCAGAAGAGGCTGAGGGGGTTGTGGTGGACAGGGCAGGACTCCTGGTTGGGATCTGAATCACCCATGGTCCGCAGCGCCTCGATGACGCAGGCCAGCGTGACGTTGGGCAGCAAGGTGCTGCAGTCCACAGCTTGGCGGCACACGGGGCACAGGAGCTGCTGGTCCAGGTTGCACATGAGGGACCCCACGCAGGACTTGCAGAAGGAGTGCCCACACTGGAGCATCAGGGGCTCCTTTAAGACCTCCAGGCAAATGGGGCAAAGCAACTGGTCCTCCAGCTCACAGACACTCATCTTCCGAGCCATCCTGCAACAGGCGTCTGTCCCGGCACGGTGGCTTAGTCCAGTCTTGGAGGAAGAGCACCTGGGCTGGAAAACATGGAGTTAATGAGAACAGTTCCTAATGTAACAAGCAGGATGCCTCCAGTGGAAATCTGTCAGCCACCGGCTGAGGAGCTTAGGAGGAGCACATCCCTTTGGGGTGTTTAACTGAATAAATCTCCAAACACATCTATCCACCTAGGATGGGAGATCCCTCCACAGGAAGCACATTCCAATGGTGCTTGTGATCCACACCGGCTGCCCACTTGCTTCTGTGTGAGGTGTTAGGTGTTGGTTTAACCTATGAAACTGGGAATGGTTTGGGCTCTGCTGACCTTTGAGACCCTGCCCCGCTGCTGGTGTGCTCGCAGGACAGCGGTGCTTAGCTCCCGTTGGTGGCTGCCCCGTTTACACAAAATAGGGCTGTTCTTGATAAGAGGGCATAGACTGAGCTTATTTCCCCTCTGGGCTGGCCAGAGCCCATGTTTGATCACCAGCTGCAAGGCCGATCTGTTTCCGCGGCCTTCTGCACGGGATAGCGGGGGAGTGGAGTGGGGTGTTCCCTGATGGTGGGGACACGTCTTCGTCAGCACTGGGCTCATTTCTGTTTCTAAAAGTCTCTGTTGAATCCTTCTCTCAAATACTGTACATAGAATCATAGAAGGGTAGGACTGGCAGGACTGAAGTAACATGAGTTAGGAGCATGGGTGGCGAGTGAACTGGCAGTTGGTGGAGGCTAGCCCCTTCCCCTCCCCTTGTGCCCAAGGCCCTGCCCCTCCCCTTTCTCCCCCTCCCCAACTGGAGCCCAGAGCGGCAGAGCCCCATCACAGCCACTGCCCCACCACCCCAGGCCAGCGCCTCCGTCCCCAGCCCCCGCCCCACCCCCAGCACTGGGCGGGTGGCGCTGCCACAGCGCCTCCAACCCCTACCCTGACCCATGGAGTGGGCGGCGCGGCCGCATGGCCCCCAACCCCAGCCACGGAGCACCAGGCGGGCACCAGCCCTAGCCTCCCCAAGTCCCGGCAGCAGGCCGTCAAGCCCAGCTCCAGCCTGGGCCACGAAAGAGCAGAAACTCACAGGCACTCCTGGGGGCGCAGTGTGGGTGGGGCCACACAAGGCTGTCTGGGGAGGCTCAGCCTCCCCCAGCCTATGATATCCGCTGCCCATGGTTAGGAAGCCTGGAATTAATGCATGTGAAATATCAAAATGAATGGAGGAATAAATCAAATAAAGAGTCAATGCTCAAAAGACAGGACTATAGAACAACCACCCACAGAAATCTGCTGAGAAAAAAATCACTGATTCAGAGCTTCTACAGCCACAAGAGACCATTGTGATCATCTAGTCTGACCTCCTGTGGAGCACAGGCCAGAGACCTGCCCCACAATCATTCCTAGAGCACATCTGTTAGAAAAACATCCATTCTTGATTTACAAATTGTCAGGGATGGAAAATCCATCAGGACCCTGGGTAAATTGTTCCAATCTGATACTGAAGCACAGCTGTGAAATCCAGGTTTGAGACTCACACCCACTCCCTTCTTGAGTCAGGTGGAGGATTTCCCCTTAGATGTTGTGACATTTCAGGGTATTTAAGGGGTATACACATGCACCATCTTGCTGGAAAACTTCTAATAAATCTACAGGCAATTGACTTTAGTTTAACAATAATGATTGCATGTACAGAGTTCCCTGAGGAATTGCCACTGTCCCTCTGGCCCATGAATGCTCCCCTCTTCACTTCCATACATTTCTATGATTCTCCCATGACCTGCAACAGAAGCAGCTGGAGGGAAAGAAACTTAACATGTGAGTAAACGCAGAGACTCAGGTGCATGGAATTCTTACAAGCAGTGCCTTGGCCATGAAAAAGGCCAAGAGGCCTGTGACGAAGTGGGGAATTTTCTGTAATATTTTTATGAATCTTGTATGTGCTGCAGTTTCCTCTGTACTTTGCATTTCTATCCAAAGGGCGCTACCGGGTTAAATCTGCTCCTGGGTCAGCGCAGGAGACATGAGGTGTGTGTGTCACCTGCTCGCCGGGATAGACTTAGTGGATCATTAAAGGACTGGCTGAGGCTGATCCGTTTTAATGGAAAATCTGAGAAGACAATGGGAAACCTCCATTCACTCCTAGCAACCAGTGACCAAGAGGAAGGAGGTTTCCCCCCCACCTCTCAGCAGGGAAGCTGAGCAGAGGCCAGCTCCAGAACAAAGGACTGAGAGGTACCAGGCAGGGGATAAAGAATAGCTTTTGGAAAGGCTGGGCTGGTCCTCCCATGGACACGGACAGGCAAAGGGACCGAGAGCCTGAAATGAAGTCTGGAGCAGTTGGCCTGGCCAGATGGACTATGTCTTAACCTTGATTTCTCTGTGCTAACCTAAGCCCAATGCTGCTTTCCAGGTGACTAATAAACCCTACTCTGTTTTGAAAATGCTGCCTGGTGTCACTGCAAATACCTGCTGAAGTGCAGTAGTCGTTGAAGAGCACAAAAGTCTCTGACCAAGAGTATATCTCAGTAGGGCTTGCTGGACACAGCTCATGGAGTGCAACAGCAGTTCTGGATCCCAGGGGCTCGGTCTTGGAGGTGGTGAGGCTGCGAGGCCAACCTTGAAGGAGGAGTGGGACTCTTTGGGCTGAAGAGGTTCCTTCTAGAGACTGTTTAAAAGCTGGGTCATGTGGATCCGTGGCAATATCCTACATCTCCTCTGCCATGGCAGCCCTGCCCCTAAGCTAAACCTCAAAGAACTTTTCTGGAGCAAGAATCACTCTGCCAACCCAGAACGTCTCCAGGGCTCCTGGCAGCAAGAGATTCTGGGCTGCAGGATGCAATCAGCCTGTTTTCAGAAAAGATTCCCCCACATCTGGAGTGGCCTCTCCAGACATAGACATCGGAGCAATAACATAACATCCTCCCTCCGAGTTTGGCCCATCCCTCACCTGGAAGTCGTAGAAACACTGCAGAAAATCCATTCACCACCTATGATTGATCCTTCTCCTTGGCTAGTGAAAGAATGGAGAGCTCACGGGGCCCCTTCCAACTGAGACTGACAGCACCTCCTTTAAGCATGTCCTAGTCCAGCCAGAACTTGGGAAACACTCCATGCTGCCAGCGTTTCCTGCACCACCCACTAGCTATGCTTTCACTTCTGAGCAAGCTAAGTGAGAAGCTCATCAAGGCTCTCTGTTAATTCCACCTGGATACTTCCAATATTCTGAGCCTTCCCAATCAGGCTTCAGGTCAGGAGAAGGAACAGAAATGGCCATGAACACGAGCCATATATCGATTCTCATAGTGCAGGATCTCTTCATGTCATTCAATGTCAATCAATGAAATGCTGATGTCCTGCCTTAGGGGCATAAGCTGAGGTTTGTGGGAAAGCACTGAGGTAGCTACAATCATTCCTCTTGGACCAGAGCCAGAGAGCTGTGATGGGCACCAGCTTCTCCGCCTCCCCTGTAAAGATCCACAGTGATCCATCCTCTCTCCCATCCTGCTTAACCACTGTAGGAGGCAGCTAGGGAAGATTATGTCAATTAGGTTTCTCTGTTGTGCTCCTGGCCACAGGAACTGGGGATTGTGAATCACATGGGCTCAAATGCCAGCACTACACACACAACACGAAGCACGGAGCTTTCCAGCTAATGTGAACAGCACCCTCTCCCAGATCTCTCAGTGCTTGGAGGACCTCAGCACTTAGACAAAAAGCAGCAGGCTCAAGCCAAACCCAGCCAAGCTGGAGGTAATGTTGGTAAGGAGATGGGAGTTTTGCAAGGGACTAGCCACTACTGTGAAGTCATTCTCATTGAGGGCATGCTCACTAAGGAAGGTCATTGCCTAAAGAAACCAGGAGGACCGCAACCCTCCTTCAGATCTAAGTGGGACTGTCAGACCCATTTCCATGATCTCATCTTCCCACAACAAATCATGCAGACCAAAGGGGAAATGGGGAGACATATACAGAAACCTTTCCCTGTACTGGCTTTTAAAACTTGCAACATGACTCAAACCCCCATGCAAAGAGTTCAGGACAAATGCCCAGAGAGATTGTGCTTCGGACCGTGCCCAAAGAATTAGAATATAATCACAGCCCAAAACAAAAACTAAATACATAATTGCAAGATAGTAAAAGACTAAAAACACAGATAAAAGGGACCAGTCTTGGCTGATTTATTGAAGTGGGGAGAGAGGCTGGAGAAGACACTTCAGATGAAGCAAGTTCAGTACCTGATGGCTCCACAGTGCATAGATTGGGGAGAGTTTTCAAAATAAACTCCTCTATATAAACTTTACAGCCCTCAGTGAGCCCCAGAACTACTCACCTTCCACTGCTCAGTCTTTCTTTCCTTCCCCTGCTTGCCCCTTCAAAGCTGCAGGGTGCTCAGCAAGAGATCAAACCTTGAGGGGTATTATTCAGCCTGTCCGTGACTGACAGAAACGTTCAGTCCCCTTAGGCAGACAGAATCCAGCTAACTGTGACAAATGATGGACACGCAGCTTCCACAGCAGCAAAGCAAGAGCGCCCTGTCACACCCACTTCTTTTTCCCTTTTCTTTAAATCCTACTGAGAGCTCTCCCCCTTGTCTTCTTAAACCTGGCCCACAAATGTACAGAAAGATGGGACCCACCACAGCCCGCAGACATGGAGAGAACAAGTACTAAGAACAAGAGCCTAGCTATCTTCCTGCACCAATCCATGGTGCTTACCTCATGACAACACCCTACCACACCCCTTATTCCACTCCCCCTGTGCTCACTGTAAATCAGGTGTAAACACACACATCATATGACTGAATAGCCAGCCACCGAGAGCTCCACACTTGATAAGAAAGATTCAGATGGTTATTTCAGTCAGCATGCGGCTTCCAAGGAAGTCCTTTAGGCAGCGGTTCTCAGCCAGGGGTACGCGTACCACTGGGGGTACACAGAGATCTTCCCAGGGGTACGTCAACTCCTCTAGAGAGTTACCTAGTTTTAAACAGGCTACATAAAAAGCACTAGCGAAGTCAGTAAAAACTAAAATTTTATACAGACAATGACTTGTTTATACTGCTCTATGTCAGTGTTTCCCAACCTGGGGGGGTCGTGATTTATTTCATAGTCATATGGTAAAAATGAGAAAGTACGCAATTTTTCCATACTAGCGTGGCTGTGACACTTCTGTATTTTTATGTCTGATTTTGTAAGCATGAAGTTTTTAAGTGAGGTGAAACTTGGGGTACACAAGACAAATCAGCCTCCTGAAAGGGATATAGTAGTCTCGAACAGTCAAGTACCATTGCTTTTGGGGTTTTACATGGATCCAGTCCAACTGGCAGAGTTGATGGAAACATTTTTTCAATGAAAAAAACATTTTCACTTGGGTTGAAATTTTCTGGGTTTTCTACAAAAACAGAAACCATTTTTTTTTTCAATTTTTGGTCACCTATTTAATCAAAAATTGAAACTTTTACTGAAAACAGTTTAGAGAAACATTTTCATGAGAATTTTTTTTTCGGGGGGAAACTTTTATGGTAGTTAATGAAAATATTTTGGATGGCATATTAAACCTCATGCTTCAGGGTTTAAGCCAATTTCTAACAAAAAAGGATTAGGAGACCCAATGTGTGGGTCAGATTATCCCATATCTGCTACTGTGTGGTTCTTCCAACATCCTCTGAAGCAGATAGTTCTGGCCACTGTCAGAGAGGGACTGCTTTGCTCTGATCCAGTCTTGCAATTGCTACATTTCTGTGTGACCTTCAGCGAATCATTTGGGTCTCTCTGTAAAATGGGGTTGATAATATTTCCCATCCACAGGGCTGTTATAAGGATAGAGTTTGTTAATGTTTGTGAAGTGCTCAGATACAACAGTGAGAGGGGCTATATAGACCAAACAGATCTAGGCTCTCCACCAACACCTCTCCTGCAGTTTGGTGGTGCAGGGCTAGGTTTTCCTTTTATACAGAATTATGTTGAGAAACATTTGGTTATTATTTATTAATCTAACAAGCGTGTATCGAGTGCCATAGATAAAACCACATAAACCCTTTCCCAGTTAGAACAGTGGCCCCAAATGAGATGGTCTGGGCCTTTTTGGGGGGTCAGAAATGAAGCTATTCTATACCTAGATTCAGTGGGCACCAAACAGCAGCAGATTAGATCGATACATTCTTATACTCTCGCAGCTCTTTGTGGAATATCAATAAACTTACAAGAAAGAAAATGTGCCATCTGCTTCCCTCCTAAAATTATCCCTTCCTACTGTTACTGTTCTCTCCCAGGTTTCAGAGTAGCAGCCGTGTTAGTCTGTATTCACAAAAGGAGTACTTGAGTCACCTTAGAGACTAACAAATGTATTTGAGCGTAAGCTTGTGTGAACTACAGCTCACTTCATTGGATGCATTCAGTGGAAAATACAGTGGGGAGATTTATATACACACAGAACATGAAACAATGGGTGTTACCATACAGTGATCACTTAAGGTGAGCTATTACCAGTGGGGGGGGGAGGGGGGGGAGACACCTTTTGTAGTGATAATCAAGGTGGGCCATTTCCAGCAGTTGACAAGAACCTGTGAGGAACAGTGGGGGGTGGGGGTGGGGAAATAAACAAGGGGAAATAGTTTTACTTTGTGTAATGACCCATCTACTCCCAGTCTCTATTCAAACCTAAGTTAATTGTATCCAGTTTGCAAATTAATTCCAATTCAGCAGTCTCTCGTTGGAGTCTGTTTTTGAAGTTTTTTGTTGAAGAATTGCAACTTTTAGGTCTGTAATCGAGTGACCAAAGAGATTGAAGTGTTCTCCAACTAGTTTTTGAACGTTATAATTCTTGACGTCTGATTTGTGTCCATTTATTCTTTTACGTAGAGGCTGTCCAGTTTGACCAATGTACATGGCAGAGGGGCATTGCTGGCACATGATGGCATATATCACATTGGTAGATGTGCAGGTGAACGAGCCTCTGATAGTGTGGCTGATGTGATTAGGCCCTATGATGGTGTCCCTGAATAGATATGTGGACACAGTTGGCAACGGGCTTTGTTGCAAGGATAGGTTCCTAGGTTAGTGGTTCTCTTGTGTGGTGTGTGGTTGCTGGTGAGTATTTGCTTCAGGTTGGGGGGCTGTCTGTAAGCAAGGACTGGCCTGTCTCCCAAGATCTGTGAGAGTGATGGGTCGTCCTTCAGGATAGGTTGTAGATCCTTGATGATGCGTTGGAGAGATTTTAGTTGGGGGCTGAAGGTGATGGCTAGTGGCGTTCTGTTATTTTCTTTGTTGGGCCTGTCCTGTAGTAGGTGACTTCTGGGTACTCTTCTGGCTCTGTCAACCTGTTTCTTCACTTCTGCAGGTGGGTATTGTAGTTGTAAGAACGCTTGATAGAGATCTTGTAGGTGTTTGTCTCTGTCTGAGGGGTTGGAGCAAATGCGGTTGTATCGTAGAGCTTGGCTGTAGACAATGGATCGTGTGGTGTGGTCTGGATGAAAGCTGGAGGCATGCAGGTAAGTATAGCGGTCAGTAGGTTTCTGGTATAGGGTGGTGTTTATGTGACCATCACTTATTAGCACTGTAGTGTCCAGGAAGTGGATCTCTTGTGTGGACTGGTCCAGGCTGAGGTTGATGGTGGGATGGAAATTGTTGAAATCATGGTGGAATTCCTCAAGGGCTTCTTTTCCATGGGTCCAGATGATGAAGATGTCATCAAGGTAGCGCAAGTAGAGTAGGGGCGTTAGGGGACGAGAGCTGAGGAAGCGTTGTCCTAAGTCAGCCATAAAAATGTTGGCATACTGTGGGGCCATGCGGATACCCATAGCAGTGCCGCTGATTTGAAGGTATATATTGTCCCCAAATGTGAAATAGTTATGGGTGAGGACAAAGTCACAAAGTTCAGCCACCAGGTTTGCCGTGACATTATTGGGGATACTGTTCCTGACAGCTTGTAGTCCATCTTTGCCGTGGAGTGTTGGTGTAGAGGGCTTCTACATCCATAATGGCGAGGATGGTGTTTTCAGGAAGATCACTGATGGATTGTAGTTTTCTCAGGAAGTCAGTTGTGTCTCGAAGATAGCTTGGAGAGCTGGTAGCATAGGGCCTGAGGAGAGAGTCTACATAGCCAGACAATCCTGCTGTTAGGGTGCCAATGCCTGAGATGATGGGGCGTCCAGGATTTCCAGGTTTATGGATCTTGGGTAGCAGATAGAATACCCCAGGTCGGGGTTCCAGGGGTGTGTCTGTGCGGATTTGTTCTTGTGCTTTTTCAGGGAGTTTCTTGAGCAAATGCTGTAGTTTCTTTTGGTAACCCTCAGTGGGATCAGAGGGTAATGGCTTATAGAAAGTGGTGTTGGAGAGCTGCCGAGCAGCCTCTTGTTCATATTCCGACCTATTCATGATGACAACAGCACCTCCTTTGTCAGCCTTTTTGATTATGATGTCAGAGCTGTTTCTGAGGCTGTGGATGGCATTGTGTTCTGCACAGCTGAGGTTATGCGGCAAGTGATGCTGCTTTTCCACAATTTCAGCCCGTGCATGTTGGCGGAAGCACTCTATGTAGAAGTCCAGTCTGTTGTTTTGACCTTCAGGAGGAGTCCACCTAGAATCCTTCTTTTTGTAGTCTTGGTAGAAAGGTCTCTGTGGGTTAGTATGTTGTTCAGAGGTGTGTTGGAAATATTCCTTGAGTCGGAGACATCAAAAATAGGATTCTAGGTCACCACAGAACTGTATCATGTTCGTGGGGGTGGAGGGGCAGAAGGAGAGGCCCCGAGATAGGACAGATTCTTCTGCTGGGCTAAGAGTATATAGTTGGATAGATTAACAATATTGCTGGGTGGGTTGAGGGAACCACTGTTGTTACCCCTTGTGGCATGTAGTAGTTTAGAGAGTTTAGTGTCCTTTTATTGAGTAATGACAATGAGTTTCCTGTCCAGTTTTGATGGTAACTTCCTTGGGACCGGGACTTCATCTTACATGCCTGTAAAGCACCACGAGCACTGCTAGAGCTTAAAATTTGTAATGAATAGAAAATGAGGAAATCTTTGCAGGAGAAACAGAGTCCTGGAAGAAGAGGCTTCCAAAGAGGGATTTGAAAAGGCTTGGGAGAGAATGCCAGGAAGACAGAGATTGCGAAGAGTGGGACAAGGAGCTAACGGAAGCAGTGAGGAGAAAGGATGGGGAGACAGATATGAAGCAGGAGGGAGAGAAGAGGAAACAAGAACTGAGGTGTAGGTGGGGGCAATATTACATACAGCCTTGAAGGTGAGAACGGAGAGCATAGGTGTGATGCAAAAGGAGACAGGAAGCCAGCGACAGGATTCAAGAGTGGAGGCAAGTGAAGAGAGAGTTCACAGTCCTGAGTCAGAGTCCTGGTGGCACAGCCTCTTGGGGGTCGGGGGACGAGCGCAGGAATGGGGAGGCAGGCTGAGCCTTTTCTAGTTGCAAATAAGCAACAACTGCAAGGCCCTGACTGGAATTCATCAGGGCATCACAGATGCGGCACCCCACCACCCCGGCCATGGCCCCTGGCAGTGTCAGATAGCAAGTATATAGGTGCCGATTCCATGAGGTGCTCCAAGGCTGAAGCATCCAGGTGTAAAAAATGGCGGTGCTTGGCAGCCCCCCATCAGCACCTCCCCCGCCCCACCCAGCACCTCCTGCAGGGGTGGGAAGAGGTGGGGCAAGGGCAGGGCGGTGGTGGGGCTTTGAGGGAAGAGGTGGGGCGGGGCGGGAGTGGGGCCTTGAGGGAAGAGGTGGGGCAGGGGTGGGAAGAGGTTGGGAGGGGCAGGGCGGGGGTGGGGCCTTGGGGGAAGGGTTGGAGCGGGGGTGGGAAGAGGTGGGGCGGGGGTGGGGCTTTGAGGGAAGAGGTGGGGAGGGGCAGGGCGGGGGCGGGGCGCTAAGGAAACCACATGTCCCAGCATGCCTCACTTCTTCGGTGGGCGGTGCATGGGTGGGGCAGGGTCGTCGCTAGGCTTCCTCTGTGTGATTGGTTGAGACTGGGGACGCGGCGAGCTTTGATTGGCAGCCGGGGAGCCGGGGGGCCTGAGGCTCAGAAGAGCGGGCATGTGCTCGGGCGGGGGAGGGCTCTCGGAGCGTGATTGGCTGGAGCGGGAAGGACGGCTCGGATCGGAGCGTGTGGGGGCGGGGCCCGCTGAGGCGGTTGAGCCGGCGCGAGGAGGCGGCGGCGGCGGATGGCGGGGCGCGGCCGCGGGTGGCAGCGGGAGCAGCTCAACGGGCTGCACGCGCGGGCCGGGGGCGGCGCGGTGAGGCTGGAGATCGGGCGGGGCAGCCGCAGCCTGGGGCCCCTCAGCGGCCCGGCTGTGGCTTGGGAGACGCCGGGAGCGGCCGCGGGGTGCAGCCTGGCGCCCCCTGCTGGCAGCGAAGCGACTCGGCCTCCCAGCGCCATGTGGTCCCGAGCGCCGGGCCCGGCGCCTGCGGGTGCTTCCGGTCCGTCCCGGGAGCTGCGGTGCTGAGCCCCGCCGCGAGCCGGCCAGAGCGGCTGCCTGTTTCGGCTGGGGTCGGAAGCGGGGTTATTTCCCCTTCTCTCCCTTGCGGGGCCCACCCCGAAGTCTGGAGGGGAAAAGCCCGTTTTAATAAGCGCAGGTCCCCTGGGTGCCCAGGCAGGAAACTAGCTGCAAGTGTTGAGCGCGCGCGGCCCGTCAGTGGGGCTGGGCTTGTCTCTAGGGCGGCTCTCGTGCTCGGGAGCTCCCAGGGCGGGCCTCAGACCCGAGAGGTTCTGGCAGCAATGGGAGAGGTTACAGTTAACCCTCTGTTTAATTATTTAATCTGCATTCTGCACCATGCACGTTAGAAAGTTAATATCTGGTTTTTGCCTTAAATTTTAGGCAGTGAATAAAGTTTGTTGCAGTGCAAGAAATCCAAGAACATCACAGCTGCGTAACCTCTGCACACTATCTGGAGCATGAGATGCTTCTGTCACAATACAGTTTGGAGGCGGGATTGTTCCTGTCCTGCAGTATTTCAGCACAGTGCTTAGGGTCCTTCAGAGCGGAAACCCGCTAATTACAGCTGCAACATTTTCATTTAATAATGTAGAAGTGCACTGTTAAGTTCCGATGGCTAAGTGGCCTCATTCTTTTCCCACCATTCACAGTCTCCTTACCAACGGTTGGGCCAACGCATGCAGGATATTACTGGTGATAGGGGGGTGTTAAAGGAGGTTATCCGTGCTGGTGCTGGAGAAATGGTGCCCCAGGATGCTTCTGTATTAGGTAAAACCAGTTTCTTTGTTGGAGGCCTTTTACTGGGATTATCTGCCAAAGAGCATGTCTGTGTTTTGTTTTTATACTAAGTGAACTAAGTGTCCACATCCACTTTATAATTTTGACTTTTGCTTAGTGGCTGGTATTCTAGACCAGTGGTTTTCAACCTGTGGTGTCTGCAGGCTATGCCTGAGATTTCCAAAGGGGTCTGCACCTCCATTTGAAATTTTTTAGGGGTCCACAAATGAAAAAAGGTTGAAAACTACTGTTCTAGACCACTGGTTCTCCGCCGTTTTGGGTTCAGGACCCATTTGTAATTGTTGATGGCCTGTTGCAATCCAGTAAAGGGTGGTGTGGGGGGTGTTGGATCCTGCCCCCAGGGGAAGGGGGAAGCCCTGGGGGTGGGGTTCCAGAGCCCACCCTGCATTCATCTTGCAGTGATGGCTCTTGCAGCTCTGGTCCCGCAGGGCTGGCTGGGTTCAGCTCCCTGCTTTGGACATTACAGCATCCAGGCTTGGCCCTCGCTGGCTGGGCCACGTTTGTGTGAGTGGGGGTGCGACCTGGTACATGGGGTTGTAGTGCCACTCAAACTTGTCCCAGCCAGTCTCTTATGATGGAGGGGCATCTGGGTCAAACCAGAGTGGCACTGCAACCCCAAAGTTCACAATGCCCAGAGCGGAGAGCTGAGCAGCCACAACAGTTGCCGCACGACTCTTTGAAACGTTCTGGTAACCCAATTTTGAGTTAAAAGAAAAGGAGTACTTGTGGCACCTTAGAGACTAACAAATTTATTTGAGCATAACCCTTCATGAGCTACAGCTCACTTCATCGGATGCAATTTTGGGTTGCAGCCCACTGGTTGAGAAACCTTGCCCTAGCCCTAGGTGATTGTGCTTCTCTGCAGCACATGTGAATAAATGGAGGTAGTTGTTGATGCATCCAGTTTGTTCTAGGATTCTCTAGGCCCCTTCATGTCTCTGAACACTTACAGTATACAAATCTGAATTCAATTTTATCACAGACTCCCCTCCCAGGAGATGCCAAAGATGTTGCAAAAAAGAGCTTTAACCATAATTTGCTATAGAGAGCAATATGCCGTGCCCTATGTGCTTGATTTTTATTTAAGAATGTCTTGTTCAGGACTGCTGGTTTAGGCTGTTCTTAAACTGCTTGCTTCAAAAAATCAGTCTCGGTAAAATATGGGTTGTACTGCTCAAGGAAATCTGTAAAAGGAATTGCACCTCTTTCGTGAAAGCTGTAGGTTTCAATTAGGTTCATGTTCAGTCAGCTGATCCCAGCCCTGCAATGAGATCTGCACATGTTGGTCTCGCTCTTATTGCAGGATCTGTGCCTTCGGTGAGTATTTTTGGCTGTCCAGAAGTACTACTCTTGTGAACCTGAGGTGACTCCTCTTTATAAAGTACATTGTTGAAGAGTTTAGACTCAAATTTGACTGAAAGCTGAAATGTCGATTGGCTGGAGAGTATCTTCCAGTATTGCAATGGCTTGTAGAGCTTTTCTTTCTTGGTGTCATAAAGACACTAACATATCTTTATAGTTTTTTTGTTTGCTGTCCCGGAAGCTGACAATCAGAGGGAGTTACAAGTTAACAGATTCTGTTCCAAGTGCTGGCATCAAAGTGCAGTGTACAATAGATTAAATGAAGAGGCATGTCGATTTTTAAGAAATGCAGGAAGCATTTCACCACTAGATTGAGCCTAGGTCAGTATTGGCTGAAAGCTGTTTCAGTTTGATGGGGGTTTGCCTTTTGTGACATGACTCTTAGATTGAAAACCAGAGGGGACCATCTTTATCATCAAGTCTGATCTCCTGCACGTTGCAGGCCACAGAACCTCACCCACCCACTCACTCCTGTAATAGACCAGTAACTCAGCCGGAGTTTATGGAAGTCCTCAAATCATGATTAAAGACTTCAGGTTACAGAGAACCCACCGTTTACACTAGTTTAAACCTGCAACTGAGCTGTGCCCCAGGCTTCAGAGGAAGGCGAAAACCCCCCGGGGTCTCTGCTAGTCTGACTTGGGGGAAAATTCCTTCCCAACCCCAAGTATGGCAATCAGTTAGACCCTGAGCATGTAAGTGAGACCCACCAGCCAATGCTATAAAAACCCCACCTCCACGACTGGAGTAGCTACCAGTGCTGGTGCACTGTCTACGCTGCCACTTCACAGCGCTGAAACTTGCAGCGCTCGGGGGGGTGCTTTCTTGAGAAAGTTGCAGTCTTGAAGCCAGTTAGGTTTTTTTGCTCCCACTGCTCCGCTTGGAAGGCTGTTCCAGAACTTCACTCCTCTGATGGTTAGAAACCTTCATCTAATTTCAAACCTGAACTTGTTGATGGCCAGTTTATAGAATCATAGAAGGGTAGTACTGGAAAGGACCTTAGTAGGTCATCTAGTCCAATCCCCTGCACTCAAGACAGGACTAAGTAATAACTAGACCATCCCTGACAGGTGTTTGTCTAACCTGTTCTTAAAAATCTCCAGTGACGGAGATTCCACAACCGCCTTAGGCCAATTTGTACCATTGCTTAAATATCCTGGCAGTTGGGAAGTTTTTCCTAATGTCCAACCTAAACCACCCAAGAAGCTGCAGTTTAAGCTCTTTGCTTCTTGTCCTATCCTCGGAGTTTAACAAGAACAATTTTTCAGCCTTCTCCTTGTAACAACTTTTATGTACTTAAACTGTTATGTCCCCCGTCAGTCTTCTCTTCTCCAGACTAAACAAACCCAATTCAATCTTTCTTCATAGGTCAGGTTTTCTAGACCTTTAATCATTTTTTGTTGCCTTTCTCTGGACTGTCACCAGTTTGTCCGCATATTTCTTGAAATGTGGTGCCCTGAACTGGACACAATACTCCAGCTGAGGCTTTACCAGTGTGTAATAGAATCAAAAAATTACTTCTTGCTTACAACACTCCTGCTAATACATCCCAGAATGTTCACCTTTTTTTGCAGCAGTGTTACACTGTTGACTCATATTTAGCTTGTGATCCACCATAACTCCCAGATCCCTTTCCACAGTACTCCTTCCCAGGCAGACATTTCCCATTTTTGTGTGTGCAATTGATTGTTCCTTCCCAAGTGGAGTACTTCACGTTTGTCCTTATTGAATTTCAACCTGTTTACTTCAGGCTTTCTCCAGTTTGTCAAGATCATTTTGAATTTTAATCCTATCCTCCAAAGCAGTGGTTGTCAACCTTTCCAGATTACTGAAGCCCAAGCCCTGCTGCCCAGGCCTGAAGCCCGAGCCCCACCACTTGGGGCTGAAGCATGTAACTTAGCTCTGTGTGGCCCCAGGCAGTTGCCCTGCTTGCCACCCCCTAATGCTGTCCCTGTACTTGCGACCCTGCTAAACCTGTCCCATGACCCATCAGGGGGTTGCACTCCCTAGGTTGAGAAACACTGATCTAGATGATCTAGATCTGGAAGACCTCTGCATATCCCCAGGTGTACGCGTACCTCTGGTTGAGAACCACTGCTCCAAAGCACTTGCAACCCTTCTGAACTTGGTGTCATCCACAAACTTTATAAGTGTACTTTCTATGCCATTATCTAAATCGTAGATGAAGATATTTAACAGGAGCAATCCCTGCAGGACCCCACTCGATATGCCTTTCCAGCGAACCACTGATAACTACTCCCTGGGAACGGTTTTCCAACTCGTTATGCAACCATCTTACAATGGCTGCATCTAGGTTGTATTTCCCTAGTTTGTTTATGAGAAGGTCATGCAAGACCGCATCAAAGCTTACTAGAGTCAAGATACCACATTTATTACTCCCCCCCCCCCCCCCCCTTCACAATGCTTGTTACCCTGTCAAAGAAAGCTATTAGCTTGGTTTGACATGATTTGTTCTTGGCAAATCCATGTTGACTGTTACTTATCTTATTATCTTCTAGGTGTTTGCAAATTAATTATTTGCTCTTTTATCTTTTCTGGTACTGAAGTTAAGCTAACTGGTCTGTAATTCCCGTGTTATCCTTATTCTCCTTTTTATAGGTGGGCACTATATGTGCCTTCTTCCCCTCCCCTGGGATCTCTTCTGTCTTCCATGATTTTTTGAAGATAATTGCTAATGACTCGGATATCTCCAGAGTCAGCTCCTTGAGTATTCTAGGATGTATTTCATCAGGACCTGCTGACTTGAAGACCTCTAACTTGTCTAAGTAGCTTTTAACTTGTTCTTTCTCTATTTTAGCCTCAGATCCTGTTTACTGGCATTCACCAATGTTAGATGTCCAATTGCTACTAACCTTTTTGGTGAAAATAAACAAAAAAGTCATTTAGCGCTTCTTCCATTTCCACGTTTTCTGTTATCGTGTTCGCCCCTCATTGAGTAATGGACCTACCCTGTCCCTGGTTTTCCTTTTGCTTGTAACGAATTTGTAGAATGTTTTCTTGTTACCCTTTGTCTCTAGCTAGTTTAATTTCATTTTGTGCCTTGGCCTTTCTAATTTTATCTCTACATGCTTGTGTGTTTATATTCATCCTTCATAATTTGACTTAGTTTCTACTTTGTGTGGGACTCTTTTGAGTTTCAGGTTACTGAAGATCTCCTGGTTAAGCCAGGGTGGTCTCTTCCCATGCTTCCTATTTTTCCTGTGCAGTGGGATAGTTTGCTCTTGTATCCTTAATAACATCTCTTTTAAAAAAACTGCCAACTCTCTTCAACTGTTTTTCTCCTTAGACTTGCTTCCCATGGGATCTTACCTACCAACTTCCTGAGTTGGCTAAAGTCAGCCTTCTTGAAATCCATTATCTTTGTTCTGCTGTTTTCCCTCCTACTGTTCCTTAGAATAATGAACTCTATCATTTCACGATCACTTTCACTTGAGCTGCCTTCCACTTTCATATTCTCAACCAGTTCCTCCCTATTTGTCAAAATCAAATCTAGAGCAGCCTCTCCCCAAGAGCTTTCTCCACCTTCTGACATAAAAAATTGACTCCAGTGCATTCCAGTAACCTGTGCACTGCTGTATTTTTTCCCAACAGATGTCGGAGTAGTTGAAGTCCCCCATCAGCACTAAGTCCTATTCTTGTGTCAGCATTGGTGCTTAACTTAACTCCTCTCTGTCCCTGGTATTTATCTCTCTGTTGTATTTATAGAGAGCAATCATATCTTTCCTCAGCTTTAGTTTGGATAGGCTAAACAAGCCAAGCTCCTAGAGTCTCCTCTTGTAAGGTAGGTTTTCCATTTCTCTGGTCATCCTAGTAGCCCTTCTCTGCACTAGTTCCAGTTTGAGTTCATCTCTCTTAAACATGGGAGACCAGACATGAGATTGGCTTTAGTCCTATGCTAATGGTCTTCGTTGTATGTATGCGAATAGGAGATGGCAATCGCAGCAGTGCTCTGAGTAAGGGGCCCACCCCTAGCGTTGGTTCCTTTGTGTCAGCATTCAAGCACATTGGTGAGCTTGTGTGCTCTTGCTGTACATGCTGTGTGTATTCTGCAGATAGATCAAGGATTTTGTTTCTAGGACTCTCCATCTGCCCATCTTTCCCCAGTACTAAATTCACACACATTTTTTAAATCGACGTTTTTTGCTAGATAGAAAATGACAAACTGGTAGACAGAGTTGTGTTGTATTGTAAAAAGTTGCAGGCAGCGTTGAGTGAAATCAACACTGTCCTACTTATTTGATGGCAGAGAGATCCTGGAGTGAGTAGCCTTTGCTCCCTCTGCTGTTTGGCAGCCCGTGGAAAAGCAGAACAAAAGAACTGTACAGGACAATGAGAGCGTGAGTGGTTAGCAGGTGTATTACCAAAGAAGTGATCAGTTTTCTTGAGTATTTTGTAACGTAAGTTCTCTAACATCTCCTGCCCTTCTCCCTTTGTATTGGAACTCTTGCAGTGAAATATTCTGGGTACCTGGAATACATGGATAAGCCCTTTGACACAAACTGGTACAGGAGGAATCCTAGGCTGATGAAACTTGGAGAAGGTAAATCCAGATTGAAGAACTAGTACTGAAGGTACAAGGCTGTAAGGACCCTGCCCCTTCTGTAGCCCTCTGGCTGTGTTAATACCTTAAAGCCTGGTATAGGTTTTGTGCTTTCATAATGTCATATGTTCTAAGTAATGTTGGTATTACTGTTTGTGGGATTACAAGCGACCACTGTGCCTTTGCCTCCTGTTTCCAGGTGTGGGGGAAGGGATGATTGCGAGCTTTTTTTCCCTCCTGGAAATGAGTCCAGAGGGGACAATGTAAGCTACTTGTGAGTTGTAGAATTTGGCTGTATTTTGTGGCTCAAAATGGATACTTGCTTTGATTGCTTAACACATGAGCCTTGCAACTTATGCTGTATTTTAAACCCTCTTTACATTCCAAAGCTGGAGGCAGAGAACATAAGAACGGCCATACTGGGTTAGACCAGAGGTCCATTTAGCCCAATATCCTGTCTTCCAACAGCAGCCAATGCCAGGTGCCCCAGAGGAAAAGAACAGAACAGGGAGTCATCAAGTGAGCCAACCCCTGTCACCCATTCCCAGCTTCTGGCAAACAGAGGCTAGGGGCACCATCCCTGCCCATCTTGGCTAATAGCCATTGATGGACCTATCCTCCATGAATTTATCTAGTTCTTTTTTGAACCCTGTTATAGTCTTGGCCTTAACAACATCCTCTGACAAGGCATTCCACAGGTTGACTGTGTGTTGTGTGGAAAAAATATTTCCTTTTGTTTGTTTTAAACCTGCTGCCTATTAATTTCATTTAGTGACCTCTAGTTCTTGTGCTATGAGGAGTAAATAACACTTCCTTATTTACTTTCTCCACACTAGTCATGATTTTATAGACCTCTATCATATCCCCCCTTAGTCGTCTCTTTTCCAAGCTGAAAAGTCCCAGTCTTATTTATCGCTCCTCATATGGAAGCCATTCCAAACCCCTAATCATTTTTGTTGCCCTTTTCTGAACCTTTTCCAATTTCAGTATATGTTTTTTGAGATGGGGCAACCACATTTGCACACAGTATTCAAGATGTGGGCGTACTGTGGGTTTATATAGAGGCAATATGATATTTTCTGTCTTAGTATCTATCCCTTTTCTAATGATTCCCAACATTCTGTTCGATTTCTTTTGACTGCCGCTGCACATTGAGTGGCTGTTTTGAGAGAACTATCCACAATGACTCCAAGATCTCTTCCTTGAGTGGTAACAGCTAATTTAGACTCCATCATTTTATATATATAGTTGGACTGTTTTCCAATGAGCATTACTTTGCATTTATCAACATGAGACTGAATACTGGTGTCTGCCAGGCTACTGGAATACGGGTGGATCATTTTTGTGATCCAGGGTGCATGCTGTGCTGCTGGATGTGTATAAAATTACCATTGCTGGTTAAGAATTGGCAGTCAAAAATGCTGAAAATTGGAAAAGTGAAGGCTTGAAAACCAGGTTTTAAGACACATCAGTCCTTCAAGTTGAGGATTTTGAGGGCCGCATCAAAAGTTCCACTTCTTGTTTTGCCAGAGATTACGCTACAGGGAATGGAGGTTGGCCTACTGACCATGAAGAAGGGAGAGTTGGCAAGATTTCTCTTCACACCAAGTTATGCCTATGGGGCATTGGGCTGTCCTCCTTTGATTCCACCTAATGCCACAGTCTTGTTTGAGATGGAGCTGCTGGACTTTCTAGACTCAGCTGAATCTGACAAATTCTTTGTTTTGACTACTGTGAGTTAGTTATACAAGTAGCTTTGAGCCATAAACACTGAATTTTAAGTCTTTGTTCTTTGCTGTCTTCCCTGTTATGTATGCCTATTGCTGCCGTAATAGGATGATGTCAGATACTCTTGTTCAAAATAGCTTCCAGCTAATAGCATCTGTAGTACGTTTGTGTGAAGGGGCTTGATGTCCATGTTCATGCTTCTATTTATGTACTTCTAAAATGACAGCACGGTTATGCTTGCACCATACTGTCCATATCTCACTCCTTGCAGTGCCCCATGTTCCAGGCCCTGTAGCTTGCAAAGAAAATAAAGCATGCTGAGATGCTTAATGTGACTTAAAAAATGCTGTTCCAGCCCAGTGAAAGTCAGTGGGGCTACATCTGTTTACAACCAGTTGAAGTATTGGCCCTAAAATCTTCCAGATTTCCCTCACATTTGAAACTTCTCTCCTTCCCAGCCTGCATCAAGAACATTTCAAAGTGTAAATTAAAGAAAATAGACTCTTGGGAGTAGCATTAAAACAAACTGAAGCTGTAGTTCTTAAAACTGCTTTGCATGTTTGCAAATAAACATGTTTGCATATTCGCAACTCAGAGTGTAATCCAGGGGAGAAGCTAGTCAGGGTGGCATTTTGTTGTTTCTAGTGAGTCCTACAAGAACCTTGGCATGTAGCTCCCTCCTGTGAAACTGCTCAAGGATGTAACTTGTGGTCCACGTAGGAAATTCTTATCAATGTTTGTTAGGTTGGGGAGGGCATTTTCTTTGCTCCTGAGCTGACCTTTCCAAGCGTCGCTCTTTGGTTGGATGGCTTCCACTCCTACAGGCCTATTGTCGCCACAGGTCTCCTGAGTCCTTTTTGAAGCTGTTCTTATACCAACTCTGGATGTGTTAGACTTTGGAATGTTACTCTCTTATCTGACCACTTGGAAGTGCTATAGGTACTTACTATTGTCTCAGCATTCCTATTTTGTGTCTACTAAACAGCTGAATTTTGGCTTCTGTACACAGGAGCAGCAGGATACGTTCCCGCTACAGAAGGTGTTGAAAGTGGCAAATACAGAGAGGGAGTTTGGCAATTACCTCTTCCGCCAGAAGCGCTTCATGGATGCCAGAGAGAGATACAAGCGGGTAATAAAACCAGGATAACAGGGTTATGCACTCTGTAGAAGATAGTAAGTCACGACTAAGCATTAGCTGAAAGCACAAAGTGGAAAACAGTTTAGAGAACAATTACCCTCTAGCATAATACACCTGGGAGACACAGTTAAGCTAACGTTTTAAATTCTGGTAGACGTTGATAATTTAAGAACAGTATTAAGCAGCTGTCTTCGTGTGCTCAGCCAAGGTATGTGTTGAGCTGCATTGAAAGGAAATACAGGTTGGTACTAGTACGTGAACCCGCTTCCCCCACGTTTACACCTTGCTGGTCCCGGTTAGTATAGGCAAGGAAATGTCCAGATGGGTTGGTGTACTTGGAATACATCTCAAGTTCTAGAAATGGCTTGCAGGCTTTGAACATATTTACTTCAATTGCAACAATCACCTAGCTGGAATCTGCCAGCACAGCTTTCTTTCAACAGAAAGAGGAGAGTCTATCCATAGAGCATGGCCTTGGGCAGTGAGAGAGCTCTGAGATAAAATTTTCAGAAGTGACTTAGGCGCTTGGAAAAAGAAAAGGAGTACTTGTGGCACCTTAGAGACTAACAAGTACTCCTTTTCGCCAATACAGACTAACACGGCTGCTACTCTGAAACCTGTCATTAGGCACTTGGAACACCAAAACTTATTAAAGTCTAATCCCTCTAAATCACTTAAGTGCTTTTGAAAATTTTACTCGTAGTCTCCCAGCAAGGAAATGTTACCCCATCACTTGTTTCTGGGAGACTTTATCTTTTTGTTTTTAATGCTACAAGATGCACTCCACACTCCTAGTCTTTAGTTAGGACATGAATGTTTGTGTCTTATGGAAATTTTGTTCCTGTTTGAGGATGCCTTCTCTACCGCCACTTTTTTGCCTATGAATGGATGTATTTACGTGAAATTTCTGTGGATGGTTTCCTCTTCCCACCCACACTTCTAAAATTTGTGCGATTTTTTTTCCTTTCTGCAGTGTGTGTGTGTGTGTGTGTGTGTTTGAAAAAACAGCAACTCCAAACAAACACTGAACAACCTCTGTAGCATTCAATGAGATAGGCACTTTAAAATCAAAAACAGAAACGAGGTCCCTGGTCTAATCTCAATCAGCAAGGAGGGAAGAGGTATGCTATGCCACACTGCGAATGACTGAGCTGATTGGTCATGTTCAGGATGCATCCTGCTAATGCGATTCTGTTTTTTTGCTTTTTATCTGAAACGTTTCAAAGGTGGCTAAGTTGATGTCTCTCTCTAGATCAGTGGTCAGATAAAGTCCTCAGTTTTCCACAAACGTATGCACTGTGCATTATTTCTGGTTTTTTTTTTGTTAACCCCATCTGTCCAGGCCTCCTTGATCCTGTGTCGCAGGCCTTCCAATGGGGATGAGCAGTGCCAGATTGATGCTGCCAAACTGCTGGTGTTCCTGAATCTGTCATTTACTTACTTGAAGCTGGAGCGTCCTGTCCGAGCTCTGACATATGGAGAAAAGGCGCTGGAGATTGACAAGAGAAATGTGAAAGCATTATTCAGGTGTGGCCAGGTGAGCAAAAGTAGATTCCTCTGTTGGGTTAAGAGGTTGCATCAAGCTAAACCCCAGCCTTTCTAGTCTGTGGGGAGGACCTGCAATAGAATAAAATGAGCCGCTCAGAAAATCTGTTAGAAATACTGGGCCAGGCTTTCAGATGTGCTATGTGCCCACAGCTACCATAATAGTTGGTGGGAGTTATACTGAATGCTCATGTCTGAAAACCTGGCCCTTTGCAGATACATTGCATTGCTCTGTTTTTTTCATGCTGTGATGTTATTGACTTGAACTGGGACCATATAGATCATTGTTGCAACCAAGGTCCTGTAGTGGCACCAAATCTTGTATAAAGGGGGTCAAATGAGGTGTCTAAGACCAGGTTATGGTTTGCTGGTTATGATTATGCTGTCTATATGTGTGTATCATTTTTGTAGTTGAAGTTATGAATATTGGCTCTATACTGTCTGTATTTCAAACTTATGCTGTGCTTCTGAGTGACACCCCAGACAAGTTGGTGTCAGCTCTGCCTAGCCTGCTTGATGGCCCATTAAGGACCATCAGCTGTACAATTGACCCATTGAGAGAAGGCAGACACACCATAGCAAGGTATGCAGGGACGGGCCTGTGGACAGAACTCTGAGGTTTTTCCAGGCCATGTGATGGACAGCTTGTCTTTGGGACAAAGAAAGCAGAGACCACATGGCAGGAGAATATAAAAAGCTGCTGCAGCTCCTCCATCTTGTCTTCAATCCTGCTTCTTATCTCTGGAGGGACCTCGCTGCACTGAAGCTTTGAACGAAGGACTGAAAGACCCATCCCAGCTGTGGATGTTCTCCAGAGACTTGATTTGAACCTGCAGTTTATTCTATCACTGCTGCAAGCCTGAACCAAGAACTTGGCCATTACTGTATGTCATTGATTCCATTGAACCAATTCTAGCTCTCATCTCTATTTCTTTCCTTTTATGAATAAACCTTTAGATTTTTAGATTCTAAAGGATTGGCAACAGCGTGATTTGTGGGTAAGATCTGATTGCCATCTATGACAAGATAACTGGCTCTGTGGATGAGGGAAAAGTGGTAGACGTGTTGTTCCTTGACTTTAGCAAAGCTTTTGACACGGTCTCCCACAGTATTCTTGCCAGCAAGGTAAAGAAGTATGGGCTGGATGAATGGACTATAAGGTGGATAGAAAGTTGGCTAGATTGTCTGGCTCAACGGGTAGTGATCAATGGCTCCATGTCTAGTTGGCAGCCGGTATCAAGTGGAGTGCCCCAAGGGTCGGTCCTCGGGCCTGTTTTGTTCAATATCTTCATAAATGATCTGGAGGATGGTGTGGATTGCACCCTCAGCAAGTTTGCAGATGACACCGAACTGGGAGGAGAGGTAGATACACTGGAGGGTAGGGATAGGATCCAGAGGGCCCTAGACAAATTAGAGGATTGGGCCAAAAGAAATCTGATGAGGTTCAACAAGGACAAGTGCAGAGTCCTGCACTTAGGATGGAAGAATCCCATACACCGCTACAGACTAGGGACTGAATGGCTCGGCAGCAGTTCTGCGGAAAAGGATCTAGGGGTTACAGTGGACGAGAAGCTGGATATGAGTCAACAGTGTGCCCTTGTTGCCAAGAAGGCCAGTGGCATTTTGGGATGTATACGTAGGGGCATTGCCAGCAGATAGAGGGACGTGATCGTTCCCCTCTATTCGGCATTGGTGAGGCCTCATCTGGAGTACTGAGTCCAGTTTTGGGCTCCACACTACAAGAAGGATGTGGAAAAATTGGAAAACGTCCAGCGGAGGGCAACAAAAATGATTAGGGGACTGGAACACATGACTTCTGAGGAGAGGCTGAGGGAACTGGGATTGTTTAGTCTGCGGAAGAGAAGAATGAGGGGGGATTTGATAGCTGCTTTCAACTACCTGAAAGGGGGTTCCAAAGAGGATGGCTCTAGACTGTTCTCAGTGGTAGCAGATGACAGAACAAGGAGTAATGGTCTCAAGTTGTAGTGGGGGAGGTTTAGGTTGGATATTAGGAAAAACTTTTTCACTAGGAGGGTGGTGAAACACTGGAATGCGTTACCTAGGAAGGTGGTGGAATCTCCTTCCTTAGATATTTTTAAGGTCCGGCTTGACAAAGCCCTGGCTGGGATGATTTAATTGGGGATTGGTCCTGCTTTGAGCAGGGGGTTGAACTAGATGACCTCCTGAGGTCCCTTCCAACCCTGATGTTCTATGATTCGTATATAGACCTGGGTCTGGGGCTTGATCCTTTGGGATCGAGAGAACCTTTTTTCTTTTACTGGGGTATTGGTTTTCATAACCATTCGTCCCCATAATGAGTGGCACTGGTGGAGATACTGGGAAACTGGAGTGTCTAAGGGAATTGTTTGTGTGACTTGTGGTTAGCCAGCGGGGTGAGACCAAAGTCTGCTCTGGTTTGGTTTGCCTTAGAGGTGGAAAAACCCGAGCCTTGGGCTGTAACTGCCCTGCTTTAAGCAGTTTGTCCTGAATTGGCACTCTCAGTTGGGTACTGCCAGAACCAGCATCGTTACACATGCATCCAGAGAGTTGTTTAGAAATTACCTATTTCCAAAACTCGAAACATATATTCCCATAAAGTAATCCTGAAGAGCTACTGTGAGTAGATGTTTGTTCTCTAATTCTTGTCCTTCTTTCAATGACAGGCTTGTCTCTCTCTGACAGAGTATGAAAAAGCTCGGGATTTCCTTGTCAGAGCTCAAAAAGAACAGCCCTTTAACCATGATATTAACAATGAGCTGAAAAAGCTGGCCAGGTGAGAGAACTCCTTTTAGCTTCTTGTGAGAGGTGCGGGAGAGAATGCTTAGGTGGACAAAAAGTACACACTTCACTTCCACGAGGCAAATAACTGTCTAGAAATTCTCTTTATAATGTGTTAAAAGAAAGAGCCAGCAGACTAGCTTTTGTAAGGATTAAATCAGCAAATGGTTGAACTGTGGGAATACCAGTCTTTTAAATAAAAAAAAAAAAGGTGGGGGGGATTTAGTTTGATTAATTTGCGGATGCAGTACTTAAGAGTGACAGTTGAGTAGATGACAGAGATCCACTGTTTCCATACAGTTGCTCTGGGGGGGATATCTCTGTTGCAGCTGCTATACACTTCACTTGAGTAGGTAGGGCAGGCTGTTGATGACAGGCTAGACTGAGAGTGCTGAAGTATCTTGACATCAATAAAATATTGTACAATAGAGTTCACTGCGATCAGGTTCTGTTTCCTTTAAGATGTGTTGGTTGACTTCCCCTGCTTTTCTACTTACAACTTACAGCACTCTGCAAACACTAACTAATTTGCGGGAAGATTTGAAAGTGAATTTCATGCTGTCTTGGAGATAATAAATCAACAGTATTGGAGAAATAAACTTTGTTTGCCCACAGAATAAGAACACCACAAGCAGTTGCAGCAGTCTTCCCTACCAATGTGCTTGGTCATGTTTTCATGAGACCAACTCTAGTGTCCCCATCTCATTCTGTTCTTTGTGTCTTGGGAAAGTACCAACAGAGGAGCTATTAGTGCCCGTTATGTTGCAAACACTTGTGGGAACTGTGCAGTGAGGGCCTCAGAGCTACAGCGGGGTCACCAACTCACTTTAGGTAGGCATCAGAACATCTGTTGGATCAAACTAGCCAGTTTCATTCTGGTCAGCCCAGGTTAACTCCAGGCCAAGTCTGCAATGGAAGAGGTGAAAGCATACCTCTTCGCTGTCCTGTATATGTCAGGACATTCCACTCTTCAGCTCTCTGGCATGACAACATCTTGCCTTGGTTGAAGCGCTTGCAGTGTGGCAGACTGCTCACTGAGCTCTGGTATTGCCTGGCCGTTTTGCAATCCTCTAGTTCTTTGCTCTGCCCATGAATTAGACTAGAGAAAATACAGAACAGAGGAAGTGAAATGGACCTGGTGTTATGAGAGACCAGGAGCATTATGTCTGTGCCCTTAGAGAGAAGGCAGAAGAAAAGAGAAATAAAGGGATGGAAAATGATGTCCCCATTGAGGCATGGGCTTGTTTGTTCCTTTCTCCATTTGTGGAAAATTGCATTACCAGCGTGGGTGAAAGGCTCTATTTCTCAGAACTCAGTTTTGTGCTGTTAATCTGTTTGTAAATTGTAATCAAGTTGTAAGTAGCAGCCTGCCTTACAGAGGACAGTGGATGTTGATGAGGGACTATGAAATATGATGTTCAGCATCTTAATCTGTCAATTACATATTTAAATCCCAAGGCACAAAGTGCATTACAAACACATCTAAACAAGCAGTAATTATAAAATGATTCTGGATTACTAGGTAGTTAGCCTATTAGATTCAGGACTACATTTTGGATCCAGTCTTATAGCTTGTGGACTGATCTGTACTGTACTAGGATGCCCAAGAAGTAATTGATTCTGGGTAGCTTCACCTAAAATCTTACGTTAAGTTTAGACCATCTAAATTTTTGTCAAGTCTCTTGATGATAGATATAGGGTCTCATTCTGACCAGTACAAGGTGTGTGTTGTTCTCTTGACTTTTATGAGCTAATCCTAATCTTTTTCTTAAGTGTGAGTTGAGCAAAATAAAACCCATCAGATTAAAATATTTCTAAACCACAGACAACTAACAAGGTGCTCTAGACTCTCTAGAGGCCAGGTTGAATTCAGGTTTGTCGTCTTCTCCCCCTTTTGTCTTTGGGTGCTGCAGCATGTGCAATTTAAAAAGCATACACCCTGGAACTTGAGCACAATGGAGGAGCTGGCTAAGGGAATGTCAGCTTGGAGTTTCTGCTTCTTTGAGTTGGTGTCAGAAGTTAAAATTAGCTGCTTTTTTTTTTTTTTTTTTTTTTTTTTTTTGCAATTTACTACTCTAAAAAGAAAGTTAATGTAAAATAGAAGAAAACTGTTTTTAGGCTGAACTGTGAGGTAACTGGCTAAACCTGTTTAGCTTTGTCAGATTGGCACACCTCTAAGGCTCCTTGATGTGATCTGGGAAAAACTACAAAAGACGGAGTATAATCCAAAACAATCCACACCAGTCAAAGGAGAATTTCTCTATTTAGAACAGGGGTCTCAAACTCAAGTGACCACCAGGGCCACATGAGGACTAGTACATTGGCCCGAGGGCCACACCACTGACCACCCCCCGCTGCCCCAGCCCCACCACTTCCCCCACTCCACCCCTTCCATGAGGCTCTGCCCCCTCCCTGCCCGCAGCCAATGGCAGCTTTAGGGGAGGTACCTGGAGGAGCAGCCAGGGCAACACACAGACCCCTGTGCCCCCCTCCCCCAGGTCCTGGCCGCTTCCCAGAGCGGCGTGGGGGCAGGGCAGGCAGGCATGCAGGGAGGGAGCCTGCCCTGTTCCTGGTGCACGCCCGGCTGGAGCTGCTCTAGGTAAATGGCAGGGGGGCCCACGGGGAGCTGGCGGGCCGCAGAAAATAACCCCGCAGGCCGCATGTTTGAGACCCCTGATTTTGAAGATCAGGGTTGGAAGAGACCTCGGGAGGTCATCTAGTCTAACCCCCTGCTCAAAGCACGGGACCAACCCCAACTAAATCATTCCATCATTTGGTGGAGCTCTGTTCTCCAGCAGTTCTTAAAATAATACCTAGCTCTCAAAAGGCTTTCTATTTGCCTATTTAAGTCCTTTTTCAAAAACAACAGAGTATGTTGATTAGTAATAATATCCAGCTCTTATATAGCTCTTTTCATCAGTAGAGCTCATTCAATAACTGGATGTCACTGGTTAACAGAGTATTGAAAAACCACAGCTAAAACCATAATTCAACTGTCTCAAAAGTCAAATGTGATGGAAAACCCAAACTTGTTCTCAGTGGGGATAATGTAGGCAAGATCCCATCAAAGCATGATTTTTTGGAGGTTATAGAACCATTAGAAATGCTTCCAGATGCATTTGGTGCTTATGAGCACAGCTTTTGTTAGCTGTGGTAGGTTCCCCATTTTGTTGGGTTGTGATGGCTTTCATGATGTGAACAGGTGTCATCTAGACTGACTTTTGCTTTCGCATGGACTCTACTTGGATTTCCAAAGATAAAATGTTTGAACCTGCTATGCCACCTACATGTATCCTCCCTGTTTCACCTATGTTTCCAAAACTGAAAGAATAAGGTTTTTTTCTGGTGAGATTTGCGTCTGGAGTGTAGTGATGTATGTCACTTGGTGGTAGTGATGGCTCAAAAAAGACTTGGTCTCGGACACCTCCAACTCTGCAACATACTTCTGTTTGTATAGAATCAAAAACGAAGTTTTTAGTACAGTCAAAAAGGTGATAAGTCTGTCATTTACACCTAAAAAGAAAAGGAGTACTTGTGGCACCTTAGAGATTAACCAATTTATTTGAGCATAAGCTTTCGTGAGCTACAGCTCACTTCATCGGATGCATACTGTGGAAAGTGTGGAAGATCTTATTATATACACACAAAGCATGAAAAAATACCTCCCCCCACCCCACTCTCCTGCTGGTAATAGCTTATCTAAAGTGATCACTCTCCTTACAATGTGTATGATAATCAAGTTGGGCCATTTCCAGCACAAATCCAGGTTTTCTCCCCCCCCCCCCACCCACACACACTGGAGAGTGGGTTTGTGTGTTGGGGGGTGGGGGAAGAAAACTTGGATTTGTGCTGGAAATGGCCCAACTTGATTATCACTTTAGATAAGCTATTACCAGCAGGAGAGTGGGGTGGGAGGAGGTATTTTTTCATGCTTTGTGTGTGTATAAAAAGATCTTCCACACTTTCCACAGTATGCATCCGATGAAGTGAGCTGTAGCTCACAAAAGCTTATGCTCAAATAAATTGGTTAATCTCTAAGGTGCCACAAGTACTCCTTTTCTTTTTGCGAATACAGACTAACACGGCTGTTACTCTGAAACCTGTCATTTACACCTGTGATCCTGTCCTGGTACAGCCCTGTTCAGAGCGGTTCTTCCCTCAGTGTATATATTGGTCTAGCGGGAGAAGTAGCCATCCTATAACAATGTGCTCTATTTTGCAGCTGCTACAGGGACTATATGGATAAAGAGAAGGAAATGTGCTGCAGAATGTTTGCTCCTCTCAGCTTTTCTCCTGTGGAACCAGAAGTAAAGGTAACAAAGAACACTCAAGAGTAGCACGTGGGTTGAAACGGGTGGCAACGCTAACTTCTGGACCTGTAAAATGTTGTCTACACTTTGTAGGGTGACCATATTTCCCTATGCTGAATACGGGACACCTGGTAAAATTACTCATATTCAAGCGAGTTCAATGGCAGTCTCTCAGAACTATGCAGCACAAAAGTTGAAATTTAACATCAAGTTGACTGAGCCCCTGTTAAAAAGAAATACTGCGTAGCTGGATTCTTTTTATTTACCTTATCTTTAAGGCTTTAGGGATCACATGAGGAGGGGTCACACATACACTCTCTCACTCTCACACATGGGGATGACCGACTGACCCAACCCTCCCTGCCCGGTTCGGGGGGGGGAGGGGGCGGGCCATGCAGGATCACATGCTGCTTCTCCCCTCCTCCCCCAATTTCTGCCAGGTTCATACCAGAATGTGGCCAGCAGCAGCCTTTCAGCACTGTGTGGGAGAGATAGGAGCTGCTTCCAGCCGCAGGGGAGGAGCGCGACGGGGGTGGGGGAGGGATGACCTGGCCCATGTCTTTGCAGAGCTCATCTCTTTTCCTCCTCCCGTGTGGCTGGAAGCAGCTTGTCCCTTCCTGTCCGCACAGTGTCAAAAGGCAGTTAACTCCAGGTTGCTGCTGGCCACTGACATCATCCCGGCTACAGTGTGGGCAGGAAGGGCTTAAGTCCTGAAGATGCATTATGCACCAGGGCCCAGAGAACCTGACTGCAGAGGCTTCAACAAACCCGGCCAGAGAGGTGTCTCAGTATGGGAGGGTGCCTAGGGGACGGAGCAACCTCACGCTCCCTGAGGGAAGGACCCAGGGTGAAGAAGGTGCTAAGCCCCTGCCCTGGGGGCTGCTGTGGAGCCTGCAGGTTCAGGGTGTGAATAGACTGGAAATCGCTTCCCCCCCACCCCCACCCCTGCACTCCAGAGCTTAGCTGATGGGCGGAGATGCTTCCCCATGCCAGTGCTGTGTGGGGCTTTGGCACATGCAGCGCTTGACTCCCCCTGGCTAGTGCCCCAGGCTGGAGGGTCTTGGGCTTTCGCGGGGCGCCAGCCCAGCCAGGCAGTTGGTGAGCTAAGCACTCCGACCAGAGGCTGGTTCTCCGCACAGCGCTGGGAGCGGGACGTGCCCCGTCGAGGGAGATATGGAGGAGCATCGGGGCTGGGTGTGGGGAGGAAGGGGAAAAGCAGGGAGAGGACAGCAAGGTTGGGAGCACATAAAGGGCTGATGGGTGGGCAGCAGAGATGACTGGCCGCCTGGTGCCTGCCCCCACTCATCAGCCAGCGCCTGCCGGAAATGAGAGGAGCAGCGGGGCCCTGCTGGCTGAGAGTTGGCATGCAGCTGGGCCTGTGCTAATGGATCAGCCAGGGGAGCAGCCGGCCCTGCACACTGCATCTTCATTCCGCCACCAGCCTTTCACACCCACCCCCATGGTCAGTCACTGGACCCCTCCCACCCCCACCACGCACGGGCATCTGACTAGCAGGGATCCAGCCAGCAGCAGGACCCACCAGTACTGATCGAGGGGAGACAGAAAATACAGGACAATTTGTCCGTTTAAGAAAAAGTCAGGACACCTGCAGGAGGGCTTAAATATGGGACTGTCCCTTTAAAAACGGGACATTTAGTCACCCTAATGCTATGAGGAAAGATGTGGTGTTCTTCGAGTGCTGTCCCTGTGGGTGCTCCACTCCAGGTGATGGTGCGTCCTGGCGCCGTTGATCAGAGATCTTCAGTAGCAGTGCCTGGTCGGGATGCATGCACTCAGCTGCTGTCTCGCAGCATTGTTAGGGTCTGCCTGAGCGTGTGCATCCTGCACCCCCCCTCAGTTCCTTATCAAACGTCCTCGGCTGAAGACGGGATTCGGGGCAGTGCTGAACCTCTTCCCTGGTCACTGAAGGAAATAAGTACAAAGACATAGAAATAGTTAGAAATATTTCCTTTCCCTTAGAATAGTTACCTAATTTAAAAAAACAAACAAACAAACCCAAACTTTTTTCCTCACGTTCGTCTCCCATTGAAACGCCCTCTCCAAACATTCCTAGTTCAATAATGCCAGGGTCCCCAGGATTTAAGAAATGCAACTCCTGCAAGGAGCCTATGCTGTGGTCTGACGGACACTTACACTGTGTTAAGTGCCTCAGTGAGACACACGTCCCTGCTAAGTGCATTCATTGTACCAGCCTGAAAACCAGGGCTTGTCGTGACAGGGACTTGTGGCTAAAAATGCTCCTGATGGAGAAATCCCTACAGCCGCCTATGGAGATGGGCAATAGTAAGCTCTCTCCCACACGCTCCCTGGCTAGGTCAGAACCGATTGGGAGCGCGGCTTCACCATCTCAAGTGAAGAGGCAGGAAGCCCCAATGTCACCTCACAGAGGGTAAAGGGTCTCATGTGAGATCTTTACACTTGGTGCTGACAGCACCAAAGGCAGGCGCCTCCAACCGCCCCAGCACTTCAGCCACGGCTCATGCGGAGTGCAAAAGCAGGGATCCAACTTCCCGCAGTGGGAAGCTCTCCTTGGCACCGAAGACAGACCTGGTGCTGACAGTGCATTCTACCCCGGCCGCGACAAGAATGTCAGCACCAAGCCTGCCCATCACTCCCGCAGCAGACACGGACCCCCTGCAAGGTGCCCATAGATGGCCCACAGCACCCGCAAAAGCAAAGCAAAAGTCGCTGAGGGCTTCCGCTCACACTTCGCACTCTGCAGGATCACACCCCATGGAGCAGCAGGAATTTTTACATCAAGAGGACATCTCAGTGACCCCTGAGCCTGACTCTTCGCGCCGTGACACACAGCACTCACTGTTTGACCAGCTGCTCTCGCCACCCGACCCGGCTACCCTCACTGTCAGCGAGACCGACATGCAGCAGCAGGCAGAGTTCTCCCCACCTGCTTCTCCTCCTCCACCAGAACCATGTATACCTCAAGGCACAGTGCCTCACAAGCACCAGCCTCAGTTTCCCTAGTTTGTTCCCCCATGGGTGGGACCTCACTTCTTTTACCCCATGTCTCGGCCTCAGTGGTACCCTTGGTTGGCTTCTGCTGCCACTCATCCTCGTGACTCCTCCACCGGACCACAAGCTTGTTCTGCACCTCTGTCTCCAACTCCATGTACATCTAGAGCTCCTGACCCCCTCCCCCTCCCGGAAGAGGTGGGCTATGAACCATACCCTAATTCACCGATTCTTAACTTTCCATCAGCTCCTCATGCCTCCACCTCCACAGAATGTGGACGATTTTAAGCAATTCCAAGAACTTTTCAAGGGGGTGGCACTCAGCCAGGACATTCCTTTAGAGGAGGTCCAGGAGACACAACACAGGCGCCTCAAAATCCTCCAACCCTCTGCGCATTCAAAGATCGTGCTACCCATAAACAAAGCACTGCTAGAACCAATTGACACCCTCTGGCAGACCCCTGCCTCCATCCCACCAACATGCAGAAAGGCTGAATGTAAATATTATGTTCCCGCTAAGGATGTAGATTTCTTATTTTCTCATCCACAACCAAATTCTCTTGTAGTGGATGCAGCGACACACAGGACAAAACAGCCACAATATCGGCCCACCCCGCAGGACAAGGACCTCAGACGGCTTGACCTCCTGGGCCACAAGGTTTATACCTCTTCTGCTTTGCAATTCAGAATTCCAAATTACTCTGCCCTACTTGCAAGCTATGACTTGGACAACTACAACAAGCTGTTTGATTTTATCTCCCATATCCCAGAGGAGAGGAGAGCAGACTTTCAGTCCTTGTTGAGGGTCAGTTGGTGTCCAGGACAGCGCTACAAGCATCCCTGGACATGGCGGACACAGCAGCCCGCACTACCGCAACTGCGGTGGTCATGTGCAGGTCTTCCTGGCTGTCTGCATCTGGTTTCCCCCAAAAATCTGCAGACCAAAGTGGAGGACCTCCCCTTTGATAAAGATAAGCTTTTTTCTAAAAAAATCCGATGAAGTCCATCACACTATGAAAGACTCTAGAGCAACCCTGCGCACACTGGGCATGTCTCCTGGGGAGGGATGGGTATAATGGTATCAACCTTATCCGAGGTGCTGCACACAACAATATCACCAGCCCCAGCCCAGACCGTATGATATAGGGAGGAATCACCTCCTAGGCGCAGACAAAACCATGCACAACCAGCTACCTCCCACCCTTCGGGAAACAAACAGCAATTTTGAAGTGTTGGTCGGGGGTTTGCGTGACCACCCTTTGACTCTGCCACCTATTTGCCCATTTGGCCACCACCTCCAGGTTTTCCACCATGCCTGGCAACAGGTCTCACAGGAACATTGGGTCCTGGAAATAGTTCGTTCAGGTTACTCCATCCCTTTCATATCCTCCCCACCCACCCGTCCCCGTCCCTCTTCAGGGCCCCTCTCACGAGCACCTACTTCGCGTAGAAGTGGCTCATCTTCCACAGCTAAGTGCACTGGAGCCTGTACCAACGCAACGTTGGGGAAAAGGTTCTGTTCACTACTGTCCCACTACATTCTGACCCAGAAGGAAGGCGGGGGATGGAGACCTATACTAGACCTATGCCGGCTGAACAAATTTGTATGTGTACAGAAGTTCAAGATGGTCACATTGGTCACAATCATACCCACACTGGAACAAGGGGACTGGTTCACAGCCCTCGACCTACAAGACGCCTATTTTCACATATCCATTCATCCAGCACAGAGGCGCTTCCTACGATTCACACTCGGACACGACCATTTCCAATATAGAGTATTCCCATTCTCCACAGCACCGAGAGTATTCTTCAAGACCCTAGCCGTAGTCGTGGCCCATCTCCACAAACATTGGATCATACTTTTCCCCTACCTAGACGATTGCCTCATCAAAGGTGGCTCATACGACGAGACATCAAAAGCGACCCGTTTTGCCATCTCCTTCTTCCACATTCTAGGTCTGCAAATAAACTTCTAAAAATCCACCCTGATACCCACACAGCAGATCAAATTCATCAGAGCCCATCTGGACTCAACTGGAACTAGAGCCTCGCTCCCACACAACAGATTCCTCACTGTTACATATTTCATACGCATGCTCTCCGTGTGCCCCAGAATACAGGCAAGAACCTGCCTACAGCTTCTTGGCCACATGGCAGCCACCGCCTTCGTGGTCAAGTGTGCCAGGCTGCACATGAGAGGTCTTCAGGGTTGGCTCAACTCCAACTACCAACCCAGCAGACACAGCTTCTGCATGACGCTAACTCCTCCAGCGAGCGTATTGGCCTCCCTACATTGGTGGACAAAACCAGAGAACACATGCTAGGGCGTTCCCTTCCATCAACACTCCCCAGTGCTTATGCTTACCACGGACGCTTCCCTGATAGGTTGGAGAGCGCACCTGGGGGAACACCCGACACAGGGCCGCTGGTCCCTGTCCGAGACACGTCTGCACATAAATCTCCTAGAGCTCAGAGCAGTCAGACACACCTGCCTTCACTTTCTCTCCATCATAAAGAACAAATCTATTGGATCCTGACAGAAAATATAGCATGTATGTTTTACATCAGCAGGAAAGGGGAAGCACTACTGCACTCCCTATGCATAGAAGCCATCTGGTTATGGAATCGGTGCATACAACATCACATAGAAATCACCGCTTCCTTCCTGTCCGGGTGGGTCAACACTACCGCCAACACACTCAGCAGACACTTCTCCGAGGAACACGAATGGGAATTGCATCCCACGATACTACGACAGCTCTTCTCCCACTGGGGCACCCTGTCGATAGACCTCTTTGCCACAACCCAGTACCACAAATGCCATCTATTTTGCTCCAGAGCGGGACTCAGGACCACATACCTAGGAGATGCATTCCTCATCCCATGGAACAACTCCCTCATGTATGCTTTTCCACTGATCTTACTGATACACAGGGTTCTACACAAGATCAGAGGGGACAAGACCAGGGTCATACTTATTGCCCTGGCTTGGCCCAGACAGACGTGGTATCCTTACCTGCTGCACATGTCCATCCGTCTTCCAAGGACTCTCCCCAGCAGACCAGATCTGCTCTCTCTCAGGACAACAGCTGGCTTCTTCATCCGCAGCTCCAGAAACTCCATCTGCCAGCATGGTTCCTTCATGGTTTCAAACCCACAAACTAGCCTGTTCTGAGCAGGTCCAGTATGTCCTCCTGCACAGTAGAAGAGACTCCACTCATAAGACTTGCCTGCAAAAGTGAAAATGTTTCTCTGTATGGTGCTCCCATAGACGCTTGACGCCCCACGCCGTGACCCTCCCTGACATCCTAGATTACCTTTTGAAATTAAAACAGGGCGGGCTCTTGCTCAGCTGCATCAGAGTACACCTTGCAGTTCTCATGACCTTCCATGATTTGCTGGACAGATATTCACTTTTTGCCCACCCCACAATAAAACGCTTCCTCACAGGCCTGCAAAATCTCTACCCTGAGATTCATCCACCAGCGGCCGCCTGGAATCTCAACCTTATCCTCCGAGGTCTTATGAAACCTCCCTTCAAGCCCTTAGCTACCTCATTCCTGCTCCACATGTCTATGAAAGTAGCTTTCTTGGTTGCCATAATGTCAGCGAGAAGAATAGGGGAAATAAGCGCCCTGATGACCTACCCTCCCTACACGACCTTCTCGAAAGACAAGGTTACCTTGCGACCCCACCCTACATTTCTCCCCAAAGTGGTGTCTACCTTCCACCTTAACCAGCCAACATACATACTTGCATCCTATCCCAAACTTCATAGGACTCCACAGGAAGCGGCATTACATACCCTTGACATCAGACTGGCAATCGCATTTTATGTAGACGGACTAAGCCATTTCGTAAATCCCCTAGGCTGTCTCCACTTCGGAGAGATTGAAGGGTGCGGCTATCTCTAAGCAACGACTCTCCAAGTGGATCTCTGACTGCATCAGATCCTGTTACCAGATTCAGAATGCTCAACCGCGCCAGGGCATTAGAACTCATTCTACTTGGGCGATGTCAACATCAGTTGCATTCCTCCATAACGTACCTATTACTGACATCTGCAAGGCAGCCATGTGGGCATCTGACCACACTTTCGTCAAACATTATGCTATCGCACAGGATACTACGGCAGACACCATAGTAGGTCACACGCTACTGTCTACAGTGGTCACTGCAGCAACTCCAAAATCCCACCAACTATAGTGGGTACTGCTTCACATTCACCTGGAGTGGAGTACCCACAGGGACAGCACTCAAAGAAGAAGAGAAGGTTACTCACCTTGCAGTAACTGAGGTTCTTCAAGATGTGTGTCCCTAAGGGTGCTCCACTACCCACCCTCCTTCCCTCTACTTTGGAGTACTACTCTCTCATCTCTATGGTAGAGAAGAAACTGAGGGGGGTGCGGGACGTGCGTGCTTAGGCAGACCCTAACTATGCCACGAGACAACAGCTGAGCACATGCATCCCAACCAGGCACTGCTACCGAAGATCTCTGATCAATGGCACCGGGCGGCACCATCACCTGGAGTGGAGCACCCACAAGGGGACACATTTTGAAGAACCTCCGTTACTGCAAGGTGAGTAACCTTCTGCTCTCAGAGAGGAGAGTTATCAGTTGGGCAGTCTAGCAGCAGATCAGTGGGTTAGGAAATCGCTAAACTGGCAACAAGAACATCTTCAGCAACTCATTCTTCCCCTCACAACCCCCACGTCTCCTGCCTGATCACCACAGCAACGGCAAGTTCCAGAGAAAGCTATGTGTGGCCTGCCTTATAAGAGAAAATTGCTTCAGAGGGTCAATCTGGAGTTCTGCTTCATGGTATTGAGATGCTGGGTAATCTTAATATGCATTTTAAACAGGACTGCAGGCCTCCAGAGAAGGCCATATGTCTTATCACAGTGGCTGAGGACAGAATTCAGGAGTACATTGGCAGGGACATGGCTTCAGAATGTTGGGATTGGCTCTCCCTAGACTGTGGTGCATTAGTGATATGTGCTTTAGCTAAAGTGGAATTTGGGAGGCTTTCAGAATTCTGAGATTGGCCTTTTGCTGTATAGGTGAGTAATTCTGCTCTTTGAGTTGGATGTGTATCCCAATTGCAATATCTGAACTGGCGCTAAGAACTTGGAACTAGGTGGGGTTTTTTGTTTTTTGTTTTTTTGTTTTGATACCACTAAATCTTTGTTGTGAGCAAATCCATAAACTACTTCCAATCACACGTGCTTCTACTCTAAGGCCATGGAAAGATTGGCCTGCAGGAAATAAAGGGGTATATCACTCAAGTGACTATATCAAGGTCATAAAAACAAAAACCTTCATATATGATCTGATCTTGGTTGAGATACCCTGACCTGCGTATCTCCAAAATGTGGCTGGAGAACTCTGCCAGCCCTGTGCTCTCACCTCAAATATACTCCAAGGCTGGTAAATAAGGCATGTCTCCAGGGTTTGCATCCGAGGCCATGCAAGAGAGCCACACTCTTAAATCAAAATCCTTCTTAGTGTATGTGCTGGAGTACCATTCCCAAATGACAACAGTCTTGATAGGCACATTTCCTACCTACCAACTCCCATCTGAAACTGAAGGAGCTTAAGTCAGATTCAACATTGGAGTCCACTGCGCTCAAAATAACTAGCTCCACCCTTGTAAAGCCGGACGAATTGGCTGGCCAATAATCTCAGCTTCCCAGGAGCAATCATGGCTTACATCCAGGCTAGTAGTGTCTGAGAGTCACACACTGGATCTAGTCTGCAGTGAGTAGAGATGTAGCAGTCACCTTCTTATCCTAATCCATAAATCAACTTCAGGTTCAATTTAGAAACTTCTCCAGCCCCACTCCCAATCTTGTCTATTAGCAGCTAAACAAATAGACCTGTTCGCAAAGACTGATGGACCTCATACACGTCCAAAACTGCACATCAGGGAAGCCATCCTCCCTCAGGATCAATGGCCCTGTTCCATTTCACTGCCTGCACAGGTCACTTATGGTTCTCTGATCAATTCTGCTGAGGCTGAAGTGTCAGTACGGAGACCTTCTATGCAGGTAGTGAATGCTACAGATCTCCTTCTCTGTGACCATAGCATCTGCCAGACACCAACCAGAGGAACTGTTCTGACTTATATGCCTAATAAACCCAGACTGCCTACTGATAAGCACAGGAGCTCTCTTGCTGACAGAACTGTGAGAATCTGATAACTTTTGGGTCATGAGAAAAACATATTGGAGCAGAAAGCAGCATTCCACCATCCGCTTTGAGAACTGAGCTTAGTTCCACACATGGGACTGACAAGTCCATGCCACTGTTGTGGTGGTTAGGGGGCATCTCAGGCCCAGCAAGGGAAAAGATGTTGATAAAAAACCTGGCATGCTTCTATAACATCTAAGCAATTAAGTGTGGTCTGGAGTTTTTGTGTCTGCACTGGCATTATTCCCATTGTAATCATCCTAAATCTTCTCAACCCCTTATTAAGCACACAGAAAAAGGAAAACAGTTAAATGCTTTAAAACATAAAGAATAAAGAAAAGGAGTACTTGCGGCACCTTAGAGACTAACCAATTTATTTGAGCATAAGTTTTCGTGAGCTACTTCTGAACAGGGCCCCAAGGCCCAAACTGTGGGCAGGATACACTTCTCTTGCCTCACACACCCTATCTGGTGTCAGGAGCAGAAGGGAGCTGGGGCTGAGTCTGTGCTTTTCCAGATTTCAGAGTAAGTTTGTGGGGAGGGGTGAGAGAACCTGGATATGTGTTGGAAATGGCCCAACTTGATTATCATACACATTGTAAGGAGAGTGATCACTTTAGATAAGCTATTACCAGCGGGAGAGTGGGGTGGGAGGAGGTATTTTTTCATGCTTTGTGTGTATTTAATAAGATCTTCTACACTTTCCACAGTATGCATCCGATGAAGTGAGCTGTAGCTCACGAAAGCTCATGCTCAAATAAATTGGTTAGTCTCTAAGGTGCCACAAGTACTCCTTTTCTTTTTGCGAATACAGACTAACATGGCTGTTACTCTGAAACCTGTCATAAAGAATAAAAGCATTTATTTTAACTCTTTTCCTTATTCACTTTTGCTGTACAAAGTCTCTTTTAGGGGGGAAGTCAGTGCTTGACGGTCTCTTTAAATGATTTGATCTGTTCTTTTTTTGAGGGGTTGAAGAAAGTTATTTTAAATGTTGTTGCTGTTGAAGTCCAATCCTGTTTCTATTAAGTCCAACACAGGGAGAAAGAAAGGTTCTTCTTCGAGTGATTGCTCATGTGTATTCCACAATAGGTGTGCGTACTCGCCACGTGCACTGGTGCTGGAAGTTTCTCCCCAGCAGTACCCGTAGGGTGGGAGCGTCCCCTGCGACCCCTGGAGTGGTGCCTGCGTGGCGCAGTTTAAGGGGAGCTGTGCGCTCCCCCCACCCTCAGTTCCTTCTTGCCGCCAGTGAAGGTGTGTCGGAACTACTGTGCTCTAGCTTTGCTGTAGCTCGATCCCCAGTACTGTTAATTTGTTCAGTGTTAGTACCTGTAGTTAGTTAGCTGTTTAGTTAGTCAGCAAGCCTGGGCCCACCCCGGGATTTAAGTCGTGCGGCTCTTGTAAGTGTTCTATGCCAAGAAGTGACCCGCATGCAGACTGTTTGTGCTGTTTGGGAGAAACCCATATAAGCAAAAGGTGCAAGATTTGCAAGTCATTTAAGCCTCAGACCAAAAGAGAAAGGGACATTAGGTTCTGGGCCATCCTGACGGAGTCAACGTTGACCCTGACTCTGGCACGCTGCTCCGAACTGGTACCGCAGCGTCAGTATGCGGCAACCCTCCCGTGCCATCGACCAGTCGGCATCACTCCCGGTTCACAGGGCTCTCCAAGAGGGCCAGGAAGACTCCCTCTTCGCAGCGGCACCAAGGGAAATCTGGGACAGAGGCTAGACCCATGTTGGGCAGTCCTCACTCCCCACTCCCCAGGCCTCCGACTCACGTTGAGCAGAGTAGCCTGGATGGCTTCCACTCCTGAAGCCCTCCACGTGGCCCAGCCTGTTGGTAAACAGCACCAAATCCACGTTAAACTCTATGCGTTGGACCAGGACTATCAGGGTGCTCCTGGACGCAGTGTCGGCCACAGCCTCTCCCACCAAACAGATTCAAGACCCTTGAAAGGTCTCATGGACTCGGTTTCAAAGTTCCCGGTGACAACAGCCAGGGTTTGCCTGCAGCTCTTGGGTCACATGTCGGCGTGCATGTACGTGGTCCATCATGCCAGACTCGGGATGAGGCCCCTCCAACTCTGGTTGGCCTTGAAGTTCTCCCAGGCCGCGGACAGGATGGACAAGATCCTCACTGTGCCTGACTCATAGAATCATAGAATATCAGGGTTGGAAGGGACCTCAGGAGGTCATCTAGTCCAACCCCCTGCTCAAAGCAGGACCAATCCCCAACTAAATAAACTCTGTGATCACCTCCCTACGGTGATGGTCTGCCTCAAACATGCTTCAAGGGATCCCATTCAGGTACAGGTCCCCGTCGTTGGAGCTGGTGTCTGACGCGTTGGACCTGGGTTGGGGGGCCCATGCCGGGAACCTTCAGATCCAAGGCCTGTGGCCGGCCCAAGACCTGACCCTACATATAAACGTCAAGGAACTCTGGGCGGTGTGGCTGGCATGTATGGCCTTCCACTCGCACCTGGAGGGCAAGGTAGTCAGGGTTCTCGCAGACAACACAGCCTCAATGTTCTATATCAACGGGCAGGGCAGAGCCCGATCCTCTGCCACGAAGCCCTCAGGCTGTGGGACTTCTGTATAGCCTACAACATCCACCTGAAGGCCTTCCACCTACCGGGTGTCCAGAACAAGAGAGCGGATTGCTTGAGCAGGGACGTTTCCTCACAACACAAGTGGTCCCTCCACCCGGAAGTGACCCACTGGCTCTTCTGAAGGTGGGGAACTCCCCAGGTGGACCTATTCGCAGCTCGGCAGAACCAACGATGTCCCTGGTTCTGCTCTGGGGGGAGGGGGGGTCTGGGGAGAGGCGCTATCTCTGATGCCTTTATCCTGTCCTGGTCAGGCCGGCTTCTCTATGCCTTCTACCTGTTCCCTCTAATCAGCAGGGTCCTGGAGAAGATAAAGACGGACAAGGCCTGGGTCATCCTGATTGCCCCGGCGTGGCCCAGGCAACATTGGTGCAGGATCCTCACGGGCCTGGCGGTAGCTCTGCCGTGGCTGTTGCCGCTCCACCTGGACCTGCTCTCTCAGGACCAGAGCTGCCTCCTCCATCCCACCCTAGTGGTTCTTCACCTCACAGCGTGGCTGCTCAGTGGTTAGGCGGAGAGGAGAGGACGTGCTCAGAACAGGTGCAGTGTGTCCTACTTGAAAGTAGACTGCCCTCCACTCGCTGTGCTTATTTGGCGAAGTGGTCCCATTTTTCTAGATGGGCGGCAGACCACGGTGTATCTCCCACGACCGCTCCAATCCAGCTTATTCTTGACTACCTCCTCCACCTGAGAGCCCAGGGCTTGGTGCCTTCGTCAGTCAAGGTGCACCTGGCAGCCATATCAGCCTTCCATCCGCCGGCGCAGGGGCACACAGTATTTTCCCATGCTATGACTGGCCAGTTCCTCGGGGGTTGGACTGTCTTTTCCCATATTCTAGACCCCCAGTCCTGCAGTGGGACCTGAACTTGGTGTTGGCTTGTCTCACTGGGTCCCCTTTTGAACCACTGGCCACGTGCTCCTGGTCTCGCCTCTCGTGGAAGGTGGTCTTCCTGGTTGCAATCACGTCGGCCAGGCAAGTCTTGGAGCTCGGGGCCCTGACCTCCGAGCCGCTGTACACAGTTTTTCATAAAGATAAGGTCCAGCTCCGCCCACACCCCACATTCCTCCCGAAGGTGGTCTCCGCCAACCACATGGGTCAGGACATTTTTCTACCGGTCCTCCTGCCCCAAGCATCCAGTGAGGAGTGCCGTCTCCAAACGCTCGATGTGCGACGGGCTCTGGCTTTCTACCTTGAGTGGACCAAGCCATTCAGAAAGTCCTTGCAACTGCTTGTTGCTTCGGCTGAGCGTGCGAGGGGCCAGCTGATTTCCACTCAGCGGCTTTCCAATCGGATCACTTCGTGTATCTGTTATGAGCTGGCAGGTGTTCCCCCGCCGCCCATTGTGAGGGCACACTTGACTCGGACGCAGGCCTCGTCAGCTGCCTTCATGGCCCATGTCCCCATTCAGGACATCTGTAGGGCCGCCGCGTGGTCTTCGGTTCACACATTCACCTCTCACTGTGCAATCGTCTCCCAAAGCAGGGATGACGCTGGGTTCGGCAGGGCTGTCCTCTGTCCTGGGAACTTGTGAACTCCTACCTACCTCCAACAGACATAGCTTGGAATCACGTATTGTGGAATTCACATGAGCAATCACTCGAAGAAGAAGAAAAGACCGTTACCTTTTCCGTAACTGGTGTTCTTCGAGATGTGTTGCTTATATCTATTCCACACCCCACCCTCCTTCCCCTCTGTCGGAGTTGTCTGGCAAGAAGGAACTGAGGGTGGAGGGAGCGCGCAGCTCCCCTTATATCGAGCCAGGCAGGCGCCATTCCAGGGGTCGTGGGGGGCGCTCTTGTCCCCCCCACCCCCCACAGGTACTGCTAGGGGAAAAACTTTCCGCACCGGTGCACGTGGCGAGCACGCACGCCTATTGTGGAATAGACATGAGCAACACATCTCAAAGAACACCAGTTATAGAAAAGGTAACTGTCTTTTAACAAAATATACGTTATCTGTTGTCTTCTCTGCTTATTTTCACTTGCAACCGAGCTTTCTGGAGAGAAAGGCCCAATACACACTGCTGTTAGCTTTTCTGAGATCTGGCAAACTTAACCAACATTGGGAGGTGTTGCTTTCTGGTCACAGGCACATAGCAGTGTTGCAAAAGGTGGAGTTGTCTTCGTCAGTTAAGCCAGGCTCTTGTTAGATGGGGCAAAAAGAGACATCCTTTTCCTTCCTCATCTAGGGGGAGGGTTTAACAGCAGAACCATAAGTTCACATTTCAGATGTTCAGGATTTTGCCAAACAGGTTGGGATGTCATCTGGTTCCCTTTCTGGCTTGCAGTGGAAGCCCACTGGTTCCGTGGTGGATCCCAGGAGACAGGAGGGGCAGCAGCAGCCATGATGTGGTGACACTTCCTCCTTCCTGTCCTGCTGCCCCCCAGAGTCTTTCCCTGATCTCCAGATACACAGTGCCCAAAAGGGGGAGGCAGACTCTTCCCATTGTGATTAACCAATCAAAGTATTCTGATTTCAACCTAACCACCTTCTCCCATTTACAGAATCTTTCTGATTGTTGTCCTGTCTACCTGTGACTTAACCTGAAGCTTGTCCTTTTAACATTAACAATCCAGTTTGTACCAGCATTGGTCTCCAGCTTTGGCTTGTTTTTATAAACAGTTTTATATCGCTGACTAAGCTGCGTTTGTAACCTTGCATATCTTAGAATACAGGCCTCTGCTCACCACCCACCTGCAGTTTGGCTATGTGCCCCTACTAGCCTGTGAGAACTGTTAGGGAGATCACTGTCTCCCTGGGGGCAGTCTAGCACTTGCCTTGAGACATGCTATAGTCTGACTGTCTTCTGAGTGTCTTATGCCAACAATCTTCATTATGAGACGCGGTAGCGAATGAACCTCAGCAGCATGTGACTCTTGCTGATCCCCTCAATCCCTCCCTTCCCAATCAGGGTTCAAACCAGCTCATGGCACAAACAATGCTGCAGGTAGTGAAGGATGAACTCACTACAACCCACAGATAAAATGTGCCAGTACTTCATGTACTGTAGTTATTGATCCCCACTCTTGTGTCTTCATGTGCCTTAAACACTGAGGTTTTAACCCTTTGGAAAGTAGTGGCTGGGGCAATCCTCCCTTAGTTCAGCACCTGCAGTCCTATTCTTGCAGAGCAATGACAGGGTTAGCCAAGGACCAGCCAACATCCATAAAGCAGAGTTGTATTTATTTATTTAGGAAAAAAAGCATTACAAAAACAGGACTTAACAACAGTAGAGAGTTAGGATTATGTGAGAGTGATCTTTCCCCTTATGCTAGGGTGGTCACTTCATACAGTTTTCTGTTCCTTGTTTACCAGTTTCTCTTTAACCAGGTCAAACCAGTCTGTGCAACTTTCCGCAAGGTGCAAAGCTTCTCCAGGCTGGTGATCAGCCTGGGGATTTGAGTTAATTACCATGCAGTGATTTTAGTTCCCACAGGAAAGTCCTGTAACTCCCCTATGGAGCTAGAATACAATACCTCGACCATGCAGGTACATGTAACATTTATAAAGTTGATGCTATAGTCCTTGGATATTCTGTGCATCCGTAATATGTCACAAGTGTTATTCAAAGTAAGCCAGGGTGGCAGAATGGGGCCATGAGTAGTGAGGTCTAACAAATATAATTTTAAATTTGTCTGGCTGGCTTTCAGGGCCTTTCTGCCTGACACAAAGGGGAGAGTGATCCAGGTTCTACCATGTGTTACGTCAGTTTGCTCGTTGTAATGGCCACTGTTAGAAAGCAATTTCCATCCATCAGAGTGTCCGTCACCATGTTTTCCATGTTGGTGGTGGTGTTCTGGGTAAGAAGAACGTCTCGGTGGATTGATCTCAAGTGAGGTTTGCTGTGTGAAAACGGCATATTTAAGAATTCTGTATTCTGTATGCCTTTGCAGAGAGAGAACTCAAAGATCTATTTGCAGGGGGGTGTCAACACTTCTTTTACACAGTGGAAAGGAAAAGAGTGGGTTTTTTGGTTTTTGTTTTTCTGACAGGTGGCTTTTTACTGGACTGTAGCAAGGGGGTTCTTTTGTACAGTTCAACACTTTACTTCCCAAAGTATCCAGGAAGATAAAACACCGAGTCCAGCATTGTGGAGGGCTCCCTACAGGGCCCGTTAGTGCAGGTACTGGGAGCCCATCTAGCCTTGGCAAAAGCATCGGTAGTTCAACTCCCCACACTTCCCTATCATCTTGCATAGAAACAAGGTCAGATCTTCCATATGGACACACAGGGTGGTTGTCTGGACCATGGAACCATAGCACACTGTGACTGACTATTCTTTGTGCCTTTTTTCTAACAACAATAATATTGCTGTACTTCCAAAGTACCCACAAGACAAACATATATGTAGCAAAACGGCAGAGTCCTGTGGCACCTTATAGACTAACAGACGTATTGGAGCATAAGCTTTTGTGGGTGAATACCCACTTTGTCGGATGCATGTAGTGGAAATTTCCAGAGGCCGGTATAAATATTCAAGCAAGAATTAGGCTAGGGAAAACAAGGTTGGTTCCATCAGGGAGGATGAGGCCCTCTTTGAGCAGTTGAGGTGTGAACACCACGAGGAGACGCTGCTTTTGTCGTTGGCGAGCCAGTCACAGTCTGTGTTTAATCCTGAGCTGATGGTGTCCAATTTGCAAATGAACTGAAGCTCAGCAGTTTCTCTTTGAAGTCTGGTCCTGAAGTTTTTCTGCTGCAGGATGGCTGCCTTTACATCTGCTATTGTGTGTCCAGGGAGGTTGAAGTGTTCTCCTACAGGTTTTTGTATATTGCCATTCCTAATATCTGATTTGTGTCCATTTGTCCTTTTACGTAGGGACTGTCCAGTTTGGCCGATGTACATAGCAAAGGGGCATTGCTGGCACATGATGGCGTAGATTACATTGGTGGACATGCAGGTGAATGAATCAGTGGTGGTGTGGCTGATCTGGTTAGGTCCTGTGATGGTGTCGCTGGTGTAGATATGTGGGCAGAGTTGATATTTCGATACCAGGCAGTGAAAAACTGTTACCGTGGAACCACCTCCAACATTCCCAGAATCTACAAAAATCATGATCCATGTTCTGGGTCCTAACTACAGTCGGTAAGAAACCAGAATTAACTTTTTGTAGTTTTAGTGTGCACGCTTAAGTAGTCAGTCCAAATGTTCTGTTGCACTTTGGGCCCATTGCTGTTTGTCCTGGCATGTTTGCCTCCTTTAACCTATTAATTACATGTTAGTGCCACAGTGGAAAATCATGATGGGGTGTTAACACAGTAGTACTGATGGCAATGCATTCAGCTACGCCAAGAACCTCATTCTTTCTTCAGGTGGTGGTCAGCCTTGGATCTGACTCCCACGAGTGACTGCAGCCTAGGTGTTGGAGGAGGAGTATGAAGCTGGGTGAGAGGTTTTTTTGCTGTTGTGATCGAGCTATTAATGCGTAATTTCCTGAGTAATAGAGTGGTGAGCCAGAACTCTGTTTTCCTTCCTCAACAGTTCTTTCCCAGAAGCAGCAGTAGGGGAAGGTTACCTTTCTACTTAGGTGTAAGCTTACATGCTCCTTTTTAAAATAGTCCTTCCTGAGTCTGGGCTGGAAAAATGAAAGGTCCCTGTTTCAGTGTGGTTTGTTAATTCTCTGCACACTTAATGTGGCAGGGAAAGAGCAGCTCTAAAACAACATTCTGAAAAGACCAGTAGAGGCTGAAGAGTGACGTAACCCTTTAATTGAGAACACCCCAGGGGAGAAATTACTACTAGTAGATTCATAGATTCTGTGGCCAGAAGGGGCCAGTGATGTGATATCCGGTCTGATCCCCCATATGGCACAGGCCACAGAACTGCTCCATAATAATGGCTAGAGCAGGTCTCTTAGAAAAACATCCAGACTTGATTTAAAAATGGTCAGTGATGTCAAATCCACTACAACCCTTGTTTTAATGGCGAATTACTCTCACTGTTAAATTTATGCCTTATTTCCAGTCTGACACTGCCAATTAATGCGTTGAGCATTTTCCCCAAGGAAATTGAGAAGGGTAGAGGGTTAAACAGTAGGTGCCAGGTCACTGGTAAATATATATTGAATCATACTAGTGCAATAGGTTGCAGTGGCTGCTTTTCTTCCATTAGTCACTGGAGCTCTTTGTCATTCATCCAGGCTTAAACTGTGAAAGTTGAGAGCCCATAAATCCTCTAGTTCTTGTTTTGTGAAGTTCCTAGGGCTAGTGCCATTCTAGACTGCTTTTTAACCTTCCTCTGCCCAACAACTTTAAACTGAATGCGATCCATTGAGACTTTGCAATAGAATCTATTGTACGTGCTGCTGCCAAGGTTCTTCAAGGGTATCAGTTCACTCTACCACGAGGCCACTTCAGCATGCCATGGCAGAAACAAAAAAGCATTGGCTAAATAAGTCCACATAAAGATCAAACCAAAACTCTTGCAGCTGTAATTAGCTCAAACGCTATCAAAAGGAAACTCTGGTTATCTAGAACTAATGCAGAAATGAGGTAAGATCTGTCTTAACTTGGGGTTACAGTCTGAAGTTTATGTTAAGCCAATCCGTAATTGGTCCTGTCTCATCATTTTATCTCAGGTCTACTGCCTGTGAACATTTGGAGTCAACTGATGCTTTAAAAAGAAACCACAGGTACTCCTTATAACATAATCTAATAAAATTACTCATTAAAATTACTCTCAAACCTTTCCCATATAGCCAACTTTAAAGAACCGCACATATGTAAATTATTAAAGCCTTTTAGATTACTCACAGTCAATTTTGTTATCACCGGTGAGAAATTGGACTAATGTCTAGCTAAATTCAGTACTCAAGCCTACAATTTTACCATTTTGTTGGATTTTTCTTAAAACTGTCTGATTCACACACACAACCTCTGTGTAGGTGTTCCCTGACAATAGTCATTTAATGCTGACCAGTTTTTTGAAGTGCTTATTTGATTTTTTTTTTTTACCTCCATTTGTTCTTGTAACAATTTCTCTGCATTGATCCAGGAACCTGGAGGCATGAACCTTACCTATTGACAAGTCAAGCTAGACGTGATTAAGCATACCCAGCCTCTCTCTAATGCTTAGTACATGCTACTTGGCATCTCCAACTCGTCAGGGATGAGTGGTTTGGATCATCATTATTTTTTTTTTCTATTTTGGAATATCAATTGGCCTGTCTCTAACAGCAAGCCTGTTTATGTGGTGTTGCCACAGATCAAGCTTGCAGATTGATCCTTTCCTGTCAGATAGGAATTGTAAAGTAGGGCATGCCTTTAGCTACCACAAGCAGTGTCTTGCTCCGAATAGACTTTCTTTGTGGAGATTCCGGTTGGCATAAATCTCTCCTCTCTCCCCTTCCATCCCCTTCTCCCCCCGATCAGACGTGTGTCCCAAGGTGTGAAGAATGCTTCAGAAGTGATCATTTCAGTTTATTTAGCATGGCCAGAGTATACAGTACCTGACTTCTGGACATGCAAAAATACAGGCTGAACGGTGTTGCAACTGTTGCAAGGTAGCACAGACATTGACAGCTGTTCATGGGAGCTGAAAACTCTCAGTACATTCTCACCTCAAGAATTCTGATAGGGTCAGCAGCTGGGATCAGCAAAATTCTGGGCACCATCTTCAATTCAGTTAGTCAACACCAAGACTCCTAGGCTCTTTAAATAGCATTTTAAAATTCTTGTTCATCCCACATGCATGTTTCAGCTCAGGCAAAGTGCAGATAAGTGTACGGAATGGAAGATAAAAGCTGTAAAACTGACTTCCTGGGACTTGCTTCTTGAATTGCAAATGGTGGCGGGATTTGCCCATCTCCAGAATTTTTTTAGGGTTGCAGGGAAAGCGGAGAAACTGAACATGTGCGCTCGTGTCTACTGCCTCTTTCTAGCACAGCCCGGAATTCCACACTGGGAGAAAGGGAGGAGACGGATGATGAACATTTCAGAGAGCAAGAATTGTTAAGTGGGGTGCCTGTTTTCCATAGTGGGTTAACTTCTGGCAAAGAAAGACAGGGCCTGACTCTTTGCCCACTAAAAGTAGGTGGACTCCAATTGTTTGCCTTATCCTACTTCAGGGCACTACAATTGTACAATCAAAACTTTCACATCCCCCCCCCCCCCATCACCTACATACCTCAAGTGAGGGGATTTATTGTGTGCATATGATCAGTGCACATGCATGGTGTGTGTGTGTGTGGGGGGGGGTTGTACATAGGTGAGGGGCCATTATCTGAAAACTTGAGGTAGGAAGGGAATACTGGGTTACCAGAGTCCACTGTTGTATTGTGAAGCCTGGACTGTTAGCATGGAAAGATTTCTGCTCCTTCACATGGCTGGGATGGAATTTTGTATCCATGCCTTGCCCTACAGAGCCTCGTGTAGGCAACAGGGAACTAAAGAAATCCTTCTTTCATACGCTGCTCTGTGAAGTGTGGAGCAGGCTCCTTAGAAATGTCTGTGCACTCAGGGAGGAGGATAGTTTCATTCCAGAAGGATGAGTCTCCTTGTACTAAGGTGGGCCAAAGTTGAAAGCTTGCCTCTAATATACGCTCTAATTGTCATACACCAGAGAGAGAAAGGCTCAGTGCTTAGAGCTGTTCCAATGACAACAAGCGCTGCTGAAATTATAGCAGGAAACTGTGACTCCTAAGGTCAAACGTCTAGATTTTAGGAATGGCGTCCAGATTGCTAGGCCTGCTATTAATTGGTGAGACTTGGCTGCCGCGCTGGGATTGGGTCGCCAGGTAGAAATGACTATAACTGGGCTTAGAACCAGCAGCTGCTGCCAATTAAACTGACCTAATGAGCTAAAAGACTTGCAAATAAACTGAGGAGTATGAGCATAATACAGTCAAAACTCCTGACTTGGGATAACTCCAGGCTTCAAGTAAACAGTGACTTGCTGCTCCCCTCCCACCCCACCCATTTATAGCTGAGGTATAGACTTTAAAAATGCCTCATGCCCGTGCTATGTGGACTCATGGTACAGAGCTGCACATCTAAGACACTACCAAGTTCGCACACATTTGTGCATGTTCCTTCAAAATACCCTACCTGCGGGGGTTTCCCAGGTAAGGAAGTTCTGTGAAGTAGCTGAGTGCTGCTATAAATAACAAGAAGGCTTCATGCGTAACTTAACTAGACACCGCCCCTGCTGGGAAAAGCCTCCATAAGGAGAAGAAGGAAAAAAGATTTATTAGGGTTGTTTTGCAACTCTTGTCTCTTCAGATCCCAGCCCTTCCTTCTGGTTTGCAGGACAGTGCTGTAGCTATGGCAGTGCCTGTGATGGGCTAGGGACGTCACAGATCTTGAAGGCAGGCCAATCCTTCTCCTGAGGCATTCTCAGTGTACAAACAAATGGACAGACAGAAATTAGGGGAAGAACACCACCAAAGTAGGGTTTTTTTTTAGATAAGTGAACTAGAGTCTTGAAGAATGAGGATGAGGCAGGGGCCTTGTGGATCAGTTCAGGGCGAGAGCATGCTTAGGGGGCCATGTGGAAGAAGGCATAGAGGAGATGGTGTTAACAAGGACGTGAATAAGAGCATTAGGCACTAGCGTGTGCTCCAGTAACATTACTGCTCTGTGTAAGCTTTGGTGTTTTGCTCTATTGGAATGTGATAACTTTGTTGCCAAAAAAAACCCAAACAAGTTTGTGTTACGCTGATTCACATCAATATTTGTGCAAGGAGATGAGTCCCCACAGAGTGGTACAAATGACGGAGCTATAGCACCAGAGAAATTCAAATACAATGTGCTGGTGAAAGGTCCAAGCCCTCTTCACCTTCGTTCCTTCCTCCCCTCTCTCCCTCTAAAAGGGGACTGTGGTAAGGAGGAGGTTCTGCGATTCCTATCAGGATACTGTCCCTGGACCGTGCTCAGGGGTGCCATCTTTAATATAGACACCTAGCTAGTAGGTGCCTGAAACATAGAGTCACAGAACTTTGCTGTTTGGAAGGGACCTCGAGACTTCCTCATGTCCAGCCCCTTGTGCTAAGGCAGGACCAAGTGAACCTAGACCAGACCTCAAAGCTGTTTGTCCAATCTGTTCTTAAAATCTCCCGTGATAGGGATTCCACAGCCTCCCTTGGAAGCCTATTTCAGAGCTCAACTACCCTTAGAGTTAGAAAGTTTTTGCTAATATCAAACCTAAGTCTCCCTTGCCACAGTTTAAGCCCATTACTTCTTGTCCTTTCTTCAGTGGGCATGGAGAATAATTGATCACTGTCCTCCTTTATAACAGCCCTTAACATATTTGAAGACTGTTATCAGGTCCCCACCTCAGTCTGCTTTTCTCAAGACTAGACGTGTCCATTTTTTTAACCCTCCCTCATAGGTCAGGTTCTCTAAACCTTTATCACTTTTGTTGCTCACCTCTGGACGCGCTCCAATTTATTCACATCTTTCCTAAAGCACATAGGCCAGAATTGGACACAGGATTCCAGCTGAGGCCTCCCCAGTGCCAAGTAGAGCAGGACAACTACCTCCTGTATCATACATGGGACACTCCTGTTTATACACCCCAGAACATTTAGTCTTTTTTGCCTGTGTATCAATTACATTTTTGGCTCATCTTCAGTGTGTGATCCACGATAATCCCCAGTTCCTTTTCAGCAGAACTACCACCTAGCCAGTTAATGCCCCATTTTATAATTGTGCATTTGAATTTTCCTTCCTAAGAGTAGTACTTCGCACTTGTCTTTATTGAATATCATCTAGTTCATTTCAGACTGATTCTCCAATTTGTCACGGTCATTCTGAATTCTGATCCTGTCCTCCAGAGTGCTTGCAACCCCACCCAGCTTGGCCTCATCTGCTAATGTTAGCAGCACACTCTCCATCCATTATCCAAGTCATTAATGAAAGCATTCACTAGTACCAGACCTAGGACTGACCCCTGCAGAACTCCATTAGATAGGACCTTCCAGCTTGACAGTGAGCCATCGATAACTACTCTTTGAGTTTGGTCTCTCAACATGAGGCCTCCCTACCCTGCACTCCTGATGGAGGTGGGAGGGGGTCTCTGCTACACTTCTCCCCCTGCCCTCCTGCTTGGCTGCTGCGAAGGGCTCTCTCTTACCCTGCTCTGATCTCAACCTCTGTTTTAGGGGAGATAGGAGGGGGGGACTCCATAAACAGAGCCTGCTTTTGGGACTTGGAGCTCTGTCTAGCAGCACTGCTGCTGTTATGAATCATTTGGCAGTAGTGGAAAAGTTGTTTGTCTCTTCAGTTTCGCTCTGCTGGCTGCAGGCTCTGGAATGCCAGACTTGGACTGGTTAACGTTCAGTTTTGTGTGGGAGCAGCTGACCTTACAACCGTAAGAGCTAGAAACTTAATTTTTAATGAGAGCTTGAGCCAATGGCAAGCATTTCCGGTCCTGCCATATGGTACCATGTAAAATCCATGCGCAATTCCTTTCCTTCTGACTTAACTCTTCCTGATACAATACATTCTGATAATAGCAAATTACATATTTCTAGCTGATGTGATTTTTAGATTGGTGTCACTTCACCAGGAAGAGACAAATTTGTTAAACCGCTTTCTTCCCTTTCTAATATCCTGCTCCTACTGTGTTGGAAAATATACGAGCCAGTCATGCCAGAATTGCACATTCCTGGGGTGGTGTTTGGTGTGGTGAGCATATAAATAGTTAGTTCTTTCTCAAGGGGAACATGTTCAGATTAAACAGACTTGATCAGGAAAAAAATAACTTTGTATGCAAACAGCAAATGGCAGCAAAAATCTAAATTGCCACCTTGAACCTTGTCTCGTATATTTCCTGAGGGCCTGCCCTAAAGGATAGGTCTGAAACTTAAAGCAGTTGCAGCCCTGTCAACTGTAGCTGCCTCAGGCCAGTAATTGCAGGGATCTTGCATCCCAGGCCTCCAGCTGTGAGTGCCTTTTCTGTATTTAGAGCAGAACCCCCTGGCCAATTAAATTACTCAGTCAGATTTAATCAATAAGAGCATTAAACCGCATGGCAATTGGACAAGCAGCTTCTAATTTTTTAGACTGAGCTATTGCACGTTCTTACCAGATACTTCGTTGCCTACTCTCAAGCATACCGATTTTCCAGAAGTAGCTAACTTTAGATACACACACTGAGGAGCTCAGACAGTGGAATTCAAAAGGAGTGAGAAGGAGCAAAGAGAACTCCTGCTAACTGTAGACCAGCCAGCTGTGTTCCTTTTTAAATCTGGCTGGTCTGGAGATCTGGGACATAAACTTCTTGAATAGTACAGTACACCACTGGTGTGCATACTGTTACAAAGCTGCGGTTGTACCTTACGGAGGGCTCCTCTATAGCTTGAGCATGGAAGGCGCCATATTGACCTGAAGGCCAGCTTTGAAAACGAACACACACCCTAACACTCTTGGGCTGTAGTATATCATCAGACTTTAAACTGAAATCCCGATTGAAATTGGAGGCATCCTGTGTAAAACTGATGGCTCATTCTCTTTGTAAAAGTAGCTTTAGTCTTACCCTTGTGGAGAGCTGCTTTTCTTTCATTTAAAAGCTCAAGCTCGTCTTCTGTTTAAGGCTGCATCTTATTCACAGAAGTCACAAATTCCATTACCGGTTTTTATTTAACGATCTCCATGACTTTTTGACCCGATGGATGTTTCCATGTGGATGGATGGGTGTGATGCCAAGCAGATGGACCTGTTTCAGTGAGTCGCTTGAGAGCAGCCCGTGTGGAGCCTGGATTTAATGAGAGGGTTAAAGGGCAGGGACTCTCCTCATTGGATTGGTGCCTTGTCAAGAAGTGTGCAGTGCTTATTTTCCAGATTCCACACGCCTGCATATTTTTGGCAGAGCCCGAGCTCTGGTGTAAGTGATGTGTCTGTTCAGCACTGCTCTTCCCACTGCCTTAGGAGAGGCTGGCAGGGAAGCAGAGCTAGAGGAGCAATCTCTGTTCTCTCTTAGCAGCCCTGCTGCGTGGCTGCTGATCTGACTCTGCAGGCACCAGTGTCCAGGCTGCTTAAAATAATTAAAAGTATTAGTTAAATGCTGCCTGTTAACTGTTGTTTTAAATGCAGAATAAAGGCAATTGTGATTTTTAAATGACCCGTGAAATGGCATTTCCTAACTATAAATTCATGACTGACTTTTGTCTTCCTGAAGCCTGTGAATAACAGACTTCTCTCTGAGCTTGAAAGCATATGTTTGTGTTGATTTTTGTGTAGTTCTTGCCAAACCACTTTTAAAGGAAGGAGAGAAACACTGGAGGGATGGCCTGGTTGGGACACGTAGTTCTCCTACCTGCCAGAGCAGCAGCCCCTTGAACAAAGTCCAGGTCTTCTCATCTTCAAGGCCACAGAGTCCCCCTCCGCTTCCTTGGTGATTGTGTAGCCATTAGGTGGAAATGAAAGAGATGAACTGATCAGACACTCCTTGAAATGCCTTTAGGGTTTCAGCTTGAATATTTTTAATTAGCTCCATGTAAAGACTTTATTACTTCAAATAACCATGATCATAGAAGATTCTTAGTTTGATCCTTTTTCTCCCCTTATGGTGCACAAGAAGTCTCAGTAGATGCAGTTTTTACACCCAGCTAGACACCCCAAGCACAACTAACAGCCAGTGGAAACATCAAGTGATTATCTTTAAGTATGCCTGTCAGGGACCTATAAAAAGAGCTATGTATGTCCATAACATGGAAGATGGCTCAGCGTTAGCGTGGTCGAGAGATGCTTTGCTCTAATATAGTACGGAGTACCTTATCTAAAAACATCTGTCATACTTTGTCATAGCTGATAGGAATTTTGGGCTGCAGGTTCGGTAAATGACTGATTTGGCATTCAGAGCCAGTGGATTAGCAGTCAAGAGAGTGATATATAAAGATTTTCTCCTTCCCATCCTAATTCCTTGTTTCCGCCACCTCCTTTCAGGATGAACCCTTGGTAGTGTATGACACAGCCGAGAACTGTACCACCCTCCTGAACCCAGGAGTGTTTAAAGTTTGGTTTCAAAATGTTGCATATTTCAATCCCATATCAAAGCCCCATGATGATTCAGTCTGAACTAGGACAGTGTCGCAGTAGTGAGGGATGTGCTGACCTAGTTTGAAGGGAGGGTGGTCTAGTGATGTAAAGTGCCCGAATAGACATCATCTGGAAACTCCCAGTCCAGCTACTGGCTTGCTTGTGTGACCTTTCCATGATTTCACTTTGACCTGCAAAATGGGGATAGCTACCTCACAGACAGACCCGTCTGAATTCATGAATGTCCTCATCCCAATCTTACTGAGGTTGTTTGGAGTCAAAGCAGGCCCTAAGTGCCTTTCATAGCCTTGTAAGTCTAGTTCCATTTCAAGTGAAACGTTTGTAGAGTGCTTTACGACCATGTGACAGAAGAGGGTTTAAAAGTGCAAAATATTTTGTGTTCTGATAGAATATTGCAAAAAAGATATCTTTCCTGCCTCCTGCTGTACATTGGCCTTTCCCGCCGTCTGCCTGTGAGGGATCTGTTTTTCTCCCAGTTCTTGGGCTTTGTGTTTTGGTTAGTGAGTTGGAAATTGTGGCCTGTTCTCCTTCATATCATTGCAGATAAGTAAATACTGGGAAGTTAATTTTTAAAAGCTTGCAGAGTGGGGTGATGACCCAAGAGCTATGTAACTGGCTTGATAAACAGACTGAAGTGGATCTAGCTGTTGAAACTGTAACAAGTGAAACGTGGATACTATGAACTATAAGAGAAGATAAAACAGCCATTGCATATACACTACTTTTTGTTTTTTGATTACCTTTCACTCTGCATGAACTACATGAGCAGATTTGGATTAACTCCTAGCGAATTTGACAATGGCTTTTCTTTTAAGCTTGAATTTCAGTGTAAGGGTACATATACACAGCAGAAAGACACCCTCTTCCCCCTGGCAGCAAGTCTCAGAGCCTGGCTTGACTGACTCAGGTTTGCGCTGCAGGGTTAAAAATAGCCATGTAGACATTCAGGATTGGGCTGGAGCCCAAGGTCATAAACCCAGCAAGGTGGGGAGGGTCTGGGAGGCTAGGCTCTAGCCTGAGCCCAAATGCCTACACTGCTATTTTTAGCCCAGTAGCATGAGCCCCATGAGGCAGCGTATGTTGAGCTGGGCTTGGAGATTCACTGCCGTTGGGGTTTTTTGTTGTGTAGACGTATCCTAAATGGGATTAGGGCCTGAGTACTTCTAAATCTGGGTTAGTCCTATCTGAGACACTGTGTGGGGCAAATGGGTAGAACATCTTGGTCCTTAGTGCATCTTAGTGAACATTTCCAACGCTACCACTTGTAAGTGCGAACAATTCAGTATGTTGTGGCATCATGAGCAGTAGGATATTGAAATGGGGGGGCAGGGCTTCATAGAATCATGAGCAACAAGCAGTGTGGGTTAATCTAAAGAACAAATCCTGCCTGACACACTTGATGGCTTTTTAGGTAGAATTATAAAACTAGAGAATAAGTATGTGTGCTATAACTGGGTTTTAGTGGCACATTTTGTAATGTCTGTCCAAAATTTACAAAAATAATTCAAATAGACTTGGAGAAGAACAGTATCATCTGGAGTGAAAACTAGCTGAAAGACTACAAACAAAAGAGAGACAAGGTGGGTGAGGTAATATCCTTTATTGAACCAGCGTCTGTTGGTAAAAGACAAGCTTTTGAGCTACACAGAGCTCTTCTTCAGGTCTTGTTAAATGAGAATGTAGCGTTGAAGGAAGAATCCAATGGCTGGTATAGAGTTTGGATAAAATAATGAAGACTGAACCATGTTAATCTAGAATAAGATGATAACCTAGGTGATGTGAGGATCAATAAAGACCACAAAAGGACTCTGATTGGAAAAACAGACAAAAAATGACAAACAGATTAGACAAATGCCAACTAATGCTTTAAACCCAAATATTCAGTGAGCAGAAGAAAGCAGAGAAGCCGTAATGCTGAAGAGACCTGTGTGTGATGGGAGACAGCAAATTAGGTAGGGGTTTGTAGTGCATTGTGGGGGCTTCTTGTACAACTATGTCACCGAGTAAGGAGGTGACACTCAGGTGTACCTGCCTTCATTTCTGGGCACCTCGATCCCAAAAAGATATTGACAAATTTAGAAGGGAGTAAATAAGAGGAACAGAAATGATCATAGGGCTGGGAGTATTGACTGTTTTTGAATAGAGTTGAATCATTTGTTTCTTGGCAAACTAAGGTGGGAACCATCTACAAGTATATATGATGGGTATAAATGCTAGTGAAGGGAAAGTTACTCAGTGGACTACGAGGGTAAATAAAGGCTAGATTGGAGTCCATAATATTTAGAGATGGCATTCCCTTTCAGGCCACAGGTGAGCTGTTGAAGGAATATTGTGGGAACTTCACTCTTACTGTGTTCTGTGTATTGGGCTGTGAATAAATACAGCATTCTTTCAGAGCCAGTAATGTCAATCATAAATCACAAGTGTCTGAGAATAAACTAGGCTTTAAGCAGTTACAGCCAATCAGATCCTAATCAAACTGTATTCGTGATTAGTGTTTGAATGTTGCTGATTGTGGTTTTTGTTCTAGAATCCTCTGCAGATGAAAGGAACGGTTCCATAACTGAGGGAGGCCTACCTCTAGCCCGCAAACATTGCTTCCATGTTTTGGGAGGAAGGAGGAAGGAACGTTGTTTCATCTGGAGAGCTCAGAATTGAGGATGCTGCAAGCCTGTTCTCGGTTTTATATGTACAACGTATTTTTCCAGATATTAATTCCTGTTTGTGAAATCTTGAGTCTCAATCTTCGAAAATAAGATTAGACTCTGCTGTAGAAAAGGAGAGACTGCCCCTCGGGCTTTACTCTCTCTCATTACTGGAGTCCTGGATTATTCCCAGAAGCTGATATTTACTTTATTTTGAAGCAGACTTTCTCAGTCTTCTCCGACCTCTTCCAAGTTTTGGGCTGCTCAGAGGAAATACGTAAATAAAAGTAGGATGCCATGGAATTTGTATTTACGCAGATTGTTCGTAGAATAATTATGTTTAAAATTTGGTTTTGTTTTGAAAAAATAAACAGATCTATGGGAAATAACCCTAGCAGGACTGGCCCCAGTTTATTGTCCAAGGGTGATTTTTTTTTTTTTTTTTAAGAAGCTAAAGTGAGGAATCAGAATTTGAAAACGTGATTTGGTTTGTCTTGCCAACTTGCTGCTTCACTTGTTAGATAATACAAGATGTTCTGCTTTATGAACATTCTCGTGCATATTGATGCTAAATCCCAAGTTACTTCAGAATATACTCCTTAGCTTTTCCTCTTCCCCCAAGTATCAGATCTCCCCACTTAGTTCATGTAGATTTCCCTTTGGAGAAAAAAATGCACTTTCCCTGAATTGTTTTTGAATGGTTGTGCCTTGCAGAGTGACTGAGTTGTTAAATGTAGATTTGAATGCATGCTAATGAACAACATACAGCAAATACAAAATCAGTAAGAAACCTTACAAAGATTCCATGGAAGGGGAAACTGGCAAAGCAGAACGTACTGCTCCCACCCTGTACGTCCCAGCTCATGCCCTCTAGACATTGCACATCAGTGGTAAGGAAATGAGCAGGGTGTGAAGGAGAATCACCCCTGGTGAATGCACATTCCAGAGACTGCTTGCCAAGAAAGAAACCACTTGAGCTTTCTCAACCTGTTTTTCTCCACCTTCTGGCTCTTGTATTCCACATGAGCAATAAACTTAACTGTTGTTATTGACTGACTTAAATATCGGCAAGCAAAGATAGTACACTGGTAAGTTACAGTGCCGAAAGACTTAATCTGTCAGTGTCTTGTAAGCACAGTACTAAATATTTAATTTACAGCATGATTAATTTATGCTAGACTTTGTTGCTTATGGAGAAAGTACATTCCACACGCCTATTTAGCTAGGCAGAGGGTCAAATTCTCCTCTGTGTCATGATGTAATTCTCCCGTTGACCTCCAGTGACAGTTGCACCTGTCTAACTCAGAGTAAAACTGGGCCCAAAATGAAAGTGTGTGTGGACTTGGTGGATATTAGCACATTAGGAAAAAAGTTAAACTAAGCAGAACAGTTCAGACTTTCATATCTGCTCCTTTTAAAGGATCAGAGGAGCTTAAAACTCTCTCTTTGGGGAGAAGGAAAATGCATCTATATAGTAGCTTTGGCTAATAACTCTCCTAGTTTGTAATAGATTTAGGGACTTGGCTCATGTTAGGTCTTGATTAATAGCACATTGCAGTAATCCACAACTGAACTCCGTACGGTGCATGCCAGGAAGGCTTAGCTGGGTCATTAGGTGTGAGTTACGAAGCCAACACACAAGTAGATAAAATTGTAAACATGAACTATCATTTCTGTTTTGTGCATGTATCTGATCTTGCTTCACTTGACAGATTTTTCTACAGGCCTCAGTAACGATTGAGACCTAATCTTACTCCTTGTCCTAACTGTTCTTTTGTCAGATGTAATGTGCAGCCAGCTTCTCAGGCAAGTTATATTTTAGCTCTGTGTGCTGTTTTTCTTTCAGGATGATAAATATTAGGGGGTCATGTCTCTTTTAGGCACTGATAGGTTTGAAGAAACAAGTTGATACCGAAGATGTTAAAATGAGTCTTGTAGATTTTATTGACTAGACACTAGGTGGCAATATATCCCTCTTCTTCATAAATACAGGCAACTTTTATGGGTTAGTGTCTGTCTGACTTTTATATTGCTGAATATTAATAATCTTTTCTACAAATGGTTCTGATTACTTCCTTGATCAGAAGCTGATAGCACTTCCCTGCTAGAATCAGAGAGCTTTCGTATCTCATGACTCCACATGAGGACGAGAGAAATTCTTGAAGAAGGCACATATATAATGGAGTTCCACTACATAGCTACCCATGTCTTCAGCAGCAGGAGCTTTCCACTACGCTTCCAGACCTTATCCAGCAGCTAGCTTTGTCCAGCATGGTCACTGTAGGAGAGCTAGCATGCTGTCATTCGTGGTTAATGAACACAGGTGCTGTACAGTTAGGGATGGAAACCTATAGAATCTATGTCAGTATTTGACTCCATCTTATGCAAAGGCTGAATCTGCCAGCTACTAACGTTATACACTGTGATTTGCAGAGTCTAAGGCCCAGATCCCGCAGAAATCTCAAGTCTCTGCTTAACATTATGCATGTGAATAGTCTTGTTCAATGGGACTGCTCAGAGTGTATAAAGTTAAGCAGTGGTGTAAGGTTGCAGGATTGGGCCCTGGGTCCAGAAGGGGACCTTTGTGATCATTTGCTGCCTGGCACAGGCCATAGAATTTCACACAGTAATTCCTGCAGTGAAAGGAGTTATCCTTTTAATTTGGGAGGGGGCTAAATTCACAAGGGGATGTAGAGTAGCAGCCGTGTTAGTCTGTATTCGCGAAAAGAAAAGGAGTACTTGTGGCACCTTAAAGACTAACAAATCGGAGGAAAAGGCAGAGGTATCCCTTATACCCAGTGATTAGGGCACCCACCTGGAGCATGGACTTGAACCCAGGTCTCCCTATCACAGGTGAGTGCTCTAGGTGCTACACTATTGGTTATTTTGGGGTGGGGGTCTGTCTCTCCTGTAGGAGTTGTTTCACTTGGTGTAAATTAAACATTCACCAGAACAGGACCTAGAACCCAAGTGTCTCCTGACCCAGGTGAGTGCCCTAACCACCAGACTACACTCCTCCTCACTCGGTGGCTCAATGAATATTTATTGGAGATTCATCCCAGAATAGCAAAGAGCCTGGTGGTTAGGAAGGGGGGGTTGAACCTGGGTTTTCCAAATGCCAGGTGAGGGCCCTAACTACTGGGGTGGGGGGTGAATTTCTGTCTCCTGCTCCGTGAAACACTTTTTGACTCCAAACTGTTTTGTGTCTGAATTTTCAATTAATCAAAAATAGTGGAAAAATTTCAGTTTTCAGTTGACCTGAAACAAAACACAAACTTTTTTTTTTTTTTAAACTGCAGGAAGCCAATAAAAGAGTTTCTCCCCTCTCTACCTGTGGATTACCTTGAGCACATCCCTAGGAAGACAGCCAGTCCACGTGATTTAACTAGAGCTTGCCCAAAAATACCAGTTATTTCCTGCAGGAAATGTGGATAATTTCTCTTCTGAAATTTACCATGAAAATTTTTCAGCTTCTCCACAAAAAACAAAACAAAAAAAGATGAAGAAAAATGGAAATTTTTACCAAAATCCAAACAATTTTACTGAGAATTTTAGGGGCTTTTTTTACTCATGAACCCAGAAAACTAACCAAAATGAAAAATATCCATGAAAATTTAATTTTGATCAAAAAGCTATCTTTCATCAAAAGAAAATGTTTTTGATGAAAAACTTCAACCAGCTGTAGAACTAACCACATCCCTTGGTATGCTATTCCAAGAGTTCGTTACCTTCACCATTCAAAAGTTGTCCTAGTTCCAGTTTGGATTTTTCAAATGTCAACATCTGGCCCTGGGATCTGGTTATGCCTTTGTCTGCTAAATTAAGAAACACATAATATCAGCTATATTTTCCCTATGTAGGTACTTGACCTTAGCCAAAAGACCAGGACATAGTCTGCTCCCACTTCTACCCTGCAGTCTGTGAAGCTAAGATGAAACATATTAATTCTAAAAAATAAACTAACACATTGGCTCTTATGTGCCGGAGAGATGAGTCAGTATTTCCTGGTTATTGCCAGCTCTTACAAATTGCTTCTTTGCTAGTAACCACACAAGAAATATAATGCAAATGTAAATACAACTGAAATTACTAGAGCGTGAATACCATGGTATCTTGGTTTTCAACAGCTAGGCATCCAGGGTAAGCTAAGGTACCAGCTGCATGGTACCTCACATTGTCTTCCATTTCTGAGGTGGGTTCAGCGGGCTCTGTCTTCTGGATGGAGTCACGGTAAGCTAGAACTGTAGGTAGGTAAGCAAAAGCTTCGGGATGGCGATGACCCCACTGCCTTCCATACTTAGAAGGTTGCATTCTTCTCCGCTCACCGCCACTGTGACTGCTTGGCCATGGAAGATCTAAGCTCCCACACAAGTTGGTTGGCTACCAGCATTGTAACTACTTGGTCGATGAGGGTGAGAGCTCCTTCCTTTCCAAACAGTGGGTCAAATACATCAGGGGATGCATGAGTGGGTGACAGTCTAAGCTTGGCATGAACATACTCTGTAGGGGGCTGGAAAACCATGAGAGTTTCCCCAGCAACTGTTCATCTTTTTCTATGGCCCCCAGACTCTGAGCTGAGATCTCCTCCGCACAGATTGTCAGGAGATGCAGACACCTAGCTAAGAACGGATGGCGGGAGAGATGGAGGGCCACCAGGACCCCGACTGGCTTCTGGCTCCCTGGGAGTCTGAATTGTCCATTTGTTGAATATTCTAAGTTGCTCCACTCGGTGAAGCTTGTGACCATCTGAGGAGACCGTATCATCTAGCGGCTAGGGCACTGGCATGGCAATCTGAAGCCCTGGGTTCTAGTCCTGCCTCTGCCCCTGGTGTCCTGCATGACCTTACACAAGCGACGTTGCCTCACTGAGGTTCTTTTCCCCTCCCACCGTTCATCCATCTTGTTTATTTGGAGTAGAATTTCTGTGCAACACCTAGCATGTCGAGACCTCTCGGCACTGCTGTCATATAAATCACACTGCTCTGTGCCTGTTTGCGTATATGACCGTAGGGACTCTAATAGCTAATGATCATCTTCCCCTGTGGCCGTGGTCAGGGCTGGAGTGCTCAGTGTCACAGGAGCCAGGCCAAGGGTTCTGCTGGAGGGAGAGGACGTGAACCAAAGGGGTTTTGTTTTTAAAGCAGTTTTCCAGTATAATTTTACACTGGAGCAGATGCCCAGGAATAACAGCCCAGTGCCCCTGTGGGGCCCTCAGAAGCAAGGTGTGTATCTCAGGAGGTTATCACAGTGCATCTCCCCTCTCTGCTCACTTTCATCTGGAGCTGGAGGGATGCAGGAATTCAGTCACTTCTTGCTTGATGCAACCTGTCACTTTCCCAAATTCATTATAGTCGCCTCTCACTGCTTCCTCTTCTCAGAGCTGGTGAAATCTATTTCACTGCAGGGATTTCCCAGGCCGCCTGAGCGGCGGCCCGGCTGTAACACAGGCTGCTTGAGAAGCCCTTTACTCCCGGCTGCTGTTTCTGAAACTCAGCGAGCGGAAACTGCCCACTGGCGCCAGCTGACTCGCAGCCGTGAACCCCAGAACTGGCGCCTTGAGCGCTACTATTTTTGCATGTTCTGTTCTCCTCCTCCCCTCGTTTGCGTTGGCAGTTGCTGGAGAATGGAGCTGATTTAATTGGCAGTTGTGTTTGTGGCCAGGGTGTTATGAAAAGGTTTTCTGTCTCTCTGTAAGTTACACTGACTGTGTTTTCATTCTTAATATAATATTCACTTCATTATTAGTTGAAAGAGGTTCTTTTGCAGAAAAAAGTCCCTCTTCCAAAAATATCTATAAAAGTTTCTTCATGCAGCACTATTCTGAGGGCTGGGCTTTTCTGGTGGAAGGGAAGTGAGAAACCTGATGGTATCTGGGATTTAAACAGAAATTCCTTTCTTTCCCAGGGTGGTGGAACACTGCCCCAGTCTGCTGGTACCGCTACTGGCTGCAAAATCGAGCCACCCTCATGCCTTCTCCCAAACGGCGATGGAGCGGGTTCTTTGTATGTGAGGAATGAGGTTCTCTGAGGGCAAATTCAGAGGAGATCTGTGCAGTCCAGTTTTGGGGTTCATTTGCTTTTTTCTGTCACAGGATTTCCCTGTTATTGTATGTTGGTTTAAGGGGGATTTTTCTCTTCGGAGCAGAGATGCAAGTGGTTGTCTGCTGCCAGCATTGTCCAGTGGACTGAAAACTGGCATTTCCTGACACAACTTGATCACGCATCATAGAGGCTCAATCTCAGGAAATCCTGTGTGTGCTTCACAAGGTTACTCAGCTCATTCCTTTAGTAGGTGGTAAAGACTTTTCCTGCATCAGTCGGGTTTAGGGGGATGGAGCTACATTACATGTATTTTATTTAAATCCATTCTCCTTTGAAAGGGGACTGATGCAGCGAGGGCTTTCTTGCCTTGGAGAATGCAGCTGCAAGGTGATGTGAGGTGGCGTTTCCAGCTCAGTAGCTAGTTCTAACCCATTCCCTGGGAAAGCCACAAACCCCATGGCCTGTGGGTGGGGAGTGAAAAGGGCTGGAGAACCTTTCAGGCATGCTGTGGGGCTTCAGGTGGTTCGTCGTCTACAGAGCATCCAGTCTTTCACAGCCCAGGAGAAACATTGAGGTCTCAGGCACACACACAGGCTGGAGGCCTTGCTTAGTCCAGGGGTTAACAGGTTTGTTTTCATCTCTTGTGTTCTTGCTGAAGTGCAGGGCAGTGGGGGGAAGGAGAGAGCACTCACATCCTGAGACGGTTTTGTTTGCTGAGTTAGTCGCAGCGCTTGACACATTCAGGTCATTTTGCATGGTCTGATAAACTTGAGGCTCCAGCCTCAGAAATGCCTCCTCATCCAGGCCACCTGGAAAGGGAGCCGGGCTCCTGGCCATCACCCTGAGAGCAGCAGGCTAACACTGGGCAAACCATTGTGTTTTTGCTGTAAATAATACACAGCAGCTGGCAGTTCACCTTTGGAGGGGCGGAAACTACTTGAATGCATCACGCTTATCAACAGCTTTCTGCTGGGCACTGCCCTTTCGCTCGTTCCATTTGCATGGAGACCTTGATGTCAGTGTAGGGCTGTGTCTGGAGAAACAAGTTGTAGGACAGCATGAATGTAAAATGTGTCACCAGTGGAAACTGGCCGAGACAGCTCAGCACAAGGTGTGACTGAGGGGAGACCTGGCTTCCGTGAAAGCCCTGTTCTCTGGGGCCCATGGAGGTCCCTGGTTTTGTGTTGGCTTTGGGAATGTGGCTAACTAGGGGGTTACATGTCCGATGTAGGGTTTGGCCACAAGCCGGAAGTCAGAGTAATGTCACACTCTGCTCACTGTTCAAATCCAGCCCGTGGCAGTAACGAACGAAATGTTGACCAGGTAGAGATCCTTCACTGGTCTCCAGTCGGCTTTTATCAGAAACTTCCCTCATAGCTGGACATGGGATGGGGAGGCTGAGGAGTGACCGGGACATGGACCTGAACCCTTTTCTCATTCACGTAGGTGACCTGGCCATGGCCATGTGCAGCTGCTCCAGCTGCTGAGCCCCAGAGAGATCTCCCTTCCCCCTCCTGCCATTCCCCCCCCCGGGAAGGGCCAGCACGATTGCTCATGAGCTTGTCTCAGCTTGATGGTCTCTCTGTACACATCTGACACGAACATGATTTTAATATACATTACCCTGTAAATTGAGTAGGATACTGTAACCTTAGAGAAGGGTCTGGGATGTGGCCTCTCGATGCTCCGGTGATAAGTGCATTAGAAATACCGTGGCGAGAGATTTCTTTCACAAAGCCCTTAATAGACTAGACTCTCAAACAAAAGCAGACCCTGCAAAAAGGAATCAAAGGCTGATCCACACAGTTGCTGGGGCACAGCTCCTCTGACAGGCCTTCTGCCACAGGGGTTATGCTAGGGCAGCTCACAAGGGGCTGCGAACTTGCGTCTGAGTTAATCATTCAGAGCTTTGCTTTCCAAGGATTTTTAGAACTCAGCTGCAAATAAAATTGCACTGCTGGCTGCCACCAGCTGCACAGGATCCCGTGAAGAGGAAGCTAGACAGAACTCCTCTTCCTTTAAATGTTGAAACAAGAAAATGGCGTGGCCTCGTTTGAGTTATGGAATTGAAAGGGAGCAAATTGAAGACGCCTTTGGATCGGTACAACTCACCCCTGCTGTGATTTATGAAATGAAATGATTCAACTATTTTTTTAAAAAACTACTTTGGGCTAACTACCCCCCCACCCCCGTAAAGTCTCCAAGACATTTGTCTTTGAAAGGTGGTTACTGTACACAGACAGGAACTAGTACAAGGCCCCTATGCCTATCAGTAGAACTCAATCAGTATGAATAGCAGGTGTAGCTTTCATTACAGCAGCTGGGATTGGATGCGGGAAGGACGGCTGTCATGATCCAGGACCCAAACCAAGCATTGATTCTGGCCTTAGGAAGAAATGTCTCCTTGGGGCACTTTATTGCAGAATTCGGCGGCAGCATCTAGTTCTGGCCACTCTGAGACAAGAGTCCAGCCCTGACCCACTGTTCTGAGCCTGCTCTGGAATTCCTGCATTGTTCCCTGTGCCTTGGGGAAGGAGAGGCCCACCTCACCCTGCATGATATGCTTATTGATTCTGTGTTCTCAAACCCCTTCCCTGGGAGGTCATGCTCTCAATGTGTCCTAATGCAGTCCGCCTGTGCAGTAACCGGTGTTTGGTCTAACCCGTATCAAGTATCTAACTGTTCCTACATCCATGACTCTTTCCACACTCATCCCATCAGGTCTCGCAAGCTCAGCAGGGTTGATCCAGACCAGTACTTGGATGGCAGGCTTCCCTGGAACGCCGAGGTACCCCATTAGAATATTCCCTCCCCCCCGAGTCTGTACGGAGCACTACCTGGTCATGCCATGGTGCTGCTGGAGATCCTGCCTTTTGAGTGAGACTTTAAAACAAATCTAAAAAACGAGTCTGAAGATTTATGCTCGTTAAAGCTCTCATGGCACTTTCCACAAGCTGAATGAGGGTGGTTTTAACATTCAGTCCATGAGCTAGTTCTAGTTCCCCTGCAGTCTGAGTTCTGTCTCGTTTTCATCCCTGTAGAATCATAGAATATGAGGGTTGGAAGGGACCTCAGGAGGTCATCTAGTCCAACCCCCTGCTCAAAGCAGGACCAATCCCCAACTAAATCATCCCAGCCAGGGCTTTGTCAAGCCTGACCTTAAAAACTTCTAAGGAAGGAGATTCCACCACCTCCCTAGGTAACCCATTCCAGTGCTTCACCACCCTCCTAGTGAAATAGTGTTTCCTAATATCCAACATAAATCTCCCCCACTGCAACTTGAGACCATTACTCCTCGTTCTGTCATCTGGTATCACTGAGAACAGCCTAGATCCATCCTCTTTGGAACCCCCTTTCAGGTAGTTGGAAGCAGCTATCAAATCCCACCTCATTCTTCTCTTCTGCAGACTAAATAATCCAAGTTCCCTCAGCCTCGTGTCATACATCATGTGCTCCAGCCCCCTAATCATTTTTGTTGCCCTCCGCTGGACTCTTTCCAATTTTTCCACATCCTTCTTGTAGGGTGGGTCCCAAAACTGGACACAGTACTCCAGATGTGGCCTCACCAATGCCGAATAGAGGGGAATGATCACATCCCTCAATCTGCTGGAAATGTTCCTACTTATACAGCCCAAAATGCCATTAGCCTTCTTGGCAACAAGGACACACTGTTGACTCATATCCAGCTTCTCATCCACTGTAACCCCTAGGTCCTTTTCTACAAAACTGCTGCCTAGCCATTCGGTCCCTAGTCTTTAGCAGTTCATGGGGTTCTTCCGTCCTAAGTGCAGGACTCTGCACTTGTCCTTGTTGAACCTAATCAGATTTCTTTTGGCCCAATCCTCTAAATTGTCTAGGTCCCTCTGTATCCTATCCCTACCCTCCAGCGTATCTACCAGTTTAGTTTATCTACATCTCCTAGTTTAGTGTCATCTGCAAACTTGCTGAAGATGCAATCCACACCATCCTCCGGATCATTAATAAAGATATTGAACAAAACCGGCCTCAGGACCAACTCTTGTGGCACTCTACTTGATACCGGCTGCCAACTGGACATGGAGCCATTGATCACTACCCATTGAGCCCGACGATCTAGCCAGCTTTCTATCCACCTTATAGTCCATTCATCCAGCCCATACCTCTTTAACTTGCTGGCAAGAATACTGTGGGAGACCGTATCAAAAGCTTTGTTAACATCAAGGAATAATATGTCCACTGCTTTCCCCTCATCCACAGAGCCAGTTATCTCCTCATAGAGCACTGAGCTGCACAAACGTCCCCTCACAACGTCCCTGTGAGGCAGGGACAGACTAGTCCCATTTTACAGACAGACAGACAGACTGAGGCACAGAGAGACTACTGCCCAGATCCTCCAGGCTCCGAACTTCCACTGATTGCAGGATCTGGGCCTAAATGACTCTCCCACCGTCATGCAGACAGTCTGTGGCAGAGCAGGGAATTGACCCTAGGTGTCCTCCAGGGCCTTTATGACACAACTACCTTGACCGTGCTTTTCCTTCACTTTCTGTCCTCAAGTATTGTGCAGTGTTGCTGTGTGCTGTTAAATCAGCTGCCATGTTCCACTTGAGAAGTGGCTGCATTTCAGTAGTGGGTAAAGCCATCCCCCTAGATCTTCATTATCTACCTCATAACCATGATGAGACATAATTAATGTTTTATACATGCTTTGAACTCCTCAAATGAAAGGCACGGAGAAGCGTATAGCAGTAGTATTGCACAAGTACATATTTCTTCTTCTTTTAAAGGAATGTAAACACACACAACCCCCCATTGTGTCTGGCTTCAAAATGCAGAAGCCAAGTGAATGTGTTTCTTTTCCCTGTTGTCAGCTATGATCATTCTTTACAGTCCTGGGAAATGCATTAGGGACGGTCCCGTGTAATTATGATCATTCAAGAATGAGGCATAATTGGTAAAAATTAGCAGTTGTTTCAGTGAATGTCTGTTTGCTTTTGCTACTGATGCCGGTTTCTGTAGCACGGATGACACCGTCGTCTCCATCCCCGTGCAGGGAAAACTCTCTTGAGTGTACCAGTACAAAAGCTCTTTAAGGATAGAGTTAAAGCTAGTTATTTATAGGCCATGAACAGAAAAAACCTCCTCAGAATGTTATGCTTTAAAAAGAGCTTTAACATCTAAAACTCAGAAAACTGAGTTAACTTGCCAAGCCAGTCTGGACAGACTCCATATTCGTGACCCGTATCCTGGCCTACTGTCCCCCTAACGGGCATCTATGAAGTATTATAGCAACTCACAAACTCGGGGTCCTTGGCATTAAACTGGGTTGAACTTGGTCCTGTATGTTGTGGATGAAAATGCATCTATGTGGCCCATGGATGAAGAATAGCATCTAAGGGCTTGTCTTCACTGCAGCGTGAGTTAGTACACAAAGGGGTTACTCCGCTTGACAGTTAACGCAAGTTATAACTCGAGTGTTGCCCCTAATTTGAGTCCTGGCTGTGCACACAAACCCTTCACTTGAGTGCAATGGTGCTTTTAACTCCAGCTGGCTGGCCTGAGAGAGGGTAGAAGCTAAAATCCAAGTGAAATGCAACTCATCAGCTGCTAGCACGACCACTCTGTAGTGTGTATGCAGGTTGGCGCCACTCAAGTCGTGCTAGGTCTCCACTTCCTTCCCACAATTCCCCCATGTGCCCAGAAAGGACAGGCAAGTTCTCCCACAATTCACTTGGCAGGAGTCCCCAGAGCAGCTCAGCCTGCTGCAGTGCTAAGAACCCTGGGATATGCCCCACAAGGCTGAGCACCTGTGAGTGAGTGCAGCGCCAGTCTGAATGCAGCAGCTCGATATTCTTCTGCCATGTGGGCATGCTCACTCGAACCAGGCTAACTGGAGAGGAGTAACCTGAGTGTTGATAACTCAAGTTAACCATGCCACGGAGACAGACCCTCAGGGTAATATCAGGAGGGTGAGTGAAGTGGATCCAGGGGGTTTCTCATCTGTTTGTTGGCTTCTCTGGCTCCTAGTGCAGTGGGGCTGGGAAGGGATGTCTCTGGGAGCAGTGTGGAGAGTAAAGGAAGGTATGGTGATATTGGCTCATAGTATGAGAATAACCTTTGAGAGGATTGGGACTCCAGTCCGCGTGTGGAAGGTGTAGACGAGGTGGTGGTGGGTCAGGTCTGTGGTGACTGGTACTTACCTGCAATCTGGGGTAGCACAGTCTGGAAATGTAGATGTGAAGGGTGGGCTTGGTAGGGGGTTTTTCTAGTCTCAGGTGGAGTCTCAGCAGGGTTAGGGGCTCAGAGGTAAGGAAAGGTGTGAAGCCCTAGCCTGGAACTTCCTGACTTTCACATATTTTGTTTTCTTGTGCTTCAGCGTTCTAGTGGGACCCTCCTTTACAAGGTGTCTCTTATCTCCAGCACTCCGGCCTGACTCTCCTGCTTGGCAGCCTCCTTACCGCTTGGTCATTCTGCCTGTTAACACTCGAGGGAATTTTATTAAATGGTGAATGTGTAATAGAAAAGTTAATGGGGGTTAGTAGCCTCCCCTCGCCTACATTTACCCCAAGTTAAATGTTCCAATACTCCTCTGCCAACCAATTCCCCCTTGCTTGAGGCCTCTCTTCAGACCCTTCAACTTCTCCGTTGTTCTTTGCAGAATGACTGTTGTATACAATGTTCTGTGGGCTGTGCAGAGTCTGTGGCCCATGGATAGTTATTGGGCCAAGGTACAAGCTGATGGCCAGTTTGGTCAGACAAGAAGCAGTATGCGTAAGTCCAGTTATTAATCTGGATAAAATGAAGTCCCTCACCATTACCATCAAGCAGTCTCCAGCTCCAGATTTACAACCAGCTCGACTAATGTTAACTAATGTCCAGACAAGGAGGACTTGTTGGCACCTTAGAGACTAACCAGTTTATTTGAGCATAAGCTTTCGTGAGCTACAGCTCACTTCATCGGATGCATGCAGTAGAAAACTGATGAAGTGAGCTGTAGCTCACGAAAACTTGTGCTCAAATAAACTGGTTAGTCTCTAAGGTGCCACAAGTCCTCCTGTTCTTTTTGCAGATACAGACTAACACGGCTGCTCCTCTGAGACCAAATGTCCAGACCGGACGTTGAGTAGGCAAATATTTGGGCAGCATCACAGGAGTTGCTGGAGGATGGGATGTGAATGCTCCCATAGCAGCACTATTTGGGCGGCCTTTGTGGGGACGTCCTGCTGTCAAGCTTGCTACAAAGCTGCGGATCTATAGAACCACAGTTATACTAGCTCTGCTGTACGGAAGTGAAACGTGGGTGCTCAGCAAGGCTGAAGAACTCTGGAGTGATGTTCTTGAGTCTTGTCTTCATCAGCTGCTCCATGTCACGTGGCAGGACAAGATCAGCAATGAAGATATTCAAAGCTGAACCCAGCAGCTGCCTTAGTCAGCACTGGTTTGGTTTCAGCAGCTTGGTGTGACATATGATAGGAATGGAAGACCAGCTAAATCCGAAGCTTATGTACCAAGGCGTGCTGCCACATGGCCAGTGATCAGGTAGGCACCAAAAGCTTCGGTGGAATGATAAGATTGCCCGTAATGGTCATAAACTGAATATACGATCAGACCCCCTTACACACCTTGCCAGAGATCAGTCTGGGTGGCCCTCCATTTGCAAGGAGGCCAGTCCCTTTGGCATTTGCTGTGATGGTGATGGGTGGTTTACAAGTTCTACCATATTTGCCAGCAGAGATTGAAAACTCCTTGAACTAGTGGGAGGACTCATGGAATTTAAGAGCTTTGGGGCTTGTAAGCTCCTTGACATGAGTAATCTGACTCATTGACCTGACCGGCTCTTCTGGCTGTCTCTGAAGCATGAGAGCTCTGCAAGACCAAGCAATATGCTCTGTAATATCCACTGAGACCTCATGTAGCCTTGGGCTTTGCATCTGCATAGCAAATCACTCCAATTATCTATCCACTCTTATTCAAAATAGCTCTCTGCACTAGTTCTTGTGGAAGGATTTGAAGACACATTTGAAGTTTCTAGACAGAGCTGGATTTTTTTTTCTTTGAAACATGACTGTGTGTGTGTGTGTAAAGACTGGATTTTTCCAGGAGTGGAAATCAATCTGTGTTTTCCAAAGCCCCACATCTCAAAAACGCCTTGTCCAATTAACCTCAAACTTTTCCCCCAAAAATTCTCCTCTGGCAGGAGACCACACATGAAAAGCTTCAGGCAGAAAGGAGCTTTTCTGTGAGCATGCAGTGAAGACAAGGCTCGGGATCAGGGGGCTGAGAATTGGGCTTAAAATGGAAAATGGGGTCTAAGCTTAAAACTGAAGTCGCTGCCCTGGAGTGAGTGTTTGACTCAGTCAGTCTAAGGGGAGAAGAGAGGGTACAGTGGTGATTCCCAGCAATGGGATAGTAAATGGGAGGGGGATGCGGGGGAGGAAGGAACAGAACCTCCCAAGTATTCAGTGGTCAGAGCTAACCACTTCTCCCAGCTGGGTTAGGTTTCAGATGCTTCCCCATTCATAGCGACTGATTGGTTGTTCTCTCTGGGAATTGCTCGCTTTAGCCAATAAGGCAGAGGCAGTTATGGCTGGACACTATGTTTCTGCTCAGGGCTTGGTGTGAGAGCAGCACATGGCAGGGCTGGTGTGGGAGCCGAGAGGCTCTTTCCTAGGTGGAACTGTTGGAGAAGTGCAGAATGTGAGAAGTAATATCAGGGCAAATTGCAGGGACTTTTCCAAATGCTAGTGACTTTGCTTCTGGCTCTTTTCCCAAGAGGCTGTGTTGGTCCCGTACATGACAGCGCGGTTACTTACCTGCCTCAGGTCCTGCTGCTTTTACTGTTTCCCTCAAAACCCTCAGCCAGTGGAATCAGCTCTGCCAAGTGGGGGAGTGCTCCTGGCTTTGGAGGCCCATAGAGCTTGGAAGGAGGGGGAGCATCCCAGCAGCAGAGCAGGACAACAAGACACCTGGCACAGAGTGATGGACCTTCCTGGTCCAGTGCTGTCCCTGGGACCCAGCTATCATGAGACCCAGGAGTCACTAGGATGCCCATCACATTGCACCTAGCATCTGGAGATCAGGAGTGACTGATCTAATCAGGACCTAGTCAGAACATTATGGTTGTGAAGGGGCGGGGAAGGAGGTGGCATGGCTGCTCCTGGAATAGGCTGGCTTTCCAAGCTGTTGCTTTTCCCTCTGTGGTTGAAGCAGATGCAGTGAAGGTGAAAAATGTGGATGCCAGAGGGGGCTGGAGCAGGGAGCGAGAAAGAACCTTTGCTTGTGGAGGATGCTCAGGGCAATTGCGACTAGCCTGTCAGACTCAGGGCAGAACGTGGTCAGCCCAGCCCTCGCTGGTAGCACAAGGCATCTGGATGTTGGGCCCCACCTGGGCCTTTGGCCTCAGCCTTTCTTGTAGCAAATCAAGTGTGGTCGTGAAGTCCCACCTTCTCCACAGCCTTGCCCAGAGCTCTGCACAGCCTTGCAAGGGAGAGGTGAGGCTGCCCAGGTGCCTGATGTGCAGCCATATCATCTGGGCGTGCTGAATGGCTGGGGCACCATGTGTGCTTAGGGCTGCTCAAGAAATAGAGAAAAAAGGCAAAGGAATGGGACTGAAAGAGAGACTCGAACCTGCAGACAGTGGGTTGGGGACCTCTGTCCTGTAGACCCAGGGGAATTAGACCCACAATATCTGATTTTACCCTGAAGGACTCACTGGCAGCAGTATGGCCTCTCCCTATACGTACAGGGTCTGCCTCAGTCCCTGCCCCCTGCAGACGATGGGTTGGAGCTGGGAACTCTTTCCTCCCTCTCTCCTGGGGTTCCCTGGGGGTAGCGTGGGCCAGTGAGCAGGACTCTGGCCTGGGAGACCTGTGCTCCCTTCCTGGCTCTGCCCCTCACCTGCTGGGTGACCACGGGCAAGTCACTCCCCTCACCCCCGGGTCTTGGGTTCCCCGCGCCCTGTCTTGTCTATGTAGATGGTGAACTCTAGTGGGCACAAAGTGGCAAGCACTGCACTGGCATCGGGAGTGCAGCTGCTACAGATGGGCTGCTGACTGCTGCCGACCAGCCAGCCAGGTGTTCTCAGCAGTGACCACAGTGGAGGAGCTTGGCCGTGCGACAAGAGAACTTCTTGGCTCGGCAACTAGGGGGCCAGATTCATCTGCTGCCTCCCGTAGAGCCCCCCCAGGGATGATTCGGCTCTGGGTGTCAAAAGCAGGGGGAGAATCTCCTTCGTTATGGTTCTGCCCCTCCTGGAGTCGGTGGGGACTGAACTGGGCCCCAGGAGGTCTGGGCCCCACCCCATGAAGGCTCAGCCCTGGGAACCAAGGTGATTAGCACCACTGGATGTAGATATCTATGGCAGGAGAAGACTCCTTGGGCCCAGCCTGATTGAGTGCTTAGACTGAACCCCCAAAATACCTACTTTAGGCACCAAAATCCCTACTCAGGCGTCTGCTTTTGGTTTCTTGTTGTTTTCCCCTCCGCTGTGCTGTTTTGGGTCAGCCTGTGGCTTTACCAGAACCGGCCCCTCTGTCATGAACAAGAGCCTGGGGACAGAAGAGCTTCTACAGAGCATTCTGCTCAGAGGGTGGCCATGTGCTTTACAGACCCCCAAGGTGCCTGGCTGGTGTCGGGGCTGCTCGAACCGCCCGGGATGTTAGCTAATGCAGACAAGGCTCACACAACTTTTTCCGAGTGTGCCCGGCTGGTTGTGTTACCTCTGCACGGGAGGTGTAACTTCCAGCTGGCGTCGACGTACACACGCTAGCTTTGACTGAGCTAGTGTGCTAAAAATAGCATGGCCTTGAGAGCCTCGGTTGTGGCTTGGGCTAGTCACCCGAGTGCAGTCCCGTCTGAGGTCCCCAGTCCATGCCCACATGGCCAGCCCGAACCGCCGCCAGCACCCTGTGGCCACATGGTAGCTCGATCAAAGGCAGCAAGGGTGTGTCTGCCTGAGCTGAGACTCACACTTCCAGCTGCAGCGTCCCCATAGGGAGGAGCCCAGGCTTTCACGCAGCCAACTTACCCCCTGTTGGGGACAACATGGCCTTGTCCACCCTGGTCTTTCCACAGGAGGTTTTCAGCGAATGTGCCCTAACCACACACTTCTGTCCTCGCCCAGACGAGGTCCAGACAGCGGCAGGTACATGAGACCATCTTGCAGGTGGCAAGTCAGGCAGGGAGCAGAAGCCAGGAGTCCAGCCTCCCGGTCTCTTGCTGCTACACTGCACTGCTTCCTCAATAAGCACTGCATGCCGGCAGCTTCCATGGACTTCAGCTGGTGTGGTTCAGTTCCGGCACACCTGTAAGTCAGGCCCCATGTCCCTGCCCCCCACTCTGGGGAGCCAGGTGTTTTCAGGACTAGCCGGAGAGCTTCCTTAGCCAGAGCACAGCTTGTTGAGTAACGTGGAGCCAATGTACAAGCAACCTCCTGAGAAGAGGTGCTCAGAGAGCTCTGTGGGGAGTGCTGCTGTGCCATGTGTCCGTATACACTGCGTGGTGGATGTGAGCGGCTCTGGAAGAATTTATGGTGCTGAGAATTCATTAGACTGTTTGCAGTATGTGGATATTGAGTTAGGTCAACAGGGCGAGCAGGAAAGAGAAACAATGGCTCAAGAAGAGCCACGCCCCAGTAAACACTTGGGGGTTGTTATAGGACAACGTTGCTGTTGCCTCTGGAGATGCTGGCTCAGCCCCCGGCAGAGCCGCCACCTGGCTCTGGACAAGCAGGGCCAAAAGCCGGGACCTGGAGAAAGAGAAAGGAAATCAGCTTGTTCAAAAAACTGCCCATTTCCAGAAAGGAGCAGCTGCTGGGGTTGCTGTTCAGACTGACCCAGGCACCTGCCGGGGTGTCTAAAGACACTCAGCTGCCATAGGCTGACACTGGGGTGGGGGAGCACTCTGGGCAAGACAGACGTGGGTCGAGGCTGTTGTTTTAAAAGCCTTTCTCTAATCGTGTTGCTCCTACTGCTGAAATTGAACAATGTGTTTGGTGTAAAGCTGTTTGATCACTTTATCCCCTGGTCACAGACTCCCAAAGGAAAGAACCGCAGGTGCCAGAACCCCCGTCGGACCTTCAGGGTAAGAACAGGGGATCCATGGGGCTCTGTAGCCCAGGGTCTGGTCTAGGAGTGGGGGGATGGTGGAATTCCACCCCAGGAGAGGTAAAGGCACGTGGCCTGACTCCTGAGGTGTCAGAGAGACCAGAGAGGAGTCAGAGGTAAAGCTAGCCCTGCAACCATGGTCTTCTAGGGACACACACACAGCTCTGGGGAGAGAGGCTATGGCCAGGCCCGAGGGAGCGGTTTGATCTCTGCTCTCAGGGTAGGTGTCCGAGCGGGGAGGGCCCACCCCATCGCTCCACAGACCCAATGCTCTTCTCGAGGGGAGGCAGTGGCAATGTGTTAGTTGAACACGTCGCTGGGTTTTGTTTTGGCTGAGCTGTGCTGCTGTGAGATGGAAAATATTAGATGTGCACAGTCTGGGCCCAGAGAGAAAGGAAGAAAAAGGGGAAAGGTACGTACAACAGTCTGTTTGGGCATAAGCCACGCATGCCTTCGTGCTATTTATACCCATCCCCAGGAAACAGCGTGAGCCATGCATGTACCCTCCGTGAATGCGATATAAATACCCCCAGCCCCATTCACCTCGACATAAATACAGCAGCCCTCTGTGTGTGTGTGTATTTATAGCCCGTTTCCCCCTCCCCCATCAATCAGCAATCCGCCCTTCTGGAGCCCTTCTATTGTGTTAACAGGCTTGTCTCCTGAAGCTATCGAGTGCTGTGGGGTGGGCCTGCCTGAGAAACTAGAGCCCTCCTGCCCTGGGTGCACCAGCGGCAGAGCTGGTTTTGCTCTGATATTCGTGCATGTGTGTGTGGAGGAGATGGGGAGAAGTGGGTATTATGGAGGGTCAGCCTGTCTCAGGATTAACAATGGAGTATAGAGCCTTACAGCTTGGTGGTTCATATCCAGCCCGGGCCACCTCTCATGGATGTTTGGTGTCAGGCTTATTCCTAATGATCTTGGGGCTAATTGGGCCTCCCCATTGGTAGCCTCTGCAGGATTGAATGGGCCGTGCAGGCTGAGCTGCCATCTTGCCCCTCAAAGGCTCTCCAGGTCAGAGCTGACTCGGTCACCTTGGACGCACAGGCTGGTGAGCAGTATTCCCAACCCCACAAGCTCAAGAAACAGGAGTCGGGTCCCAAGAATTCATGAGATTAAAAATATAACAGCTGTTGGGTTCTTCTATTTGCATCTGGGTTTGTGAGTCTTTCGGGTGCCCTCGCGTCACCTTGTCAAGCTTTTCTCTGTAGATTTAAAAAACCACCAAATATCTCGAGACTCATGATAAAATTGTGAGAGTTGGCAACACTGCCCTGGCTGCTGGACCAGCTCTGTCAACTCCATCTCCAGAGCCATCCAGCCGGCAGCTTTCACGAGCAGGATGTTTATGCCTACACCCAAATAGAAATTGCTAGAATGTGACCTCTGAGGGGAATAACAAGAATAATCTAGAGCCAATGTCCTGACTTTGCTTTGACTCCTCAGGGTCAGTTGCTTACCCCAGGGAGAGCTCTTCATGAATATAAGGAAGCAGGCATCATAACAGCAGACATATGACTGGCTGGCCGTGTCCCTGGCTTTGAAATCGAGCATGACCACACAGAGTGGAAGTAGCTAGCCAGTTTGCCCTCCAAAATGCCATGATTTAGGGTGAGATACTAAGGTTTTACCTAGGACTGATGGGACAAAATTAAGGAAATAAATGTTTAGGCTGAATGTCAAGAAAAACATCTCTTTTTAGGTAGAATACATACATTTTTCACCCTGTATAAATATTTCCATTAACTTTTCTCTATAAAGTTCTTCTCTTTAGGATGTTCGTTCTCAAATTTACCCCTTTTCCACCCATCCATTTTACCGTCGCTGTTGTCTCTGCCTCTCCCTTCTATCAACCCACTGCTCTCTATTCCTACCTCCCTGCCCCCCTCTGTTTCTTTATCCCAGGGGCTCTTCTGGGATGACGCCAGCGAATGTGTCCTGCACACCCGGGTTATGAGTGATTCAGTGAGTGAAAGGCTGATGGACCCTGCTGTGAGCAACTGGTACAAAATGCAGCAGCTGGGATTCTGCCTGAGGATCGGCGGATCACTCAGTGTTATTAGGCATCAGTTTATAAACCATTGCTCCCATGTACTGTCGCACTTCCCAGTGATAAGCACAACATTAAACAACAAAGAGAGGAGTAAAGCAATGGAGATGCAGAATTCTGGGAGAATTATCCTGCCCAGGGCGAATAGCCACTGTCAAAACAAACATCTCTTTCAGGCTATCTTTCTCATTTCAAAATCTCCCTGCAGACGTTCCAGATCAAGCAGTGGTAGTTATAGCATGAACACTGGTAGAATGTACAAGGGAAAAGAAGAGACTCTGAGGCCTTATCTCCACTACAGAGTTTTGTCAGCAAAAGGCAGCTTTTGGTAGCAAACCAGTGAAGGTGGACACACTCAATGCCACTTTTGGCGACAAAACTGCCCTGCCCAAATAATGAACCAAAGAGTTTTCCAGGGGTGGAGAGCCATGGAATACACATGGCTGGTCAATTGTTTGTCAAAGAGACTTTTCTAATTTTTTTAGAAATCAAAACCATCCATAATCGTCTCACTTTCTCATGGGACTGTTAGATTAGGCTTTATTTTTGTCAGCTTTCTAGAAAAGCTGTTTTGTACAGAAAGCTACTTTATTAAAAGGGATGGCTTCTGGACAAATAGGAAGCAATTCAGTGATAACTAATTTTGATCAGTCTCTACTGGTAAGGAAATGCCCATATGTGATACAATGGGAACAGGATTTGGGTAGACAAATTATGCCAGAGGAACAAGAAGATGATAATTAATAATAATACCAAGCTCTTATATACTGCTTTTCATCAGCAACCTGGATTTGCAGTGTGATAAAAGAATATTTCTTTAAAACAAGGCTTCAATTCTACATTACTGCAGTAAGGCTACCATTATACACATGGGGTGGGGACAGATACTGCAGAAGCTGGGGGGAGGGGGAATTTGATTTCAGGGTGGATATGTCTGACTGTTTAAGAGTATTGGGATGCGATTTGTAGCCCATTATTACTAATGTTGGATACTTATTACTGTGACACATGGTCAGAAAGGGTTAAACATCCCGCAAAATAAATAATCCTCAAAAGAAATGTGGAGGGATAATGTTTGTGTATTTACATACGTATGAGTAGGGTCAACAATGTAATCAACAGTCCCTGTCTATGCTGTATTCTGATAATTCAGAGGTCAAAAGAATTGTAAACACGGGATATCTCAGTATTCATCTCTCTTTGAAATGTATAGCAAATAATTTGTGAATGGTGGAGGAACAAGGAAATTGCTTTATGTTAATTCTATAGCTAAGTTCCAGTGATGGATCTCCTTCAAAGTCATGCTAATAACCTTTTGAACTCCAACTTGTCGAAAAGGACATGAAATTGGATAAAAGATCCTTGGGGCCTGATTCTTTCATCTCAGATCTGCTTAGGCTTCATCAGGGGAAGTTTGAGTCCCAAGACAGGTCCCAGTTATGCTGGTACGCCCTGAATATATTTGGACATTGGACTATAACCTGTGAACTATTTCTGAAAGAACTCTGTGCAAGTACAAAGCTCACCATCTCTGTTATGAATCCGAATCTTAAGAATTGAACTCATGTCTGTATGGATATTGATCTTTTAACCACACTCTCTTTTCTTTTTAATACATTTTAGTTTAGTTAATAAGAACTGGCTGTATCATAGAATCATAGAATATCAGGGTTGGAAGGGACCTCAGGAGGTCATCTAGTCCAACCCCCTGCTCAAAGCAGGACCAATCCCCAATTAAATCATCCCAGCCAGGGCTTTGTCAAGCCTGACCTTAAAAACTTCTAAGGAAGGAGATTCTACCACCTCCCTAGGTAACGCATTCCAGTGTTTCACCACCCTCCTAGTGAAAAAGTTTTTCCTAATATCCAACCTAAACCTCCCCCACTGCAACTTGAGACCATTACTCCTTGTTCTGTCCTCTTCTACCACTGAGAATAGTCTAGAACCATCCTCTCTGGAACCCCCTCTCAGGTAGTTGAAAGCAGCTATCAAATCCCCCCTCATTCTTCTCTTCTGCAGACTAAACAATCCCAGTTCCCTCAGCCTCTCCTCATAAGTCATGTGTTCCAGACCCCTAATCATTTTTGTTGCCCTTCGCTGGACTCTCTCCAATTTATCCACATCCTTCTTGTAGTGTGGGGCCCAAAACTGGACACAGTACTCCAGATGAGGCCTCACCAATGTCGAATAGAGGGGGACGATCACGTCCCTCGATCTGCTCGCTATGCCCCTACTTATACATCCCAAAATGCCATTGGCCTTCCTGGCAACAAGGGCACACTGCTGACTCATATCCAGCTTCTCGTCCACTGTCACCCCAGGTCCTTTTCCGCAGAACTGCTGCCGAGCCATTCGGTCCCTAGTCTGTAGCTGTGCATTGGGTTCTTCCGTCCTAAGTGCAGGACCCTGCACTTATCCTTATTGAACCTCATCAGATTTCTTTTGGCCCAATCCTCCAATTTGTCTAGGTCCCTCTGTATCCTATCCCTGCCCTCCAGCGTATCTACCGCTCCTCCTAGTTTAGTATCATCCGCAAATTTGCTGAGAGTGCAATCCACACCATCCTCCGGATCATTTATGAAGATATTGAACAAAACTGGCCGCAGGACCGACCCCTGGGGCACTCCACTTGACACCGGCTGCCAACTAGACATGGAGCCATTGATCACTACCCGTTGAGCCCGATGATCTAGCCAACTTTCTACCCTCCTTATAGTGCATTCATCCAGCCCATACTTCTTTAACTTGCTGACAAGAATACTGTGGGAGACCGTGTCAAAAGCTTTGCTAAAGTCAAGAAACAATACATCCACTGTTTTCCCTTCATTCACAGAACCAGTAATCTCATCATAGAAGGCGATTAGATTAGTCAGGCATGACCTACCCTTGATGAATCCATGCTGACTGTTCCTGATCACTTTCCTCTCATGTAAGTGCTTCAGGATTGATTCTTTGAGGACCTGCTCCATGATTTTTCCGGGGACTGAGGTGAGGCTGACTGGCCTGTAGTTCCCAGGATCCTCCTTCTTCCCTTTTTTAAAGATGGGCACTACATTAGCCTTTTTCCAGTCATCCGGGACTTCCCCCGTTCGCCACGAGTTTTCAAAGATAATGGCCAATGGCTCTGCGATCACAGCCGCCAATTCCTTCAGCACTCTCGGATCAACTCGTCCGGCCCCATGGACTTGTGCACATCCAGCTTTTCTAAATAGTCCCTAACCACGTCTTTCTCCACAGAGGGCTGGCCATCTACTCCCCATGCTGTGATGCCCAGCGCAGCAGTCTGGGAGCTGACCTTGTTAGTGAAGACAGAGGCAAAAAAAGCATTGAGTACATTAGCTTTTTCCACATCCTCTGTCACTAGGTTGCCTCCCTCATTCAGTGAGGGGCCCACATTTTCCTTGGCTTTCTTCTTGTTGCCAACATACCTGAAGAAACCCGTCTTGTTACTCTTGACATCTCTTGCTAGCTGCAGCTCCAGGTGCGATTTGGCCCTCCTGATTTCATTCCTACATGCCCGAGCAATATTTTTATACTCTTCCCTGGTCATATGTCCAACCTTCCACTTCTTGTAAGCTTCTTTTTTATGTTTAAGATCCGCTAGGATTTCACCGTTAAGCCAAGCTGGTCGCCTGCCATATTTACTATTCTTTCGACACATCGGGATGGTTTGTCCCTGTAACCTCAACAAGGATTCCTTGAAATACAGCCAGCTCTCCTGGACTCCTTTCCCCTTCATATTAGTCCCCCAGGGGATCCTACCCATCCGTTCCCTGAGGGAGTCGAAGTCTGCTTTCCTGAAGTCCAGGGTCCGTATCCTGCTGCTTACCTTTCTTCCCTGTGTCAGGATCCTGAACTCAACCAACTCATGGTCACGGCCTCCCAAATTCCCATCCACTTTTGCTTCCCCCACTAATTCTTCCCGGTTTGTGAGCAGCAGGTCAAGAAAATCTCTCCCCCTAGTTGGCTCCTCTAGCACTTGCACCAGGAAATTGTCCCCTACGTTTTCAAAAAACTTCCTGGATTGTCTATGCACCGCTATATTGCTCTCCCAGCAGATATCAGGAAAATTATAGTCACCCATGAGAACCAGGGCGTGCGATCTAGTAGCTTCTGCGAGTTGCTGGAAGAAAGCCTCATCCACCTCATCCCCCTGGTCCGGTGGTCTATAGCAGACTCCCACCACTACATCAGTCTTGTTGCTCACACTTCTAAACTTAATCCAGAGACACTCAGGTTTTTCTGCAGTTTCGTACCGGAGCTCTGAGCAGTCATACTGCTCCCTTACATACAGTGCTGCTCCCCCACCTTCCCTTACACCTGTAGCGTGTATCTGGGTAAGATCTGGAACATTCATGAACCTGGGAGGTGACGTGTCCAATCCTTTGGGATTGGTAGAACCTTTTCTTTTATATGATGAAATAAGATTTACAGAAATTTTCATCATATTTGATGTGGATACCTGCATGGGGGCCTGAGGCTGGATCACTTTAAGGGAACTGTGTTGTTTGGACTTCTGAGTAACTAGTAAGGTAATAAAGAAGCTGTATGTGTTGGTTTGGTGAATCTAGGTATTGGAATATCCACCAGTGTTTGGGGATTGTCTGCCCCATTCTTTGCAGTTCACCCTAATTGAGTGACCATAGCTGGCTTGCCTGGGATTACAATGGACAAGAAGCTGGATATGAGTCAGCAGAGTGCCCTTGTTGCCAAGAGGGCCAATGGCATATTGGGCTGTATTAGTAGGAGCATTGCCAGCAGATCGAGGGAAGTGATTATTCCCCTCTCTTCAGCACTGGTGAGGCCACATCTGGAGTACTGCGTCCAGTTTTGGGCCCCCCACTACAGAAAGGATGTAGATAAATTGGAGGGAGTCCAGTGGAGGGCAGTGATTAGGGGGCTGGGGCACTTAATTTACGAGGAGAGGCTGAGGGAACTGGGATTATGTAATCTGCAGAAGAGAAGAATGAGGGGGGATTTGATAGCAGCCTTCAACTACCTGAAGGGGGGTTCCAAAGAGGATGGAGCTCGGCTGTTCTTTGTGGTGGCAGATGACAGAACAAGGAGTAATGGTCTCAAGTTGCAGTGGGGGAGGTTTAGGTTGGATACTAGGAAAAACTATTTCACTAGGAGGGTGGTGAAGCACTGGAATGGGTTACCTAGGGAGGTGGCGGAGTCTCCATCCTTAGAGGTTTTTAAGGCCCGGCTTGACAAAGCCCTGGCTGGGATGATTTAGTTGGGGTTGGTCCTGCTCTGAGCAGGGGGTTGGACTAGATGACCTCCTGAGGTCTCTTCCAACCCTAATTTCCTATGATTCTAAAGCAATGCTTAGTCCAATACTGTAATAAACTGATTTAGGCTTTATTAATTAAATGGAAAAGAAGCAGGAGATATTTGCATAGTGCTAAGAATGCTAAAGACCCAGAAAAGTGTCTGTTCAAAGTAACAAAGTCTGATAGGTTCAGCTTCTGACGCATATCCCAGCTGTGACAGCTGGGAGCCCTTTGCCTGGCAGATGAAGTCCTTACCTCCTTGGATCCAGTTGGCTAAAAAGAACCCAGTTTTCTACTAGGCAGCTTTTATCCGAAACCCCTGCCCTCTGTCTGTTCCAGTCCCCAGGCTCATGGATGCAAAAGGTGATGGGTGGACTTCATGAGGGCTGCTGATAACCTTCCCAGGGCTCCACTTGGAAATCAGCTGCTGAAGAGCAGCACTTAGCCTCCCCTGCCCCTTCCAGACAGTCAGGCTCAGCTGAGCCCGGTCGCCCTGGAACGTGGCCTGGTGACGGGCAGGGGCCTCTCCCCAGCTACAGAAAGCCCAGCCCTGACAGTGTCTTTAGGCTGTCCCCCAAAGAGATCCCAGTCCAGTGCTCTCAGCTCCTGCAGCCCCTGTGGGAGATGGCTGCATGGCCTGGGGAGCAGGGGTTGGGGTTGGATTTAACAGAAGGGCAAAGAGCCCGAGGGAGACGGGGGGGAGAGCGTGAGGGCCTCAAAAGAAGGGGGAAAGGGGACTTAGGCCTGGACAGACTGGATCAGAGCAGGGTCCGTCTGGTCCACAGTGGCCAGAACCAATGCAGAGGAAGGTGCAACAACCCCTGCAGGGCAGAATAACCTGCCCATGGAGGAAGTTTCTTCCCAGACCACTCAGTCAGAGGCTGGTTTATGTCCTGAAGTGGGAGGGTTTCCATCCCTTCCATTTGTATCCTGTTTTGTGTATTTCTGGAGGGCCTCATTGGCCATATAAAAGCTCTGGGCCTTGTTTTGGAATCCTGATGCGCTGGTGGTGGGAGTGAGATCTTGTGGCAGTGAGTTCCACAGGCCGAGTGTGCGTTGTGTAAACAGTATTTCTTTCTTAGCAGTTCTGAGTGTGTTACCTCTTGGCTTCCTTGCCAGTCCCCTGTGCCAAGCATCTGGAAGTGCCAGATCTAGCTTCCCATAAGAGAGGTGGGAGCCAGTAAAGGATCCTCCTCCTGGGACTCTGCATCAGTTTACAGCTTGTACGCTAGGCACCCTCCCCATCATGTACAATGTGCACGTCTTAGCACCTGCGAGGAGCAGGAACGGCTTAGCTACTGTTGAGCATCCCCGGTGCAGCCTAGCAGAGGACACCTGCTGTACTGCTGGTGTATCAGATACCTGGGAACACAGCAGAGAGCGCCGGGCCGGGCAGCCCAGCAATGAGAGGTTCAAATACAGAACTGCCACAGACTCCTTAACTGCCACTGTCTGTGCAGCCCAGCCAGCCCCCTAGCTGTCCTACCCCTGAGTGACCCCCCGCACGCGCGTGCTTACACACACACAGCAAGCATGTGCTCATGCTCGCCCAGCAGGTCCCTGTCACCTGTCCCATCCCTGCAGAGCAGCTCGGGTTTGTGCTGTCTCCTCCAGAATAAACAGTGGCTCATCCCATCCCCAAAGGGCAGAGTTCAGCCACCCTGCTGCCAACAAACACTCAGCCTGTACGTGGTGAGTGCAAAACAAAGACCCACGTCCTGCCCCCAGGGGGGAGTGGAAATGGTTCACTGGCCACAGCCCTTTGCTCTGCAAACATTGGAGAGCTGTGCTTTTTGGAAGGCCGTTGTGAGAGAGCAGCGAAAAGCACCCACCTGGCACCAGCTGGGCCGTCTGGTTGCAATTACTGTCGCTTTCCAAAGATCTGAGCATTCACTGTTCATTTTATTCAGAACAATGACACGTTTTTTTAAAGGGGGGGGTTGATTATTTTGTTACAGTTCTTCTCGTTATTCCTTTCGATATATAACAATTGCCCCCAGCTCAGGAGTGAAACCTGCCGCTCTCCTGTTGTCATTTGTAGAGCGGGATGGGCGCAGAGACGAATGGGAATGGGGCCCACCCCCGCCCGCCTTCAGAAGGCGATTTATTTTTCATGAGCTATATTTAGGTAGCATCGGCAGAACCCAAAACTGCTGAGTTATGCTAAATAAATATTGTTTTTTCTACAGGAGAACAGGATTAGTAAGTGAACGGTAAATAATATTTTGATTTAACATACCTGAGGGTTTCCACTCCAAGTTTTCCTCCTTTGGAGCGCTTGGTTTGGCCTGCAGAGTATGTGTGGATGTTCCTAAAGAGACAGTGGCTAGATTTGTGAAAAGACTTTTTTTTCCCCAGGGAAAAAGAAAGAAAAGGAGATTTGATTTTTTTTTTTAAATTGCTGTGACACTTTGAAGTGTTTCCATGAAATTTGCCACATTTGAATTTCTTTATGCTGAAAACATTAAGGTCCAGTTTCATCATGAACAAAAGCTTTTAACCATTCTGAAGTGCTAACAGGACGTAATGAAAACAGATTCCTGGTACGCCTGTTAGGAAGCTATAAAAACATTATAGAACTGTCTAGAAGCCCAGAGGAATAGGTGGAGCCATTGGAGAGAGGGGCCGGGCTTGTGAGTGGGATCAGTGCTGCCTGGGTGTTGAGCAGAGGGGAGCCAGTGGCGCTGTGAATTATTAAAGGGGGGTTGGATTAATAAAATCTAGAAGCTTCTAGGAAGTGGGTGGGCAGACTGATCATCTGGTTTTGTGTAAAACAGGCTGGTCATCTTGTTTTTAAGTCTTCACTAAGGATAAAATCCCAGCTCCACTGGAGTCAGTGGGAATTTTGCTGTTGACTTCAGTGAGGTCAGGGTACCATGGGAGGTGATTACCTGTCTGTGGAGCAGTGAAAGCTGCTGATCAATACGGTAGTCGGTGATCAGTGCTGAGAGGTTGTATTAGCTGATCTGACTCAGCTCACCTAAACTTGCAGAAAGTGATAAGAAACGGGTGACTGGAGGGACTGAAGTAATGAAACCATAATACCTGGAAAGGAAAATACCAAGATCAGGAGTTGTCAGACAGCAAGATGGAAAAGATTCATGCTCTAGAAAATCTAATGCTTCAGATTCTTCAGGATCCAATGTGCCGCTGCCTGAAACATTGTCTAGTGAAGTGGGAAAGAGCACTGGGGAACTTAAAGGGCAGTTTCTCAGGTCTGGTGTCTATATTAGGGAGCTAGATGGATGCAAGGTAGCTCACATAGACCTAACTATCCAAGTGTCTACACTAAAATTTTCTGTCCCACTGATGTAACTGCCCTGCTACACTGGCTTAGTAACTCCACCTCCACGAGCAGTGTAGAGTCCAGGTTGATGTAGTTAGGTTGACACAGTGTCAGTATCCGCAAAAAGAAAAGGAGGACTTGTGGCACCTTAGAGACTAACCAATTTATTTGAGCATGAGCTTTCGTGAGCTACAGCTCACTTCATCGGATGCATACTGTGGAAACTGCAGAAGATGTTTTTATACACACAGACCACGAAAAAATGGTTTTCTCCCCCCCCCCCACTCTCCTGCTGGTAATAGCTTATCTAAAGTGATCACTCTCCTTACAATGTGTATGATAATCAAGTTGGGCCATTTCCAGCACAAATCCAGGTTTTCTCACCCCCCCCCCCAAAAAAAAGAAACACACACACAAACTCACTCTCCTGCTGGTAATAGCTCATCCAAACTGACCACTCTCCTTACAATGTGTATGATAATCAAGGTGGGCCATTTCCAGCATAAATCCAAGTTTAACCAGAACGTCTGGGGGGGGGGTAGGAAAAAACAAGGGGAAATAGGCTACCTTGCATAATGACTTAGCCACTCCCAGTCTCTATTTAAGCCTAAATTAATAGTATCCAATTTGCAAATTAATTCCAATTCAGCAGTTTCTCGCTGGAGTCTGGATTTGAAGTTTTTTTGTTGTAAGATAGCGACCTTCATGTCTGTAATTGCGTGACCAGAGAGATTGAAGTTTCTCCGACTGGTTTATGAATGTTATAATTCTTGACATCTGATTTGTGTCCATTTATTCTTTTACGTAGAGACTGTCCAGTTTGACCAACGTACATGGCAGAGGGGCATTGCTGGCACATGATGGCATATATCACATTGGTGAATGTGCAGGTGAACGAGCCTCTGATAGTGTGGCTGATGTTATTAGGCCCTGTGATGGTGTCCCCTGAATAGATATGTGGGCACAGTTGGCAACGGGCTTTGTTGCAAGGATAGGTTCCTGGGGTAGTGGTTCTGTTGTGTGGTCTGTGGTTGCTGGTGAGTATTTGCTTCAGGTTGGGGGGCTGTCTGTAGGCAAGGACTGGCCTGTCTCCCAAGATTTGTGAGAGTGTTGGGTCATCCTTCAGGATAGGTTGTAGATCCTTAATAATGCGTTGGAGGGGTTTTAGTTGGGGGCTGAAGGTGACGGCTAGTGGCATTCTGTTATTTTCTTTGTTGGGCCTGTCCTGTAGTAGGTGACTTCTGGGAACTCTTCTGGCTCTATCAATCTGTTTCTTCACTTCCGCAGGTGGGTATTGTAGTTGTAAGAATGCTTGATAGAGATCTTGTAGGTGTTTGTCTCTGTCTGAGGGGTTGGAGCAAATGCGGTTGTATCGCAGAGCTTGGCTGTAGACAATGGATCGTGTGGTGTGGTCAGGGTGAAAGCTGGAGGCATGTAGGTAGGAATAGCGGTCAGTAGGTTTCCGGTATAGGGTGGTGTTTATGTGACCATTGTTTATTAGCACTGTAGTGTCCAGGAAGTGGATCTCTTGTGTGGACTGGACCAGGCTGAGGTTGATGGTGGGATGGAAATTGTTGAAATCATGGTGGAATTCCTCAAGGGCTTCTTTTCCATGGGTCCAGATGATGAAGATGTCATCAATATAGCGCAAGTAGAGTAGGGGCGTTAGGGGACGAGAGCTGAGGAAGCGTTGTTCTAAATCAGCCATAAAAATGTTGGCATACTGTGGGGCCATGCGGGTACCCATAGCAGTGCCGCTGATCTGAAGGTATACATTGTCCCCAAATGTAAAATAGTTATGGGTGAGGACAAAGTCACAAAGTTCAGCCACCAGGTTAGCCGTGACATTATCGGGGATAGTGTTCTTGACGGCTTGTAGTCCCTGTAACGATGGGGCACGCTGGCAGGAAGAACAAACACAGCACAACTGATCTCTTGGACAGAGACCTACAGCCGCTGGATGGGAAAGCAGAACTGTGGACCATGCTCCCAGGCTGAGCTGCCCTTGTTAAGGGATGATATTACTGAAGCTGCTGTGCATTGTTCAGTGCATCCCATAAATAACGCCATGGAGCATCTTCCAGACCGTGGCATCTGTGTGAGTTAGATTAACATAAGAGGCAAGGAGTTGGGGGGAAAGGCCTCGTGTTTCCATACCAGGACGATTGACAGCTGCTGAGGACGCAGCAAGACACTGCTGAGCAAAGGGAAGTCTGGGCTGCAGGCAGGAGCTCGCCCAGGCTGTGGGGCATTTCCCAGGGGACATGGTAGAAGCCCCATCACCTGAATCTTTGCCTGTAATCCAGAATGCAGAGATCTTCTCCCCTGGCCACCCTGGCCTAATGACCCAGGGCACTCAGCAGGGCTCAGCCACACAGGCAGGCCAGGATTTGCGTGTTGCCTGTGGGCCTCTTAGCCAGACTAGGTCTTGGATGGCTTTTCTGGCCCTAGCTTCCCTGGCTGTAGGGACTCAGCGCTGGGTGCTTGCAACCCAGGGTCTCTGCCTTGCCTGCGATGGCCTGTGTGCCATTAGGCAAAACAGAGGGGGCCCAGCAGTGCAACCCGGGCACACCAAGTCATGGGACCTCTCTACAGCCCCGCCCCCATGATATGATCCCACCCCCTTGGAGTGGCAGGAAGCCCCGCCCCTTCCGGAGAGGCAGGGTTGGTTTTGGCGTTTCTGAAATAAGCCATTTCAACCTTGTCTTTCAGACAGAAGGTAAGTTGCAGAATTTCACTCCATTTTAGTGTTAAAAACATTTAAAAATGTCAAATGAAATGAAAATGTTTCACTTGTTCGTTTCACTGGAAAATCAATGGGTTTGTTTTGGGGGGTCCTGATTTTGTCTTTATTTTTGTTGCGGTTTTAGGGGGCTGGCCCAGCTCTGCTGCGAGCTGCAGCCTGTCAAGTGCCAACAGTCTCTGCTCAGAGCTGGCCTGTGCGGTGCCAGCCGCATGCTTTGACCACACCAGCCTGGTGTGCATGGCCTACCCAGCTGCCCCGGCTATACCCAGAGCCAGGGCATCCCCAACTGGCAGAGGGGAGAGGACTTGGGGGACCCAGAAGCCGGTAGCGCCACTTTGGTAACTGAACTGCTGCCCCAGCGTCTGCCCGTGCCTACGGCACCAACACTCCCCCTCTCGGAGCGACTGCTCCACACCACCCTCGCTCTCCTGGCCCGGCGGGGGTGAGTCCTTCCTGTGGAAAGATTCCAGGATGCACGGCATCAACCTCAGCCAGCGCCACTGCTGTGGGGCCCTCGATGCTGCTCCCCCCTTCTTTCTCCTGGAGGACCCCCCCCCGACTCTCCTTCCTGCCTCCTGCTCCAGTCAGCTCAGGCACGGCAGCCAGGCCTGATCCAAACCCCATTAACATCAGTGGAGAGACTCCCATGGCCTTCGGTGGCCTTTGTCTCAGGCCTGTAGCTCGTCTAACGTGGCCAGTGGTCCCAACTCCTGCCTGCTGCTCCGCAGGATGGCGCCTGGCTCTCCAGGGCTGGAGGACGCTGAGCTGGGGGATGGCTCCAGGCCTGCAGGAGAAGCAGGCGCGTCCCCCTCCGTGCTGGAGCTGCAGCAGAGTGAGACTGAATGGGCAGGTGCCTGCCCATGACAGCTTCCCAGGGCTTGCCCACCCCCGCAGAGCCACAGGGGAGGGCACGCAGAGACCCGGGCACACCCGCCAAGCTGGGCACTGACCGGTCAGAACGCTTTGCCTGCAGCCCCTGCCCGTGCTGGGAGTATAGATGTTACACACTGAGCATGGGGGGGTCTCCAGGCCCACCAAGGGAGTGGCGCTGGTGACTCAGGGGGACGCTGTTCCCTGGGAGGCAGCGCTGAGCCACAGCACTGTGTGTCACGCCCTTGCCCGCCCCCGTAAACGGCCACTGGGGGAGACTGGGTCTTTGCTGCATGGCACACCAGACTGCCTTTGTCGCCATGACCCCTGTTTTTCAGGAGCTTTCCTCTGTGGGTGAATTAAATCAACCAATGTTTAAAACAAGACACTGGGCTAATGTATTCTGTCGCCATCCCAGGATCCTGTATTCAGGCTGGAAGTGGGGGTGGATCCTACACCCTGGGGCAGGAGGGGATGGGTCGGGGGTGGATCATTTACTCTAGGGTAGATGAATGTGGAGATGGATTTGCATAGATTCTGCTCCCCAGCATGGGTGTGAATCCTGCGCCCCATCTGGGTGGCTCCTGCGCTCAGAGGCTGGGGTAAGGGGGTGGATCCGGCACTCAGGAGTAGAGTGCAGCGTGGGGTCTAGGACCCACAGGCAGGGCCAGGCATTGGTATGCCCAGTGTCCCACACCCTGCACCCCTCGGCGTGAGTCGAGGTTCGATGCTGCTGTGGGAGGCTCGGCTCCAGCATCCGTCCCAGAGGCTCCGAGCTGGCCTGGGCTCTTTTTTATGGTATTTATTTATTTCTATGGAGAATGTAATAAAACTCCAGCAGGAAATGGAGGCGATTCCCTGCCATTCCCCAAAAGCCGGCCCTGCAACGGGGCGAACAAGGAGGCGCATTGTGCAGCAGAAGGCCAGCCTGCCAGCCCTGGGCCCATGAGCTGGGCCAGGCTGGGGATTGAGGGGGAGGCAGGCAAAGAAAGAGCAATCTGTGCACGCACCAGGACCTGATGCACTACAGCGGGGTGAGAGCTGGAGTGTGTGTCAGCAGCAGGAGCGGGGAGGGGGGCCAGGAAGGGGAGGGCAGCCCAGCACCGGTCGTCCAGCTGCTCTGTCCAAGCAAAATACAGTGGGCGACAGGCAGCAGGGCAGGGAATGAAAGGGCTTCTGTGCCAGGGGTGGGGAGAGGCAGCCCCCAGGCCGCGGGGATGGGGCGCACAGACGTCACCCGGCTGTGGGATGGAGGAGGCTGGCACCACGGAACCCGCTGCTAACGAGCTGACCTTCTTCAGCACTTTGTTAGGCTCCTGAGGATGGATGGGCTGGCAGGCTGTGGGTGAGGTGTGAGGGAAGGTGGGGGGCAGTGGCCAGATTGTCCCAATGCTAGGAACTCACATGCCAGGTGCAGAGTGGCACAGCAGCCACACCTAGGGGTGGCCTCAGGGCTGTCACACGTGCCAGTTACTCTGCATGGAAGGCTGGATCTGGTACGCATGGATCGGGGTGGGGGTGGGGAAGGCTATACTCAGACTCCAGCCACAACCCCTGAGTAGTTGAAGGGATCTGCTGAAACCAGTAACAAGGCTGCCACTTACACTGGCATCATTAGGGTTCAGCGTCAACACCCCACCAAGGTGAATGGGAGGGCCATTCATGTTCTTGACTGGCTCAGCCAGACAGCATGGCCCTGGGCAGGGCCGGATTAACCTTTTGTGGGCCCGGCGCAAAACATATTTGCAGGCCCCCATGGAGGCAACGGAGCGTGGCGCGGGGAAGTCAGTCCCTGGAGCGAGGGGTCAGCCAGAGGCAATGGGGAATGGCAGGGGCGGCCCCGCTCCGCCCAATGCGTGGGTGATATTTACAAACCGGCGGTTGCCAGACACACAGTGGCCTGCCCGGCCCTGTGCTGCCACCATGTCCCTTCCCCTCAGGGCAGGCCCATGCCACACCACACAGCCTCCCTGCCCAACTGCCCCTGACTCCCTATGGCCAGAGCCCCCCCGGACCCACCCACAAATGCACAGCACCCTGCACAACACCACCTCTGCCCACAGCCCCACCACACCTGCCCAGCACCCCCCCACAGTACCCCCGCTCCCTAGTGCCCCAACACACACAGATCCTCCCCGCCCCTTCACAGCCCAGCACCCCCCAGGCTCCCCACGGGCCCCCGGCCCCACGCCCTGCCTCCCGGCCGCACGCACCGGCCCTGCTGGGAGGCGCCTGTGTCTGCCGGGCACAGCCGGCAGCGCAGCCAGGGCTGGTCCCGGCGCCGGGAATCGCTGCGGCCCCGCGGGAGTGGTGCGATCAGCCAGGCCAGGGCCTGCCCGGCCGGGCCCCCTCAGGACCCACTTGCGTGGAGGGGTACAGCCAAGCCCCCCCCACTGTCTCCCCCACACACACCTGGCGGAGATGGGCCGGGCTTCTGCCCCAGTACCAGGCAGCTCAGCTCCGGGGGGACAGGTGGGGCAAGCAGAGACTGCCCGGAGCTGGAGGTGCCCTGGGGTCCAGCCAGGGGGCTGAGAGGAGCAGGGGTGGGGCCAGGGGGCTGAGAGGAGCATGGGGGGGCAAGGGGGCTGAGAGGGGCAGGGGGCAGAGAGGAGCGGGGTGGGGCCGGGGGGGCAGGGGGCAGAGAGGAGCGGGGTGGGGCCAGGGGGTGGAGAGGAGCATTGGGGGTGCCCAGGGAGCAGAGAGGAGCAGGGGTGGGGCCAGGGGACTGAGAGGAGCATGGGGGGGGGCAGGGGGCGGAGAGGAGCAGAGGGGGCAGGGGGCAGAGAGGAGCAGGGGCGGGGGGGCCAGGGGGGCAGGGGGCAGAGAGGAGTGGGGGGAGGGGGCCAGGGGGCTGAGAGGAGCAGGGGTGGGGCCAGGGGGCAGAGAGGAGCGGGGGGAGGGTGCCAGGGGGCTGAGAGGAGCAGGGGTGGGGCCAGGGGGCAGAGAGGAGCGGGGGTGGGGGGACCAGGGTGGGTAGGGGGCGGAGAGGAGTGGGGGGGGCAGGGGGCGGAGAGGAGCGGGGTGGGGCCAGGGGGTGGAGAGGAGCGGGGGGAGGGGGCCAGGGGGCTGAGAGGAGCAGGGGTGGGGCCAGGGGGCAGAGAGGAGCGGGGGGAGGGGGCCAGGGGACTGAGAGGAGCATGGGGGGGGTCAGGGGGCTGAGAGGGGCAGGGGGCGGAGAGGAGCAGAGGGGGCAGGGGGCAGAGAGGAGCAGGGGCGGGGGGGCCAGGGGGGGCAGGGGGCGGAGAGGAGTGGGGTGGGGCCAGGGGGTGGAGAGGAGCGGGGGGAGGGTGCCAGGGGGCTGAGAGGAGCAGGGGTGGGGCCAGGGGGCAGAGAGGAGCGGGGGTGGGGGGACCAGGGGGGGCAGGGGGCGGAGAGGAGTGGGGGGGCAGGGGGCGGAGAGGAGCGGGGTGGGGCCAGGGGGTGGAGAGGAGCGGGGGGAGGGTGCCAGGGGGCTGAGAGGAGCAGGGGTGGGGCCAGGGGGCAGAGAGGAGCGGGGGTGGGGGGACCAGGGGGGGCAGGGGGCGGAGAGGAGCGGGGTGGGGCCAGGGGGCTGAGAGGAGCGGGGGGAGGGGGCCAGGGGGCTGAGAGGAGCACGGGGGGGGTCAGGGGGCTGAGAGGGGCAGGGGGCGGAGAGGAGCAGAGGGGGCAGGGGGCAGAGAGGAGCAGGGGCGGGGGGGCCAGGGGGGGCAGGGGGCGGAGAGGAGTGGGGTGGGGCCAGGGGGTGGAGAGGAGCGGGGGGGAGGGGCCAGGGGGCTGAGAGGAGCAGGGGTGGGGCCAGGGGGCTGAGAGGAGCCCTCGGTCAGCCAGCGGGCAGGCCGGGAGGAGCAGGAGGTGGGCGGGGGGAGCCAGCAGGGTCTCGGGGCGTAGGGCAAGCGGAGCATGGGCCCGGCTCCATGGTGCCACTGGAGCCATGGTAAACCCGGCACTGGCCCTGGGGCTCAGGAGGAAGGTCGAAACCAAAAGGGCCAGAAATGCCGGCGGGGCAGCTGTGTGCCAGCACGCGGCTGGAGTCTTTGCTGAGGGTGCTGGGCGCAGACAGAGCCGGTGGCTCCCAGAGGAAATACAAAGCGTGCTGGCAGCGTGCCGGCTCTCCCCAGCTCCTGGCTTGGGCTCGCGCCGGCTCCTGCAGCACAGCTGTGCAGGCTGGAGGCAGGAACCTGGGATCACATGTGACTGACTAAAGGCTTCCTTTGCCCGGATGGCAGCTCTGCGGTCCCTTCCTTCCGCGCGTGGCGGCAAATGCCCGTCCCTGAGGCCCGAACTACAGCTTCTGGAGTGGAAGAATCCTCTGCTACCACCCTGGGCTGCTGTCCCGCAAACTCTGGTGGCTTCCACGGTTGCTCCTCCTAGCCCAGGGCTGGCTGCATCCTGCCATCAGCTGCGGGATGCTCTAGCCAGGCCGCTGCGCCTGGTTACTGCTTGCAGGCCCCTGGGCAGGAGCAGTGGCCAGAGCATGTGGCTCCAGCCAGGGGTGCCGGGTGCTTGGAGGCAGAGGCTGGGGCCTGGCTCAGTTTCAGGCCTGTGATGTTGCTGTTTGCAAGAACCCGAGTGGGCTCATGATGGATGTGAGGCCCCACGACTCAGCCCACGCTCCACCCTGCACGTGTCCCCATGCTGCCTACAATGTCACAGCCCTGAGTCACTCCCCAGGGTCTGTGTTGGGACAAGCCAAAGGCCAGGGATGGAGCAGCCCCATTTCTTCACCCTAGCTGGAGGTTGGAGCAGCTGGGGAGGGGTCTCTGCTGCTGGTAGACGACTGCATCATCCACCCCCATTGCCCCACGGATGACAGAGCAACACCCACCCATGGGTTTGAGTGAGTGAAGAGTGTGGACCCTGAGGTTTGGGGGGGTGCAGGTGCCCAGGGCTGTAGGGTAGCAGGGGTCCCTGGCAGACCCGGGGGGGGGGCACGTGGCAGGAAGGTGAAATGAGCTGTAGCTCACGAAAGCTTATGCTCAAATAAATTGGTTAGTCTCTAAGGTGCCACAAGTCCTCCTTTTCTTTTTGCGAATACAGACTAACACGGCTGTTACTCTGAAACCTGCGTGGGACTGTGGATCCCTGGGACACAGGAGGTCTGAGTGCCTGGGGGTGCGAGTCCCTGGGGACCGGGGGGGGAAATGAGTGCCCGGGGGTGCGGGTCACTAGGGAGAAGGGGTGTGAGTGCCTGAGGGTGCGGGTCCCTGGGGAGTGGAGGGGGGGTTGAGTGCCCGGGGGTGCGGGTCCCGGGGCTGGAGGTGGGGGTGAGTGCCCGGAGTGTGGGTCCCTGGTGAGCAGGGGGGTGATTGCCTGGGGGTTCGGGGGTCCCTGGAGAGCAGGGGGTGTGAGTGCCTGGGGGTTCGGGGGGTCCCTGGGGAGAAGGGGGTGGGGGTGAGTGCCCAGGGGTGCGGGGGTCCCTGGTGAGCAGAGGGGTGAGTGCCCAGGAGTGTGAGTGCTTGGGGTTGTGGGTCCTGGGGAGAAGGTGAGCGTGAGTGCCTGGGGGGGCGGGTCCCTGGGGAGAAAGGGGGGGTGAGTGTCTGGGGGGGGCGGGTCCCTGGGGAGCAGGGTGTGTGAGAGCCTGGGGGGGCAGGTCTCTGGGGAGAAGGGGGGGTGAGTGTCCGGGGGGGGCGGGTCCCTGGGGAGAAACGGGGGGTGAGTGTCCGGGGGGGGGGTGGGTCCCTGGGGAGCAGGGGGTGTGTGACTGTCTGGGGGTGCGGGTCTGTGGGACACAGCGGGGAGCCCTTTGATGGACTAGGGAGGCTCCCTCCGTGCCCCCTGCAGCTCCAGGGCGACACGCATTGCAAGGCCGCCAAGGAGGCTGTAACGAGCCCGTTGGGCTGCCCCCGCGGTGTTATCAGCTGGGCCCTGGAGCCTCCCAGACCTAAAAATGACCACGGGGCTGGCTGGGGAAGGGAGCTGGACTGGAGGGAAGCACCGGGCCCAGCACTCCCGCCCCCTGCCACCCCAGGGGCTCCCAGCTCCCCCCATTCTCTCCAGCCAGCCCCCCTCTGCACTCGGAGCCTTCCAGTGCTAAGTGTCTAATTGCTCTGAGCCAGGACAGAGCCTGTGGCCAAATGGCTCCAGCAGCCCAGCCCCCTGGGCGTCCCCTTTGGCTCACTGCTGGGACTCCACAGCGCCAAGGCAGGAAGGTGGATGGGGCAGGCCCCGATCCTGCACACCTTCCTATAGCCCACAGACTCCCCAACACCCGCAGGCGCTCCTGGAGGAAGGGTGGGGCAGGGTCATGCCCTTGGACACATGCTGCCCTCCAGGAACGAGCAGCACCCCACGACGTGCGTGCCCAGCTCCCTTGGCCCAGTCTGTGCACCATGGCTGCTTTGCCACAACCCTGAATTTCTTGACTTTGGTGCTTGTAAAATCTTAGCCATGATGCTTCCATTGCCAACATGCTCAGGCCCTGATTAAGCACCCACACCAGCTAAAAAGAGTGTCCCAGTGTGTCAGCCTAGTAAATCCATAGGGGCAATCCCTGTGCTGGGAAGGAGTGACGTGCCCAGCACACTGAGCAACACTTGACAAGAGAGCCGAGGAGTTTGGAAATCCCTTTGGTTCTCCAACCCCCTGCTCCGAACCCTGATAAACCCTCGAACAGCTGCCTGCATGTCCCGAGGCTCCTTTAGAAGCCAGATGGTCCATCGAGGTGTCCTGACTCGCTGGAGTGGCCATTCTCCCCAATTCCACACTGCCAATACGGGCTACATCCACCATACCCACCTCCCACCTCATTCTTGGCAAGCCGGGGGCTAGGGAGTTCAAGGGCTGCAGCTGGATCTGATCATTCACAGAGGCGTCGAAATGGCTTATTCTGATCGGTCACAGCATGGCCATCCCCGCAGGGGCCAGTGTCACAGCCAGCGCACGGATGGGCAGGGCTAGTGGGGAGAGCCAGAGCCAAGGGTCGGACACAGAAGCAGAGCCAAGGGTCAGACGCTCGGAACCGAAGCAAGGCAGAGGAGCAACCAGCTGGGGATCCACCTAGCTGCACCTGGTGTCCCTGCAGGCTTACGCAGTGTGCCGGGGCCAGGCAGTGCCCCTGGGGGCCCAGCCTGTCAGGGCATCTCTGGGCAATGCTTCCTGCTGTACTTAGCCCCTCAGACTGTCCAGGGAGCAGGAGCCTCGCAGCCAGCCCTGGATGTGTCCTTAGAGCCGAGGCCTGGAATGGCCTGCAGGAGGGGATCGCGGCTCTGTGGTAACCCTGCTCCCCCACATCAGTGTCTGTGCAGCTCTGAGCTCGGACTTCGCAGAGGCCATGCGAACGAGCCAGAGCCCAGGACTCCATCTTCAGCAGCGTGGGCTTGGCAGTGGTGGCTGCCGGGGGCACACACAGGGCAGGTGACTTGCCCAAAGTCACAAATGAAGCCTGGAGTGAGGCAGGGACTTAACCCAGGCCTCCGAAGCCAGAGGGTAGTGCTCTAATCACTGGGAAATACTTCCTCTGGGAGGAGTCCTTTGTGCCAGGCTGGTTCCCTTACTGCACAGCTCATGGAGCCCCTGGACTGAGCGGTGGCTTCTCACCGGGTTCTAGTGCCTGAGAGCAGGTCCCAGCTAACGGCTGCCAGGGGCCGGCAGGGAATGAGTTGAGGGCTGTCTCAACCCAGTGCCCACATCACATAACCCACCACCCCAGCTGGCACTGCCTGGCCTCCTTGGCAGAGAGAGTGGAGGGGGCACAAAGTGAGCTCGCCCCTCTCCCGCCCATGGGCGCCCTCCGGGGTGGGTGGGGTGGGGCAGTGCTGGAAGGTGTGCTCGGCACCCTCAATCCTGGGGAGCCATGCTCCAGCCCTGGCCCCCACTTGCACTGTGCCAGCGGGTGGCACGGTCCCAGATGGCTGTGCCAGTGCTGCCCTTGCCAGGTGGTTTCCAGCACCGCTGGAACACACGTCCCTGCTTTTTAAACCGCCAGGATGCTGCGAATGTCCCTGGCTCTCCCAAGGCAGCCGCTAGCCCGGCTCTGCCACATGGCTGCAGTGTGGGGCTGACAATCAAGGGAGCTTTGCCACTGGTGGGGTGGCAATGGCAGTGGGTCGAGTGCTCGGTCTGGCTGCACTGGGGTCAGCTCACAACTGTCCCATGGGGTCAGGAACCAGGGCCCAGAGCCTCACGGGTATTTAGGCACCTGACTCCCATTGATTCCAATGAGAATTAGGCGCCTAAATAGCTTTGAGGGTCTGGGCCCTGTTGCGTCCTGCTTGGGTGCTGTGTTTGCAACATCAGCCAGCTGAGGGCTGTACTAGTGTCCCCGGGGACAGGGCTCCGGGGAAGCTGCAGGCAGCCGGCTGGGACGGGAGGCAGGTCAGGCCAGGAGCTGGACTGGGAGGGGACAGATCCTTGGGAGCAGCCTGCACCAGGGATGCTGTGTGGTCAGGTCCCAGCCACCCAGCCCGGCTGGGGTCTGGCCAGGAGCTCTGCACTCCCATGCGGGGCTGGGTTGAACTGGAGGGCCCAGTGCTGGGGCACCGACAGCACTTGGCCTCCAAGCCGGGGGCCCTCCCAGCACTCTACAACCCCTGGCCTGCAGGGGTGGCCCAAACACTCTGCTGCAAGCATGGCTCAGGCAGGATCTCTTCCAAGGCGCCGTCTGAGCAGCTCTGGGGTGTGAGGCTAGGGCTGTGCCTCCTGCCTGGCCAGGCCCAATGCCCCTGCGTTACAGGATCTCTTCCGGCGCCCTTGTGCACTCACCTTCTGTCCACCAAGGTGCTATTCCTCAGGGGCACTCAGTGCCAGGGACCCTCACCCCGTCAGGCCGGCCTGTGTTTCCAGCCCTGTCTCCAATGGCCATGGGTTTAAAATGGTTGCACTGAGCAGGAGGTTTGCTGCCATCACCTCTGCAGAAACGACAGACGTTTGCAGCTTTCCCATCCCACCCGGGGGAGTCATCAGGTTTCCAACTCCATGGGCCATGCCACCCAGGCCCCCAGATTGCAGCCGCTGGCGCTCTACGCTCAGACGGACTCCCTGCCCGTGCCCAGTTCGCTGAAGGCTCTCCATCCCTTGGTGTGTGCAGCGGGCTGGGGGGCATGACAGAATTAATGGCTGCACGGGCCCGTAGGAGGGCTGACGAGCATTTTCATTGTGCTCATGGCTTTGAGGATGTTCTTGGTTTTCCTGTAATTTAGGCTGAAATCTGACTGGTGCCCAGTGTTGATCCTTCCCCACGTCTTCCTCTTTTGAGGCCAAAACTAGCTCTAGCTTCATTTTCCATCTGTTTGATCTCCAACCCTGAACGCTGACATGCCCTGGTGCATAAGGAGACAGTGTTTGAGGACTGTTTCTTGAACACTCTGCACATAAACACCCAGCAAGGTTGTAAAAACGAGGCTTATTTAGCTCTGGCGAGAGGGGAGCTGGAGGGCTCCTGGGTGAGGGTTTAAGGAGGGGCACCATGAGACCGACCAGTCTCTGCCTTGTACTCTGTCCTGGTGGACCAGACCAAGGGGTCACTGACTGCGAAGGGCAGGTGGGTTGATCACAAAGGACATACACACGAGAACTGCTCAGGACATGTGTTTGGTGTAAGGCCATTTTCTGGCAAAAAATAAATCCATGTTTAATGCTAAAAAGGCTGAGTGACTCTAGTAATGCCAGCTGCCCACGGGGCGTTGCCAGCCCGGGGGGTCTGCATCTGCAGAGAGCCCAGGAGGCAGATGGATTTTAAGAGAGGCATGATCACCCAACTATCATCTCTCTATGGCACTTATATGGGTCCTATGATCAGAGCATCTGAGCAGCTCACACCGTCCTGCGAGGTAGGGCAGGGCTGTTATCTCCATGGGCCAGGCGGGGAGTAAAGGCACAGAGAGACGAAGGGCCAGAGCCTCAAACTTCAGTGAAAGTTAGGACCCTAAAACAGTTGAGGATCAGGACCTTTGTAACTTGCCTGAGGTCATGGGGGGAGGGATAGATCAGTGGTTTGAGCATTGGCCTGCTAAACCCAGGGTTCCAAGTTCAATCCTTGAGGGGGGCCACTGAGGAATCTGGGGCAAAAATTGGGGATTGGTCCTGCTTTGAGCAGGGGGTTGGACAAGATGACCTCCTGAGGTCCCTTACAACCTTAATATTCCATGCAGGGGGAGTCTATAGCAGAGCAGTGAATTGTCCCCAGATCTCCAGAGTCCTAGAATACCACCTAGTAATCATTATAATACTTGGTACTGCAAATGCCACATTGGGCTAATCAGCTCTCCTGCTCCTGGACTAGTCTTTACCCCACATGCTCAGTCAGCCAGCTGCATTACCAGGGCCTTTTGCCCCATCAGACACAACACCCGGCAGAGGCAGGAGACGGAAAATGGTTGGATCGATCCACTCTGCCCCATCCCAGCACCCCGACTGTGCTGGCCTGTAAAACAGAATTAGCACTTGAAGAAAAGAACATGGCGAGAGCAGTTTCTGAGATGCCTGGTGTCCTCGGTGTGACATGCCACCAATGTGCCCCCTGGCACACGCATTAGAGTCCAGGGTGACCGTGACAAATTAGAGAACTGGTCTGAAATCCACAAGATGAAATTCAATCAAGTGCAAAGTACTATAGTGGGAAGGATGCATAGAATGGAACATATAGTAAGAAGATATATATATACATACAGAGAAGGTGGAAGTTGCCATACAAACTGTAAGAGGCTAATTAGTTAAGATGAGCTATTATCAGCAGGATCTATGCATCTAATGAAGTGAGCTGTAACCCACGAAAGCTTATGCTCTAATAAATTTGTTCATCGCTAAGGTGCCACCAGTCCTCCTGTTCTTTTTGCGGATACGGACTAACAGGGCTGCTACTCTGAAACCTTTCTAACTCTCAGGGTGGTGAAGCTCTGGGACAGGCTTCCAAGGGAGGTTGTGGAATCCCCGTCACTGGAGGTTGGACGATGTCAGGGATGCTCTAGGTTCACTTGGTCCTGCCTCAGCGCAGGGGCTGGACTGGCTGACGTCTCGAGGTCCCTTCCAGCCCAACCTTTCCATGATCCTATGTGCGGCCGCTCTGGAAAGGCCACAGGAACATGTCCTTTCCCCCTGCAAGCTGTGAGGGGACCGTCCAGTAATGCTCATGAGGGTGATGATGATCATCTCAGGCCACCAAGCCCCGGAGTGCACAGGGCCCAGTGCTTTGCTCCCTCTCTCTCCTTCCCTGGAGGCTGTGAGCGCTTCCCCCCTGGATTTGGAGCCCTGCGGCTGGTGTGGGCAGCACTGCACAGAGGCCCCATTCTCTTCCATTTGGACTGGAAAAGACACAACTCACAGCCAAAGCTCCTGCCGGGCTGTTTCCTGGCCAAGCTGCACAATCAGCCTTTCAGGAGGCGCAGCTGGAAATGCAAGGCAGACAACCAGCAGGGGAAAATACCACATTCTCCAAGGAGAGAAAACCCCGAGGAGCCAGCCAGGGCCCATGTGGCTGGAGAAGCACAGCCAGCAGCACACGCGTGGGGAGTTTTTAGGTTAAAAGTTCAGGCTTTGCTCCGGGTTTGATTCCTTTTCCCTAGGAGCAAAACTTTCCATCTCGTTTTGTTAAATGTGCAGCATTTCCTAAGCTATATTCTCAGGGCCTGAGTTCTGGGGGGCCCCCAGGCACACACAGATGTGGACAGGGGAATGGGTCATGTTGACCTTCCTCTAAGATCCAGCTCTCACAGCTGCTAGAATTACCAAAACCACACACCCACAAAAGGAGACCTCTTAACACAAACTCTCAGCAGCATTATACAGAGCCACTGAATCTGAGCCCCGGGGCCTCTGCAGGTTGTGTCCAGTGCAGGGAGCTGGAGATCAGTCCTGTCCACCCAGACATGAGCCATGACCTCAACCTGGACCTGGAAGAAACATCTGCATGCTCTTCTCTGCCGGGGAGGTGGGAATTCATTCCTTGGCTTTGTCACATTGTTCCTTTTAAGATAGTATGGGGATGGGCACCATGGGGGTGGGGGTGGAATCCCTCTCCATAGTGAGTCACTCCTGGGCTTCCTATGTGCTGCTCCAACAAAGGGACAACATCTGTAACTTGGTGGGACCCATCCCTCTCTTTAGATGGAGAACAGAAATTCCATCTCTGGTGCACTTGCTGACTAGAGTGTAGCTAGTGGAGTATGTACAGGTGATAGGATGTATAAACCCAACACTGGTTAACCATGGGTTAACTGGAGTCTGGGCCTAATGAGGACAGTGGGTGGCACTGGAGGGTGAAAGGCATAATTGGTGATTGTGACACAGAGACCTCTTGGCAAAGGGTCCCCTGTTCTTTGCAAACAACTCTTACCTCAGACCTGACAAATTCACTGCCCCAAATATGTCTTTCGGGGTATTTATCCATAAGGGGTATCATGTAAGGTATCTACAGACAGGGTAAAACTTATCAAGACTCATAATCATTGTTGAGTTGTGTGTACAGGTAACCTATTAAGGCATAATGTAACTATAGTGACGGTCTACTTTGTGGTCTTAGAGTAAAAGTCAGTCACTAGGGGAGAAGATGTCTCGATGATGGCCCATTCCACCAGGAGGGAGTTGTCACCCCTCCTGGGTTAGCAGCTGACGTAATGCAAGGCGGAGTTGTCCAGCCTTGCTCCATCCCAAGACTATCCTTGGAAATCCATCAGAGACAACTGCAAACAAAGGAAATCTCTTGGAGGTAAAAAAGGAACCATAGAATAACCAGGCAGGGAATCCCACAGTCTATGAACAGAGACAAAAGATTATTTCAATATACCACCGAGTGGGGAGAGGCCCTCTGTGTCCAGTCACTGAGAAAACATCTTGGGGAGCAGGGGTGTTTTGCATGAAAGTTTGGATCCTGGTTCCTGTGAAGCCAGCCAGCTCTGCACCAGACTGAACTTGGTGGGTGCGGTGTGGGGCAGGACCTGCTTTGTAGATAGGAAAGATAACTATTAATGAGTAGGCCCTAGTTCGTGTTTTCTGGTTTTGTTTTGTGTTGTGTTGTAACCATTGTTTCCACCCTCTCTCTTATTCCTACTGGAATTTCTGTTCCTTCTTAAATTAAGCTTCTTTCGTTCCCTTCCAAGTGCCGTGGGTGTTACAGGAGCGACGGTTTGGGTAAAATGGGGTACACTGCTCCTGAGGGACAGTAGAGGTGGGATTTCTGTGAGCAGCCAGTGTCAGGAGCTGGATAGCGCAGGGGAACTCAGGGGCTGGGGTGCATCTATTGTTAACCTGCAAGGCAAAGCCCTGGCTGGCACAGCCCCGAGGAGAGGGTTTGAGTGGCTGAAAGGCTGCTGGTGGTAGCAAGCTGACACCCAGCCCCCACAGGCAAGATTCCCTCTCAATAGAAGCCGGGGGTAACAAGGTGACTCGCAGGCCTGGGCACCCCAAGAACAGTGATCAAACCCAGCTGGGGAGGAGCTGGGTCTTCACAGCGGAAGGAGCACAGGGCAGTGGCAGAAGGTCAGGGAGGCGGCCCAGGAGAGAGGGAGCTGAACGTTTCCTCTCTTGGGCTAAAAGCTGAAACGAGCCTGAGAGGCCTGAAGCCAGAACTGGAAGGGTCTGAGCTGGGAGGGAGGCTGGGTAAATGAAGCCGGGGCCAGAGGTGGGTTATCCCGGGCCAGGAGGGGGCTGGAGGTAGTGGAGCCCAAGAGGCGGTGATGGTAAAGCCGAAGGGGTACGTGACCTGAAGGCTGGGTAACAACGGAGAGGAGCTGCAGGGAGGGACCGGCTTCTGCAGCAGCCCTACGGACGGGAGGTGCTGGGGGGAAGCCCTGGAGAGCAGCACTGTGAAATAAGAGCAAGGAAGAAGTTTGCAGCCATGAGTTGAGCCCCCTCAGGAAGCCTGCGGGAGAAGGACGAGCACCTGGGAAACTGAGGGTGACAGGGACAGCCCCTAGCGGCAGGGGAACTCTGCGTATGGACAGTCGAAAGGGGAAGGCAGGGATGCTGGCGGCTGCTTCCTGGGAGTCACGATAAGCGCCGCTGGGACTCTGCACCCTGAACCCCCTGCCCCAGCCCGGAGCCCCCTCCTGCACCCCAAACCCTTTATCCCCAACCCCACCCCAGAGCCTGCATCCCCAGCCAGAGCCCTCACTCCCTCCCGCACCCCAGCCCAGTGCCCCAGCCTGGTGAAAGTGAGTGAGGGTGGGGGAGAGCGAGTGACGTGTGGGGAGGGGAGATGGAGCGATCAGGGGGCGGGGCCTCAGAGAAGGGGCAGGGCAGGGAAGGGGAAGGACCTCAGGGAAGGGGCAGGCCAGGGGTGTTCGGTTTTGTGCGATTAGAAAATTGGCAATCCTAGTGGACCGGTGGGTGCTCTCTGCTCAGGGTCCCAATCCGGTTCCCTTCCCTTGGACCCATAACCTCATGCCCATCCTGGTTCTTTCATTTGTTGCCCTCCGTACCTTGCTCTGTGGCGCTCCCTCATCTCAGGGGGCTGGCCGGGCCCTTCCTCTGATGGGCTCCCCCCACCGTTCCCAGCATTCACACAGGCCAGTGCTACAAGCACATGGAAAATCACAGGAGCAGCAGCAGCGAAAATAGATTGTGTGGTCCAGGTCCTCAAAGGGACATGGGCACCTAGCTCCAGCTGGGCCTGGGTCCGTCCAGGGCCCAAGCCAGCCCCCAGCAGAGGCCCCCGCACTGGCAGCCCCTCTCTGGCTGAGGTGGCCTGCGGGACTCCCTGGGGCTGCCAGTGCAGTGGGATGCGGCTCTGCAGGGGCACAGGTGGCAGGGTCAAGCCCAGGGGGAAACGTGCCCGCCGGCTTCGCAGCGAATGGGGTTGGGCCCGACGGGCTTCGGGAACGTCCCCGTGGGCCCATCCCCTAGCAGGAGACAGCTGCACGCCCCTCTAACCGGAGCTCGTTCACACCTTGTGCTGCTGGCACGGCCCCCCCGCTCCCTGCCCTCCCTGGCTGCGGAGAGTGACCGTGTGCTGGCCACACTGGAATGGCATCCAAAAGCAGCCCTTCTGGGCGTGAGTGCCCAGCCAGATGACACACCGTACAGCCAGGCCAGCAGAGGAAATGCCAGTGAGCTTAACCTCGGCTGCTGGAGTAAAAATAGCCACAGCTTCAGTTTATAATTAGCGTGGCTGTTAATTCCCCCTCTCACTGGGGCTTGTGCTAATTGTGCTGCCCTCTCAGTACCTGGCTTAGGAGCCAAACGCTTTGTTCTTTGTGGCCTTTCCGTTCGCTCTGCCCACTGTCCTGGGGTTGAGGATGGGTCAGCGGAGCGCCCCCTCCCCCTCTCGCCCCTGCCCACCCCTCGAATCTCAGCAGGTTCTCACAGCTCTCCCCACGCCCGCTTCAGCCTTCTCCATGGCATCAGGCCAGCTTCCCTTGCACTGAGTCTGCCCGGTGCTGGCTCCCAGCCCCCAGCTCAGACTGATGCCGAGCCACGTCTCAGTCTGAGGCAGATGCCCTCCTTGGCCTGGAGCCCCACTGAAATCCATGGGGTTGTGGAGCCCACCATGGTCCTGCTGCCCTAGGTACATCTGCAAAGCAATGAGTGGACCTGGGTAGCCTGCTCAGTGCAAATTCACTCTGTCTGGCCCCTCCCCTGCAGTGTGTGTGTACGTGTCGGGGGATGGGCTGAGTGGACAGACCCCCAAATACACAAATACGTCCTCATCCCTAATGCCCTCAGCAAAGACATTTGCAGACAGGAACAATCTATGGCAGGCACCTGCATCAATGAGACCCCTACAAAGGACGCTTAATGGGCAGAAGAATAGAGGGTGTGGCTGGTCTCTGGATACAGGGCCTGGCAAGGGCCCAAAACCTTCCCTGGCACAGCTGGCTGGGTGGGTGAGCTGGGTGCCTGATGTCCCGGTGCGACTGGCTGGGTGGGTGAGCTGGGTGCCCGGTGTCCTGGTGTGGCAGGCTGGCGGGGAGGGGTGGGGGGAGCAGAAGCAGTCACAGCAGGAATGGCGGTGCTATGCCTGGCATGAGTCACTGAGAGGAAAACGGATGGAAATGGGATATATGGGTCCCTTGGCACAAACCACATCCCTTGCTCCTGCCTCAGCTAAGGAGCCAGAGTTAAACTAGCAGGGAATTGCCCCGAGTGCCAACCGCCCCCTCCCTCCACATGGCCCAAGGGATTTTGCTGTGCCCAGGGCATAGCTCCTTTGTGCAGACAGTAGCTGGATCCAGGACAGACCACTCGGGAATGATACCACCAGGTGCTTGTGGGAGGGGATCTCAGCATGAAAAGCAAGAGGCTGTTCAGGAAGGCCAGGCAAAGCAGAAAAGGTGGAGGAGTTGCACTGTATGTAAGGGAGCAGTATGACTGCTCAGAGCTTCGGTATGAAACTGCAGAAAAACCTAAGTGTCTCTGGATCAAGTTTACAAGTGTGAGCAACAAGAGTGATCTTATGGTGGGAGTCTGCTATAGACCACCAGACCAGGGGGATGAGGTGGAGGAGGCTTTCTTCTGGCAACTAACAGAAGTTACTAGATCACAGGCCCTGGTTCTCATGAGGGACATCAGTCACCCTGATATCTGCTGGGAGAGCAATACAGCGGTGCACAGACAATCCAGAAAGTTTTTGGAAAGTGTAGGGGACAATTTCCTGGTGCAAGTGCTGGAGGAACCAACTAGGGGCAGAGCTCTTCTTGACCTGCTGCTCACAAACCAGGAAGAATTAGTAGGGGAAGCTAAAGTGGATGGGAACGTGGGAGGCAGTGACCATGAGATGGTCGAGTGCAGGATCCTGACACAGGGAAGAAAGGAGAGCAGCAGAATACGGACCCTGGACTTCAGATAAGCAGACTTTGACTCCCTCAGGGAACTGATGGGCAGGATCCCCTGGGAGAACAACATGAGGGGGAAAGGAGTCCAGGAGAGCTGGCTGTATTTTAAAGAATCCTTATTGAGGTTACAGGGACAAACCATCCCAATGTGTAGAAAGAATAGTAAATATGGCAGGCGACCAGCTTGGCTTCACAGTGAAATCCTTGCTGATCTTAAACACAAAAAAGAACCTTACAAGAAGTGGAAGATTGGACAAATGACCAGGGAAGAGTATAAAAATATTGCTCGGGCATGCAGGAGTGGAATCAGTAAGGCCAAATCACACCTGGAGTTGCAGCTAGCAAGAGATGTTAAGAGTAACAAGAAGGGTTTCTTCAGGTATGTTAGCAACAAGAAGAAAGTCAAGGAAAGTGTGGGCCCCTTACTGAATGGGGGAGGCAACCTAGTGACAGAGGATGTCGAAAAAGCTAATGTACTCAATGCTTTTTTTGCCTCTGTCTTCACGAAGAAGGTCAGCTCTGGGCAGCACAGCATGGGGAGGAGGTGACCAGCCCTCTGTGGAGAAAGAAGTGGTTCAGGACTACTTAAAAAAGCTGGACGTGCACAAGTCCATGGGGCCGGATGCGCTGCATCCGAGAGTGCTAAAGGAGTTGGCAGATGTGATTGCAGAGCCATTGGCCATTATCTTTGAAAACTCATGGCGATCGGGGGAGGTCCCAGATGACTGGAAAAAATCTAATGTAGTGCCCATCTTTAAAAAAGGGAAGAAGGAGGATCCTGGGAACTACAGGCCAGTCAGCCTCACCTCAGTCCCTGGAAAAATCATGGAGCAGGTCCTCAAGGAATCAATTCTGAAGCACTTAGAGGAGAGGAAAGTGATCAGGAACAGTCAGCATGGGTTCACCAAGGGCAAGTCATGCCTGACTAATCTAACTGCCTTCTATGACGAGATAACTGGCTCTGTGGATGAGGGGAAAGCTGTGGACGTGTTGTTCCTTAACTTTAGCAAAGCTTTTGACACGGTCTCCCACAGTATTCTTGCCAGCAAGTTAAAGAAGTATGGGCTGGATGAATGGACTATAAGGTGGATAGAAAGCTGGCTAGATCATCGGGCTCAACGGGTAGTGATCAATGGCTCAATGTCTAGTTGGCAGCCGGTATCAAGTGGAGTGCCCCAAGGGTCGGTCCTGGGGCCGGTTTTGTTCAATATCTTCATTAATGATCTGGAGGATGGCGTGGACTGCACCCTCAGGAAGTTTGCAGATGACACTAAACTGGGAGGAAAGGTAGATACGCTGGAGGGTAGGGATAGGATACAGAGGGCCCTAGACAAATTAGAGGATTGGGCCAAAAGAAATCAGATGAGGTTCAACAAAGACAACTGCAGAGTTCTGCATTTAGGACGGGAGAATCCCATGCACCGCTACAGACTAGGGACCGAATGGCTAGGCAGCAGTTCTGCAGAAAAGCACCTGGGGATTACAGTGGACAAGAAGCTGGATATGAGTCAACAGTGTGCCCTTGTTGCCAAGAAGGCCAATGGCATTTTGGGCTGTATAAGTAGGGGCATTGCCAGCAGATCGAGGGACATGATCGTTATTCTGGTGATATTCTTGAGGATGGGAAAATCCTCTTCATGGATCAATTTTAATTGGTTCCTTCGCCTTCCTCAGGGCTTTGCTAGGGGATCGGGGGCGGAAGGGGTCTGCCCCCTTGCATGGGCATGACTGCGCCAGCCTGGAGCTGTAACGGGCTGACATTTCTGGAAGGTGGAATGGAGGTGCCAGCCCAACTTCCCCCATACTGTGAGATGTCAGAGGCTGGGGCCTCCGATGATCCCATGATCACTGCCGGCTGAGATGGCCCCTGGGGGCTGTAGTGACTGCGCAGCAGGAGCCTCTGTCTCTCTCCATAGAAACCTTAACCATCCCAGAGCCAAACACAGGCCTCTACCCTCTGAAAGTGGGCGGCAAAGCCTCGAGATGAGACACGGAGTCTACAGGCTAGGACACAGCATGAGAACGGCCATAGTGGATCAGACCAATGGTCCATCTAGCCCAGTATCCTGTCTCTGACAGTGGCCAATGCCAGATGCTTAGAGAGAACAAACAGAACAGTCATTTCAGGTGATCCATTCCTATCATCCAGTCCCAGTTTCTGGTAGTTGGAGGTTTAGGGACACCTGGAGTTGCATCTCTGATCATCTTGGCCAATAGCCATTGATGAACCTGTCCACCAGGAACTTATCTAATGCTTTTTTGAACCCAGTTATACTTTTGGCCTTCACAGCATCCCCTGGCAAGGAGTTCCACAGGTTGACTGTGAGTTGTGTGAAGCAATACTTCCTTTTGTTTGTTTTAAACCTGCTGTCTGTTAATTGCTTTGGGTGATCCCTGGTTTTTGTGTGATGTGAAGGGGTAAAAAGAAAAGGAGTACTTGTGGCACCTTAGAGACTAACCAATTTATTTGAGCATGAGCTTTCGTGAGCTGTAGCTCACAAAAGCTCATGCTCAAATAAATTGGTTAGTCTCTAAGGTGCCACAAGTACTCCTTTTCTTTTTGCGAATACAGACTAACACGGCTGTTACTCTGAAACCTGTGAAGGGGTAAATAACACTTCCCTGTTCACTTTCTCTGCATCAGCCATGATTGTATAGACCTCTGTCATCTCCCCCGTAGTTGTCCCTTTCCCAAACTGAACAGTCCCAGTCTTTTCAATCTCTCCTCATCGGCAACCTGTTTCATGCCCCTCATTTCTGTTGCTCTTCTCTGTAGTTTTTTCAGTTCTGGTATATTATTTTGAGATGGGACAACCAGAACAGCACGTAGTATTCAAGGAATGGACGTACCATGAATCTATATCGTGACATTATTATAATTTCTGTCTTATTATCTATCCCTTTCCGAATGATTCCCAACATTCTGTTGGCTTTTTTGGCTGCCGCTGCACATTGAGTGGGTGTTTTCAGAGAACTAGCCACACTGACTCCAGGATCTCTTTCTTGAGTGGGAACAGCTAATTTAGACCCTATACCTATAGACTACAAAACTGACCATTGTTCCCCACCCTTTTCCTCCTGTCTGTTAACCAGTTACTGAGCCAGGAGAGGATCTTCCCTCTTAGCCCAGGACAGCTCACTTGGCGTAAGGGCCTCTGGAGTGATACGGGCATTGTGAGCATGTTGGCTCTGACAGAGAGCTACCCCGGCCTTGCAGAGTCATTTCCAACCCTCTGCAGTCTGCTCAGGTCCTTCCGATCTCCCTGCCCTCCTTGTCTAGTACGGCTTCCTCTCACGCTGCTCTGGGCTGACAGCCACTTCACACCCTCCAGCATCAGGTTGGGGGGGTTTCAAACCCTTGCCCTTCCCCATCTGCGTCTCCTCCTGTTCCCAAGTCTCCTGCCCAGGTGTGTGGGCTCTGTTGACGGGAAGAAAGGAAATGAGGCGCAAAGGGATTGCCAGGCACCACAGTCTCCCAGCCTCCAGAGATGCAGCTTTAATCTGGCTCCTTCGGCCGGGACGCTTCCTGGGCAGGATTTCTGCACAGTGTCTATGATTTCTTTATTCCAGTTGTTGAGATTGGATTCCCAGCCCGGGGACGCTTCCAGAGCCATAAATCGGCTTCGTTTCGCTACCTGGTGCGCTTGTTTTCTCTGCAAGGCTTCCAGATCTGCTTGAGAGAGCTACTTCTGTGTGAGCGTCTGCCTTCCTAGCTCTGCGCCCACTCCCCTCCCACACCGAAGCTGAACTGCAGGCGTGAGCAGCCCAGGGGCGCAGGCTGTCATTCCAGAGTCCAGTGGTGCTGCCAGTCAGCACTTCATGGTCACGTTCAGGCCCGTGGGCAGCAGGCAGGCAGTGAACAATGCCCCCTTAGAAAGGCTCCAGGATGGAGGTTTCCTTAGGGCTGGACCACTGATGCCAGGAGAGGTGGCAGAGACTGGCTTGCAGTGTGTAGACAGAACAGCTGATGTCCATGGCTGACGCTGGAGCTCACCACATGATGATGCTGTGCGAGTGAGGCCAGGTCAGCTGCCAGACTCAGGCCTATGACTTGCCCATGGAGACTTGACCCTGTTCCATCAAAGGGGTCAAGCATGACTAGGCTGGTGCTGTGGGTAGCAAGGGGGTTGGTGGGGTGGCGCTCATGGGATAGGACAGCCCTGATGTCCTAGTACAAGGGAGGCTTGGGAAGGAAAGGCACGGATGGGCACCCAGCCATTAGGTTTGAACTCTGTGAATGTCTAATGGCCAGAGGACTATGCACAGTGCTGGCTTTGTGTGGGTCACGCCGCTCTCCAGAGGGAGCTGTAGCTTCCACCCCAAATATCTCCTCCCATACCTTACAGGCCTGCTATAGACCAGGTGGCAGAGGCCTCTGCTGGTACCTTCCTCTCTATGCCTACACCTTCTTGCAGCCCTGCTCACAAACACCCCACTGCAGGATTACAGGACAGGGAGCCGAAGGGGCAATGTTTTGGCCACAGCAGCCTCCCGCACAGACACCCGCCCCTGCTATGCCACTCAGAGCAGGCAGTCGTGGCTCCAGCACCAACCGGAGGGGAGCTGGTCTCCATCCCAGGGGAGAAGGCAAGCACTGGGCACAACCACAGGATGGGTAATTACACTGTGCCCAGCCAGGGATCTCCAAGTGCTGTAGACACATGGGCGTGTTGCCTTGCAACACGCCTGGCAGGCAGGGGAGTATTAGTTACCTCATTGATCCCCATCACACCCTCCCCCATAGAAAAAGAAGGAGCAAGGACTTAGCCAAGGGCACACAGCCTCTCTGTGTCAGAGCTGGGGGGTGTAGACCTATGCACTAATCAGGACAGGAGACATTAACTAACCAGTACCCTGTGCTGCCTGTCTCCCATCCCCACCATGACTGTCAGACCGCAGCTTGAGCGCTATGCCATGGCAGAGCAGGCTCGGCTGGTGCTGCAGGACAGTCCCGCGAGGGCTGGTCATTTCTGGCCTATGGAGGAATGTTGTCTCCCAGCTCTGGGGAGCTGGCTGGGGAAGGCAGTACTGGTAACACTGGCTGCTCCTGCCCCACTCCCGAGAGAGCATGTCCACGAGGCGCCTGGTGTCACTGTTAGTTTCATTTGGGCCCACGAGAAGGCGACAGGGACTCTGCCAGACCCCTCATGTGGGAGAAGGACCCCATTCTGCACAGGGCTGGGCGCAGCCCCGCGGAGGCCCCTGGAGGAAGCTCCTGCGTTGTGGCCAGCAGGTGGTGGCGTCTGGTTGTCTAGCGCCAGTTTGAATGAGCCCATAGAAAATTACCCCTTGGAGTGTGACGAGAGGGTTTGGAGACATGGCAGCAGCCCGGGGCATCCCCCTGGGCACCAGGGGCATGGGTGTGTGAAGCAGGGCCAGGCAGAGGTGTCAGCCACCCTCCCGCGGGGGGGAGGAGGTGATTGACAGCGGAGCCTCGGTGCTAAAAAGAGCCCCTTGACTTTGAAAATCCACGTATTGCTCTTGGCTGGGCCCTGGCACATCCTGCCAAGAGCAACAGTTTTACATATTAAAGCAAAATTAAATTAAAAGACTGATTTTTTAGTTTCTCCCTCCCTCCTCTGGGCTGTTAACTCTTCACTGCCCAGGCCAGAGCGCCCTGTGCCCCGTCAGCACCAGTCTGGGTTAGAGCTTCCTGCAAGGAGAGAGTCGCTGCCGTGGCACCAGTCCTGTGGGGCGGCCGGTATGGAGAGCTCCTGGCTATGCCAGCTCTGGCCTCTCCCAGCAGGGGGCACTGTGGGGAGCGGGGCAGGTGCAGCAGCTGTGGGGGGAAGTCCCAGCTACCCCATCCCAGCCCTGCTTGGGGGGAGCTGTCAAGGTGGCTCAGCTTGTGGCTTTGCATCGGGTGAGGTTCTGTGCTGTCAGGCCCACGCGGCTGTTGCTGCGGCTGTGCCCAGGCACTGGGGGGGATGGAGCGTGTCCCGCGGTGCGGCAGGAGATGCTGCCCTGTTCACGTTGCCCCACTTTTGCAAGGCTCTTGGGGTTTTTTCCTGCTGAATTTTCCCTTTGTGGAGCTGGGCTGTATAAACAAGCAGGAGGTTCCAACGTCAATGAAACAGGAGCCGCAGCTCAGCCGGGACAAAAGCATCTTTCAGAACAGCCCCCCCGGCTGACAGGAGCTGGGGGCGTGCGAAAGGGATTGGAGTGTGCTGGGGGGTTCTCAGGTGACGCCCTCCACTTCCCTTCCTCCCCGCACCACCACCCCCCCGGCTTGACCACAGCTCCAAGCTTCTGTCACAGACTGGTGGGGGAAATGAGAGTGGGGGGGTGTATGCAGCCACACCGGCGGGATCTGGGTTACTGCCCAGCAGCTCACTGCAAACTGCCTCTGTGGGGGCATCTGCTCCCCGGCCAGACTGACCAAAGGCACAAGGGTGTCCCCCATGCCCCAGGCGGGAGCCTCATGCCCACTGCTTACCCACGGGCTGCTTCAACGACCCTGACTCATGGTGAACTGTGGGCGAGGGGGCTAGGTCCCCCTGGGGCCCTGCCCCCATGCAGGGGCCGTGGGCCTCGATACCCCGAAGGCCTCCACCCTGATGTGTCCAGGACTCATATGACACAGCTGCACCCCTCTGCTCTCTACAGCCCCGAAGATCCCCCAGCAATAGCTCCATACTGTCCAGTGCACCGCGCCCTTCCCACAAACTCAAGCCCAGCGGCTTCAGGACCAGCATATGCCAGTCAGTGCCAGGCAGGCCAGGCACCGCTCGTATGCAGTGCCAGGCATTTCCATAGCACTCTTCAGCCATGCATGGCGATGCCCCTGGCCCAGGTGGGTGAGTCTCAATCACCGTGGTGCAGCTGGGGAAACCAAGGCACGGTCCCAGAGCAAGAGCAGCCAATGTTTACGAAAGAGACCTGATGGTGCTGCTGTCTTTGGGCCCAGCGTGCAAGTCCTCCCTGAGCACCCCGGGGTTAATGACACCCCCAGCTCTGACATCGCACTTGCCAGACGCAGATCTCAGCGCGCGAGGCAGGGAAGGGTGGGGGAGGCAGAGGAAAGTGCTTGTCTGGTTTGCCAACCTCAGACATTCCCAGGCTCTGAGTCAGGCCTCACCAAATCATGAGATTGGTTTAAAAACCAGGAGACTTTTTAAAAGATAATCAGTACCAGGACTGTGCCTTTGCCTTCTGCTTTTGGAGCCGTCAGGGTGTCCCTGGGCCATGTTTTTTCAGCATCCTCAGGGTGCCCTAGAGCCAAGTTTTCATGCTTTATTCCTCCACCACTCTGGCTAGCAACTGACCTTTCAAAAGTAACCCAAAGCTGCGATTCTGCCCAGATCCCCTGACTCCAGGAGCTGGGGCTTTGAGTTAAACCCCAGACACCAGGAGACAGGCAATGAAATCTCGAGAGTCAGCCAGGCCGCTTTCCCTGCTGCATCACACCAGGGCAGAATGCTCGGCAGATTGTTTGGAAAACCAAGAACATTCCCAGAGCCAAGCACTCGGTTAAAGCAAAGCTGTAGCTGGAGGCTAAACAGGAAAAGTCGGGAAGTTCCCTCCCCACCAGGGCCTCATATCACAGCAGAGCCTGTCCCATGTGAGCCCTGGGGCTCCAGCCACACGAGTCATTCCCTTCTCCCATCTGCCAGGGGAGAAATAAACCTCCTGCCCCAGCCTCTGCTGGAATCATGGGATGCAGGCTGGGAGGATTCCCCCATGGCAGGAGGTGTCGCTTGCCTAGCCAGGCTGCAGCCTGTTCCAGCTTTTGCCTTTGTTGGGGTGTCTCTGGTGCTGCCTCCCACTGGGATGTGTGGCCTCTGCATTGTCAGGCTTTGTGGAGAATCCCCAGGACAGAGCCCCAGTGGGGGGCATTGGCTGTGGTCAGACCCAGGTCCGCTTTCCTTTACGGAGGGAGGAGGGTTTGGCTGGCTCTCCACGCTGGGCAGGAGCCAGAGCTGGACCGAGACCTGCCCCACTGGCAGGCTGGGCAGGCCGTTCCTGAAGGCTGTGCTGCGGCTGGGGTGTTCGGGGGTGCTGGGGAGCAGGGCTGGGCGGAGGGATCTCTCTCCAGAGCCCAGCCCCCCTCACGCGCAGGCTCCGGTTTCCATGGTTGCCAGAGACCCTGTGATCAGTAGCACAGATCAGAGGGATTAGCCCCTGGGGTCAGGCCCTATTGTTTGCTGCCAACGAGGGGCATGGAAAATGCGTCCTGCTCCCCCTTCCACAAGTGCTGCTGGCCCAGGGGATAATCTGGCCAAAGCGGACCCCAGTTGCCTCAGGCTCTCCCCCCGGGAACAGGCACTGGGTCAGGCAGGGGACACGTCCCATGGCAAACTTCCCAGGGGCAGCGCGGGTTTTCAGGCCCCGCTGGACCGGAGATCGCAGCAGGGTTGGGGGCTGGGTTTAGGCTTCTGGGGGGACGTGTCGCCCCGGGGACCCAGGTAATGGGGCTGGGATGTCTCTCCCAGGGCTGGGGGGACAGGCAGCAGGTCTGGGGGGGCTGAGCGTCTTGTGCCATTCTCACCATCCAGCACCTGGAATTCAGCATGGCCAGTATTACCAGCCCCAAATGTTCAAAAATCATGCATCAGGTTCACCAAAAACCATGAGATTCTGCACAAACAATAGCTGTGGTGTTCTTTTAATTTGCCTTTGGCCTTTTGAGCCTTTAGGGTGCACTGGGGTCACATATTGAAGCTTTCTCCACAGCCACTTACTTTTTCTTTAAGAATGAAGGCTGAAATCACCTGACTCCAGGAGCTGGGGCTTTAAGGAAAACAACCACGAGCCTGAGACTCATGACAAACTCATGAGAGTTGGCAACACTGCATGGATCACGCATCATTTGGGCCTCATGAGCCACCCAAACCCATGGTGGAGGGGTGGCTGGGCCAAATTGGAGCGAGTGGCGTTGCGAGCTGGCGCATGGGGTTCATAGTGCCACTCAAACTTGGCCCAGCCACGCTTCCATCATGATGGCAGCCAGGCCAGGCCAAATCTACGGTCCAAGGAGCAGCTGCCCAGCCTGCCTAGAGCTAGAGCAGCCTTGGAGTGTGCTAGTCCCTCCCAGCCCCCAGGGAGATCCTGATCAGCTGCTGCTTTTCACCTCTCTTCACGGCTCATTAAGCTACATAATGTCTCCTGTGCCCCCCTCCCCGCGGACAGGGGGCCCAACAGCCCCTCCCCACTTGGGGAACACTCAATGCAGAAGGGCATCCTGGGGCGGCAGAGCCATTCTATGAGCTAGCACATGGCAGGGGGAGAAGGTGCCAGTTTAGGGGGAGGGACAGTAACCGGCTCCTGGTTTCAGAGCAGGTGGGGACACCTGCCTGGAAAGGTGTCTCCGGGGATGCCCATTTCAAATAGCTAGGTACAGTCTAGGGGCGGGGGGAGGTGGAGACTGACAGGCCTTGGCAGAGCATCGTGGGCTGGGGTAGCAGGGGGCTGGGGCTGAGGGGCACCGTGTGTGCATGTAGCCCAGGGAGCGCCATGCTGGGATTGTGGGTGGGTGTGTGGACCAAAGGCTGTCGTAGCAGGCCAGGCTGCAGCTGGTGCATGCGATGGATTGGCGGAGCATTGCGGCTGCTTTCATGGGCACAGGGCCTGCCCACACTGTGCCAGCCACTCACCAGTGTTGTTTCTAGTTCTTTTCCTTTTATGAGCCAGAAGAACATGAATCCCGAACACAGCGCACCCACAGACCTGCGTTCCTGAGCCATGTGGGAAGGTCAGGCTCTGAAATAGCCTCGGGGCGGGGTGGGGGGCGCCAGGCCTGGGTTGTCCGGGGCTTCTCTGAGGGCAGCATCGGGCCTGCCAGCCATGAGCCTGCGGGTGTCTCTTCTCCTGGATCTTGTACTGAGCAGGGCAGGGCTGAGTCAGTACTTGGTTGGGAGACTGCTGAGGAAAGGGGGTGCTGTAGAATGGGGTGTTGCTGAGCTGGAAGGGGCTGCTTGTCTGGTGCAGCACACAGCAAGCAGTCTCAGGGTGCCTTGAACAGGAGCTGCAGTGTTAGTCTTGTGGCTCTGGTCTAATTCCAGCTCCGGTCACTCCATTCTGCCCTCCTGAACCCACCCTGCTCTTTCATTCGTCTTCTCTTCCTGTCCTAAACTGATCCCTGGTGTTGCTGTGCACTGTCATACAGCAGTTACATTCCACCCCAGAGGTGGCTACATTCCTGCAGTGGGTGGCATGGCGTGGGCATGTTGCATTGCTGAGGGTCTTCAGTCGCAGTCAGTCAGCCTTGGGCTCCTCTGGTTCTCTTCCCCATGTAATAGACTCAGAGACTGGGGTGTAAATGTGCCGCACCTCCCTGCCCTGGAGCCAGCTGCTGGAGCCCTGCCATGTCCTCCATCTGGTGGGAAAACCCCGAATACTCGGCTCAGGTAACTCCCTGGGGCAGCCGATTCCACAGCCAGCGAGCTGCCAGCCTGCACCGCCCAGCCAGGCCAGAGAGGGGACGGACTTGCCCCAGCTGGTCGATGGTAGAACTAAGAACGGGAGCCGGGTCTCCATCCGCTAGGCCACGCTGCCTCTCCTCTGCTGGTCCTGAGCCTGCGTCTTTCCTTTTGATTTCACCCCACTGCTCCTGCCTGCACCCTGCAACTCCCCTGACAATGCTCTCCAGGAGCTGCCCCCTCCTTTTGCATCCTCCCACCACCGCCTCCCAGGGCTCCCTGCAGCTTGCTCTCCCTGTTCTGCCAAGGGGTGCCCAGGCCTGGCCCCGGGTTCCCAGGTGGAGTCTCCCCACAGACAGGGCCAGCCCAGCCCTCCCATGGTGCAGGGACCCAAGTGCCCAGAGGCAAGGCAGCTCTGGCTCCCCAGAGCTGTGTACAGGACTTTCCCCTCGCTGTCCTGGGACACACCTTGGCACGTCCAGCCCCAGTGTGCCCAGGCCCTTCCAACAGCTGGGTCCCCTTGCTGCCCGCAGCCCTTTCGCTGCCCCTGACACCGGGCAGAGATGGCCCCTTGGGTGACTCTGTAACTGGTGTCTGTGCCTGGCCAATATGGAGCATCAGCCAAGGGTGGGGCGGGGGGTGAGGGGGCAGACCTGGTTTGGACGACTGCTCAGGGGAAATGAGAGGGAATCTCCTCCAAGCTACACGCCATCCAACCATTGCCAGTGCCTGCCCTGGCTCTCGGCCTTCTCCCACTTCCCACCCCACCCCCATCCCGGCTCCCCCTTCCCCTGCTCCCTGCCCACCCCCAGCCCCTTTGATGGGGAAGAAGCCCCTCATGGTCTCCCTTTCAGTGGAGAGGCTGGCTATTGTTCCCCAATTGTAAAGGAAGGACAAGCACCACAAAGAGGGGCCGGGTGGGGGCTACGCAGGCTGGCTAGGCCTCCCCGCTGCTCTCTATGGAGACGCCCCCCACCCTGAGTGGGAAAGGCTCATTGCTCCTTCCCCCCAGATTTGCATGACTGAGAAAGGCAGCAGCCCCGCTCCACCCCCCGCCCATCTCTAGGGCTCTCCCTTGCTGCAGGGACCTGGTTGCCATGGGCCCAGGCCCTGCATGTGTGTGGAGAGCTCTCCAGGAATCCCCTCCATGGGCTGGTTCCCCTACCACCCCACACACATCAGGGCTTGGCAGTGGAGCACTCCCCTGTGATAATGAGCAGCTGTGAGGGGCTGAGGGTGGGGCAGGTCTATGGGGAGGAAAGGGCAGGCCTGGGTGTGCATCTGTGACGAAGTGGGACTGTTCCTAATGTTTCCTCTGAATACTGTAGGAGTGCCTCAGTTTCCCCTATGCATTTCTTAAGTCCCTAGGTGGTGGGATAAGGGGGTGTAATTGTTGCAGAGCAAAGGGCCAGGGTACATAAATGGCTGACACGCTGTCTCCTGCCAACTGATGGCCTGGGCCCTTCCCCCCTGCAAGGTGAGAGCTAAAGGTGTTGGAGAACAAAGGAATCCGGTGACCTCCTGGCCCGGGAAAGGGACAAAGCCCAGAGGAGGAGGGGCTGGAGAGTGAGTCAGTTGGGGGCTGGCTGGGGATGTGGAGTGAAGTGCAGACGTGGTTGTCTGACTCACCGCCCCCCAAAATGGACCCAGCTGAGGGGGGTCCCGTTCTCTGCACCTACAAGCTTTAGACCATGTTCCTGTCAGCCAGCCAGTAAAACAGAGGTTTTATTAGATAACAGTCATATCTGACTGCGCAGTTGGGGGGCAGGACCCTTTGGCTTCCCCAGGAGCCCCCCCGAGCAGACTTGCTGTGGGAAGCGCACGGAGGGGCAGAGGATGCTGAATGCTCCGAGGTCAGACCCAGGAAGGTGGAAGCCATGTGAGCTTCTTGCCGTGCAGACAGTCTGCTCACAGAGAGGAGACTTCCCCAGAGTCCTGCCTGGCTTCGTAGGGAGCAGTTCCAGAGCATCGCCTGGGGACTCTGTGACAACTGGTGGCAGAGGTGGGATGTACTGCAACCCGTGGATGGCGCTTCCTGCAGTAAGTGACTGAGGAGCAGTAAAATGAAGGGGGAGTAACAAGGACCAGGAGTGCTGAAGGCTCAGAGAGGAGCGGTTTCGGGGGGGCGGTTAACCCCTGGGAGTGTGTGACCAGCAAGAAGGACTTTTGCAGTAACTGGGTCTCCTGGGGATTGCAGCGAGCGGTCCCAGGGACGGAGGAGTCTGCAGTTCGACCCTGGCAAACAGGCGGTGACCTCGAGAAGGGCTGGCACACTAGGGGTTCTCCCTGGAAACCGTGGGGAGCTGAGAGCACACAGGCCTGTGAGTCCACAACAACTTGGGAACAGCGGAGTGATGGCCTGTCACCGTCTCCTGAAGAAGGACATTGTAACCCTGTGCAGAAAGAGAGGGTTGAGCATTGGAAAGTTCACCAAGGCACAGTTAATTGTGCAGCTGGAGGATGATGACCACTCTAAGGAGCAGATTCCTGACCCAAATGGGGCTACAGCAGGATCTGGGAGCAGCTGGAGTAGTAGCCAGGCATCCCCAAGACTCCTGTCCCCGACCAGACAGGGGTCTTCACGATCAGGTTCCCCATCGGAGAATCGGAGACGGACAGGATTGGAGCTGTGTCCGAGAGAGCAAGAGGACTGTGAGAGACAGCGAGAGCCCAAGAAAGCTGCAGAAGCAGCAGCAGCGTGAACTGGCGGTGGGGGAGCGGAGAGGCCTAGGGGACCTCCCCAGGGTGAGTGGGGACAGACCCCGGGGTGCCAGTTCCGCAGGGAAGCTTGAGACTAAATTGTTGCCCCTGGTTAAGGAGGGGGGGATGTGGATGCCCACCTCACTGCCTTTGAGCAGGCTGGCAATTTGAACCAGGGGGACTCCGGTGTCTAGCTCCCTTGCTGGGTCCCAAGGCCATAGATGCAATCAGCCAGATGGGTGGGGAGGTGGACAGGCTCCCACTCCTGACCCCAACCTATAGGTCTGCGTGGAGTATCCTGGGGTCAGGCCCCTCAGACCCCCAGTGAGAGCAGAAGGTGATGGTCAATGGGGAGACATTCCTGGGGTGGCGAGACCCTGGAACAGAGAGAACTGTTGTCAGGCCCCGGGTGGTGAAGCCTCAGCAGATGCTGAGGGGCTGTGTGACCTGGGTGAGGGTCCTAGGGACAAAGCCCCTCGCCCTGCCTATGGCCCAGATCCCTGTGCAGACCCAGTAGGGGTCAGGCTGGCTGGCCGTTGGGGTTCCCCCAGGATATCAGCTGTGAGACCCTGTTGGGGGGTGACTGTGTCTCTTTGGGACAGGATCCAGTCCCTGCTCCTGTAACGGCCAAGGAATTTGAATCCAGGGAACCAACTGGCGGAGAGGGAAATGGTCAGTGAAAATGCAGATGACCTGGCTGGCAGCGGGGAGGAGCTGCTAGGCTCAGGCTACCTGCCTGCCTGTAACCAGACCCCTGGGGCTGAGTGGGACAGAGGGATGTTCCCTGCCCCCCTGCATACCGGAGAGGGGGCTCACGCTGGCTCTGATGCTGTAAGGAGAGCAGAGAGCTCGCTGCCTGCCCCCACTGGGACAGCAAGGACAGCGCTGAGCACGGGGGGAGATAAGACCCCAGCTGAGTGGGGGGCCCCAGAGGCAGGGCAGGACGGCTGCCAACCAGGTTTGCCTGGTGTGACGATGTGACGCAGCAGGGAGGGGGGAGTGTTGACCTGGGAATGTGCCCTGGGGACAGGAGACCTGAGAGCCTGTTACCTGAGCCAGGAGGGGGAGGTAACACCTCTGCCCAGGAATGTGGACGGAGGCTGCAGCAGGGAACCTGCTGGGTGGGTTTAGTTTTCAGTTTGGGGCTGGGTGGAGGAACACAGGGAACCCCAGGGCTGGGGTCTAAGCTCCCTGCTCCCCCAGAAGGACTTGACTGAGGGGCCCTGGGTGTACCCACAAGCTCTGTTTTGGACTGTGTTCCTGTTGTCCAATAAACCTTCTGTTTTACTGGCTGGCTGAGAGTCTCAGTGAATCCCAGGAAGAGGGGTGCAGGGCCTGGACTCCCCCACACTCCGTGACAACTGGTGGCAGCAGTGGGATCTACTGCACCCCGTGAACGGCGCTTCCTGCAGTAAGTGACTGGGGAACAGAAAAACAAAGGGGGATTGATGGGGATCAGGCGTGCTGAAGATTCAGAGAGAGACGGTTCCAGGGGGCGGTTAACCCCTGGGAGTGTGTGACCAGAGAGAAGGACTTTTGCAGTAACAGGGTCCCCCGGGGGATTGCAGCGAGCAGTCCCAGGGGCGGAGGAGTCTGCAGCTCGACCCTGGCAAAGAGGGGGTGACCTCAAGAAGGACTGGCACACTAGGGGCTTTTCCTGGAAACCGTAGAAAGCTGCCCGGCCTGCGAGTGGCCAGCAGGGAGATGTACGCTAAACGCCTTAAGAGCGACCTGGTGGAGCTGTGCAGGCAGAGGGGGCTGCGCATTGGGAGGTCCACCAAGGAACAGCTGATTGCCCAGTTGGAGGAGAGGGATCACTTGGATGACCCGATCCCTGTCCCGGAGGGAAGCCGCCCGGGGGATGCAGCGTGGGCCCTGGGGCCTGACCAGGCTGGGAGGGGTCAGACTGCTGCCCAGGACATGCCGAGACCCTTCCTACCTATGCCTGGGGGAGGGGTTCGGGGAAGCCCAGCGAATACCGAGGGCACCCTGACCCCAGCAGCCAGCAGGGGATCCTCCCGGTGGAGCTCCCCATCCCTGGAGCGGATGCGGCTGGAATGGGAGAGGGAGATGAAAATGAGAGAGCTGGAGGATCATGAAAAACAACGTCAACATGAGGAGAAACAACGTCAACATGAGCAGGAGGAGAAGGAGAAACAAAGACAGCATGAACTGGAGCTGGCCAGGCTGAGGAGCAGTGGGGCCCCGGCTGCGGTGAGTGCGGGGGGACCCAAGACCGCAAGGAGCTCTGATAAGTGCTTCCTGGCCCAGCGAAAGGAGGGGGAGGACATAGATAGCTTCCTGACGGCCTTTGAGAATGCCTGCGAGATGCACAGGGTTGACCCTGCAAACAGGCTCCAGTTCCTCACCCCCTTACTGGACCCCAAAGCCGTGGAGGTCTACAGCCGAATGACAGGGGCGGAGGCAGGGGACTATGAACTGTTCAAACAGGCCCTGCTCCGTGAGTTTGGGCTGACCCCCGAGATGTACCGGAGAAGGTTCCGGAGTCAGCGTAAAACGCCTGAGGTCACCTACCTACAACTGGTCAACAGGATGCAGGGATATGCCCGCAAGTGGACAGCGGGGGCCCAAGCTAAAGAGGACCTGCTTGACCTGTTTGTACTGGAGCACCTGTATGAACAGTGCCCTTCCGACCTGAGGCTGTGGCTGGTGGACAAAAAGCTCGAGAACCCCCAGCACGCAGGGCAGCTGGCCGACGAGTTTGTGAACAGTCGGTCAGGGGGTAGCAGGGAGGAGTCCCAAAAGAACAGGCCCCCCCCGATGCAGAGAGAGAGTCACCATGGGGCCTCCCAGCAGGGAAATAGGGAGAACCCCCTCCAAAGGGGAACGCCTGGTGTCAGGCCCCTCCGACCCGCTCGAGGGGACCAACGTGACCTGAGCTGCTATCACTGTGGCCAGAGAGGCCACGTACGGACCCAGTGCCCCGGGCTCAGGGACAAACTGAGCAGACCCAACTTACCCAGGGTTAACTGGGTAGGGACTCAGCTGGACGAGGGGCAGACGACCCAGGAAAGGGGGGCTACCAGTTTACCACCTGCTCAGGAGGGAAGAGTACCCCCAGCCAGCTCCGCCAGAGGGCTGGGTGCTCTGGACTCAGGGTGCTCGGTTTACAGGGTGGGTGCGGGGCTGTCCCTCCGGAGAGAGTGCCTTGTTCCCCGGGAGGTGGATGGGAGGAAGGTCAGTGGATACTGGGATACGGGCGCGGAGGTGACGCTGGCCCGGCCCGAGGTGGTAGCCCCAGATTGGGTGGTGCCCAACACCTACCTGACCCTGACGGGGGTGGGCGGGACCCCATTTAAGGTGCCCGTGGCAAGGGTACACCTGAAATGGGGGGCCAAGGAGGGCCCCAAGGATGTGGGGGTACACCACCATTTGCCCACTGAAGTTTTGATGGGGGGAGACCTAGAGGACTGGCCAAGCGACCCCCAGACCGCCCTGGTTGTGACCCGTAGCCAGAGCCGGCGAGGGGCACTGTGCCCTGACCTTGGGGAGGGTACCACACTGGAGGCGCGAGACCCTACTCTGGTGGGGAGGGAGTGCCGAGGGGCACGGCTCAGAGAGGCTGAGGCCTCAGACCTGGCCACTGAGGGGGAACCGGGCCCCATCCCTTCCCCAGCCGCTGAGTTCCAGGCTGAGTTGAGGAAAGATCCCTCCTTGCAGAAGCTCAGGGACCTGGCCGACCTCAGTGCGGTACGGACCATGAGGAGAGGCTGCCAGGAGAGGTTTCTGTGGGAGAAGGGGTTCCTGTACCGAGAATGGGCTCCCCCAGGGGAAGGGGAGTCCTGTGGGATCAGGAAGCAGCTGGTGGTCCCCCAGAAGTATCGCCGCAAGCTCCTGTACCTGGCCCATGACATCCCCCTCGCAGGGCACCAGGGAATCCGGCGCACCCGGCAGAGGTTGCTACAGAACTTTTACTGGCCCGGGGTCTTTACCACTGTCCGGCAGTATTGCCGATCCTGTGACCCCTGTCAGAGGGTGGGGAAGGCCCGGGACAAGGGGAAAGCGGCTTTGAGACCTTTGCCCATCATAGAGGAGCCTTTCCAGAAGGTGGCCATGGACATCGTGGGGCCTCTCAGCAAGACGACCCTGTCGGGGAAGAAATACATTCTGGTGGTGGTAGATTTTGCCACCCGCTACCCCGAGGCAGTGCCCTTAGCGTCCATTGAAGCAGACACCGTGGCAGATGTGCTCCTGACCATTTTCAGCCGAGTGGGGTTCCCCAGGGAAGTCTTGACAGACCAAGGCTCCAACTTCATGTCGGCCCTGCTCCGGTGCTTGTGGAAGAAATGTGGGGTCCGGCACGACTGGGCCTCAGCGTATCACCCCCAGTCCAATGGGCTGGTGGAGAGGTTTAATGGGACGCTAAAGATGATGCTGAAAACCTTTATGAACCAGCACCCGCAGGATTGGGACAAGTACTTACCTCACCTGCTGTTCGCGTACAGGGAGGTGCCCCAGGAGTCTACCGGATTTTCCCCGTTCGAACTGTTATATGGAAGGAGGGTGAGGGGCCCCCTGGACCTGATGAGAGACGAGTGGGAGGGGAAGGCCACTCCCGATGGAGAGTCAGTGGTGGAGTATGTCCTGACCTTCCGAGAGAGACTGGCTGAACTCATGGGCCTGGCCAGGGAGAATCTGGCCAGAGCCCAGAGGAAGCAGAAGGTCTGGTATGACCGCACGGCGCGGGCCCGTGCCTACGCCACCGGGGATCCGGTGATGGTTCTCATCCCCGTGAGAAAGAACAAACTACAGGCCACCTGGGAGGGCCCTTTCAAGGTCGTCAAGCAGCTCAATGAGGTAAACTATGTGGTGGAGCTGTCGAACAGGGCGCACCACCGCCGGGTGTACCATGTGAATATGATGAAGCCATATTATGCCAGGGGGAATGTGGTGTTGGCTGTGTGTGGACAGTGGGAGGAGCAGGGAGATGACCCTTTAGTAGATCTATTCCCTGGGACCAGAGCTGGTTCCCCCCTGGAAACAATTCCCCTCTCGGATCAGCTAACCCCTGCCCAGCAAGCTGAGGTCAGGGGGGTGCCGCATCTGTACCGACAGCTGTTTTCCAACCAGCCTGGACGTACTAATCTGACTGTCCACCGGGTGCAGACAGGGTCGCACCCGCCGATAAGATGCTCCCCTTTCCAAGTCACAGGGAAAACTGCTCAGGACCTGGAAAGAGAGGTCCGGGACATGCTGGCTTTGGGGGTGATCCAGCCATCGGCCAGCCCTTGGGCCTCGCCGGTGGTGCTGGTCCCCAAAAAGGATGGGTCGGTCCGGTTCTGTGTGGACTATGGGAAGCTCAATGCCATCACTGTATCTGATGCCTACCCCATGCCCAGGCCGGACGAGCTCCTAGACAAGCTGGGAGGAGCTCGGTACCTTACCACCATGGACCTTACAAAGGGCTACTGGCAAGTGCCGCTGGATGCAGATGCCCGGCTGAAATCGGCCTTTGTCACCCCTCTGGGGCTCTGTGAGTTCCTGACCCTGCCTTTCGGCCTCAAGGGAGCGCCGGCCACCTTCCGGCGCCTGGTGGACCAGCTCCTGAGGGGGATGGAGAGTTTTGCCGTGGCGTATATTGACGACATCTGTGTCTTTAGCCAGACCTGGGAGGACCATGTGTCCCAGGTTAGACAAGTGCTGGACTGACTCCAGGGGGCTGGGCTGACTGTCAAAGCGGAGAAGTGCAAGGTGGGGATAGCTGAAGTATCTTAGCTGGGCCATCGGGTGGGGAGCGGCCGCCTAAAGCCGGAACCGGCCAAGGTGGAGGTGATCAGAGACCGGCCCGCTCCCCACACCAAAAAGCAGGTCCAAGCCTTTATTGGGATGGCAGGATACTACCGAAGATTTGTGCCCCACTTTAGCGCCATAGCCACCCCCATCACTGAGCTATGCAAGAAGGGGAAGCCAGACAAGGTGGTCTGGACCGAGCAGTGCCAGGAGGCTTTCCGGGCGCTGAAGGAGGCTCTGGTCAGTGGCCCAGTTCAGGTGTTCACCAACACCTCCGACATGGGACTAGGGGCGGTGTTAATGCAGGAGGATGAAAAGGGGGAGAGACACCCCATCGTGTACCTGAGCAAGAAGTTCCTACCCCGGGAGCAACACTACACGGCCATCAAGAAGGAGTGCCTGGCCATGGTGTGGGCCCTCAAGAAACTAGAGCCCTATCTCTTCGGGCGACACTTCACCGTGTACACCGACCACTCTCCCCTGACCTGGCTGCACCAGATGAAAGGAGCCAACGCCAAACTCCTGAGGTGGAGCCTGCTCCTGCAGGATTATGACATGAACGTGGTCCACGTGAAGGGAAGTGCCAACCTGATAGCGGATGCGCTGTCCTGGAGAGGGGGCCCCGAACTTCCCCAGGTCACTGGTCACAGTGACCCCGCTCAGTTCAGTCTCGAAGGGGGGAGAGATGTGATGATGTGACGCAGCAGGGAGGGGGGAGTGTTGACCTGGGAATGTGCCCTGGGGACGGGAGACCTGAGAGCCTGTTACCTGAGCCAGGAGGGGGAGGGGGAGGTGACACCTCTGCCCAGGAATGTGGACGGAGGCTGCAGCAGAGAACCTGCTGGGTGGGTTTAGTTTTCAGTTTGGGGCTGGGTGGAGGAACACAGGGAACCCCAGGGCTGGGGTCTAAGCTCCCTGCTCCCCCAGAAGGACTTGACTGAGGGGCCCTGGGTGTACCCACAAGCTCTGTTTTGGACTGTGTTCCTGTTGTCCAATAAACCTTCTGTTTTACTGGCTGGCTGAGAGTCTCAGTGAATCCCAGGAAGAGGGGTGCAGGGCCTGGACTCCCCCACACTCCGTGACACCTGGTCCAAAGGCGCCCTGGGAAGTGATTCCACGGCAGGGAAGGGGGCTCTGGACATAGTGGGGCCCCTTAGCAAGGCGATCCGGTTGGGGAAGAAATGCATCCTGGTGGTGATGGATTTCGCCAACCGCTACCCAGGGGTGGGGGATCTGCCCTCCACCGAGGCAGACATGCTGCTGACCATCTTCAGCAAAGAAGGGGTCCCCAGCGAAGTCCTTCCAGACCAGGGGTCAAATTTCAAATTTCAGAAGTGGGATAGCTCAGTGGTTTGAGCATTGGCCTGCTAACCCCAGGGTTGTGAGTTCAATCCTTGAGGGGGCCATTTAGGGATCTGGAGCAAAAATTGGGGATTGGTCCTGCTTTGAGCAGGGGCTTGGACTAGATGACCTCCTGAGGTCCCTTCCAACCCTGATATTCTATGATTCATGACAGCCCGGCTCTGAGGCTTGTGGGAGAAATGTGGGGTCTGGCCCTGAACCTCTGCATATCACCCTCAGTCCAACGGGCTGGTGAAGAGGATCAGAGATTGGCCCGTTCTCCAGACCAAGAAACAGATCCAGTCCTTTAGCGGGATGGCGGGGTACTACTGGGGGTTTGTACCCCACTTTAGCTCCCTAGCTGCCCCCATCACTGAGCTATGTAAGAAGGAGAAGCCAGACAAGGTGGTCTGGACCGAGCAGTGCCAGAGGGCTCTCTGTGCGCTGAAGGAGGCTCTAACCCAGGACCTGTTAAATCTGGTAAACCCGGACAGTGCCAAGCCCTTTTCAGTGTTCACCAACCTTCAGACGCAGGGCTGGGCACGGTGCTGATGCAGGTCGATGCTGAGGGGGGGAGACACCCCACTGGGTGCCCAAGCAAGAAGCTGCTGCCCCGGGAGCAAAACGACGTGGCCATAAAGAAGAAATGCCTGGCCACGGGGCAGGCCCTTAAAGAGCTGCAGCCGTACCTATTGGGGCAGTGCTTTGCGGTGTATCCTGACCCCCTCTGCCCCGACGTGGCTGCATCCAATGAAAGGGGCTGATGCTGAGCGGCGGGTGACAGAGACACATGGTCAGAGGGTGGCCAAGGTCAAGATGGGGGCTCTTAACCAAGAGAGCCCGAATCACAGCCCTCCAGACTGGACTGCTGGGAGAATACCCGATCCCAGTTTGAATCCCTGGGGTTTTGGGGTGTAAAAAGGGCATGGGCCGCAAAAACCTTCCCACATGCCACCAGCAAGTGCCATCAAGCACACCCGACCCAAGGAAGGGCATAAAACTGGAAGGGCCTGGTGTAACTCCCACCAAGGAATGGGAGAGATGCTGGGGCATCCATGGGAACGTTGGTGGCTTCGAACTTCCCCAGATTACCAGCTAAAGTGACCTCGCTCAGTTCGGTCTCGAAGGGGGGACAGATGTGACGAAGTGGAACTGTTCCTAATGTTTCCTCTGAATACCGTAGGGGTGCCTGTTTCCCCTATGCATTTCTTAAGTCTCTAGGTGGTGGGATAAGGGGGTGTAATTGTTGCAGAGCAAAGGGCCAGTGTACATAAATGGCTGACACTCTGTCTCCTGCCAGCTGATGGCCTTGGCCCTTCCCCCCTGCAAGGTGAGAGCTAAAGGTGTTGGAGAACAAAGGAATCCGGTGACCTCCTGGCCCGGGAAAGGGACAAAGCCCAGAGGAGGAGGGGGTGGAAAGAGTTTCAGTTTGGGGCTGGCTGCGGACATGGAGTGAAGTGCAGACGTGGTTGTCTGGCTCACTGCCCCCCAAAATGGACCTGGCTGAGGCGTCCTGTTCTCTGTACCTACAAGCTCTGTTTTAGACCATGTTCCTGTCATCTAATAAACCTCTGTTTTACTGGCTGGCTGAGAGTCACGTCTGACAGCATAGACACGTGTGTGCAGGACCCCACCTGGGCGGACTCGCTGTGGGAAGCACACAGACGGGCAGAGGATGCTGAATGCACCAAGGTCAGACCAGGAAGGTGGAAGCTGTGTGAACTTCTTGCCCTAAAATCATTCTGCTCAGAGAGAGGAGACTTCCCCAGAGTCCTGCCTGGCTTCGTAGGGAGCAGTTCCAGAGCATCGCTCGGGGACTACGTGACAGCATCTGAATGTGTTTGCACGCTTGTGTGCACCCACATGTAGGGGTGTGCATGCCTGGGCGAGGGTGCAGGTGTGAGCAGGTGCAGGAGGGGCAGCAGGTGTCTTAGTACAGGGCTGGGGCATCCCTTCATCTCTGCCTGGTCTAGGCACCACAGGCCCCAAGCCCAGTGGTGAGCTGAGCATGAGGGCATGCCTGTGAGTTTGTGTGCACGTGGGAGGGAGTGGTGCCTGCAGTGTGGGAGTCTGCGTGCGCACTCATGGGTATACACCTGACAGCATGTGCGTAGACAGTGAGTGTGTGGATGGGGGTGGCTGTCTGGGCGTGTGGTTGTGCATGGGATGTGCAGTTTTGCGTGGCCTGGAGTATGTGTGTATGTGTGTGGGGGGGAAATATACATGTGCATTATTGTGTACATGCACGAGTGAGTTTTCCTATGTGTGTAAGGGCAGAAGTGAGTGTGTGGAAATTGGTGTGTACATGTCTGCTTGTTCACAAATATGTGCATATTGGTTTATGTGCACTAGCATCTGGGCATTACATTACACTGCACACTAAGTCCGGGCTCTGGCTTATGTGTCACTTCCATCCACACTCAAGTCAGTCTGACTCAGGTCCTAAAACCCCGTTGAGGGGGAGGGCGTGAGTTAGAGCCTGTGTCCCTCTGCGACCAGGGTTCAAGCCCTGTCATTTTGCAGTGTGGACGCAGGTCAAGCTGCAGACCCAAGCCAGGAGGTCTGGGCAGTGCAGTTTGAACGTGTTAGCATTGCTGGGAGACCCAGGTCCAGCAACTGTAAATCCAGGTCTGTAATGCAGTGTGGACACTCCAGAGCAGGATTGGAAACACTGAGTTCCTCAGGCCCCAGTCCCATAGACTAGGTTTACAATGCAGTGTGGACACACCCTTTAGTGTTCATGCCAGCGTTTGGACATGAAGTGGGTATGGTTGCACGAGTGGGGCTGTGCATGTGTGAGTTTGTGCATATGTGTTTATAGGCAAACAAGTGTGGGAGTGTGTACATAAACACGGATAAATACATGTATGTGTCAGCATAGGGCTGTGATGTGCGTACAGGCATGTAGGTCTGTGAATTTGAGAGTGGGTGAGCGAGTGCATTTGGGACCTGAGAGGGCAAGTGACAGCATTGCGTGAGTTTGTGTACATAAGTGTTTATAGCTGTACATGCCTGTGTGAGTTCTTGCTTGTATGAACATGCTGAAATATGTATGCACAGGTATGCATGTGAGCTCATGTGCAAGATTTGGTGAGCCCCATATAGGAATATGCATGATTGCGTTTGCATATTGTGATACATCATGACCAGAAGGCAGCAGGAGGGTGATTTTTTTTTAAAGTCCTCATTATTGTCCCCCTCTTTTTCACTCTCATCATCAAGTTCATCTTTTTTCCTCTTCTTCAATTATACACTTGACAGATTTGGCCCCATTAGCTGCGTTATCAGTGGTAATCATAGAATATCAGGGTTGGAAGGGACCTCAGGAGGTCATCTAGTCCAAGCCCCTGCTCAAAGCAGGACCAATCCCCAATTTTTGCTCCAGATCCCTAAATGGCCCCCTCAAGGATTGAACTCACAACCCTGGGTTTAGCAGGCCAATGCTCAAACCACAGAGCTATCCCTCCCCTCCCCGAAGCCCGTCCACTGCTAAAGGATCCCCCCCAGCCTAAGAGGGGGATCCACAGGACCTGGATACCAAATAAATCCAGGGGACAACTAATGAAATAACAGGGACAGGAGTGCGGTCAAAGGGTCAAACGAAGGGAACCGGACGGGGACACCGAGAAGAGGACCCCGGACAGCGCCCACTGCTCCTCAAAGGCGTCAAGGGAGTCAGTGGAGAGGAACTCTGTCTGCCGCAGGAGGGTGATCGAAGGGAGATATGTAAGCCCCAGGATGAGGAGAGCCTTATTCCCTGTAGAGGGAAGAGATGTTGTTATAGATTAATTAGAGCACCTGAAGTCAATTAGAGCACCTGAAGCCAGTCACCTGATAAAAACCCCCCTGCTTCAATCAGACAGGAGGAGGAGTTGAAGCAGAGTGGTTTGGTGTTGGAGTAAAGACTAGTTTGGAGGGAACCAGAGGAGAGTTTGGAGAAGTGCTGTGGTGGGCCAGAAGAAAAAGACCCTAGTAAAGGGAAACCCGGCTTGTGCAGAGCGGAGGGACTCCACAGACACAAGGGGTTGGGAGAAACCTGGCCCAAGCAGAGAGAGGGCAGGAAGCCCCGCAAGCTGAAGGGCCGGAGAGGGAAGTAGCCCAGGGGAAGGAATCGCTAGTTCAAGTGGTTTGCCGCTATCCCTAGAGCCCCTGGGCTGGGACCTGGAGTAGAGGGTGGGCCCGGGTCCCTCCCTCTCCACTCCCCTTCTCTGAGATACTAGTGGGACAGTTAATACCCCAGATCAGGGGCAAGAAATGGTGCCCTGAAAACCCCCACACACACACAAGAAGAGAAAGTGTGAGACCCATCATAGTAGTGCTGACAATTTGCCACAATAATGCACAAATGAGTTGCATGGGTGGTTGTATAAGAACATAAGCAGGGGTGCTTTTGCCTGTGTGCATTAGTGAGTATGGGTGTGCATGCATGAATATACATAGTTGTGTGCAATATGTCTGAGAGCCTGCGTATGACTGTGTGCACGTGAGTGTGTGTGTGTGTATTATGCATGTGATGCAGTGGGTCATGTTTATCAACATTTGTGTGTGTGGGTGCCTATGTATGGATCCATGTGCCTCTGCATGCATACTTATAGGCATGGCTTGTGTGCATGTGCACAAATGTGCGTGTCTAAGTGTGTGTATACATGACAAGGCTGTATTTGCATGTGAGTAGGAGAGTGAATGTTTGGGCATGTGTATACATTTGGAGGAATGTGGGCTTGTGCATACGTATGGGGTCGTGCATGTGCATGCATTTGTGTGCAAGATTGTGCATGCAACTGCATCAGTATCTTTGCTTGTGCCCCAATGTACTCGCACAGGTGCTGCTGCACATGCGTGAAAGGATGTTTGTGTCTGTGCGGACAAGAGGTGTGGAGATAGTGGTATGTACATTCCTGCAGGTGTGTGACTGGGCACGTGCAGAAGTGTGTGCTTGAATGAGCAAGTAGGTGCACCCATATGGGTGCATGTTTGTGTGCACGTGAGTGCATTCATCTTCCTTTCGCTGTTTGTGTGTGAAAGCGAGATGTGTGTGTCTGTTTGTGGGAGTGTATACTGCATACCTTAGCAAGTACCAAACACGTTTGCATTGTGCTATGCATGTATGTGTGTGTTGCAGGTGTTCACATGTTTGTGTATATGTAGCTATTCCTACCTACGTGCCTCCAGCTTTCATCCAGACCACACCACACGATCCATCGTCTACAGCCAAGCTCTACAATACAACCGCATTGGCTCCAACCCCTCAGACAGAGACAAACACCTACAAGATCTCTATCAAGCGTTCTTACAACTACAATACCCACCTGCGGAAGTGAAGAAACAGGTTGACAGAGCCAGAAGAGTCCCCAGAAGTCACCTACTGCAGGACAGGCCTAACAAAGAAAATAACAGAACGCCACTAGCCGTCACCTTCAGCCCCCAACTGAAACGTCTCCAGTGCATCATCAAGGATCTACAACTTATCCTGAAGGACGACCCATCACTCTCACGGATCTTGGGAGACAGGCCAGTCCTTGCCTACAGACAGCCCCCCAACCTGAAGCAAATACTCACCAGCAACCACACACCACACGACAAAAACACTAACCCAGGAACCTATCCTTGCAACAAAGCCCATTGCCAACTGTGCCCACATATCTATTCAGGGGACACCATCATAGGGCCTAATCACATCAGCCACACTATCAGAGGCTCGTTCACCTGCACATCTACCAATGTGATATATGCCATCGCGTGCCAGCAATGCCCCTCTGCCATGTACATGGGCCAAACTGGACAGTCTCTACGTAAAAGAATAAATGGACACAAATCAGATTTCAAGAATTATAACATTCAAAAACCAGTCGGAGAACACTTCAATCTCTCTGGTCACTCGATTACAGACCTATGAAGTGAGCTGTAGCTCACGAAAGCTTATGCTCAAATAAATTGGTTAGTCTCTAAGGTGCCACAAGTACTCCTGTTCTTTTTGCGAATACAGACTAACATGGCTGCTACTCTGAGAGCTAAAAGTGGCAATTCTTCAAGATAAAAACTTCAAAAACAGACTCCAGCAAGAAACTGCTGAATTGGAATTAATTTGCAAACTGGATACAATTAACTTAGGCTTGAATAAAGACTGGGAGTGGATGGGTCATTACACAAAGTAAAACTATTTCCCCATGTTTATTCCCTCCCTCCCTGCCCTCCACTGTTCCTCACATGTTCTTGTCAACTGCTGGAAATGGCCCACCTTGATTATCACTACAAAAGGTCCTGCGCCCCCCCCCCCCCCCCGCTCTCCTGCTGGTAATAGCTCACCTTACCTGACCACTCTTGTTGCAATGTGACCACTCTTGTTGCAACACCCATTGCTTCATGTTCTCTGTGTATATAAAATCTCCCCACTGTATTTTCCACTGAATGCATCCGATGAAGTGAGCTGTAGCTCAAGAAAGCTTATGCTCAAATAAATTTGTTAGTCTCTAAGGTACCACAGCAGGTCAGTGGCAAAGCCAGGAGCAGAGCCCAGGTCTTGTCCCTGTCCAATGATCTGTCCGTCCATTAGGTCACATTGCCTTGCCGCAGTCACAGGACCGGGGCCTAAGATAATATCGGGCTCCCCCGTGGGCATCTAACAACACTGCCACTGCATTTCATGTAAGGAAATGTGTCTGATGCTCCCTAGAAGGGATGATGATTTATTGCAGTGAGCACAGGGCACGGCTGTAGGATTTCCTCTCTGATCTGGCATGCAATTAGCTCAGTGTGAATTAGTTTAACAAACAATCAAGCATGAGATGTTGCTTACAATTTAATTGAAGCTTATACTGTAGTTTGCCCCAAACTGAGCTTGAATTGCCTGTGAATTCCTGTACCCACCAGAGCACTCTGTGTGTGTAAACGTGTTTCTGCACGTTCCCTCATGTAAGCGGGGGAACAGTCCAGGGTACCGCTCAGGGGTACTCTCTCTGCACTGGGCACTTCTCTGAGCCACTGACAATTACATATAAGTTAATGCAAATGCAAGTTATTTAATCAACAATTAATTTTAAAAAGAATAAGGAAAAATGGGAAAGGTGAAAGGAAACACATCACCCCGCTCTGTGGCAGGGAACATCACAAACAGCGTCTCTGGAACATAAGGGCAGTTCACAGTCTGTTCCTTGTAAGTCCCAGGCCTCCTGCTCAGGCCCTGACCGTGCTGCAGGGATGCTGCGGGTCGGACACTTGCTCTGGTGGTGGCCACACGCTCTCAGGCTCTAAGTGGTAGGACCCTTCTGCCCAGTGTCGCCCCCGCCCTGTCGGGGTTACGATCCAAGCCTGGCCTGCAGAGCCTCTTGACTGAGATGTCTCCCTGTGCTGGGCCCGCTGCCCAGGGTCCCCCTCGCTCTCCCCAGCTGCTCACCGCACCCAGATCCGGACAGCTCCAGCCCCAGCTGCAACACTCGGTCTCTGCACTGCTGCTGCTGCCTCCAGCTCCCTGGGCTGCTTCTCTGGCCCCTCTGGCTCTGGTCGCTGCAGCTCTGCTCCCAGGACAGGTATGCTCTGCAGGCTGCTTCTGTGACTCTGCTCCCAGCACTGACCTGCTTCCTGGGCTGCTTTTCTGGCCCCTCTGCCTCTGGTCACTGCAGCTCTGCTCCCAGGGCAAGTCTGCTCTCTCTGGGCTGTGCCTCTGGCTTTGGGGCGGCAGCTCTGCTCCCAGGACAGGGTCTGCTCTCTCTGGGCTGCTTTTCTGGCCCCTCTGGATCTGGCCCAGCTCTGCTCCCCAGCTCAGCTTGGGCCCCTGCTTTCTCCTTAGCTCGGCCCCAGTCCGTCTGACCCAGGCAAATCCAGCTCACACGGAGGACGGGACCTCCCTGGCCTCTTGAGCCCCTGATTAGCCTGCCCGCCCTGTCATTCAGGTTGACCTGGAGCATTGGCCTCTCCCCATTGTTCCTGGGGACTATCAGTCTCAGGGTCCTGATTTCCCATAGACCCTTCCCCTTTTAGTACTGGGAGCTAGCCAACCAAAACACCCCCACTGAATGTTAGTAAGGGGGTAACAGTCCCCTTACATTCCCCTTTGCTAAAATTCTGCCACAGCCACAATATTCACACCAGTACATCTGGGTCCTATAGTAACAACGTATACCCACATCTGATCGTATATCAAAAACCCATTAACAATGATCAAAAGAAGGTTTAACATATTTAACGTTTTACATCTGCTTCTTCATACTATACATAACAATATTCATTAAAACACTACATAGAACCAATAACCTAATCATCTCTAAGTCTAAGAGGAAATACACCTTTATTAGCCCTCTGGGACCTTCTTAAAACTGGTGGTTCGTTACTCATATTTTCTATTTCCCTGTTCTCGGGTAATACTGGGTGAGTTTGAGGGATCCGGCCATTCCCGTTAGGGTTTGGGTTTACCCCATTGGTTTTAGTCTCCTCTGGAAATGCTGCTCTGTGCCTCCTACGAGCCCTGGTAAGACTAAAAGTCCAATGCTTTAGCTGGTCCCTATGTACTACTCTCTCAGGACTTCCGTGTTCAGGCTGGATAGCGTACACTGGCAGTTCGGGATTGTTGTGGGTGACCACAGTGTGGGGATTTGGCTCCCATTTGTCCTGTATTTTATTACGTCTCTGGCGTCTGTGGCTACAAACTGGTACACAGTCACTAGGTCTGATGAGAGCCCCACTGGACTTGCGATCATAAGTCCTTTTCCTACTTTGGGCTGTGTCTTTAGTTGTACTGAAAGCAACTTCAGTTCAGCAACAGGCTGTCTTTGGCCTGTCATGGACACCTTTGACCCAGTCATCAAAATTGGTCACCTCATCCTTTGAAAAGGCTTCTTGATGCTTCTCTGGCAACACCCTTAAGTTAGCCTCCTGTGCAGGAATCAGCCCTTGGCATGCCGCTTGAACTGGAACTGGCAGTCCCCCACCACATCTCTCCTGAGGAAAGGTAACTTGTTCTCCCCTCTCCCCAGATGTTACCTTCACCTGAGGGATCACCTCCTCAGGCTGCAACTCCCTAGCCTTCACGCTTGAGTGTAGAAGACTCACTGGTACTCTTCCTTTGATGGCACTAGTCAGTACATTGGCTAACTGAAGTCCATTAGGTAGGTTTACCCCAGATGTAGGCTCTACAAGAGCTCGAAATCTATTGGTATTTTCTGATACACAGCAGTGTTTGTCAAGGGTCTTCCCTCTCCGAGGAGGAATAACAGTCTTCTATTTTCTGCCCACTTCAACATTTCCAATCTGCCCTGCAGGGCCCAATGAATGGTTTTGTCTCTGTGCTCGAGCCAGTACTCTACTCCACACAGCCTTCTTCTTAGCGTGCCCATGACGGTTCATCCTCCTGGTTCCTTCTTCTAGCAACGGTAGCTCCTTCAGCTCACTAATGATGTTCATCCCTAGAATCCCTGGGACTCCTTCTCCCATATGGCTCCCTTCAGAGTCTCTGTCTTTCAGGATGAAGATGCATTTCCCTGGCAGTGTCTGGCCCATGTAGTCTGTGTCTGCTTCGAGGCATCCCACCACTGGGATTGCCAGTCCATTAACTGCTGTTAGACGTACAAACTCTGTGCTGTGCATGGTCAGCTCCTTGTCTTTCAAACATTTTTGAAAATGCAACTCAGTAATGGTGGTGACTTCTGAGCCAGTATCTAACAAACATCTGGTCTTCACCCCGCTATACATACGTCAGCAGTTAGTTTCCAAATGCTCGTTTACAGAAGTCGCTAGATATGCTGACATTGCCCACATTCCTTTCAACACTGTATGCAGAGTGATTTTCCACCAAGGAGAGGCCTAGGAATCCTTCTGCCACTGCTTGCCCTTCTACTGTAGATGGACCACTCGCTCCTGGTGCCCCATTGGTTTTCAGTGCCTGGGACACTGTTCTCCTTCTCAGTGGACATTCCCGGCTAGTATGCCCTGGCTTTGCACAAGTGTAACATATGTACCTTCCCAGCTCATCCTTTAGTGGGGCTCTTCTGGATGCTGGTGCCCTTGTATACTTTGACATACTAATGGGATTTTTTTTTTTTCATTAACTCAGTCATCACTTTTATCATCTCCTCCTGTTGGATCGCCAGTTTTTGGACAGCCTCACTTAAACTTTCCAGTGTTAACTGTGTTTGGGGCAGGGCCTTTTCCCCAGCAGCTGCATTCACTAGGCCCCCACTTCGTGTACGGGGGTTAGGCTTGGCTGTCTCTGTCACAGGAACTTCCTCTTCTTCTGACCACATAATGGCAGCCTCCATGAGTTTATGGAACTTCTTACTGGGCTCTTCCTTAAACATCCTTTTCATTTCATGGCGGAGGGAATCATCCTGGAGCCCCAGCACTAACTGCTCTTTCAGAACCCGTATCTGGGTCTGGAACTCGTTGAGGGTCTCACCGCTCCACTTTGCTCATTCTCTCCTGGAGGTCATATGCATATGCCCGGATAGTTTCATGGGGCTCCTACTTTTGCTCAAAGAACTCCTTTAGTCGGGTTCCAATAGGTACCTTATCTCCATACATTTCTAGGAGGAGTTCAAACACCTTTTCCACATCTTTTTTGTCTGCCACTGCCATGAACTTTACTGTGGCCTTGGCCTGGCCCTTGAGGTGCTCCTCTACGAAGTCCACATGATCTTATTCAGGTAGTCTTGGCACACGCAGAGCCACCTTCACAGACTTGACCCACTCCTCTGCCGTAATGTCTCCCGATCTTGCCGGGAAGCCACCAAACTCTGTGACCTTCTGCTCCCGTGGGACATAAATAGTAGGGGGTTTCTTACCTTCTGCTGCCTGTTGGTCTATTACTGCCTTAGCCAGTGATAAGACCTCTCTCTGTTCTGTTCTAGCTTGTTGTAATGCCGCAGCTTGGTCTGACAATCTGCTCTGAAGTTCAGCAAACTGGGCCCGTAGTTCTTCAATTCCAGCCATGGCAGGGTGCTCGACCAGGCCCGGACAGTGCTACCAGAACTCAACCAGTAAACCAGTGGGGTGGACCCTGTGGATGGGATCCTGTTCGTGACGCCAATTATGTAAGCGGGGGAATAGTCCCGCTCTTGTGGGGAACTTTCCTGGCTTCTGCACTACCCCGGTGAAGTGGGCTAGCGAAAGGATCTGAGTCCTCGCTCCCACTTCCTCTACCCAGTGGCCTCCCTGCCCTTGAGGACTCGCCTTCCACTCTCCTGTCTGGCAGAGTCCTCGTAACCCCAACAAGGCTGGGCCCAGGATTCGTGGGGGGCTCGACCCCCAACCCTGCTGTGGTTACCTAGGACAGGGGCTAGGGTGTCCCCACTCTGGGGTGCTCTCTCTGCACTGGGCACTTCTCTGAGCCACTGACAATTACGTACAAGTTAAAGCAAATGCAAGTTATTTAATCAACAATTAATTTTAAAAAGAATAAGGAAAAATGGGAAAGGTTAAAGGAAACACATCACCCCGCTCTGTGGCAGGGAACATCACAAACAGCGTCTCTGGAACGTCAGGGCAGTTCACAGTCTGTTCCTTGTAAGTCCCAGGCCTCCTGCTCCGGCCCTGGCCATGCTGCAGGGATGCTGCGGGTCGGACACTTGCTCTGATGGTGGCCACACGCTCTCAGGCTCTAAGTGGTAGGACCCTTCTGCCCAGTGTCGCCCCCGCCCTGTCGGGGTTACGATCCAAGCCTGGCCTGCAGAGCCCCTTGGCTGAGGCGTCTCCCTGGGCTGGGCCCGCTGCCCAGGGTCCCCCTCGCTCTCCCCAGCTGCTCACCGCACCCAGCTCCGGACTGCTCCAGCCCCAGCTGCACCACTCGGTCTCTGCACGGCTGCTGCTGCCTCCAGCTCCCGGGGCTGCTTCTCTGGCCCCTCTGGCTCTGGTCGCTGCAGCTCTGCTCCCAGGACAGGTCTGCTCTGCAGGCTGCTTCTGTGACTCTGCTCCCAGCACTGACCTGCTTCCTGGGCTGCTTCTCTGGCCCCTCTGCCTCTGGTCACTGCAGCTCTGCTCCCAGGGCAAGTCTGCTCTCTCTGGGCTGTGCCTCTGGCTTTGGGGCTGCAGCTCTGCTCCCAGGACAGGGTCTGCTCTCTCTGGGCTGCTTTTCTGGCCCCTCTGGATCTGGCCCAGCTCTGCTCCCCAGCTCAGCTTGGGCCCTGCTTTCTCCTTAGCTCGGCCCCAGTCTGTCTGACCCAGGCAAATCCAGCTCACACGGAGGACGGGACCTCCCTGGCCTCCGGACTCCCTGATTAGCCTGCCCGCCCTGTCACTCAGGCTGACCTGGAGCACTGGCCTCTCCCCATTGTTCCTGGGGGCTGTCAGTCTCAGGGTCCTGATTTCCCATAGACCCTTCCCCTTTTAGTACTGGGAGCTAGCAACCAAAACACCCCCACTGAATGTTAGTAAGGGGGCAACAGCCCCCTCACACTCAGAACGTCCACGCTGCACTGGAAGCCCAGGGTTAGAGGAACTTGAGTCAGCAAACCAGGGCCTGAGCATCTACACTGATTCCTCACCCCAGGTGGAGAATGTTTGGCTACAACCACAGCACACAGACCCAAGTCCATCCCACCAGATCCCAGACTTCCTTGCGCCCTCTTGAAACATGGCCTCTCCAGCCCTTTGTTCGTGGTTCAGTGTGGAAACCTTGACCGTCCACCCCCACTCATCACCAGGATTGGGAGCAGCCTGCCCACGCATCCGGCTTTTGGTCTGCACTCTCCTAGCACAGGACCTGTGCTCGTCATACTCTTTGCAAAGCCAGAGTGAGCCGTTCCCCCTGAGTGGGCCCATGACAGCGGCGGCTGCTGACCTGGCACCCTCAGCCAGAAAGTCCAGAGCTGGATGCTCCCTGGCACCAGAAGTCGAGGCCGCTTTGTGCTCCCACAAGGTGGACTCGCCTGGCCCAAGGGCAGCGGGAGACTAGTACCTTTGTGAATTTGAGTGTGAAATGCTCCCAGGACATTAGGTTTGATTGCCATGTGTTGTACTTGTGAATGACGTGACCACTTATGGAACGGGTGGGCATGGGTGGGGGAGAACTGCAGATTTGGGTGTCTGTGCTGACAAACCAGTAATGGTCGCACCCCACTTCAAAGTTGTCCCTTATCGTGTGTTTGTCAGTATGGATGGAACTACACATCATCTGACGGGAAGCAGTGAGGGTGACACATTTTCTTAATAAAATAAAAATCTTTATTTTAAAATCTTTATTAGAAAAGCACAATATTGATCCACTGCCCGGCAGGCCAGCTGCTGTTAGCATGCCAAAACACCAGTGCTACCAAACCCTTTAACACACCCATGAGCAAGTGCAGGAACACCAGCAACCAGGGAAACAACTTCCAAGATGGAACCCCCCTACTGGGCCATGTCTCCTGGCCTCCCCTTCTCCCTTCCCTTCCTTATACATCTGCCACACACTCGGCACTGGGACGGAGGGTGGAGGTGCCTGGGGGGCGGGGTACTGCACAGCCTGTCCATCCGTTGATAGGCCCGAGGGCCTGGCCCACCCAGCCTTGGCTTTGTCCAAACTGCTCCTGGTCTGCAGCCCATTGTACCCGGGTGACTCAAGCCATGCCATCTGGTGGCCATTAGTGAAAGGAGCCACTCCAGTAGTTCTCTGCGCTGTGCTCTATCTTCATAACTGCCGTGCCTGTTCCAGCATGTATCTGCCCCTGTCCTCCCGCTGCGCAGCCAGCCTGAGCCTTTCTGTTTGCCTCTCCTCTTGCCGTGAATCTCTCTCTCTTTTGGATTGCACCTCTTGTTGGCCCGGTCCATAATGTCTGCCGCACTTCCTCATGGACCAATCCATGATGATATGGTGACACAGCTTCTCCTGGAGCGTGGCCAACTGTCTAGGTATGACGGCCTGTAACAGTTGATGGCCATGGAAGAGGACATCTAGGGGGGCTGCTGCTGGGAGGGATGTCCAGGGGGGCGCTGATGGGTGGGGCACCGAGGACCGGGAGTGCCTGGAGCCAGCTCAGTGGTCTGTTGAGACTGGGGGACTTTGGCAAGAGCTGGCACCAGATCTGGCAGTTTCTCAAGAGTCTGTTATGTCAATACAATACTAATGCCCTGTTATTTATTTAATATAGGGGACTGCTCTGGAATTACATTGTGCACATCCACGCACCAGTGAAAACACATTAATAATGCATTCTCACACACATCCACTCACTGATACTGCACAAACATATACATGTTCACACGCTAGTACACCCCCACACTAATACACATGCACACCGACGCACACATACACTACCATACACACTAGCCCATGTGTGTGCTAACAAAGACACGTTGCTATGCACATGGCCAGATCCCCCGGGACATTTTCCCACTTGAGCCCACACTTAGAGGATTTCAGTAATGACAACATCTCTCCCTCGCTCAGTGTGACAGGGATCAGGGCCTGCTGGTCCCACATGGCCCAGGCTTGTGCAAGGCCCGGCACCTGTCCTCACACGCAGCGGCGGGAGCAAAGGGGCAGATGACACTTTTGCTGTCCTTTGACAGCCCTTTGGCTGTCCGCTTGACCCAGCTTGTGAGCCGGGGTGGGTGGACCTGTGCAGGGGCCTCTCACCCAACTGGGGGCGGGGGGGAGGGGAGCTGACACTCTGCAGCAGCCCCTCACCCAGCCGGGGAGGTGGGAAGGGGGGGGCTGATGCTCTGTGCAGGGACCCCTCCCCCAGGCGATGCCCTGTGTGTGTAGCATTGTGGTTTTGTGCCTGTTGCTGTCTGGTCGTATGCCTGGCTCCCAGCGTCTGGCTTCAGGCCCCTCCTGCCGACCCAGTATGGGCTGGATGAATGGACTATAAGGTGGATAGAAAGTTGGCTAGATTGTCGGGCTCAACAGGTAGTGATCAATGGCTCCATGTCTAGTTGGCAGCTGGTATCAAGTGGAGTGCCCCAAGGGTCAGTCCTGGGGCCAGTTTTGTTCAATATCTTCATAAATGATCTGGAGGATGGTGTGGATTACACCCTCAGCAAGTTTGCAGATGACACTAAACTGGGAGGAGAGGTAGATATGCTGGAGGGTAGGGATAGGATACAGAGGGCCCTAGACAAATTGGAGGATTGGGCCAAAAGAAATCTGATGAGGTTCAACAAGGACAAGTGCAGAGTCCTGCACTTAGGACGGAAGAATCCAATGCACCGCTACAGACTAGGGACCGAGTGGCTCGGCAGCAGTTCTTCAGAAAAGGACCTAGGGGTTACAGTGGACGAGAAGCTGGATATGAGTCAACAGTGTGCCCTTGTTGCCAAGAAGGCCAGTGGCATTTTGGGATGTATAAGTAGGGGCATTGCCAGCAGATCGAGGGACGTGATCGTTCCCCTCTATTCGACATTGGTGAGGCCTCATCTGGAGTACTGTGTCCAGTTTTGGGCCCGACACGACAAGAAGGATGTGGAAAAATTGGAAAGAGTCCAGCGAAGGGCAACAAAAATGATTAGGGGACTGGAACACATGAGTTATGAGGAGAGGCTGAGGGAACTGGGGATGTTTAGTCTACGGAAGAGAAGAGTGAGGGGGGATTTGATAGCTGCTTTCAACTACCTGAAAGGGGGTTCCAAAGAGGATGGCTCTAGACTGTTCTCAGTGGTAGCAGATGACAGAACAAGGAGTAATGGTCTCAAGTTGCAGTGGGGGAGATTTAGGTTGGATATTAGGAAAAACTTTTTCACTAGGAGGGTGGTGAAACACTGGAATGCGTTACCTAGGGAGGTGGTGGAATCTCCTTCCTTAGAAGTTTTTAAGGTCAGGCTTGACAAAGCCCTGGCTGGGATGATTTAATTGGGGATTGGTCCTGCTTTGAGCAGGGGGTTGGACTAGATGACCTCCTGAGGTCCCTTCCAACCCTGATATTCTATGATTCTATTATTCTATTCTATGACACTGGCTCTGGATTAGTGCCTGTAGCTACACATGCAGACCAAAAGAGTATATCCCCCTTTTTCCCAAGCCTGAGAGCTTTCCTACTCTAGCATGCATAGAAAACTTGTATTGGCAGTGTGTGCTGCGGGAGGGGTGTGTGCTTGTGTATGTATTTGTGTGAGTGCCCGTGTGGCTATGGGCGCGTACGGATATGTCCAGGCATGCATGTGCATGTGTGTCAGTGTTGGTATGGGAAATGCTGTGCCAACTACACACAGAAAATGATGGGGTCTAAATTAGCTGTTCCCACTCAAGAAAGCGATCCTGGAGTCAGTGTGGTGAATTCTCTGAAAACAGCCACTCAATGTGCAGCGGCTGTCAAAAAAGCCAACAGAACGTTGGGAATCATTCGGAAAGGGATAGATTATAAATTCGACAATATCAGTATGCCATTATACAAATCCATGGTATGCTCCCACCTTGAATAATGAGTGCAGTTCTGGTCACCCCATCTCAAAACAGATATATTCGAATTGGAAAAAGTACAAAGAAAGGCAACAAAATGTATTAGAGTGTTGAACAGCTTCCATAGGAGGAGAGATTAAAAAGACTGCTGACTAAAGGGGGATATGACAGAGGTCTGTAAAAGCATTAGTGATGTGAAGAAAGTGAATAAGGAAGTGTTATTTATCCCTTCACATCACACACAAATCAGGGGTCACCCAATGAAATTAATAGGCAGCAGGTTTAAAACAAATACAAGGAAGTACTTCTTCACACAACACAGAGTCAACCTGTGGAACTCATTGCTAGGGGATGTTATGAAGACCAAAAGTATAACTGGATTCAAAAAGGAAATAGATAAATTCATGGAGGATAGGTCCATCAATGGCTATTAGCCAAGATGGGCTAAGGATGCAACTCCATGATCTGGGTGCCCCAAAGCTCCTGACTGCTTGAAGCTGGGACTGGATGACAGGGGATGGATCACTTGATAGAGTGCCCTGTTCTGTTCACCCCCTCTGAAGCACCAAGCACTGGCCACTGTCGGAAGACTGCTCATCTCCTGGGCTGGGCGGGGCACTGTGCATTTACATTATGGATTGATGTACACAGATGTATTGAGAAATTACAGTTGGATACAACTTGCCCATTGTGCCTCGCCATGTGTTTATCTTAATTATTCAAAACACACATTATAAGATGTGAGGGAGGGCTGGCAATAAACGTTTGTGATCACATACATTCCTTTATTTGTATTACAAATAGAACAGTCTTAGAGCTTCGTCAGGCAGGCCAGCTGCCATTAGAGCATGGAAACAACAGTCATAAACCAACACCACAGCCACTAGTAAAACAAAGGGCGTAAACCAAACATGGGACAGTGCAAACAGTGCCCAACAAACCCAAATGGTGCATGTCCCCTGGCATGTTCTCCTTCCCCTTCCTTGTGCATTTAGCACACACTTAGTGCTGCTGTCCGGGCATAGAGGCCTGCAGTGGGTGGTGGACTGGAAACAGAAGGGCCCGGGATTGGGTGGATGCATGCTGGGAGGAAGGGGTCAGCATGGGGGTGGGAGTATGCAGGGGTAGGGGTCAGCATGGGGGTGGCAGTACGCAGGGGTAGGGGTCAGCGTGGGGGCGGAAGTACGCAGGGGTAGGGGTCAGCATGGGGGCGGCAGTACGCAGGGGTAGGGGTCAGCGTGGGGTGGCAGTACGCAGGGGTAGGGGTCAGCGTGGGGTGGCAGTACGCAGGGGTAGGGGTCAGCGTGGGGTGGCAGTACGCAGGGGTAGGGGGTCAGCGTGGGGTGGCAGTACGCAGGGGTAGGGGTCAGCGTGGGGTGGCAGTACGCAGGGGTAGGGGGTCAGCGTGGGGTGGCAGTACGCAGGGGTAGGGGTCAGCGTGGGGGTGGCAGTACGCAGGGGTAGGGGTCAGCGTGGGGTGGCAGTACGCAGGGTGTAGATTTGCCCTGTCCTGCTGCTGCTAAGTCCTGGCTACATGGGCCAGCCAACCATGGAATTGTCCAAAGTCTCACCGGTCTGCAGCGCCTGGCACCTTGGGGGGACTGCAGGAGCCTGCTCTCTTGTGGCCAATAGCGAAAGCAGCCACTCACACAGGTCGTCCTCCCTCAACCAAGTTCCTGTTCCAGTGTCTGCGAGTGTCGGCTCCTGCACGGCTTCTCTGTCCTCCCACTCTGCAGCCTCCACGTGCCCAACACATCTTAGCTAGAATGTGCAAATTTCTAGGAAAACTTCACTTTTTAAATGCATTTTTTAAAAGCACTGTTTGTGCTTCCCAGTCTCCATTCCGAATTCCATGTGCAACCCACCAGGCGTGGATACACACTCCTGCCCTGGGCTTGTAATAGTGTTTGCAGTGGTTCGTATACTGGAAATCCCTCCCATTCGTATAGTAATCCAAACAAACATGGAGACAGAAACTTACCAAGCTGTGAGGCAAGTTCAGTCTCTGCTGTTTCTGCTGCCGGTTCTGTGACAGGCTGCTCTGTGGTGGCATCAAAACCCTCCTCCGAATAAGGCCCAGGATTGCTGCAGCTGCTCCAGAAACAAAGCCTCATGAGGGACAAGTTCCAGCCCCACAATCACTTGGCTACTGATCCAGTGCCTGCTGGCTTCCCCCTGGTCCGGTGGCTGGATTTGGGGGTCAGAAGGTCGCCCTCACAGCTGACCAGGCCATTGTGAAGGGCTGGTGGCTCCATGCTCAGCACAGCACCCAGTCAAGGTCCTCATAAAAGAGGCAGGATGATGGCGAGGTCCCAGGAGTGCGGTTTTCATCGCCGGCTTTCCGGTACTGTCTGAGGCTGCTCACGCTACCCCCTGCACTCGTCCCCAGCCCGGTGAATCCCGCACGCTGCCAGCTTTGCTGTCTCCTGGTGCGCGTGGTCATTCCTCAGACACTTACTCGCCTCACACCGGAGTTTCACCAATATCTGCCCATGCTCCTGCAAGCAGGGAGCAGCGCGCTTGGCAAAGGGTTTCTTCTGGCTGGTGGCCACTGCAAGCACAGGAGAAAGGTCACTGTGTCTGCAGCTCAGCGGCCAGAAGGAAATGGACAGGTTCAGCGCAGAGGTGCTGTACTTCAACATGGGGAGGTGGCCTCCATTTCCCGGGAGCCAATTGGCTACTCTTGTAATAGAGGGAACGAAGAATACCGGCCTGCCCAGGGGATTGTGGAATAGTGTTGGTGGACTCTCAGCGCCTGAGCTGCATCCTTACTGTAGAATGATGGAGTTTAGGCCCCATTCCCAGTGAGGTCTGGGCTCAAACCCACCCACTCTGGGGTCCTGCGGCCATATTTAAATGCGTATAGTTTCAGATCACTCTGCATCAGTTGTTTACCACTCCCCCAATTTTTATGTCATCTGCACACTTTAACAGTGATGATTTTGTGTTCTCTTCAGGTCACTGATATCAGTGTTAAATATCACTGGACCGAGAACCGATCCCTGCCACACTCCACTGGAAACACTCCTGTTCAATGATGATTCCCCGTTTACAGTTACATTTTGAGCCGTGTTAGTTAGCTAGACATTAATCTATTTAATCTGGGCCATGTTGACCTTGTATCATTCTAGTTTCTTGGGTTCTAGTTTCTTCACTCCATACCTGCTCTTCCTACCCCTTCTCCCCGGCCCTGTCGCCCTTTACCCATCCTTTCAATGTCCCCTTTCCCTTCACTTTTCTTTCCATGTAGCTCATCTCCTATGTCATAGGGTGACTGGCCCCTTTAAGAGAGAGTGGGGGAGTCCAGTGCACATGTGACTGATTACCTGCTGCTCAGCTGGGTTTAAGGGAAGGGACCTGTGCCTTAGGAAGGGGGAATCAGCAGCAGGGCAAGCGGGCTACACACTGACCTCTCTCAACCCAGGGATGTAAGAGCACTGCTAGAAGCTGTGGCAGAGGCTGCAGAGAGCAGGACACCCTGAGGAACCAGGGGAGCCCAGGGGAGCAGCCCAGGGGAGCAGCCCCAGGGGGTGGCCTGCTGACCTCTCTGAGCCAGAGAGAAGAAGGCTGAGCTCCAGGTGGGAAGGGCTGGGAAATGCTTGGCGAAGAGCAGAGTGGGACAGGAGAACCGCTCCAGCACTGGCTGAAGATGCCAGAGCTAAGCTGGGGCTTTTGTGCTGTTGTAATGGACTTTGTCTGGGGACTGTGAGGATTGCTTTGAACTTAGGGATGTAAATATCCATTTAAAAAGTTAACTGCTTAAACTATTAAAATTATGTTGTTTAAACGGTTAACACATTAAAGGGAGACGGGTGGGGGCCTCTGAGGCTGGGACTGCTCTGGCTGGTGCGGCTCGGGGCTGGGGTTGTCCAGCACGGTCTGGGGCTGGGGTCGGCCGGCTGGCCCAGGGCTGGGGGCTAGCGGTTAGGGTCGGTTAACCGGTAAGACTAATGCTTACCGGTTTACCGTTTAACCATTTAGTACTTTACATCCCTATTTGAACTGTCTATGTGATTACACCAGCCCAGGCAGGGATGGCATTAGCCAGCCCTAAGGAGTCCCGAGAGAAGGGGAAACTGAAACAGGACTCCACAAAGCCACACTCGGCCAGCAGGAGGTGCTACAAGGCAAGCATGTCCCTGAACACCTCCCAACTGAGCCCACCCCTCAAAAAATCATGGAAATAAACAGCATGCTGTTGGCTGCCATCACACTGCACACTCTGCTGGTGTGTTCTATCCCTTCTCATCAACGACTTGAATAACGGCTGGAGAAGGTGCTATACAATTTGCGACTGACCCCATGCTGGGACGGGTTGCAAGCACTTTGGAGGGACAGGATCAGAAATCAAAATGATTTTGACAAATAGGAGAATTGGTCTGAAATCAGCAAGATGAAATTCAGTAAAGACAAGTGCAAAGAGCTACATTTAGGAAGGAAAAATCAAATGCACAAGTACCAACTGGGGAATAACTGGCTCGGCGGCAGCGCTGCTGAAAAGAGTCCAAGGGTTCGAGTGGATCACAAACGGAACATGTGCCAACAATGGGATGCAATTGCAAAAAAGTCTAATCTTATTCTGGGGTGCATGAACAGGAGTGCTGTATGGAAGATGCAAGAGATAATTGTCCTGGTCTGCTCAGCTCTGGTGAGGCCTCAGCTGGAGTTCTGGGTCCAGTTTCGGACGTCACACTTAAGAACGATCTGAACAAACTGGAGAGAGTCCTGAGCTGAGTAACAATAATTATAGAACATTTAGAGAACCTGACCTACGGTTAAAACCTGGGCATGTTTAGCCATGCTAGAGGAAGCCTGAGGGGTGACCTGAGAACCACAGGCACCAACTCTGTGGGTGCTCCAGGGCTGTAGCCCCCCATCAGCTCCCCCGTACACCCCCAGCGCCTCCTGCCTACTGGCAGCCCCAGCAATCATCACCTCCTCCTCCCTCCCCCTGCCTCCCGCCCACCACAACCAGCTGTTTTGCAGCATTCAGGAGGCTCGGGGAGGGGGGAGGAGCGGGGATGCAGCATGCACTCGGGGGAGGGGGCCAAACTGGGCAGGAAGAGGCGGGGCAGGAGTGGAGTGGGGGCAGGAAGAGGCAGAGTGGGGAGGAGCCTTGGGGGAAAGGGTGGAGTGGGGGCGGGGCCTGGGGCAGAGCTAGGATCGAGCACCCCTGGCACTTTGGAAAGTCAGCACCTGTGCTGATAACAGTCTTCAAATATGTTAACAGCTGTTGTAAGGAAATGGGCATCAATTGTTCTCCATGTCCACTGAAGGGAGCACAAGAAGCAATGGGCTTAATCTGCAGCCAGGGAGACTTAGGTTACATATTAGGAAAAACTTTCTATCAGGACAGTTAAGTATGGGAATTGGCTTCCGAGGGAAGTTGCAGAATCCCCGTCACTGGAGGTTTTCAAGAACAGGCTGCACGAACAGCTGTCGGGTTTACTTGGTCCTGCCTCAGCTCAGGGCACTGGACTACACCTCAAGGTCCCTTCCAGCCCTGCAGTTCTGTGATGCGAAGATTCTCCCTCCTTTGTCTGTCTTCTCTATTTTGATTGTCAGCTGTTTGGGGCAGGGACCATCTGCTGCTCTGTGTTTGTGTCATGCCTCACTCAATGGGCCCATTTGTGGTAGGTCCTTAGGCACTACCATAATAAACATGGTGAATCAAAATGCCACGCGGTACCAAGCCCAACGCCTCATAGACGTTTCTGCGTATTCCATCAACTTGCTCCCTGTGACGATGTGGGACTGTTCTTAATGTTTCCTCTGAATACTGTAGGGGTGCCTCAGTTTCCCCTATGCATTTCTTAAGTCTCTAGATGGTGGGATAAGGGGGTGTAATTGTTGCAGAGCAAAGGGCCAGTGTACATAAATGGCCGACACTCTGTCTCCTGCCAGCTGATGGCCTTGGCCCTTCCCCCCTGCAAGGTGATAGCTAAAGGTGTTGGAGAACAAAGGAATGAGGTGACTTCCTGGCCCGGGGAAAGGGACAAAGCCCAGAGGAGGAGGGGGTGGAGAGTGAGTCAGTTGGGGGCTGGCTGGGGACGTGGAGTGAAGTGCAGACGTGATTGTCTGGCTCACTGCCCCCCAAAATGAACCTGGCTGAGGGGTCCTGTTCTCTGTACCTACAAGCTCTGTTTTAGACCGTGTTCCTGTCATCTAATAAACCTCTGTTTTACTGGCTGGCTGAGAGTCACGTCTGACAGCGAAGTTGGGATGCAGGACCCTCTGGCTTCCCCAGGACCCCGCCTGGGCGGATTCGCTGTGGGAAGCGCACAGAGGGGCAGAGGATGCTGAATGCTCCAAGGTCAAACCCAGGAAGGTAGAAGCTGTGTGAGCTTCTTGTCCTGAAGACAGTCTGCTCAGAGAGAGGGGACTTCACCAGAGTCCTGACTGGCTTCGTAGGGAGCAGTTCCAGAGCATCGCCTGGGGACTCCGTGACACTCCCTTTACCAGCCAAACTTGTAATCTCACCAAGAAAAGTTATCGAGTCAATTTGACAAGCTCTATTTTCCATAAATATATGCTGATTGACATGAATTATATTATCCTCTTCTAATTCTCTATTGATCAAGTCCTGTGTCAGCCATTCCATTAGTCTGTCCAGGATCGCTGTCAGGTTGACAGCCCATAATTATTTGGGTCATCCTGTTCACCCTTTTAAAATATTAGCACAACATTGATTTTCTTCCAGTCCTCTGGAACTTCCCCAGTGTTCCAATAGTTATTGAAAATCACAATGAATGGTCCAGAGAGCTCCTCGGCCAGCTGTTTTAAAGCTCTTGGATGCAAGTTACTCAGACCTGCAGATTTAATGTCCTCCTTAGTTACTGTTGGAATGGAAAGTATTTCATCAATATCATAGGATATGAATACAGCGTCTGACCTTTTCCCAAATACAGAACAGAATATTTATTGAATGCTGCTGCCTATTCTGCCCTTTCCATTTAGTAATAGACCAATTCCATTGTTAGGATTCATTTTGTCCCTAATACACTTTTAAAGACTCCTTCTTATTGTCCTTAACTTTGCTGATCTTGGAGTTCTCCTTGTGTCCTTTTGCTTCCCTTACCAATTTTCTATTTTTCCTAGCTTCTTATTTATATTCATTGCTATCATCTTTCTCTCTCTTCCATTAGTTACACATGCTTTTAAAAAATACTTTCTTTCACTTCCCCTCTAAACCAGTTTTTTATAAAAAATACACTGTGGTCTTCTTTCTCTTTTGTATGTGTGACTGGAGTGTGGCAGGGGGGTGCAGATATGTAACTGGGGTTCAAGGGGATGGGGCGAGCACCCACCAGAGGCTGCTGGAGGGGCCTGTTATTGCTCCCCATGTGGGTTGGGAACATAGAGTCAGGAGCGTCATTTGCACAATGCCTGCTGATGTGACACTCAGCTGCCATTTCCATGTTTAGAGGTGACTTAGGATGGAGGTGACATGGCAACGAGAGCCGAGCAAATGAGAGATTTTGCAGTCCACGGGCCGTTCCAAAAAAACGGGGGAGGGGGAGGGATTTAAGTCAAACCAAAAACTAAATGTTTTGAATTTTGTGGCCAATCGAAAAGTTGGAAAAGAAATGCATTTCAAATTAAACATTTCCGTTCAATGTTGAGTGTTTTTACATACTTTTGAAATTGAACCCCAAAAATTTAAAATTTTTGAATGTTTTGGAATTTTTTGTTTGTTTGTTTGTTTTTTAAATGAACAAGTTGGCAAAGCCCACATGAATTCATCAAACCTTGCGGGGTCACTGAATCTGCATTCTCCACCAAAAGAAATGTCAGGTTTGATGATGACCTCTGGGGAGCGAGTGGGCTCACTAGACCCGCCAAGAGATCAGATCACATGTGAGTCTGTGCTGAAGTGCCACCCACCCCTGGGTGTGTGAGCTCCTAATACCAGGCCAGGGAGGTACCTGGCACAGGAGTGTCCAGGCCAAGCAGTAGCCCTGAAGTGGGAACAGCAGGGACAAACTGCCTCTCTCTTTCCCCTTGTGTTGGTGCCTGTGACAGGGTCAGGCCAGATGGCTATAGGAGTGTAATAGAAGGCAGATATATTAGCCCCAGGCTAAGTAGGTCCCTTTTCCCTGGGTAAGGTAACAGGGAAGGTTCCAGACCAATCAGGAACCTTCTGGAGACAATTAAGACAGGCTGATTAGAACACCTGCAGCCAATCAAGAAGCTGCTAGAATCAATTAAGGCAGGCTAATCAGGGCACCTGGGTTTTAAAAAGGAGCTCACTTCAGTTTGTGGTGTGTGTGTGAGGAGCTGGGAGCAAGAGGCGCGAGGAGCTAAGAGTGAGAACGTGGACTGTTGGAGGACTGAGGAGTACAAGCATTATCAGACACCAGGAGGAAGGTCCTATGGTGAGGATAAAGAAGGTGTTGGGAGGAGGCCATGGGGAAGTAGCCCAGGGAGTTGTAGCTGTCGCAGAGCTGTTCCAGGAGGCACTCTAGACAGCTGCATTCCACTGGGCCCTGGGCTGGAACCTGGAGTAGAGGGCGGGCCTGGGTTCCCCCCAAATCCTCCCAACTCCTAGTTAGACACAGGAGGAGTTGACCTGGACTGTGGGTTCAGAAAAACAGCCAAGCTGAGGGCTGCCGTGAAGCTCCAAGGCGAGCAAATCCGCCAATAAGCGCAAGACCCACCAAGGGAGAGCAGGAACTTTGTCACAGTGCCATAACCCAGAGCCCATGAGGGCCCCGCTGGACAATGTGCCAAGGCAGGGGGCTGGTTTGTCTCTGTGCTTCAGCAGTGGGCATGGTGTGGGGCGACCTGTAGCTAGGTGGCACATGGGCATCTCACTCCCCTGCCTGCGAGGCAAAGAGGAAAGCCAGCAGGGTGAGTTCCCTTTGATGCCAGCCGCTCGGTGATGTCAGCGAGCGGGTGGATGCCAAGGAAGAGACTCAGCCCTGGCCGTAAACCCCATCCCAACACGATCGGCAGCCCCCTGCACAGACAGCTGTCACACCATCCTCCAAGCCCCCAGCCTGCCCCGGAGGAGCCAGGGGGCTAAGGCGGAGGTTGTTTCCCTCTGCCACTGGAGCCAGCTGCAGCTGTCTCTGTCTCATGGCCTTGTGCTCCTCATTGGAGATAAATGCTTGTTTCCAAGCCTCGCTCCAACTTGTTCCTGCTGCGGAAGCTCAGTGCCCTGGGGGCGCTGCTACTGGATGGCAGCATCAAGGGAGCCAGGCAGCAGAGACAGGCCCTCCGCGTCCGCACCCGTCTTTTCAGTCCACAGGGAGGAGGAGAGATTTTGCTGCCTTTGCAATGCAGTGGGGCTGGGAAACTGGGAAGGGAGTTGGGTGCATTTTGCAGGCCCTATATCCAATACTAGCACTGCTGGGCTTGCACTGGGCCAGTGGGCACTTTCCTCTTTGCACATGCACAGGTGGGGGACTTTCCAGGCCAACGGGGAGTCCATGTGTTCTGACAGGGGTCTATGCATGCCAGCCAGGATCCGTGCTAATGGGGGACTATGTGGGCTAATGGGTGTCCATGCACACCGATTCCAGTCTAGGTGGGTTCTTATCCTGAGCTCAACACCATGGTATCTGAGGGCCGGGCAGCAGAACATTCAGAAACGAGTCTGTTCTCCACCTGTGCTAACGAGGCGGTATGCGCTAACGAGGGTTTGTGCCAAATGTGCAGCTGATATTTGGGGAGCCTTCTCCCACCCTTGCCTTTGTGAGCCCAGCTTCCCATGATTACCTCATTCTGGGGCAGCCTGCAGAAGGCCGAGTAGGTCAAGGCTCAGCTAAAAGTCTGGACACAGAAATTACCCTTCCCCTTCCCTATCCGTCTGTCTGTCTGCTCCTCTGTCCTAATGGGTTTGGGGCATCTCTCCAACTGCCTTCCTCTGCAGTGCCTGAGCCCTCCCCATCCACGTCCCCTCCTGGTGACAGCCCTGAGAGGGCAGTGCCCTGAGCAGCTGGCACCTCTCTGGAAAGACAGGAGCAGTTTTTGTTAACCTGACCCGCTGGAAATTCACCAGGTCTCCTGCCAGCTCCCACTGCTGCTTTCTCTGCTGCTCTCCCACTTGGTCACAAATATGCTACCTGCGTGTAAAGTACTGGCTTTAATTAAACTGTCAGTTGCCCTGTCATCAATATCTCTTCTCCCTCGGGGGACAAGGGAAGAAATGAAGGGAAAGGAAAGAAGAGCTGCCTTCGCACGCACAATGGTGCTCTGTGCTGGGCTGCTTGGGTGTGGACTGCCCATGTTTGGAGAGTCACTTAACACTTGCTGGCTTTTGCTGCTGACCTAAGTGAATTTTCCAGTTCTCAGCTTTGATCAAGAGGCGCTAATAATACTAATTAATGCCGATGCTGATGTAGCACTTTCCAGTGCTTAATTTGTAATGAAAGAGGTGCCGGGCCTCAAGCAATGTCTTTACTTTCGTAACTGACGCTGTAAGCCCAGAGGTGCCGGGGCTAGGAACTGCCAGGCCCAGAGGTGCCGGGGCTAGGAACTGCCAAGCCCTGGCACAAATTAAATGCTGGCACTTTGCATCTGTGAAGTGCTGTATGAACACTCTCACTGCCATCTGAGCCAGCGGCGCATTATTATCCCCAAGTTACAGATGGGGAAACTGAGACCTGGCGAGGCTAAAACCTTCTTATTCAAGAGTGGCCCCAAATTATGGAGCTTCAGTCTTTAGGTGCTCAGCTGGTGACAGCTAAAGGCCTCAGCCCAGCAAAGCACTGAAGCATCAGCTCAGCTCTAAGTATCTGAGTTGTCCCCTTGAAATCAGTGGGTTGGTTTAAATGCTTTAAGCTAAGCGTGCACATCAGGAATGCAGCGAGTCAGTGTGAGACTGGGGTTAGAAGCCAGGCGTTCCCAGCTCCCAGATTTGTGTCCAATACACCTGATCATTCCAACTATCCAAAAATAACGTCATTTATAAAGCATCCTCTCCCCCTCACCACGATGCTGCCCAAATAATTAACAATAAGGAACGGCAATTAAAGCCTCACCAAATACCTTCTCTCTCTCTGTTTTCTCTGGCTGCCCATCCTGGTAGTATCTGAGCACCTGGTATATAAAATCGATTAGCAATAGCCAAGTCCCTACTGGACTCCATGGAGCCTCTGGCATTTCTCCCCTTGTGCCAAATACAATCCTAGAGGGCCAAAGCAAGGTGCGAGACTGCCCTGGAGGGGGCGAAGAGCAACCCATGACAATGGCTAGCTGAATCTAGGGCCCATCCCCGGGTGAGTCACAGAGTGAGGCTGCCAGCTTGTGCCCTGGCCCTGCAGGGACAGCACTCCGGGTTGGGGTTACTGATCCTCTGGTCTCCAGCTGTGCCAACCTTCGCCAATGCACATGGGAGAGCCCTGCTGGGTATGCAGGTAGGAAGCTGTCCTGCTGCTGTACACATAAACGGGACTTTGGTCCCTGGGGCTGTCAGCCCAGCGCCTTTCACCTACCAGCGCTGAACCAGCAACACAGATTTAACAGATCAAAAGTTCCTCCCCACTGGGAGTCTGGCAGCCTGCTCTGCTGGGGCAGTGACTGGACGTTCCCAGCACCCAGTCCCCCGCAGGTCTCTCAGCGACACTGGGAACAGAGAGCCGAGGTTGGGTGCCCAGGACCGTTCTCCTGTTTCCATCAATCCCAGCAGCCCTGTGGGGAAGTGCAGTGTGTTTCGGGAGGAACATTTACAAGGAGGCGAATGGGGCACTTTTAACAACAGACTGCCTGTTAAATATTCTGTTTATTGCATGCTCTGGAGGATGAAATCCCAGCACCTCAGCATCCCCGTCTCTCTTGGCCGCATGTGCCACATACATAATCAACCCGCACACTTCTAGGGCGCGTTTCATCTTCAAAGCACTTTATAAACATTCCCTAATGAATTAAACATGTCCCCTGCCCCCACCCTGCCCTGTTTACCAGGGGACAGGGCCTGCTTTTTTAGCATGGGATTTTCCATCATCTCAGCCAGGGCCCCCTGAAAATCACTGCCAGCACCATGGCTGGGGATGGGGTCCAGAGGCGGGTCCCTTTCACTCACCAGGGGATGCCCCTCTGGGTAGCCCTCAGCTGTTACTAGGTAGAGAATTCCCTGGGATCTCCTGCATTTTGCTCAAGTTATTGAAACATCATTAATGCCTTCAGCCAGAGGAAAGGGGATGTGTGTGTTTGTGTATACATGTGTGTCCACTTATCTGTGAGTGTGTGTGGGTCTCCATGTGAGTGTGTCTGTGAGCAAATGTGTGTGCAAATGTGTGTGCATCTGTGTGTAGGCATGGGTCTATGTGTAGATGAGTGTGCGTGTGTCACAAGATGTATTTGTATCTGTGTGTGTAAGGGAATGGGTCCACGTGTGTCTCAGAAAGTGTGTGTTTGCATGTGTAAGGGTGCCCTCTGAGTGCTGGGCTGTATGTGTACGAGTAAGAGTATGTGGCTCAGACTTGCGTAAGGGTGTGTGTCTGTGTGTTTCTCAGGGTGTGTGTGTATGGGCGGGGACGCCAGGAGTGGTATAAGAGGGGTGCAGGGGTGGATGTAAGGGGGGACCAGGGGCTGGGTGTAAAGGGGCTGCAGGGCGGCTTAAGGGGGGCAGGGGGGCAAGGAGCCAGGAGGGGTGTAAAAGGGGGGTGCAGGGGTGGGTGTAAGGGAGGTGCAAGGGGGTTTAAGGGGTGCAGGGAGGCAGAGGGGTGTAAGGGGGTGCAGGGGTGGGTGTAAGGGGGGCCAGGAGGGATAAAAGGGGGATCAGGGGTTGGGTGTAAGGGGGGTGCAGGGAGGTTTAAGGGGGCAGGGGTGGGTGTAAGGGGGGACCAGGAGGGGTAAAAGGGGGACCAGGGGGGTGTCTCCGGCGCTGCCCCCGCCCGATCGGCGGAGCGGGCTCTCGCTCCTCGCTGACGGCCTCCAGCCCCACCCGCGCCGGAGCGCAGAGGCGCTGCCGGGCCGCGGAGCTCCCCGGGCCGCAGCCCCTGCCCCTTTAACGCCGCCCCGCCCGCTGGGGGAGGTCCCGGCGGCCGGGCCCGCCCTCCCGGGGGTGTAGCCGGCTCCGGGGGCTGGCGGCGGCTCAGCGGCCGCGGAGGCAGGAGCGGCGGCGGCTCCTAGGTCCCCGACCCGGCGCGTCCGCCTGTGCCCGGCGCATGGAGCCCCGGCGCGGCCGGGCGCCCCGTGGGGGGAGCTGCCCCTCGGCGCCGCTCTGAGCCGCCGGCGCCGGCTGGGGCTCGGTGCCGCGGGTGGGACCCGGCTGCCTGGGCTGCGGAGGGGCGAGCGAGCCGGCCGGCCCCTGCCATGGGACTGGCTGGGGGGCGCTGCCCAGCCCGGGGCTAGACGAGACGAGGCGACGCGACGCGCCTAGGGAGTTGCCCGGCTGGTGCCCTCCGTGCCTGGGGCAAGATGGGGGCGTTTGTGTAGCGCCCTGGCAGCGCCCAGCCCTGGTGGTAGCGGGGTGCCCAGGACGTGCCAGGAGCCGGCCATGGCAGCCCTGCGCCTGAAAATCACCTTGTCCTTCCTGTGCCAGCTGGTGGTGGCCAGCTCCACCCTGGAGATCGGCTCCTATGACATCGAGCGGGGGCGTGAGGCCAGATGCCAGCCCATCGAGATCCCCATGTGCCAGGGCATCGGTTACAACATGACCCGCATGCCCAATTACATGGGGCACGAGAACCAGCAGGAGGCAGCCATCAAGCTGCATGAGTTTGCCCCCCTGGTGGAGTACGGCTGCCACGGCCACCTGCGCTTCTTCCTCTGCTCCCTCTACGCCCCCATGTGCACGGACCAGGTGAGCACCAGCATCCCGGCCTGCAAGCCCATGTGTGAGCAGGCCCGGCACAAGTGCGCCCCCATCATGGAGCAGTTCAACTTTGGCTGGCCGGAGTCCCTGGACTGCAGCAAGCTGCCCACCAAGAACGACCCCAATGCCCTGTGCATGGAGGCGCCCGAGAACGCCACCCCCGGGGACGCTCCGAAGGGACAGGGCATGCTCCCAGTGGCACCGCGCCCCAGGCCCTCAGGGACTGGAGAGGGCAGGGGGCCAAACAGCTTGGGGTCATGTGAAAACCCCGAGAAGTTCCAGTATGTGGAGAAGAGCCTCTCCTGTGCCCCCAAATGCTCCCCTGGGGTGGACGTGTACTGGTCCCGGGAGGACAAAGATTTTGCCTTCATATGGATGGCAGTATGGTCAACGCTGTGTTTCGTCTCCACAGCCTTCACAGTGCTCACCTTCCTGCTGGACCCGCACCGGTTCCAATACCCCGAGAGACCCATCATCTTCCTCTCCATGTGCTACAACGTCTACTCAGTGGCCTTCATCATTCGCTCGGTGGCTGGGGCTGAGAACATAGCCTGCGACCGTGAGAACGGGGAGCTGTACATCATCCAGGAGGGGCTAGAAAGCACTGGCTGCACCATCGTCTTCCTCATCCTCTACTACTTTGGCATGGCCAGTTCGCTCTGGTGGGTCATCCTGACCTTGACCTGGTTCCTGGCAGCTGGGAAGAAATGGGGTCACGAGGCCATTGAAGCCCACAGCAGCTACTTCCACATGGCTGCCTGGGGCATCCCAGCCATGAAGACCATCGTCATCCTCACCATGCGGAAGGTGGCGGGAGATGAGCTCACCGGGCTCTGTTACGTGGGAAGCATGGACGTTGGTGCCTTGACGGGGTTCGTGCTCATCCCACTCTCCTGCTACCTGGTTATCGGCACCTCCTTCATCCTCACAGGCTTTGTCGCCCTCTTCCACATCCGGAAGATCATGAAGACAGGAGGCACCAACACAGAGAAGTTGGAGAAGCTGATGGTGAAGATTGGGGTCTTCTCCATCCTCTACACCGTCCCAGCCACATGCGTCATCGTCTGCTACTTCTACGAGCGGCTCAATATGGATTACTGGAACCTCAGGGCATTGGAGCATGGCTGCATGGCCTTCCCTAGTAGGCGCAGCGCCCACTGCTCCTTGGAAGCTTCGGTACCCACCGTGGCCGTCTTTATGCTAAAGATTTTCATGTCGCTGGTGGTGGGCATCACCAGTGGCGTGTGGGTGTGGAGCTCCAAGACGCTCCAAACCTGGCAGAGCCTGTGCAACAGAAAACTGGGCATGAGGACTAGGGAGAAGCCATGCAGCGGGGTCACTTGCACTGGGGCACATTGCCATTACAAAGCCCCTGCGGTCATGTTACACATGACCAAAACAGACCCTTACCTGGACCACCCCACTCACGTCTAGCAGGGGTCTCCCTTTGACTGCGGACACAGCACAGAGAATCTCTCACGGGTAAGGGACTAGGAGGGAAGAGAACGGGCCTGCTGAGTGCATGGGGGGACAGGGCTGGCCAGCGGCACGGTGCTCACGCAGAGCCCAACAGAGGAGTGGGGAAAAGAGGAGGTTGAATTGTGAGGGGGTGAATGCACCCTGGCATGTGGGTATTAGAGCCGAGGGACCCGACGGGAGCTCCCTGGCAGAGGGTCTTGGCCCAGGTGCCGTGATACCTGCTAAACCGGTAGCTGCTTTTCCTTGAGTGTTTTTGTTTTGTTTTGTTGCTATTGCCAAACCCAGTGACTGATTTAACCCTTGGTTTTTGGCAGGGGGTATAATCCAACCTGAGGTTATTTAATTCTGTAATTTATTTTAGAACTTTTTTTAATCATTAGCTGCAAGGAATGGAAACAATAAACCCTGATGTGTTACTTCAACCGAGCCTCGCGCTGTTTGGGGGGTGGGGGTTGAGGGCTGGGTGGGTGGCTCCCCTCCCGACCTGGGGGACACCCCCTCCCACCCGACCTGGGAACTGGGCTGGTGAAGGGGTCCGGCGGGGGCGGGGCTGCACTAGCCGAGCGCTAGAAGTGGGGCTGGTAGTTAGCAGAGGGGCTCCAGGCGCCCGCTGGCAGTGGAACGGTGTGGGGGTCAGGGCGATGGGCTGGGCGAGTGGCGTGGGGTGGTGAGCTGCAGTGTTAATGGGGACTGTCGCTTGTGCCAGAGGGGACAGTAGTGCTGTTGAGTGGGGTGATTGTGCCCACGCACACACAGCCTGACCATACGCTGCAGCTCCCCTTCTGTCTCACACCTGAGCCCCCCACATTTCTGCTGATGCCCTGACCTGCAGCCCACCCCCCTCCTATTCTAGTTCTGGGCTCCCCACACAGCTCAGTCCTTGCGCCCATTCTGCTCTGCTCTCCCAGCCCTGGCAGCCCTAGCCCCCAGAGTGCGGAAGGCTGGAGCTGTCCCAGCACAGTTCCCCTCGGAGGCTGGCCATGTGGCTTACACACCAGCTGTCTTATATTTGCTCAGAGGAAAACCCTGGGCTCCCTTCCTGCACCAGCCTGGCCCTGCGGCTCCTCACACTGACATGAGTTTTACCGCAAGCGAGCGCTGGGTTCTGGAAGCATGTGCTCCCTGGGGAGATCCTGCAGCTGCCAGCCAATGAGCAGTGGGAGGCTGATTTGTAAACAGGTCAGATTTGGGAGGCAAATGTGTGGGGCGGGGGGGGGTGTGTGTGACATGGGCCAGTCCGACTCCAGGACTGTTTGTTTTGCCACGCGATCACTCCCCTGGAGCTGGACTGGGTTACTCAGCCCCCTGGGGAGGCTCCCTTCCCCCTCCCCTTGGCCAGAGTAGCTGCCTGGCTCCCCAGTGCTAGTTTTGGCACCCTGCTCCACCCGCCCCCCTCCCGCCGCAGGAGGCCAGTTTTCATGCCGAGTGTCAGGCTCATGAATAATGTTTTCCACTCGGCTCCCCATAGGTGATTTGTGCTGATACCTCGCGCCACCGGAGCTCAGTGCCAGGGGGGAACCCCAGGCCTTCGACAGCGGCGGGGAAACACGTCACTGTCTGATTTCCCCCCAAACAAGTCCTGAACGCATGCCCTGGGCCAGCATGGGGAGCGGGATTTAGCTCCATAGGGAAGCTCTGGGGCTGAACCAGGGGGAGAGGGGTATTCAGTGCCTGAAAAAGGGGTGAGGGTTGTGTGAGGGGGAGAGGGAGAGGGAAAGGGGACATGGGGATTTGGGGTCTGAATGGACGGGGAGTATGGAGGACTGTGCCTACCCTGAATGGGGAAGGTTGGGGTCTGAGTGGGGAGGTGGGCTGAAGGCTGAGGGAGTTGGACCTGAACAGGGAGGGGCTCATCTTGGCTTTGAGGTGCGGCGAATGGAAACTTGTGCGGCTTAATTTATCCTCTGATCTGGTTACAGTCCCATCTTGGCTTCCCCATTGTCCGGAGAGAAACTCGGCACTCAGCTGGTGCAATGAGCTTCCTGGGGGCAGGGAGCTAGCCATGGGGCACGGGGAGGGGAGCTGGCTTCTCGCCGCAAGTGAGGAATTTGCTGCCCAAACACCGTGTGGGTCCGTGTGCACCTGTGTGCCTCTGGCTTGCAGTTCACACACGCATGCAGCACTGTACGTAGCTGTGCCTTGGGGGGGTGCAAATAACCATGTCCCCGGGGGTGCATGCACACGCATTGTTGTGGCTTGGTGTGTGCGCCTGTGCTGGCTGACTGTGTCCTGACGCTACGGGTCACTGGGCCTGCCTGTGTGTGTTAATGTTGGGCATGGGGCTGGGCACAGTCACGGAGCTAGGTCACTCGCTATCGGGGACATGCTCGTTAAAGGGCTGGATCCTCTGCCCCTGGTGCGCGGGACTCCCAGCGAAGCTGCGGGAGCGGGCCCTACGCTGAGGCCATCGCATTTGTTCCCGGCAGGAATTTGGGTTGCTCTCAGACTGGGCCACGGGGCACAAAATCATAGAATATCAGGGTTGGAAGGGACCTCAGGAGGTCATCCAGTCCAACCCCTGCTCAAAGCAGGACCAATCCCCAATTAAATCATCCCAGCCAAGGCTTTGTCAAACCTGACCTTAAAAACTTCTAAGGAAGGAGATTCCACCACCTCCCTAGGTAATGCATTCCAGTGTTTCACCACTCTCCTAGTGAAAAAGTTTTTCCTAATATCCAACCTAAATCTCCCCCACTGCAACTTGAGACCATTACTCCTTGTTCTGTCATCTGCTACCACTGAGAACAGTCTAGATCCATCCTCTTTGGAACCCCCTTTCAGGTAGTTGAAAGCAGCTATCAAATCCCCCCTCATTCTTCTCTTCCGTAGACTAAACATCCCCAGTTCCCTCAGCCTCTCCTCATAACTCATGTGTTCCAGTCCCCTAATCATTTTTGTTGCCCTCCGCTGGACTCTTTCCAATTTTTCCACATCCGTCTTGTAGGTGATGTTATTCCTACCCTGGGCCCTACGTTGGAGCGGTCTAAGGGCTCTGCTGTGCCCTGTGCTCCGGTGATCTCCAGAGTTAAACATGCCGGGAGCTTGTGCCCTTTTCCTCCTGGGGTAGAAATGTGGCTGCAAGGGTTTGTCCCAGCGAGCAGTTTTCCTGCGTGGCCCCCTGGCAGGGCTCTACGGCAACTGGAGAGCAGGCACCGCATGGCCAGTGGAGAGCCAAGAGTGTGGAAAGATGGGCAGGTGGGGGGACTCTTGGGCACAGAGTCTAAAGCCCTGGGGGGGAAGGTGGGAGGGAGGTACTGCAGGGAGCCCTCCATCAGGACCAGACTGACCTGGCTGCCTTTGAGTGGGCTGGCGGAGCTGGGTGGACGCCTGTGATTTAGAACAAAGCTCCAAGGTCCCTTTGTAAAGAAGCCAGAAAGGGCCCGGGCTCTGCTCCTCACCCTCCTGTGCAGGTTGCCCAGGGCTGGCTTCTCGGCTGTGGGGGTAGGAGACGTGCCATGGGTGGGAGGCTGCGGCAGAACTTGCGGGAGGAGCTGGTCCTGCAGCACCTGCCTCCAGTCACGTCAGCTCTGCCGCAGAGCAGTGCCCTTGGGAAAGAGGCCCAGGGCTGCCGGGAGGCTCCTGGGGTCACAGTCCTGTTCTGGAGGCTGCAGGGCTGCCAGCCGGCCCCTGAGTAGGGCCTCCTGATGCTGTAGGTTTTTTTTGGGGGGGGGGGGGGAGTGGAGTGCAGGTTCTGTCAGCAGGGAGTTGCACAGCCATGGACAGGGGTAGCGGGGAGTAAGGTCTGGGGGATGCACCGATGGATGGGTGGCTAGGTGCGGAGGTGGGGCCTGTTTCAGGGCATGAGCGGGCCCTGCGTGGCCTGAGTGAGGAGCCCCAGCTAACGGGATCAGCATTAGTGCCCACGGGGCTGGCTCAGACCGGCCCCTGGGGTGAAGGGAGGAGGACCATGCTCCCAGGCAGTCCTGCCAGCTGGTGCCCTGCAAAGAAGGACCTGGAGCAGATTTTGTGCCTGCAGCCCCTGGCTTTAGGGTCTCCGTGCACAGGTCAGTGCGACCGGTTGGCATTTCCACCTGCCATCTCTCCACCTTGTTCCCCTGTGGGGGGAGGAGGAGGAGGGGCATGCGGCAGAGTGCCGAGAGCTCTGGCAGTGGAGAAGCCAGCTCTGTGGGTGCCCTGCTCTGCCTTGCTCTGGGGGTGGAGGGCAGGGGGAGGAAGCAGGCCTGGAGTCGGCCCCTGAATATCCCCCATGCTCACCTTGAGAGCTTCCCCTCCACCCCCTGCAGCACTGGGCTCCTCCTTGCCTGCGGGGTCTCAGCCCTGCTACAAAGAGCAGCTGCAAGACAGCAGGACATCCTGCCATGGGCGAAGCGCTACCCATGCGCTCACTGGCAGGAAAGGGGCCTGAGGCAGGGCCAGCTTGGGGCAGGCTCCCCAGGCAGCTGGTGCTAATGTACCTGCAGGTGCTTAAGGCCTAGGAAGCATGGAAACAAGAAGTCATGACAGTGTTTATCTCCCATGTATGGTTCACTGCACTGCATAGGCCCAGCCCATCAATCAGCTCATTAACATGCTCGCTGCAGGGGGGGCCCTCTGCTCCGTGCCAGCACTGCAGCTAGGGGCCCTCCCTGCCCACCCTCAGGCAACCCCATGGCATTGCGCAGTAGCCCCGATCCACCCCTGGCACAAGCTGCCATAGCTGCACCCCACAGGGGGACTCACTGTGTCCCCTCCATAGGAGCTGCTGGGGGACTCTGGCCAGCCCCAGCCACTGTGGGGCAGTGCCCTGAGCAGCCAGCCTTATCTGGGGCTGAATGGAGCCAGGATCTGCTGCAAGCACAAGAGCTAAAAGATGCCAAAGCCAGGCCCGCCTCCTGCTCTGGCAGCTCCCCGGGGCTCGGCCCTCACTTCGGGGCCCTGAGAAGGGGACGGTTTCTCCTGCTCTGAACTGGAGCAGGAGGGATAAGGCAGGAGGGCCCAGGGGTTAGTGGTGCAGGTTCCCCAGGTGAGAGACCGCGAGGGGGAGGTGGCAGTACTGGGTGCTGGGTTCACTGCATAGCCTTGCATGCAGCGTTGCAGCTCAGCCCAAGTAGCTGCTGCATGCTGGACTCATGGTCTTCATGGTGAAGGCTGGGGAGGCTGCAGACAGGCCAGTTCCTATTACACGGGTCAGGTTGCCTCCTCCTGTGGGGACCTGGCAGGTTACCCACAGGAGGCCATGCGGGCAAAGGGAGGACTCCTGGCACAAAAGACAAGGGCCTGCTACCAGTCTCAACACACCTCTCCCCACCTCCCACCACGGCCGCCATTGCTTGCCTGCCTCTCATGGTCATCTCAACCCTGACAAATGGAACCCCGGAGAAACAGGGTCTGGCTCCCACTGCATGTGTGCTGAGCCCAAGATGGGCCTTTCACCCACTGTGCCCGGGTGAGCCCTGGGCGGGGGCACATGCTGGTCTGCTGGGCCTGCTAATTCAGGGCAGCAGCATGCTCCTGGCATTCCTGGCAGGCTCTGCTGGGGACAGTCCCTGGCTGTCTGGCTTGGCCAAGGGCTTCCTGCCTCAGCCTGCAGAATCTCATTCCTTCCCACAAGGGAAGGCGGGTGTGGGAAACATGGGGATGATGGAGTGGGATGGGAGGATGGGGGATGCTGGAGGGGCGTGAGGCACGCTGGAGGCGCATGGGAATATGAGGAACGATGCGGGTTGCGTGTCGGAAAGGGGTGGGCCAGGGAATGGCAGGGTGGGGAACAGGTGAAGAATACCATGAGCTGGGTCATGGGCTAAGTTATGTCCCCTAGTGGTCAAAGTCCATCTTCTGAGAGCCAAGGGCTTTCAGCCACGCAGGGCTGAGCAACCTGGGGCTTCGAGCCACTCTGGAGCACCTGGGGCTTTGAGCAGGTCTGGATCAGCCCAGGATCCCACTCCCAACAGAGAGCTCATCAGCAGAGAGGTGATGGTGCCCTGCTGGGAGCTGTAGGCCACTCACGGGCAGGGCTGTCTCTGGCATCTTCTACGCATGCTGTGTTAGCTGACAACAGAGCCCAGGCAGAGCCCACTCAAGCCCTCCCCAGCCGCCATCTTGGAAGGAGGCCTGAAGGCTGCCCATGCCCTCCAGACGCTCCTGCTGGGCTGCTGCATCGCCCTCACGGGGTGCCTACCCCTGTCCTCCACAGCTGGGTTCTGCACTTGGGAATCAGCTGCTGCCACCGGATTTCAAAGGCAAAATCCTCACCCCTCCCACAGGGAGCAGGATCAGAGCATAGGGGCTGGAAAGCGCTGGGCATTCCCATTCTGGCTAGTCCTGGTGAAACTCCAGCAAGACCAACTCCCCAGGTGTCATGGAGTGTGGGGGAGTCAGGGCCCTGCACCCCTTCCTGCGATTCACCCTGAATCTCAGCCAGCCAGTAAAATGGAAGGTTTAATGGATGATGGGAACACAGTCCCAAACAGAGCTTGTTGGTACAACCAGGACCCCTCATTCAGGTCCTTCTGGGGGGCAGGGAACTTAGACCCCAGCCTTGGGGTTCCCTCCGTTTTCCCAGTCCACTCCCAACTCAAAACCCCCTCCAGCCGTCTCACCCAGCCTCCCCCAGGCTCCTCCTCCAGTCTTTGTCCAGCTTCCCCGGGCAAAAGGTGTCACTTCGCCCCCAACCCCTCTCCTGGCTCAGGTTACAGGCTCAGGTATTGTCCCTCCAGTGAAGCCACCCCCTGCTATCCCATCCCGCATGCAGACAGTCCCAGTAAAACTCCCCTGCGATATTCCTAGGTCAATCCGCCCCACTCCCTGCTCCGTCACATCAGGCAGCTCCAGCAACACCTGGCAAGTGTTTTCTCCCCAAGGAGCAGGATTGCTGTGGCATCCCGGACAGTCTTCACTCTGCCCGCTCCAGGAAGAGGCACACGGCCAATACCAGCTGCTAGACAGGCTGTTTGCTGAGCTAATGAGGAACTTTTATTGCCTCAGTACAGAGGTGTTGTGGCAACTCCCTAGCCGTTCAGACAAGTTGGTTGCCTTCATCAGCTTATGCCAGACCCACATGTCTGGGAGAGTCAGTTTGCAATGAGGCCTGTCAGATCCAGACAGGTGTTGTGCGGGATACACGCTCAGGTTTCGCGATGCTGAGAGCAAGGTAGCCAGGTGGGGGTTCGATGGGTGAGCAGACATGCATGAGCCTCGCCTTCTCGGTCTCTTTGCAGCTGCGGACTTTGCTCATCGCTGATCTGCAGGAGCCCACAGCCAGGTCCGAGTGCCCCATCCCTGCAGTTTGTCACATGTGAGGGCTGGGGTCCCTCTCGGCCATCCTGAGCCGGTGTGGGGAACTCAGTGGAGCAGCAATGTCTGCTGGTGCTTCTGTCACGGAGAGAGATCTCCACCCTGCTGCTGCTAAGGTGATCCTGCAGCCTTCATCTGCACTGGGTCTCCATGGGGTTGCGTCTCCCTGACCTGGGGAATGCTCTCCGGAGGCTGAAACCAGCCACCTCCAGAAGGTGCTAGTAGATACTGCAGTGAGGAGAGCCGTGGAGGGATGTGGATGGATGAGTTTTTCACCACGTCTTTCAACGCACCTAGAAAGGGCCATAAGCTGCTCCCATGTAAAGGCAAGGTAAGTCCTTGGAAGTTCCTGCAGAGCCACACGGGCTCAGTGAAGCAGACTCCCACTCAGCGCACATGGCTGGCCCAGCCACCAAACTCAGCCCTTTGCGGTCCTACATGGATGCTGCCGCAGCCCTTGGGGACAGGAGGAAGTCGCACCAGTTTAACATACAGTGTGAACTTAAACAACTTTCATTAAACCAGTGCCACCCCCATATAGACGCTCTTAGTTCGGTTTAAGAGCATGTTAGGTGGGTTTAGCTTGAGTCTATTTAACATGCCATTCTTCAACTGAAAGGCGAATGTCCACTCGGGTTGGCACCGACTTACTTAAGCTGGGTTAAAAACCAACTTAAGGGCAAATTGGTGCAGGGTTTTGGTGCAGACACGTCCTCAGCAAGATTCGCGGTGTCAGACACCACGATAACAGGGGCCATGTAGGAACAAAGCTGGACGTAACGAATGTACAAACCACACCTGTGTCTGAATGCTGCAGCCGGCTGTGATCCCTAGGGCTGGCAGAGGTCAGAGGGGGAGCGCTCTGCTCTGCTGGGCCTGGTTTGCTGAGCTGCTTTGACACAGCTGGGTGCTGAATCTCTGTCACTCTCTCCCCAGCAGAATCCGTCACTCTCCTCTGCTGGTTAGGGCGGGTCTCACACAAAGGCAGCAAGAAGAGAGAAACAGCTCAGCGAACAGGGAAAAGCTGTTGTTAAAGCCCAGTCAGTGGGCGGGGGCTTGGGGGGGCAGTAAATAAAACTCCTTTTCACTCAGTGTTTGAAAGTGACCCAATTTCACGCTGCCAGCATCCCACGCTCTGCCACACCAGGGGCCAGATGCCGCAGGGGGCCGCAGTGCTGAGGGCAGCCTTGGGCCATGCTCAAGGGAGTCAGGCATGGCCGTACAGGAGCCTCGCTCCATCTGCATGGCTGCTGAAACGGGTCTCCGTGGCAGATTAACATGGGGAGCCTCCAGCTGGGGAGTGACACGTGTGCCACTGACGCGCTCAGCAGGGTGCAGTTGGTGGGGGCGGGGGTAGCAGGAAAAACACCCCAAGGAGGGTGTAAGATAAAGCAGCCCCCCTGCCTGCACCAGCCTGGGGCCGCATCCCGCTGGGGGGTTCATAGCCTTTGCTGGGAATTGCAGCCCCGTGCTCCAGGACTGCGAGTTTCCCTCAGAACACGGATCAGCGCAGCAAGGCCGGACCGTCTTCCACCCATTGCCCGGCCCACTCCGCCCACCCTCCAGTGGTGCTAGTTACTGCCTCAGGCCTCATGGGGCATAGCCGGGCTGATGCTGGCTGAGGGGCTGCGGTCTCTGCCTCTCTCTCAGCAATGCTGCCCTGTCGCAGGCCCTGGGGAAAGCCATCCTACTAAGCAAGCCAGGGCGAGGGCCCATCTTTGAGGAGACCAGACACAAGAGCCTCAGTGCAGACAAGGCTGCCTCAGTGGGACTCCAGCAGCTGGCTCCTCTCTGCCTGCAAGGGGCCACTCGCGGGAGTGGGTTTGCATGGGGGGCTTTGCAAAGGGTCACCACTCCCAGCCCCCAGGGGCTGAAGTGAAAAGCCCCTGGCCGCTCCAGTCCCCCACACACTGCAGCTACCAGAGCCCCACCAATCCATGCCGGACTAGAGGGACAGGGCTCCAGTAGCAGAGGGACTCATGCCCAACACCCAGAGCGCTGGGATCCATGCTCAGCCTCCATCAGCATGAGGGATCAGGCCCCCACGCCCCTGCAGGACCAGGGCCTGTGCCAGAGCCCCCGAGAGGGACCCTAGGGGGGCACGGAGCCATGCAATGCTGCTGATTTTGCTGTCTCCGCATGGGGACAGCGGTTATGTTGGGTGCTGCTCAGGGTCGTATGTGTGGGGTGTGGGGGCTCGAGGCTGATGCTTGGCAGAGGCCTGATTCTCGTGGGCAGTCAAGACCCCATGGAAGCTGCTTTGGCAGCTGCAGCAGCCAAAGGGTTAAGCGTCTCTGCTGCTCGCCTGACACCACAGCCCCAGCCCTGCAGATCTGAGCATGGAAGCTCCTTTGCTCACTCGATTCAATCTGATGTGATTGATGTTGGGAGCGCCTTTAATCCGCCCCCCAGCCCCTTTGGGGCTCCCCGTCTTCAGGAGAAGTTGAGAGAGCGATCTGATAAAACATCTGCCTCCCCCTCCCCTGGGAGCTGGTGCGTCCAGGCCCAAGTGGGGAGCCGCGCTCCTTCGAGATCTTCATTTGGAACATTAATCCGGCCCAGAGCCGCTACAGCACTAGGGGCTCTGCTTTGAAGGCAGGAGATAAGAGGCAGCTCCTCAGCAAGGTTTAGAGCCCAGCTCACACTCCGTTTTTGTGTGTGTGCAGTGTGCAGGGTTTGTGTGCATCTGTACGTGTGTGGTTTTGTGTCAACTGCACGGGTGTATCTGGGCAGGCCTGATGTTTGTCTGGCGCGGGGGGGTCTCTGTGTGTAAGATTGTGTGCGTTTGTGGGTGTGTCAGGGTATATGCAGATAGGGATGTGTGCACACATGTCCCAGAGCAGGGGTGTGTGTGTCTAAGGGTATATGAGAGCGTGTGAATGCATCGCTGGTTGTACGGGGCGGGGGGGGGGGGGCGCATGCAGTGTACTAGTGGGGGCATGTGTATCTTGGGGGGAGGAGAAGACGCAGCGCACGCAGATTCACAGCTGAACCGTCCTAGCAATGTCTGCCCTGTGAGGGCCCAAGTGCTCTGGATTGTTGATCCCCCCGGACAGCTTCTGCCATGCTGGCCGTGGCCTGAGCCCTCCACCCAACCTGCCCCGCATTGCACTGGGTGGCAGAGAGGGGCCTTTCCGTGGCCAGCTCCCTCTGCTGCACTGGGTGTCCAATAGGGCCCTTCTTGGCTGTGATCCCAGAGCTGCCGGGCTGTGTGCCCTTCCACATTCTATGGAAATCACCGAATGAGCTAATTTGCATCCACTTCAGCTGGCCTTAGTGGAAGGTGCTGGCTATTCCACCTGGGCTCCTTCTCCCCGCACAAGTGGCCAGTACCGGGAGACCTGAGAGCCTGTGCTCGTGGGCCCCGGGTGCAGTCTGGAACCCCCTGTGGGGCCCTCCCCTCGGGTGGAGGGGGGGGCCTGTTGCTCAGCAGGGGGCAGAGATTTCCCTAGACCCCCCTATGGGGGTGTACACCTCCCTTGAATTTCCCCAACACCCCCCCAGTTACATGTAGCGTTGCCAGTTTAGTCTCGTTTGGAAATTTGAATTGAAATTGAAACATTAATACACACTTGAAACAGTGTATGAGAAAATACTTGTATCTGAGAAAGCAGAATGGGTTTGAAAAGTCTGAACAGAGACTAGCTTCCTCTCACGGCTGTTATTTCTGACAACGTCGGCTCATTCGTTTCAGCAATGTTGGCCAACCTAATAATTTCAAATGATGATTTGTAAGCAAGGTCTGAATGAGCTCTCCCCAAAAGGCTTCAGGACCAGACTGTATTTACATGAACTCACCTACTCTGCCTAGGTATCAGCAGATGGAGCCGTGCTGCCCAAGTGATCAGTTTTGGCTGGTGCTGGGTTACAAATCACTTTGTGGGGGTCATGACATGTTGTTATCCTTATTGTAAGAGTAAAGGGCAGCAGAACTGTGCTTAGCCTGTCCTGATTGAGGGGGGGTCTCCCTCAGAGCTTAATTTTTCCCAGGGCCGAGCCCCAGCACCTCTAGGCTTGGCAGTTCATAGCCCCGGCACCTCTGGGCTTGTCACATCCATTATGAAAGTAACAAACTTGCTTGAGCCCTGGCACCTCTTTCATTACAACTTAAGCCCTGGTCACCCTCAACTGAGCTGCACTCGCTAAGCAAGGGGTTTGGATGGCAGATCCCAGTGAAGGCCGGGGGGGGGGGGGGGAGGAACAGGTGTTTCGCTTGGTGGTGTGGGCTCTGCATAAGAGTCACAGACACTATTTGACCTGCCACACTTTCATGTTTAGAGAGAGAGCTGATTAGGCTCCATAGAGAGTCTTTCGGCTTGTTAAGTGACCACTGCAGCTGAAATCACTGAGAATCAGGTCTAAGTGCTTAGATCTGCTGTGGGGACAGTGTTTCTGTGGAAGAGACAGCCCAGACTGTACTGCTATGAGGTTCCCCCACTGAGAGCTGATATCCCTGAGAGCCGGTGTAACCGCGAGAGACCGACTCGCAGGGGTCACAGTGGCAGGTGGCAGCAGAAGGTAATGGTGCAGGGCCACTGGGGATGGAGCGGTAGAGTGAATGGTGGCATGACAAACAACAGCGGCCAGAGCATTTATTTGTTGGACTATGTTTTAGTGACTTCACTCCAGAATGCTAGATTTATGACTGGGAAACTTATATAAATATACGTTTCCTAGTAGGCCAAGATTTTAAAAATGCATTATTTGCCAAGATCGTTATCTCACATCATCGCTATCTCAAGAAGTCATTATCTTGGGGAGTTTCTGTACTAAACTTTTTTATTATTATAATTATTTTTTATGTAAGAACAGCCATATTGGGTCAGACCAAAGGTCCTTCTACCCCAATATCCTGTCTTCCAACAGTGGCTATACCAGGTGCTTCAGAGGGAATGAACAGAACAGGGAATCACTGAGTGATCCATCCCCTGTCACCCATTCCCAGCTTCTGGTGAACAGAGACTAGGGACACTCAGAGGATGGTGTTGCATCCTTGCCCATCCTGGCTAATAGCCATTGGTGGACCGATCCTCCAGGAACTGATCTAGTTCTTTTTCATACCCTGTTTTAGTCTTGGCCTTTACAACCTCCCTGGCAAAAAGTTCCACTGGTGACTGTGTGTTGTGTGAAGAAATACTTTGTTTTGCTTGTTTTAAACCTGCTGCCTATTCATTTCATGGGGTGACCCCTGGTTCTTGTGTTAAGTGAAGGGGTAAATGACATTTCCTGATTCATTTTCTCCACAGAAGTCAAGATTTTATAGACCTCTATCATATCCCCTCTTAGTCATCTCTTTTCCAAGCTGAAAAGTCCCAGTCTTATTAATCTTTCCTCATACAGAAGCTGTTCCATACCCCTCATCATTTTTGTTGCCCTTTTCTGAACCTTTTCCAATTCCATTATATCTTTTTTGAGATGGGGCGACCAGAACTGCACGCAGTATTCAAGATGTGGGCGTACCATGTTTTTATACAGTAAAAGTGGAGGAGCTTGGTTTGCCAGACTGATCAGCCAAGCCAATATTGACAACCTATATGAAAAGGCTGCAAAACACCAAGCCTCTGGACTGCATCAACATGCAGAAAGCCTTATAAGCCAGTCACTGTCAAAGCCAATTTTAGAGGAACTTAATGAGGCTGTTAAGAATGCTGGAGACACAACTCAGTTTATGTGACCCAACATGGCTGTCGAATCCTACTTTCTATTTAAGCAAGAGACACCGCACACTACAGACTGAGGGCCAGTGTTAAGTGCATTGTCACTTGTTCATCCTGAAGTTGGACTCTGGTGTTGAACAACACTGGTAAATGCTTGTTGTCTTTCTGAAAAAACCTAGCTGACTGGCTAGAAGCATGTGGTGCAACAGTGAAAGACTCAGCAGTTGAAAAAGTGAAAGACTCTCTCACCATATTCAAAAATGTGCATACATGGCTGATGAACGCACCGATGCAAATGGGCATCAAGTATTAAGTCACTGTGTACGTTATTTTGATGTCAGGGGTAGGCCACTAGATGCATTTCTAGATGTTCAGGTTCTAGAAGACACATCGGCTGCATCTGTGACATCTTAGAAGAGTTAAATGCTTGTCACTTGGACCCCAAACAGATGGCTGCTTGTGCATTTGATGGAGCTACAAACTTCTCTGGAAGACATGGTGGAGTACAAGCTTTTCTCAGAGAAAAGAGTAACCCTTATCTCTCCTATACACACTGCAGAGGCCATCTACTCCAAATAGCGCTAGTACGAGCTGCAGAATCTTCAAAAGATGTTAAAAAGCCATAAATGTAATTGCTTTGTTATACTCTTTTCAGCAAGAGTCCAAAAGGACTGAACATCTTGGAAACAAATAGAAGATACACTGGGACTGAAGTTCAAATTAGTCCCAACCTGGGAAAACCTGCTGGCTTTCTCATGAACAGTTCTTGGCTGTTGTCTTAAAATTACTGCAACCATTATTATTGGCTTTGGAAAGTATCTAACAAGATGGGACTGATCTAAGTAATGAGGCTCGTGGATTACTTTTGCTACTACGTTCAGAGAAGACAATCGCCATTCTCTCTCTCATAAGTCTTCTGTTGAAACCACTTGGGTCATTAAACAATGCCATCCAGGCATCTGCTACAACAGTAGTAGATCTCTGTCCATCAATAGAAGTTACACTTGGATCAATCAGAGAGCTATCCATTGAAAACGTACTGGAAGAAGTAAAGACTTCAGTCCAGAAGTTGACTAATTAAGGCACTTATATTGACTCCTTAAGTGAAAAGGACAAGAAGTGCTTGTTAAGCCAGCTGAAAAAGCACACAGACTTGATTCTTACAAATCGACAACAGCGATTTCTGGATTCTACTCAACCTCCACGTAGCTTCTACAGATGCCTGTCCTATAAAACACCGACAGTTGAGTGGAGTGAGGCACGACCAGCAATGGGGCTGCCATGTCATCAGGGCAGAATAGAGAATTTGAACACAGAGTGGAATATCATACGATGAATGAATGAAGATTTGATTTCAACTTCTTTTTTATCATCACTACTGGTTCAACCTGATCTTTGTGCTGTTTCCTGGGATGAAAGAAGTAGGAATTCATCTCTTGCTACTCCCAGTCACAACAGCTACAGCTGAGCGTTCTTTTTCATCACTGAATAGAATTTTGTGTTTTGAAAGAAGTCGCCTTCTGCCTGATCATGAGCATATCAGGAAGGACTGGCAGTACCGGACACACAAGAAGACACCAAAGAGTTGTGAAAACTTACAAGAAGAAACCAAGAAGGATGCAGATGTACCATGTACTGCTTCATAGTAGGCTTGAGTAGCCAACTTTAATTTCTGTGATGATTTTAAAACATGAGTTAAAGCTAATAAAATGGTTGTGAAACATTTTTCAGTTTTTACTATGGTGCCATACAGCCCACCTTCCCCATAATGGTCTCAACCCTTGTCAGCCATCACCTCCCTTCCCCCTGTATATTCAAACACCCCCCGCCCAGTTCAATTGCTGGGGAAAACACTGGCAGGGGGCGCTGTGAGAGCTGAGGCCTGAGTGCTGGCCTGTGGGTGGGGTGTGGGAGGTGGGCTAACCGAGGGAATGCACAGGTTGCCAGCCACACTCCCTGGGGCTCCAACTCTGGCACTGGTCAGCCTGGCTTTGGGGTGAGCACATCCCTGCTGCCCAGGGGATGGGCATGGCCCAGGTCTGCCCACAGCCCTGTGACGCAGGGAGGATATGGCCAGGGGGCAGTAGCGGTGGAAGAGCAGGGAGGAGGGCAGAATGTCCATGGCAGTGTCCCAGTCTCCCTGCCCTCCCCTCCCCTCCCCGCTCCCCCTTCCCTTCTTCAGGCTGCTTTCAAATTGGTCCCTTTGGAGTGAACCAGGGTGAGAGATGTTCCCCCACCCCCATGGGCCTGGCCTGGCCCTTGTGCACAGCCACTGAGCCCTTTGCTGTTCCCCAGAGTGGCTGGGAGCTGGGCCGGGGGAGGCAGAGGGACGCAGCCGAGGGGACGGAGGGTGCAGAGCAGAGGGCAGGTGCGTTCTGTCCCAAGGCTTAACGCTGATTCCAGGCCCTGCTCTGTCTGGCCTCCAGTCCACCCCCAGGCAGCTGCCCAGCTCATCGCAGCCCCCCATTCTGGCCACGCACCCATCTCTGAGTGTCCCCACTGGCTGCCCCCTGGTCCTTCCAATTCAAGGCTCTGTGTCTCCCTCCTTACGCAGCCTCGTCCCCCACCGCACTGCCCCCTTCTGTTCCGCCCCCAGCCCGCTGCGCATCCCACAGCAGACCTTGGGCCCGGAGCCCACAACCCCCCGAAATATGCTCCCAAGATGCTGACAAGAGGCTAGTCAGGCCCAGCCTGCAGGGAAGTCCCCAGCTGAGTCCCTGCAGGGCCAACCATATCTCGCCCCCACGCTGGCCCATCTTTGGGCGCTATGGACCCACACTGGCAATGAGCCCCCAGGCTCAGCCCAAGGCAGCCCACAGGGCCAGGGAGGTGGGTGCGAGCGGTTGGTGCCCAGGAGCAGGGCTGAGCCCAGCGGGACAGGATGGGGAGCCAGTGATGCCCCTTGTCAGCAGCACCGCCATCCTGGCCAGGCTGCCCGAATTTGTGCTCCTGCTGCTAGAGCCCCTTGGGGCTTGTGGCCAAGGGGAATCACTTGGTGGCAGGAGTGGCCCAAGTCATCCCCCTCCCCTTGTCCCCGAGAGCACAGGGCCTCAATGGAGGCAGCACCGCATTGGCTCTGCGCTGGGCTTGGGTGGGGGGGGAGGCTGCACTGGGCAGGGGGCACTTGGTGCTGGGCTGGGGGTTCTGTGCTGGGCAGGGGGGCTGTGCACTGGGCTGGGGGACTCTCCGCTGGGCCAGGGGACTCTGTACTGGGCAGGGGGGACTCTGTGCTGGGTGGCAGGGTTCTGCGCTGGGCGGAGGATCGGCACGGGGGCGTCTCGGCGCTGGGCGCGGGTATGTCTCTGTGCTGGGCAAGGAGGGTCTGCACTGGGACAATTCCTGAGGAAGGCAGCAGGGCCTCTTTGCAACCACTTGGCACCAGTCTCTGGATGACCAGCCCCCGCCCTCCTCCAGGTCACAGGGGAACAGCACCGCAGAGCCAGAGAGCTGGGAAGGGCAGAAGGGGACAGTAACGTCCTCACAATCCTGTCGGGTTCAAAACAACCCCCTGAGCAAATGCAGCTGTCACCTGAGGGTCCCTAATATCAGCCTGAACTGAACCCGACCAATGCGCTCCTGGGTAGCCCAGAGAGATCCGTCCATCCCCATCCACAGATCTGTCGAGCTATCTATCCCCATGCAGCCCCATCTATCTATCTATCTATCTATCTATCTATCTATCTATCTATCTATCTATCTATCCTCATACACCCCCCTCTGTCTACCGATCGCTCATATGTCCCCCATCACCACAGGACCTGAGCGCCTCACACTCTTCACAGTCATTAGCCTCACACACACCCCCGCTAAGGCAGGACATGGCCCCCATTCACCCCCACTGTACAGCTGGGGAACTGAGGCGCAGCGACTGACTCACTGGCCCAAGGCCACCCCGGGCACTCATGGCAGTGCAGGGAACTGAATGGCACACACCTGAACCACTGGCCCATCCATTCTCCTTCTGCTGCTCCATGAAAGGGGGGGCACAGTAAGACCAGGGGCCACCCAAGGAATTTAAATGCCCCGTTCTCACTAGGAACTTGCAGGAGATCAGTGTCCAGATCCCTTAGGCAGCTTTTGCAGGCCCAGCCTGGCTGCAGAGGTTTAACGTGCGTGTGGCGGGTAGACTGCAGGCTTCCCGCCTGTTCCATTGTAGCCCTGCAGCAGCAGGGGGCCTGGCACGCAGTGCAGAAGGGATCGAGTGAGACATTCTGTACCTTGGACGCTGTAACCTCCATATTCCTCATTTTCATATAATCATGAGCTCACATATAAAGCATGCCTTGTAAGGTGTCGGGGAAAGGTCATGATTTGCTGAAAGTCATTTCTCTATCCATATATGTGTATCATTCATGCATATGAAGTTATGAGAATTGTGTTGTATGGTGGTCACTAAAAGATGCTGTAAATTGGGGAATCACCCAGATATTAGCTCCCCAGAGGCAACAGCAAGGAAAGTAACCAACACTCGGGCGGGGTGTCAAACAACCCATCAACAGCCATTGTCCAGCAAGGGAGTTACAATGCAATGACTCACCTGCATGAAGCCCCACCAGGGGAATTGCTCAAAACAGACAGAGTGTACACAGGAGATTGGCCCAGGTTTAAGGAACAAACCTGTATATTAAGGACTGCGATATCCAGTGGGGTGAGAAAAACTGCTTCATCTAGTTGCTGCCCAGTCTAATAGGGTTGAGAGTTTAGACTGCGTGATTATATGGTATTTCTTTTGGTAACTAACTCTGACTTTTTGCCTATCACTTAATATCACTTAAAATCTACCTTTTATAGTCAATAAATTTGTTTAATTGTTTATCTTTACCAGTGAGCTTGTATGAAGTGTGGGGCAAATCTGCTCAGGTTTGACAAAGGCTGGTGTATGTCCACTTTCCATTGATGAAGTGGTGAACCAATTGTGACGAAGCAGGACTGTTCTTAATGTTTCCTCTGAATAGTGTGGGGGTGCCTCATTTTCCCCAATGCAGTTCTTAAGTATCTAGGGGGTGGGATAAGGGTGTATGATCGTTGCAGAGCCCTAGAGGGCAGGTGTGTGCAGGGGTCTGGACACAGAGAATGGCCGACACCCTGTTTCCTGGCAACTGATGGCCTGGCCCTTCCCCCCTGCAAGGTGAGAGCTAAAGGGTTGGAGAACAAAGGGATCCGGTGCCCTCCTAGCCTGGAAAGGGACAAAGCCCAGAGGAGGCAGGGGCTGGAGAGAGTTTCAGTTTGGGTCTGGCTGGGGACATGGAGTGAAGTGCAGACGTGGTTGTCTGGCTCACTGCCCCCCCAAAATGGACCCGGCTGAGGGGTCCTGTTCTCTGCACCTACAAGCTCTGTGTTAGACCGTGTCCCTGTCATCTAATAAACCTTCTGTTTTACTGGCTGGCTGAGAGTCACGTCTGACTGCGGAGTTGGGGGGCAGGACCCTCTGGCTTCCCCAGGACCCCGCCTGGGCAGACTCGCTGTGGGAAGCTCACGGAGGGGCAGAGGATGCTGAATGCTCCGAGGTCAGACTCAGGAAGGTGGAAGCCGTGTGAGCTGTGTGTCCTGCAGACAGGCTGCTCACAGGGAGAAGACTTCCCCAGAGTCCTGACTGGCTATGTAGGGAGCAGTTCCAGAGCATCGCCCAGGGACTCCGTGACACCAATTTATAAATGTGCACTGCCCATCTTGAGCAGTGCAAGACTGTATATTCCTGGGGTACAGTGCTGGGAGCTGGGGGGGATTTGGCTCTGGTGCCTTTCTCTGTGTGATTCATGAGTGGCTCAGGGAACATTCATGCAATCTAGCTGGGTGTGGGGGCTCCACATGCTGTTGTGCTGAGTGATCACAACGCCCGGAGGGGTTTGCTGCTGGTCAGTACCAAGGCATTGTGAGAGACAGCCCAGGCTGGAGACAGTTAAGGGGGCACAGCAATCCCCACAGGCTGCACCCTGGGCAGATCCCGTCACAACAAGGTGTGGGTCAGAGCCGTAGGAGCCAGTGAGCCAGTCTCCCATGACAAACAGCCATCAGCCAGCTTGGAGCAGGGAGCTCTGGCTGAGCCTGGCAGGTGTCAGGGATGTGCATGGCAGTGTGCTGTGTGCAGAGGCGCTGCTGAGCAGAGTTCAGGGCCCATTACCCCACTGTACTAGGATAATACGTCAGACCTGAGGGAGGAGCATGATGGGTGTTTGCGCGTGCAAGGGAGGAGCAGAAGGAAGACGTGGGGGCCAGTAACAACCCCTGAGAGTGGGGACTCTGAGCGTGCACTGTCAGCCTCACAAGGCTGGGTGCTTTGCTAAGAGATCTGCTCTAGTTCAGGGCAGGGCTCTGCCCTGGGTCTTGCAGGAGGTCAGACTAAAATGATCTCAGAGGTTCCGTCTGGCCTTAGGATCCATGAATCCCTGAAACCTAGCGGAGAAAAGCAGAACAAACCCCATGGCCAGGAGCTGAAGCCAGGCAAATTCCAACCAGAAACAGGGCACAAACTTTTCACACTGCGGTGAGTCACCTCTGGACCAGACACCCAAGGGAAAGGCAGAGTCTCCAGGGCCTGGTGTGTGCAGTTCAGGGCTGGAGGCCTTTCAGGAAGATATGTCAGCTAAATGCAAGCTATTGCACTTGCTCTGGGGGTAGCTGGCGGGACGTGCTATGCAGGAGGCCAGGCTAGCTTCTGGAATGGTCCCTTCTGGCCGTAAATGCTAGGAAGCTCTGAATCCGCCTCACAAGCCAATGACAAGGACAGAGCCTTTGATGCCAGCCAACGCCCTTGCCCTGGCAGGGCCAGGTGCTGCCCTGTGAGAGCTGGATAGGTGCAGAGAGCCACACTGGGACACAAACTAGTGCATTCACCGCATGTCCCCAGGGCTGTGTCACTGGGAAGCTAGAGAATCTGTTACTTTCACATGAACCAGCTACACATGACAATCCACAGCAGCCAGGACAAGACTTTCTAACAACACAGTTTCCCTTGTCTCGGGCCCAGTGTGGGTGGATCTGTGCAGCTGGCCAAAGGCCACCTCCACCCAGTCTCAGTGTTCCTAGCCAAAGGCGGCCACTCCATTCAGCCACACTCCACTGATGCTCCAGAGCCAAAGGAGAGGGCCCCCTTGGACACACATTTGTGTCCTGCATAGCCAGGTTCCATGCGCTGGGGAGACAGGCAGGGGAACCAGAAGGTCACCTGGACAAGGCCAGTTCAGTGTTGGAGCTCCCGCTGGAAGATGCTCAGCGTCGTGTCAGGTGGAGAGACAGGATGGGAGCTCAGCAGTGCTGATAGAGAACATGCTGGTTCCACCATGCACCTGCCAAGAGAAATCAGACATCTGAGGTTCCTTCCTCCAAGAGACACGGTGCTCAGAGTTCACATACTGAGCCTGTAACAGGCAGCAAGTGAGCCTTGTGCTGTCATGTTGGAGCCTTGTGGGGCCTGGGGTATTAGAGCACGGGAGCCTGTCAGTCCAGTACCCACATCCAGCACAGAGGAGTCCCAGCGCCCAACTTTCTGCAGTGTCTGATCCAGCTGTGAAAGCTCCCCATGCAAGGATTGTAAGGCAGCTTGAATAGTACAGCTGTGATTGATACCCACCAAGCAGAGCAGGCTAGTCCCTGAGGTTCCCTTGAGTTAGTTCAACTCCAAAGCAGGAGGCTGTAATGTGTTTCCTTGCAGTATAGTATTCAGGCATTCCAGACAGCTTGTGATCCCTGGTAAACAAGGAAAACAGAACTGGAACTCAAACTGTGTTTGCGTCTATGGTTTGTAGCCATTTTCTTTAGTAAATGTTTCCTGGTTAAGATAGACTGTGATTACATCAACAATGTCAGTCTGGAATCATGCAGCTAGTCTTCCCAGAAGGAAATACTCCTTTGTCTTCAGCAAGCAGCTGAGAGCTGGGTACCAGGCTCTCTCTATGCCACAGATGCCAGAAAACAGAAAGAAACACAGAGAAGAGCAGCATTCATGCTTAAGGGGCTGGAGAAATTCAACAGGTGAAATATAAAGCGCTAAACACCAATGACGGGAGGGCAAGTGACAGGTACCTGGAAGGTCAACACTCTGTGCAGGAGGACGGATCATTTTTGGGAGCGGCTCCAAGGTCACATAACTAGGAATTATGGAGTGAAGTGGAATATCCTGGGAAATAGCCCAATTAGCAGATCTATATCACAGGGACTGCTGGGCTAAAGCACTGGTTAGGGAGTCAGGGGGAATCTGAGTTCTATTCCTGGCTCTATCACTAAATTGCTGTGAGGTCTTGGGCAAGTCATTTCCCCTCTCTGTGCCTCAGTTTCCCCTTCCACCCTGTCTGGTCTATGTAGACTGTGAGGTCCTTGGGGCAGGGGCTGTCTCTCGCTCTGTACATGCCAAGCACCCAGCACAATGTGCCCCAGATCTCAGCTGGGACCTCTAGGAGCTGCTGTAATAATAACCCCTGAGGCACTGGAGAGCAGGCTGCCAGGAGCGATCCTGATCGGCAGGGCATTTAATCACTGCCATTCAGCTCCTGTGCTAACTGCCATAGACAGATGGATGAAAGCACACGGGATGGGAGCCCCACAGCACCTGTGCCTTTCCCTACAGTGTCCCCTGCAGCCGTGGTGGGAGCTGCTGCACCGGGTCCTCTCCCCCTCCCCCTTTTCCCCCCCCCCAGCAGGACATTGCTGCAGGCGACCAAAGGGAGTGAGGAGGGGTCTCGCTGGCTGCATCTCCAAGGCTGCTCATAGCGCTGGAGGTCAGAGGCAGACTCTGAAGGCCGCTGGGCGGAAACACCGGCAGTGGAGCTGAGTCCCACACCCAGCTCTGGGCAGGAGGAGTGGGGCGGTCACTGTGCAGAGGGTCCCAGAGGAGGCCAGGTAACTCCCCAACCCCCAGCTCCTTGGGCTGCGGGACAGCAGGGTTCAGAACTACAGCAGCTTTCAGCCTCACCCAGCTCAGGGCAGGGGGTTGCTGGCTGCCAGGTGAGGGGCAGAGCCCAGCCTTCCCTACCCTGCGGGGCCGGTGCCCAGGCTGGGCAGGGGGTGGGTTCTGGGACCGGTGGCCGGGCTGTTGGTGGGTTCTAGGGCTGGTGCCCAGGCCGGGCAGGGGGTGGGTTCTGGGGCCGGTGGCCGGGCAGTGGGTGGGTTCTGGGGCCGGTGCCTAGGTCGGGCAGTGGGTGGGTTTTGAGGCCGGTGCCCAGGCCAGGCAGGAGGTGGTTTCTGGGGCCGGTGCCCAGGCCGGGCAGGGGGTGAGTTCTGGGGCCGGTGCCCGGGCCGGGCAGGGGGTGGGTTCTGGGGCTGGTGCCCAGGCCGGGCAAGGGGTGGGTTCTGGAGCTGGTAGCCGGGCTGGGCTGTGGGTGAGTTCTGGAGCCGGCGCCCAGGCCGGGCAGGGGGTGGGGTTCTGGGACCGGTGGCCGGGCTGTTGGTGGGTTCTAGGGCTGGTGCCCAGGCCGGGCAGGGGGTGGGGTTCTGGGACCGGTGGCCGGGCTGTTGGTGGGTTCTAGGGCTGGTGCCCAGGCCGGGCAGGGGGTGGTTTCTGGGGCCGGTGCCCGGGCCCGGCAGGGGGTGGTTTCTGGGGCTGGTGCCCGGGCCGGGCAGGGGGTGGGTTCTGGAGCCGGTGCCCAGGCCGGGCAAGGGGTGGGTTCTGGGGCCAATGGCCGGGCAGGGGGTGGTTTCTGGGGCCGGTGCCCGGGCCAGGCAGGGGGTGGGTTCTGGGGCTGGTGCCCGGGCCGGGCAGGGGGTGGGTGCTGGGGCCGGTGCCCAGCCCGGGCAAGGGGTGGGTTCTGGAGCTGGTGCCCAGGCTGAGTGGGGGTGGGCCCTTCAATAGGAGCAGTGTCCTGGTTTAACGACCTTCCTACAGAAAACATCTGCTGTGCTCATGAATGGCCCGTTTGTGCTCTCACCACAAGTGTGCTCCCATCCCCTCCCCCCACAAGTCCCTTTGCGGCTCCTGCTGGCCCTGCTCCCTGTGGCAGATCCTGGCTGCGGGAAGGAACCCCTGGCGCTAACCAGTGGGGCATGAGGCTCTCTGGCCAGCCGCTGGGTGAGGGCAGAACTGGCAGCAGACGGAGCCTGCTTAGCCAAGCATTAGGCCTGGATTGCAGCCCCCAACCCAGCTCTGACCCGAGATCTGCTCTGAGTGCCAGACTGGTCCACGCCCCGACCCCCGAACCTGCCCCCCGCCCATGGGGCCCTGTGTTCTGGGGCTGCTGCCTGCTGCGTGCCTCCTGTCCTGCCTCCCACAGCTGTGCCACAAGGCAGTGCTGCCCATGGCGGATGCCCCCTGGTGCTCACGCAGCTGGCATGCCCAGGGATCCGGCTTCAGTGTGAACGCAGGCATGAGCTGGTTGCCTCGAGGTCAGGAACAGACCTCCCCGCCCCCAAATAGCAGTGTTAGGGGCTTTTCTCCCCCAGCCTGGATGCAGCATCTGGTATTAGCCACAGCTGGGGGGCAGGAGTTTGCAGCTCATGGGCCAGTGGGCTGAGTGCATTGGGGCCCCACTCCTGCCTGTCTCTGCCCTCCAGCGGGGCACAGGGCTCCAAATGCTCCCCGCCTAGCCCCTCTCCTCCTCCCCAGGCAGCCACCTCCCCCGCTGCCCGCTGAGAGGCCCAGAGGCAGCAGCATGTGAAGGCCAAGGCCAAGGTAATTCCTCCAGCTGGCGTCAGCCTCCCAGCCCTGCTGCACCGCCCCCGCCCCGTGTCCCCATCCCCAGAGCAAGGCCGTGCTGCGAGCCACCAGCCAGGGGGGGAGGGCGCTCGCCGGGCTCCATGCGCTGCCCTGGGTACAGCTGTGTGTGTCAGGGAAGGGAGCCGCACAGCCCTGGAGGGCACCACAGAGAAAATGTGTGGGGCCTAGCCCCATCCCCTCCAGGATATTTGGGCACCTAACTCCCATTGACCTGGCTTGCTAGGCATCCTGGCGCCAGAGTCTCAGCTGTGACCCGTCTCCTGGCAGCCAGGGCTGCTGCGTGGGGACCCAAAACCCAGACCTTTCTTGTGTGAGAGCCCGTGGCGAGGGCAGCCCTGGGTTCACGTCCTGGCCTCAGTTGGAGCAGGGCCTCGAACCCAGCTGGCTGGTGGAGGCTTTGCCACGGTGCTGCCGCTCTGTGGGTCACAATGGACTGAAGCCCCATGGGGAGGGGTGTCTCCCTGGGAAGCTCGCAGCCTGCTCCTGTCGGCCAAGCTGCATGGTATTTGCTAAGGCCTCGCTGTCTTTGCAGAGGTTTGCAGGCCCAGGGTGAAGAACTGCAGCCGAGCCCCGGGAGGCTCCCAGCGAGGCCAGCACTCGAGGACAGGCCAGGAGCCGAGGCCTCTCCCAGGCGCTGGGGCTGGGTCACTTCTGCTGCCTCCTGTGGCTGGGGACACCTGAGAGGCCAGGTGGAAAACACGAGATGGGGGCCAAGGAGTTCTCTGGCTAGCTCTTGTCTCTGGCAAGTGGCATTCCCTCCCGCTATGCCCGGTCCTCCGGGGGCTGGGGAGAGCAAGGTCTAGCAGCTCACGCTCCAGGGCAGGGCCTGCTCTTCCTGGGGGACTCAGCAGCGAGTGGGGTACTCCCCGCCCTGCCCCGCTGCTCAGGAAGCTTCCCGCGGCTCGGGGTCGGGGAGGCAGGGCCCCCCAGTGTGCTGCCAGCCTGCCCCTGCTCAGGTGGGGCTCAGCGGGAGGTGGCCCAGGCTGGCTCCCTGGATGGGATTCCCAGCAGCTGTTGTGCTCGGCTGTTTGTTTGGGGAAGATGAAAGCAGCAGCCCCGACTCCTGGGCAGCAAAAGTCAATATTGGCTCCGGGGAAAGAATCCAAAGTTCAGAACCCGGGAAGGTCGCCCAGAGAGCGCGGCTCAGGGGGCTGTTCTGGGGGACATGGGGGGCAGGTCACCCAGAGGCCGGGGTTTGTGCTGGGCCAGAGGGAAGGTCACCCCAGAGGACAGTGCTGTGGGGCGGGGGGACCGAAGGCATCCGCCAAGCCATATTTATAACTCATTAATACGCAGCTTGGCTGCTCCAATGGGATTCCGGCCATGGCTGTTTTGGGTAATGCCCCTATGACCGGGTTCCCCGCCCCCCCAGCCCCTGCACTGCGCTTGCCCCTCTGGCTCTGCTGCCTTTTTAGGAGATTTCAGCACAGCGCTGGGCCCCGTGACACCTCCACCCCTCACGGCTGCCTCCCAAAGGCGCCAGGCTGAGCCCACATGGAAACGTGCCCAGGACAGCACAGAGCCAGGGCCGGGGACAGGGCAGAGCTGGGGATGGGGATGCCGGCACGGGGATTGGGATGTAGGGATGAGAGGATCATGGGGATGGGGCAGGGCTGGATGTGGGGATGGGGACATGGGGAACGCAGAGTTGGGAATGCAGGGACGGGGATAGGGACATAGAGATGAGGCCAAGAGGGGGGACACAGGGAACTTAGAGACGGGGATAGGGACATCGGGATGAGGCCGAGAGGGGAACACAGGGACCGGGCAGAGTTGGGAATGCAGGGACGGGGATAGGGACGCAGGGATGAGGCAGAGCTAGGGACATGGGGACCGGGCAGAGCTGGGAACGCAGAGACGGGGATAGGGACGTAGAGATGAGGCCGAGAGGGGAACACGGGGACCGGGCAGAGCTGGGAACCCAGGGACGGGGATAGGGATGTGGAGATGAGGCCGACAGGGGACAAGGGGCATTGGGGCAGGTAGATCTGGCAAGGCACATGGCTGCAAGAGGGGTGCGAGGCGGGTGCTGATGGGGTGGGGGTAAGCACCTACAGCTTGTGGGCAGTGGGGCGCAGTAGGGCAGTGCTGCTAGGCAGGCAGGTGAGCGATCCAGGGCCGGGGCAGGGCATTGCCAGAGCAAAGAGGGACTTGGGGGCAGGGGCTGGCATGTGTGGGAGGGAGCCAGGGAAACAGGCAAGGTGCGTCAGTGGAGTGACAGTGTAAGAGGGTGCAGGAGGCGAGTGGGCACTGAGGGGGCACAGGAGGAGAGGGGTTGGGGGGACAGGCTGCAGGAGGAGATGGGGTGTAGGACATGGGGGGGAGAGTTTGCAGGAGGGGGGTGATGGGTGTGGGGGGGAGGGCTACAGGAGGGGGTGATGGGACACAGGAAGTAGGGGAGGGGAAAGGAGGCAGGTAGGGTCTGGGGGAGGCAGCTGTGGCAGGGCAGGGGGCTGTGATTCATTTCACTGTCCTGGACTCCGGTTCGTCTTGCTGCCGCGTGAGCAGAGACGTCGCTCGGCTGCCACCCCGGGCCCATGGGCCTGTCAGCAGGGGGCACTGCCTTGGGCTGGCGCGTGGGGAGCGGTTTCTTCCTAACCCATACTCAGGGAATTAGGAGGCAGCTGTGCTTGGTCTGTTACCAGCACACGCGGTGACCCACGGCGCCCCCTGCTGGGAGAGGCTGGGCTGGCATAGCTGGGAGCACCCGCACAGCCAGCGCTCCTGTCCCGCTCCCCACAGCACCCCCTGCTGGGAGAGGCTGGGATTACAGCTCTTATTGCTGAGCAGAAGATCTAGAAATCCATCTCCAAAGACATCGTGTCTGGAGCTGGGCATGATAAACTGGGCAGGCTTCACCACTGCTACCACCAGTCCCATGTGGGCAGCCCTGCAATGGCTCACAGTGTCCTGCCCCAGCATGCACTGGGATAGCTCTGGCACTTGGGGGGCACTCCTCAACCTGTGGGTCACAACCCAGCATTGGGTCACAGAGTCATGTGGGGGACAAGGGAGCTGAGGGCCTGCCCTCAGGGCGCTGGGCCAAACCTGAGCAGCGCTGCAATGGAGATCCCAATGCCCGGCGTGGAGCGGTGAGCCCAGCCAGCCCTGCGGGATAGGAGCCACAGGAGCGGCAGCTACGGTACGCATGGACACTTATTCAGTTTGGAGCACGTTAAGGTGTGTCTGACATAGCGTGGCTAGGACATGGGTAGTAAGCCAGGGGGGTTGTCACTAGCTCACAGCAGGCCCCCAAGATTTACAAATGGGGCCTGAGCCCCAAAAGGTTGAGAGCCAGTGGGCTAGCATCCAGGCCAGGAGCAACACAGCCTAGTAGGAACAGCAGAGGTGGGGCCTGCTCCCCACTCTGCCTCTCACTGCCTGTGACCTGGGGCAGTCCCTTCCCCTCTGCACCTGAGAGCTCAGCTAGAAAGGGAATGAGGAGCCTATGCCTTGGAGAGCACTTTAGTGCCATTCTGCTTGTACAGGGCCTTGCAGCATGGGTCCCATTCTGTGACTGGAGCCCCTTGACACCATCCCCCTGATAACAGGGATCAGAGATGGGCAGAGCCCTTCCAATGCAGCCAGTTGTGCTCAGAAACGGCAGGTTTTGGAAATCCAAAGGGTTTGTGTCAATTTCAGCGAAATCGTTGACAGGGAAAAGTCTCATCTCTCATGTTTTGGTTCAACAAAACAGATAAAACCCTTTCATTTCTACATTATCGTTTCATTTCATTTCAACTGGTCTATTTCAATATTACCGGTAACAGATTTAGGGTTGACAGAATTAGATTTTTATTTTTTCATAATTTCAAGGGAGAATATGGATTTTAAAGCATTTTTTACGTTTATAGCATTAAATGTTAATAGGCACAGAAAATTATGTGGGGGGGCAGTGTCGGGCAATGGGGGGGGGTCACACACTAAATTATTTAATGACAGATGCTGAGATTCAAAGTTAAAGCTCTAGAACCGGTAAAACACAAATTGTCACCACCACATGTGAAAATATATCCAATCAGGAGCTTTATTTAAACGCCCATAAGTTCTTGAGCAGATTTTTCTTTTTACTTTTCCTACCTGTAAATTTCAGTTACCGAGAGAAATGTTTTTTCTTGGTTTGTGTGTGTACAGTGAATTCAACTTCACTTAGCTCCTTCTAAGCCTGATTATATAGGATAAAATATTTAATTCTATAGGATCTTTTGACATCACTGCAAAGCGTTTGGACCTTATCAAAATGAAACAACTCCACCGTATTGCAGGACGACCTTTCTATGGGCCTGAACTGAAATTTTGTTCTGCAGGAAACATCCGCATTTCAGTCTGGTTCAGAATGACCCAATTCCCAATGGCAGAATTTCCCATGGTTCAGACTTTCCAATTTTGGAGCAGCTGTGCAGGGCTGAGGTGTCAATGCCACCCTCTTCCAGAGCCTCCACGCACGTGGCTCCTGGTGTGATCCAGAGAGAGACTCGACCTTACCTCACCAGCACCCCTAGTTCCAGCACCTATGTCAGCAGGGTCCAGCTGTGGTAACCGTTCCTTCACGTTTCCTCCAGCACCCCCCACAGCCAGCCCTCCTGCAACGTTCCCTATAGTGCCCCCTGCTGGGACCACACCCCACAGACAGCCCTCCTGCACTGTTCCCTATAGCGGCTTGGAAGAGGATGCTGAGTCCAGGGAGCTGGGCTGCTGGCTCAGGCTCCATGCAGAGGAAGGGAAGGCAGATTTCACTCACAGCAGTAGGGGTGGTGGACCTTCTGTTCCATGGAGGCTGGGGGTGCAGGGTGGAGACTGGGGGGGTGCAGGGTGGAGAGAGGAAGCAGTGAGTCTGACCCCCATGGCCCTTTTAGGAGCCCACCTACACTTCAAACAACTGGGTTCCCCACAGCTGGCGCCCCACCTGCAGGCAGGCCCCTCAGTGTATCCCAGAGCCAGGCCCGCACCTCGGAGAGCCCATGGGTCTGGAATGCGAGGAGGGTCCCATTTACAGCCCAGCCCAGCCCAGTTATAACCTGAGCTGAGCACCCTTAGGGGCTCAGAGAAGCTGGGTCCCCGCCAGGCAAACGCGCTTGGCTAGCGGGAAGGGGCAGCCTGCCCTTGACGAGCAGCTGCGCTAATGAAGTAACTCCTCACCTCAAGTATCCTGAGATAAGTGGGTCCCGCGGGCCGGGGCGCGAGGGGCAGATAGCGCGGCACTCCCAGCTCCAGGCGAGGCTGCTTCGCATTCTCGGCTGGAGCTGGGACTGCCGCGCTATCCAACACCTCGGGACAACTAGGACCAGCACCCCCTTATCAACCCTGTGCCCCCACCGGGGCCTGGTGGCTGAGGCGCTGGGGCCATTCAAGTGAACGCTGGCTCCTGCTGCTCAGCCCCCGGGGCACAGAGGCGTGCTGGCTCCTATGCCAAGGCAAGAGTGTAATGCCTGGCTGGAGGTCAGCCCAGCAGGGCTGGGGGCCCTGCTAGCGTCACGCTAGGCAACGAATGGATTCGGGATACGCAAGCGCCTCAGAGCATCCACTCGGAGGTTGAGACACAACAGTGCTCCTGTGGCCCAGGCGCTAAGGCATCACATGGACTGACCCACCTTCACTGCAGCCAGGGCCACTGGAGGGTCATCAGTGGGCAGGGGCACTGGAGCTGTCAACGCTGCATGTGATGGAACCACATCAAGGCAGGGGGTGCAGGAGCACCCCCAGGTCCAGCACCTATGTCAGCAGGGTCCGGCTGTGGTAACTGCTCCTTCACGTTTCCTCCCGCGCCCCCCACAGCCAGCCCTCCTGCACAGTTCCCTATAGCACCCCCTACCGACCTGACTTTGGGGACAAAACCAGAGCTGCCAAACTCCATTGTCTTCACAGACCAGAAGGGAGGGAACAGGCCATGAGGGAGGCAGGGACTGCTAGAAGAAGCAGGCTTTCCCCTTTACTCTCACCCATTGGGTCCCCTTGCAAATGTGGTGAAAATTTTTTATAGCTGGGGTGCCGAGAGCCATTGAACCAAACTATAAATCCTGTATATGAGGGAAACCACTTCAAGCCAGGGGGTGCTGCTTTACCCCAAGCACCCCTAGTTCCAGCACTTATGTTTGACTCTCCCTCTGTGCCCTTTCTGAGCATGCACTAAGGCCGACTGATGGCTCCCGCTCTGGTGCGGACACTGACTGCGCACGTTGGGCTTCCAGGTGACTCCTCTAGTGCAACAATGTCACATTCCCAGAGGGGCCTCGTTCCCCTCCTACGCACTAGTGATTACAGACAACAAAGCTGGTCCAGCGCCAGAAATCCACTCCAGCTTGTATACGCCATCCGACCCCCTTCGCTCCTCACTATTCTGGGCCCCCCCTCCACAGCTCAGAGGAAAGCGTGGTGCTTACTGCCCAGCCCCGCGCAACACTGAGTTATTTGCCCTTGCCTCGGCATCCTTCGAGAAACGGGTGAACACCACTGGCCCTAGCAATAGCTTTTCTCCCCTTTCATGGGAGTTCCCACAACTCGCTTTAGTACACCTCCTTTCTGCCAACCAGGAGCCAAGCAGGCATTTCCCCAGGGACAGTACAGCCTGGCTGCTAGGCTGGGGGCAAGGAGAGATGAGGAAGTGGTAACATTTTTCAGAAGCAGTGGCATAAACTATTTACCAGCAGCAGAAGGGTGTGTGCGCAGGCGTGCGGGAGGGGAGGCAGCTGCTGTGAATTACACCTTCCAGAAAGTTTTCAAACTATCCAAACTGTCTGTTCCTCTTGCTTACACCCTCCTCCCCCATTGATCAGTCAATTTATTCCAAACTTCTGACAATCAATTCATTGGAAAGGGAAAAGGGAAACCAAGCTTGACTTAGGCAGAAGACCCAGTGGCTGAAATCCCTGCCCCTGCAAGTAACACCTTGCATGCAGAAATCCATGCCCACAGTTGTACTATTTCTGGCCTCAGAAGCCCCACCTTCTGTTCCCACAAAAGGAAAGTGAGCAAAGCACTTGCATAGGGCATTTCCCAGCTCTCCCTTGCTGCAGATTAAGCCCATTACTTCTTGTCCTACCTTCAGTGGACATGGAGAACAACTGATCACTGTCCTCTATAACAGCTCTTCATATATTTGAAGACTGCAATCAAATCTCCTTCAGTCTTTGTTCAAGACAACATGCCTAGTTTTCGTAGGTCAAGTTTTCTAAAGCGCTGATCATTTTTGTTGCTCCCCTCTTGACTCTCTCTAGTTTGTCCACATCTTTCCTAAAGTGTGGCACCCAAAACTGGACACAGTCCCCAGCACCGAGCATAGCAGGATAATTACTTCCCGAGTCCAAGGCATTAATGAAAACACTGAACAGCACCGGACCCAGGACTGACCCATGTGGGAACTCCACCCCACCTGCAGCTTGACAGTGAGCCATTGATAACCACTCTTGGAGTACAGTCTTTCAGCCAGTTGCACACCCACCTTTCCCTCTTTGCTTTGAGAAAGTCATGTGGGGCTGTGTCAAAAGTCTTCCTAAAAACAAGATATCACATCTACTGCTTGTGCCCTTATCCACTAGGCCAGTAATGCAATCAAAGCAGGAAATCGGGTTCTTTTGTACTTCTCCTTATTAATGCATCCATGTTTCCAGTTTTTGGTGGAATCCTTTTTGATTTCCAGCTCATTACAGAGCTCCTGATGGAGCCCGAGGGTGCGTCTACACTAAATAAAACCTCTGCATCTGGGCTGGATCAGCTGACTTCGGCTCCAGGGCTATGAAATTGCAATGTAGACATTTGGGCTCAGCTGGGTTGCCAAGGTGTCCAGTTTTTGACTGGAACGCCCAGTCAAAAATGGACCTTGACAGCTCCAAGTGGCACTGCTGACCGAGCCGTTAAGAGTCTGGTCAGCAGCACAGCATGGGGCCTGGGGCTAAGACAGGCTCCCTGCCTGCCCTGGCTCTGCGCAGCTCCCAGAAGCGGCCATCAGGTCCTTATGGCCTCTAGGTGCATGGGCAGCCTCTGTGCACTGCCCCCGCCTGAGTGCTGGTTCTGCAGCTCCCATTGGCTGGAAACGGTGACCAATGGGAGCTGCGGGGGCAGCGCCTGCAGGTGCGAAGGCAGCATATAGAACCTCCCTGGCTGCCCATGTGCCTAAGCGCTGCCGGGACCCCACACCTCCTCCCACACCCCAAGCCCCTGCTCAGAACCCCCTCCTGCACCCGAAACTCCTCATCCCAACACTGCAATTATTAAATGTGTTCTATGCATCACAAAACATACTGTTCTTTTGAGTTGTAGGCAGTTTGTGTGTAGATACCACGGAGGACGCTAGCAACAGCACGAGCAAGGATATGCTGTAAAAGTCTTGGATTTCAGAGCAGGTCCTAGAGTGAGGTCTCCATACTAAAGGCTAGAGAGAGACCAGTTTGAGTCTCACATTTTAATGCACTCAGGTTCTACTGTACTTTCCAGGAGCTAAAAATTAGGTTCCAGAGGAGCCTCAGATAAGTCCAGCATCTTTGCTGGAGAGAGCATTCACACCTCCCCATTCCACCCTGAGATCCACTGGAACAGACTGGCAGGCTTCCACCATACAGCACAAGCCAGAGCCCCACTGAGATTTTAAACTACAGCAAGCCAGGAAATTCAGTTCTTTCACAACAGAGCAACTCAGACTCCTTGTAAATATGTCATGTTTGGTCTCAGTACATATCATTGTAATCATAGAATATTAGGGTTGGAAGGGACCTCAGGAGGTCATCTAGTCCAACCCCCTGCTCAAAGCAGGACCAATCCCCAACTAAATCATCCCAGCCAGGGCTTTGTCAAGCCTGATCTTAAAAAACCTCAAAGGAAGGAGATTCCACCACCGCCCTAGGTAACCCATTCCAGTGCTTCACCACCCTCCTAGTGAAAAAGTTTTTCTTAATATCCAATCTAAACCTCCCCCACTGCAACTTGAGACCATTACTCCTTGTTCTCTCATCAGCTACCACTGAGAACAGTCTAGATCCATCCTCTTTGGAACCTCCCTTCAGGTAGTTGAAAGCAGCTATCAAATCCCCCCTCATTCTTCTCTTCTGCAGACTAAACAATCCCAGTTCCCTCAGCCGCTCCTCATAAGTCTTGTGCTCCAGCCCCCTAATCATTTTTGTTGCCCTCCGCTGGACTCCTTCCAATTTTTCCACATCCTTCTCGTAGTGTGGGGCCCAAAACTGGACACAGTACTCCAGATGAGGCCTCACCAATGTCGAATAGAGGGGAATGATCACGTCCCTCGATCTGCTGGCAATGCCCCTACTTATACAGCCCAAAATGCTGTTAGCCTTCTTAGCAACAAGGGCACACTGTTGACTCATACCCAGCTTCTCGTCCACTGTCACCCCTCGGTCCTTTTCCGCAGAACTGCTGCCGAGCCATTCGGTCCCTAGTCTGTAGCAGTGCATGGTTCCAAGTTGGTAAGTTCCAAGACAGTTGCTATAAATGCAAACCTAGTTTTTATTTAGCATTTTGCCTTTAAATACAAGAAGGCATCAGAAGAAACCTAGTTTTTGCTAGGAAAGATTTGCAAGTGTAGCTATACTGGCATATCTTCCAGGCACAGATGCAGCTTATACTGTTCATAAAAAAAAGTTTATATGGCTATAGCTTATACCTGGTCCCAAGTAAAAGAAGCTGTACTGGCAAAAGCACCTTTATGCTGGTCTGGGTCTACATGAGGACTTTTGCCAGTATAAAAATGGTGCCTCCCCACACTCCCCACAAAAATAATCACACCCTGAACTGATAGTATAAACACCAGCAAAAGTTTCCAATCTGGCCCAAGATTTTAGTTTCTTCTGTTTATTCGAATGGGCAATTAATCACGGAGATAAGCATCGTAACCCATCATGTCCCAATCCGCATGGCTTCTGTGTAGATCTGCAGCATGACTCATCTGTGTGTTAAGCAGTGTGAAATGTCCTCAGTGGCTAACTTCATTATCTGGAAGTCATGTTTCTTCAGACATGCCAAAGGGACGTGTCCTCAATAACATTGAAAATGAAGCTGTTGGGATCGTGAGAGCCAGACAAGCATTCAATGAAACTAGCGAGGAAGTTTTGTTCAAAGTACCAGCCAAATGATACTGTAAACTCCCCAGAAAGTTCACTTTGGGGGTGGGGAAGCAAAGAGTTGCAGCCTACTGCACTTGTACAGTCATGGGAGTATCTGAGCAACTCACATTCTTTCATGTATCAATACCACTGAGGTAGGGAAGTGCTATTATCCCCATTTCACTGATGGGGATTGAGGACCAGAGTGATTTGCCCAAGACCCAGTTACAAGTCCAATGGCTGGAAGCAGAAGCTAGACAAATTCAGACTGGAAATAAGGCTTACATTAACAGTAAAGGTAATTAACTACTGGAACAATTTACCAGGATCATGGTGGAGTCTTCATCACTGGCAGTTTTTAAAATCAAGACTGGGTTTTTCCCTAAAAGCTTTGCTCCAGGAATTACTTTGGGATAACTGCACCCTATGAATCTAGTCTCACAACAGTACCTTAATAACCGGGCCATGCCTTCCTCTCTAGCCTAAAAGGCAGTTTTCTTCAGAATTCTAGGTGCCTGAGAAGTAGCCTTGGTGGGAGCCTTCTCAGTCTCAACTTCTGGGCTGTTACACACCCCCAGCAATAAGAGGCCACACTATTTAAAGTTTTGAAAGTGACAGTATCAGACTCTTGTACAGACCTTGAACAGTTGCACATGAGGTATATTTCCTCCTACATATTAGTTCCACTCATCCAGTCTCCCCCTCTTCCCCAGCTCATTCATGGAACACGGGCAGTTGCTTTGTGAAAGCAGCCCCATTTCTCCTCAAGATGCCAACCATTCAGAAATGGGCTGCGATGGGGGGAGAGAGCCCTGCAGCGAGCACCACTCGGCTATGCATGGACTGGCAGCAGGAAAGGACTCTCTAGAAGCAGTTTTACAAACACAAGTACATAATGTTTATTTTTAAATTTCCAATTTATTACAAGTACAGCCCTTAGCAGAACCCCCCTCCCCTCCCAAATGACAATTATTTTTTAAAATAATGTACAGTTCCAAAGGGTTCACTGTGTAGGAGCTACACAAGACAAAACAACACCTTCATGGGGGTGTCAAACACAAGTGTCAGTGCTAGTTCTGTGGGATAGGATGGCGGGGCTGTGGGGGAGGAGAGAAGGAGGCTGGACTTCTGTTCTAGGCTCACAACAGTGACTAACAGTCCAGGACTGAACCAAGTGCTTGGTTTAAAAAACAAAAAACAAATACACAACACTGGGCTGCCATCTTCATTAACCTTTTTATTCTCAAATCATAGGAGTTGCACCAGGTTTTTTTTTAATTTAATGATCAGTACAGAATAGCCACACAGCTATTTTGTTCCAATTTAAAGACATAAGAGGTTCAAACCCTGATTTTGTTAGACCAAAATCTGTCATACAGAGGGAGTGGCAAAAAAAGTTTTGCTTAAACAGAAATCAATAACTCAAGTGGCACAAGGTGTTGGGGATTCATGACAGAGCAATGTCTCTCCCCCCAGCACAACCTATGTTTCCCACTAGTCAACCGCTGTATAAGTCAGAGTCTGCCCTTCTGCTGCATTACAGGGCATGGCAGGTGGGTTGGGGGGAAGGGAGGCTGAGTTAGTGGAGGTATTACTATAAAAGTAGAGAGCAAATTAGAAAGGGATCAGTGAGACCTCTCTCCCCCCTCCCCAAACAAATCCCCCAGCTTAACTCCAGCTACTGAGAGGAAAACAGGAGTTTTAGAGGGAAAAATATAAAGCAAACACGTTTTCATATAAACTGTACTGTACATGTGCCAAAGCAAGACAAAGGTATCTTACAAGGTGTTCTTTATACAAGCTCACTGCTAGAAACAAGTGACTTAAACTAGAAAATTAATTTAAAAAGTTACATGGAACAAGTTTCTGCTGCTTCCCCTCCCGGGGTTTTCTACGGGATGTGTGGGAATGCCATGTCTCTGATATGCCTCTGGCATTTGGTTTGTCCACTCGAAGGGCTACATGATTATGTGCTGTTAAAGGTGAGCAGGGGAACCAACAGTCTATTCTTTGCCATGTCCAAGTGGACCGCTGCAGTCAGAAGAAAGGACAAGCTCCTCAGAGCACGACCTCAGGAGACCGCTGCCCCAGAAGAAACAGAGGAGAGAAGCAAGAGCACCTCAAAGCCATTTGTATTATGATGCTGGTGAAAGCCATATCTCCATAAATGTATGTGCTTGCTCACTCTACGTGTCCCTTCATTGGGGGCTCAAAATTAACATCATATAAATATACACATACAAGAACTAAGGGCCATTGGCCTGATCACACTCAGTCCTTCTGTGAAGCAACATGATCCCTCCCCATACTAGAGGAGGGCTGGTTTCACATCACAGGCAGCAGATGGCAGGAGGTCCCACAGCGCTCCAGTGTTGGCTGCTCAGCTAAAGGGGAAGGAAGCAGCTCCATTCCGAGAAAGCGGATAGTGCTCCAAACTGGAGGAGACTTCACACTCCCCTGTCCAATGAGGCTTAGGCCAGTTCTTCCGCTTGCCCTCCCACCTTCTTCTTCTAGCAGGACAATCCCATAAGAGCTTTATGTATTTTGCTGGAAGCAGTAAGTCACCTCTGCTCACTTGATGGATGGCCAAATACTTCAGGAAGATACAGAGAAATTACAAACTAGAACTGGTCACGGGAAAGGCTGGATTAATCAAGAAGTGTCTGCTGCTTCCTAAATCCTTTCAGACAGCCAAGCCTGCTGCCCAGCAGCACCAGAAGGCCTGCTCCAACTCTGTCTCCCCCCAGTCTCCCTGCTCCTCATTTCTTTCTCTTTCGCCCCCTGGAATGTTCAGTGGCCTCTGACTCACTGTCCCCTTCCTGCTCCTCTAGTCCCTGGCGCCTGGCAGAGGGCTTCTTGCGTTTTCTGCGTGAGTACGTATGGCCAGGCAAGTGTTTGTGCAGCATGTCAATCAAACACTGTTCTGTCTTCTCCAGGCAGGACAGTACGTGGCTCCCATTCTGATTGTAGTGCTCAGCATTAGAGAACACCTGTTTGATGTCAGAGAGGAACTCTAGCACAGAGCGATAGCTGCCACATGAGCACTTGCTCTGCATAGTCTGGAAGTCCATGGGGTTGCTGATGACCTCAAAGTAATCTTCAGCTTCCTCTGTGGTCACTGGCTCCCTGCCGAGGAAGGAGTCAAAGACAGGAGAATTCGCGTCAGACACTGGTATTACCTAGATTCTAGCAGGACACTCACACGAACCGGCCATATCCACTGACACGGACCTGCAGCTCCCAGCAACACCACAATAAACCTTGATGCCTAGAGCCCTTTACAAGCCAAACAAATACCCAACGTCCCCTGAGAGGTGGCCTGCTTACAGACAGGGAAACTCAGGCAGTTAAAGTGCCTTGCCTTTCATTGAAGGGAATTGCTGGCAAGGCTGAATTTGAACTCTGGAGATGACTATATCCACTAGAACATGCTTCCTCTGGAGGGAACTCTGAGTGGTTTTCAGGGGAGGCGGTGGAGAATACACTGCTCTCCTACCTCAATGCTTGGCTGCTTCCATTACTGTGCAGAGAAGGGAATGGGAGCATGTCACTCCCTAGCTTTAGGGGTCAATCTTGGCTCCCTCCATAGAAACTAGTCTCCAGAGACACTGAGCACAGGGGTCCCTAATGTAACAGACAGACCCACTTTTCTTTCTCTGTACTTATTCTGCTTCTAACACACCCAGGCCTCCAGGCCAGCAGCAGCCTGCAACCATGGCTACGTGCAGCCCTGAGGCTTAGCCGGATCTCTGCTCGTGCAGTGGGACTAAGGATAGTTTACACAGGGAAGGAAGCTCTAAGTGTCTCACCTGAAGGGCCAGCTGAAGCGGTACTTGATGAGCTTATTGAGGATTTCCTCACACTTCTGCAGCTCCAGGTTCTGGCGACGTGAAGTCTTCTTCGTTTGAAGCACCTAACCACACAAAGTGGAGCAAGCCATTAAAAGGAGAGGAACTGGCATATGATTTAACTGTAGCCAAAACAGTTCCTAAGGACTTGCCCACACTGAGGCTTGGTGAGCAGCAAGTCAGGGTGTGACTGTACCATGCACTAAGTCGCCATGAGGACCCTGCTACCATGCACTAAAAGTTCTCTAATGCACACCAGCAGGGTAGTCACAGTAACTGTGTGTGGCAGGCTAGTGCGCTGAGCATTCACTCACACCCTAGCTTGCTCACTGCATGGACAAGCCCCAAGCAGAGGAAAGTGGGAGTAGAGTTTTCCTTTTCAATCCTATCACAAGCAGGTGCATCAGTGGGTAGGGGAGAAGTGATACTTCTGTGAAAACTGAAGCTTAAGGCGTTCAAACCCCACCATCATCTCTGCAATAATCAAGAAGCAAACTGCTTGGCTGCGGGTGCTTTGATGCTAGCAGCCAAGAAATGCCATGGCAGCTTGAGTTACAAAATGGGAACCCTGTCCAAATGCTCTCACAGGAATAGTTTACAGGCAGCCCTGTCCTTTTTCCAGGGGCAGGAAGCTTTTTCAAAGGAGGTTCAAAGACAGCATGGTCAAAGCAAGTGGCCAAAGAATAAATAACAAATGGAGTATGCAAATCCCTCCCCTCCTTACCCCCTGGGTAGACAGCATAAGACAGGCAAAGGAGAGGAAGAAAGCAGTTGTGGTGCCGTGTTAACAGGCCTGCAGCAGAGGCTACCATGCCATTTTAAATACCAAACAGCAGCTGATGGCCCCAAGCTTTGCTGTACTCGAGAAACAAGCAGTGCACAAGGTCAGCCATTTGCCTAGGGATTTGTAGCAGGTCAGCCACTACTGTACTGGCGTCCTGCTCAGCAGAGATCACTGCATACAGATACATTGATATGGAGGGAACTGCAGTTCCCATCCTGGACCTAGGCTACAACTGTCAACAAATCAGATTTGTACTGGGAAGAGGGGCAGGAAGCTAACAGGACCTGTCTCCTCAGCCAGAGGGTTAGAGAGAGTGACAATATTTTACCAAGGTCCACAATTCCCAGCAGCCAACCATGTTGTTTAGATGAGACCATTCCTCACTCAAAGGTACCTCTAGTTGGCTATGGTGCACCTCCCCTGATTTGGAGAGCATGCGAGCAAGCAACCAGAAAAGGCCAGCAGAAAAGGGGTCTCCTGTATACGTTAGCACAAGGCAACTACAGTACCACTAGCCATTCTTTTACCCAACCCCAGGCACCCTAATGCAGCAGGAGCCTGAGCCCCAAGCCTTGCACTCCAGCCCAAGACGCAACAGCTGTTGATGCTGGGCACTTTGGGAGGAGCTCCTATGACAGGCTATAACAGCAGTACTGTTAACACTGGTCACTAGATGTACAGCAGATCTGTGCGAAGCTCCTGCCACACCGCACCATGGTGCTAGAATGCCAATATCCCCACGTAACCCTAATGGCTACATCCCCAGGACAGTCAGCACAGAACCCCCAGCTCCACCCTTCCCAGGGCACCCACAGGATTGGCTCTATTCAAACACACAAGGTTTTATTCATTAAATGTCAAGTGAAACCTAAACCAGCTAAATTATGTCCTGAAGGTTGGGGAGTGACCGTCCGGACAACAACTGTCAGAAAATGGGCCAAGCTCGGGGAGCGAGGGTCCGGCATTGCTGGCATTCTATCACCATCCCGGACCCCCTCCCCCACCTCTCTGCACAGACATATGGATACTATTAAAAACCCTTTAACAAGCTGCAGGCCGCCTGCTAATCAAGGGGGACAATGTGTGAAAGCGGCTGGGGAAGGATGCCTGGCATATCTGTACTCCGTTTGTGCTGGGCCCTTAAGGATACATGGCCTTTGTTAGACAGACCTCAGTCCCGTATGGATTTCACAATACAATTCAGGGCATTTCTTTGAGAAGGGGAGGGGAAGGAAGTGTGACACCTGTTGAGTTTATAACTCATGAAGTGAGCAATCTCCTGGGGGCAATTTGGCTCTTACCAGCTCATCAATGTCTGCTCCGTTGACAGGTGTGGCCCGCTGCCGGGGTCCTCTGGTGGCATGCAGTGACTGTTTCTTCCCTTGGTGCCTGCCTTGCCTGGAAGGGTACATCATTGTACTCTGCTTGCCCTTGGCTGCCTTCCTGGGTCTCACTGAAACAGCCAGTTTTAAGAACAGGTTCACTTTTGGAGAGAAATCTGAGAGAGCCTCAAACCAAGGAGAGAGGATGACAATGGACAAGAGCCCTTCAGCCTCTTGGAGAGGTGATAACATTAGGAGCAGAAGCCACGTCACTGAGATTGCCTCCATCACAAACACAATAGCAAAAAAATCTAATCTCTGCAGAGACAGTCACATATAACAGCAATAGTGCAACCATTCAAAGAAGAATTTGGTGCCCTGAGGAGTGGCCCCAGAGGGTTAAAACAGAGTTGCACCATCCCTGCCCAGTCGTACCAAAGCAGGGATGGTCACACTGTGGCTGGACAGGTGCTGCTTTTCACCAGTCTCTACTCACTTCTCGTACACTGAGTAAGCCAAGCAATCATAGGCCTTCTCCAGGTGAAGCAAATGTCCCCTTTCCAGAATGGGCACTGGTGGTTGGCAAGGATGTTACTCCTACTCATGGGTGACCACACACACACACAGAGCTAGCAGGCCCTCTAGCTGGGAGGGGATTTGGATTTCTGAGGTCTTTGTGAGCAAGGTTCAGCTGTGGCAGTGTTGAAGCAGAAATGTCCTAGTGCTAAAATCCTTATACCCCCAAGCCCTCGAAGGATGCCGGGGGCGAGTGGGGCGTGAGTTAAGCCTTGGAGATAACTTACACCTTCCTTTGCTGTTCAGACCAGAAATGTGTGGGAATCCCTTGGTTTCCTGTTGTCCACTTGCTCACTGCCAGAGTGTGGATGGCTGAATGGGTGCCTTTACAGGCATTTACAAGTGGCCCACACAATGGGATAAGCCAGTTGCTAAGTCCCCCTGAAAAGCTAACTGTGTTCACAGTGGGTGTCGAGTTACTCTGGCAGGGAGCTGCTCCACATGCTGGAATTGGTAAACAATGGAATTTTATTCCAAACATTGGGGCTGCTGCATTATGTTCCTGATAAATGTTTTTGCCCATTTGTCAGCCTGCCTGTCACCATTTTAAATGGAGGGAATGCAAGTGTGGTGACGAACTGTCTCCTGTCTTAAATTTCCCCTGCGACCCCTGTGCATTGAGTGTACGTTGGCCTTTCTTCCCGAGCAAGCGCCTTCCACCTGGTCATAAATGCATACGAAAGCCATGTCCAACATGCAGCAGTCCTTCACTTGTGGCCTCTAATCCATCCCTGTCCAATAAATCATCTTGTCAGGCCCCCTGCAGGAGCAGCGTGTGTCAGGGCAGTGGGACGTCTGTATACTGTTGCTCCTGCTTGTGTGTCAAGTTCACAGCATGTGTTAAATGTCTGACAATCCAACATTCTATATTCTATCCTCAGGATAAACGCTACACAAGGATTAACTGGGACTTCTCCACTAAAACAAAAGTTTTCCACTATGACCTTTCCATGCTAATGCCCTGTAAAGCTGGGGGTTGAGTTTAAGGCTTTATTTTTAGAGACAGTAACCCTCTTTTGCTATTGTCTGAAAACCCTTGCTTTGGTCCTGGAACTGGAATGCATCAAGTGAACATACTCCAAGTGTGGACATGGATACTCCAAAGAACAAAGAGCAATCTATATCAGAAGATCAAGGAACACCCCCAAAATTGAACAAAATGGAAAAACGTGTAAGGCCTGAACCAGTCAGCTGGAGCTCAGTAGTACAAAACACTCCCCGGCTGGAGACAGTCGGGAGAACGTATACAAATCCCCTAGGTCTCGGTCACTTAATTCCATCACCAGCTTTAGCTGAAGTGTTTGGTCTGAAGCTACAACTTTCATGTCAGTGACGGTTCAGCTGAAAGCAAATGGTGTGCATGTGCATTTCAGGGATCTTTCCAGTTCATGCTTCCTGATCTACTCCAGCAGGGCAGCGTCAAAGTCCCCAAAAACAAAAAGGAGGTGGAGCGTGGCATGAAAGAAACTTTTGGATTTGGGGTGGAGAAGCATTTGTTTCACTTAGTCTGGAATGCCGTTCTGAACCCTGGTGGGTGAAGTAATATATTTTACTGGACCAACTTCTGTTGGAGAGAGAGAGAAGCTTTTGAGCTTAAAACAGAACCCTTCTTCAGGTCCTCAAAAGCTTGTCTCACCAACAGAAGTTGGTCCAATAGAAGATATTACCTCACCCACCTTGTGTGTCTATTATCTTGGGACCCACGGCTACAACAACACTGTACACATTTTGAACCCTGTGACTTTATTTCACTCAGGGCTTGTCTACATTAGTGGCTGGATCAACGGGCAGCGATCAATCCAGCGGGCGTTGACTTATCGTGTTTAGTCTAGACGTGATAAATCGACAGCCGAGCACTCTCCTGTCGACTCCGGTACTCCACCAGGGCTAGAGGTGCAGGCGGAGTCGACGGAAGAGCATCAGCTGTCGACTTACCACAGTGAAGACACTGCGGTAAGTAGATCTAAGTACGTTTACTTCAGCTACGTTATTCACATAGCTGAAGTTGCGTAACTTAGATCGATTCCCTCCCTCCCCCAGCGTAGACCAGGCCTCAGCTTCCTGAGAAAGATCAATCTCTGAAGACAGTTACTACAGCCCTATTAGAAGCTTCCCTGTCAATGTCTGTTCAGGTCGGAGGGGACCTGACTCATACTACAGCCTGGACAATAGTCACTTCCTGTAGAACAGCCAGTGTCAAGTGAAGGTGAATTTTAATAGCGTACAAAGGGAATCTCATGACAGGCAAGAATTAAACTCCCCACCCCTAATCCCAAAACAAAGATACTTTTTTAAATGCAAAACTAAAAGTTAAGTTTTGAGGTGGCGGAGGAAGAGAGACAGCATTCCACTGCCCAGGGACAGCAAATGTTGAAGAGTAAAAAGGCTATTAACAAATAATCAATCATGCTGCTTGCTAACCCTTCACTGCTGCAGGCCCCTGCTGACAGCTTAGCAGCAGTTTTTATGGTATCAGCTGTGTATCAAGAAGTGTGGATCCTTACACTGGAATGCGAGCATGCTCCCACTCCTTTGAGTGGACGTAGTATTTAAACTGCTGCAAGGACAGTCTCAGTCCTGAAGTAGCAAGGGGACCGAAGGAAGTCGATTCCCAGTTCTCCACAAATGTATCATGCCTGCAGCCTTCTCTGAAACGGGCCTCCTTACACATCCATGTGAGAACCCAACCTCTTCCTCAGATAGGACACAAAGCCTCAGATAGGATACATGACAAAGATGGAACAGACTACAGCTGAGCCCACATGATAACTTGTAGCTAAAGACTTACATTTCAGTCCAGCAACCTCATAATCTTCTTCCTCTTCTTCATCCTCCTCAGCATCTTCCTCATCTGGGCCTACCTCGCCCTCTTCAGCCTCCTCTTCAGCAGAATCTTCGGTATAGTTTCTAAAAGCAAGAAAATTAGTTAGATGTCAGACTCTCTGAATAAACTAGCAGAGCCTGGCTAGCCTTGACCCTGGCAGTTTCACTGCACGTTTGTTCATACACACAAACTTGCTGACCACCTCAATCTAAAACAAACATTTGCTTCAAATTGCTTCACACTATAGCAACCTGTTCTTTTTCAGCCAGGATATCATGTTAGAGTCATGGCTTAGATGGCACTTTCAGTCTCTTGCTACTTTCCAAGCTATCACTTTGGGGCTGACAGATTTCAGCCCAAATGCTAAAAACTTTCAACAGCTGAATACATGTGCAGAGAGAAACCGCTCTGCTGCTGTTCCACACGTCTCGGCAATATGTTACCGACAACTACACTTAACACTGTTTGTAGTGTAGTTATTCCTCAATAAGGACAAGTGCTTTGGGGTTTGAGGAAGAATGTCAGGATACCACATGGACTGTATGCAGTCCGCTTGCTCATGAGGTACAATACTACTGATGCATGGGAAGCATCTGAAACATGCAGTCACTGCCAGCTTCCACTGTGCAAGTGCAATGCAGCCAAGGTGGCCTTACCAGACTCTCCACGCATTTGGTCAGCCAGTTCTTCCTCAACTCTCCTCCCTCCGAATCCATACTAAGTTTGTTCGAACAGGAGATGTAACATGAGTGCGCAAGTGGTAGTGGAGCAAAGAAAGAAAGAAGGTGGCCAGCAAACACTGTCATATCTGAGAGGCCCCATTAAAGGGCTGCTTAAGAAGTTTATGGGAGGAGACAGGGAGATAAGAGTGTCTCCTTCCCTACTCCATCTCACAGCAGTGCCACTTTTCATGCCCTCCGTGGAGCAGAGCTGATTTAATGTGCTAACAATCAGGCAGACATCACAGTTACGTTCCCACCTTTACCGAGCACAGCACTGAGGGTGCACATGCACAGATGTCATAAAATGCAAAGTTCTGGTTCGCACAGTGAGTCTGACCCTTTACATACATCTAATTCGGGGTAACAATTATAACAAAACAGGAACAGAGAACAATATGCATGTGCAGAAAGAGACAGAGGTATGCTGGCTCTGGAGCTACAACTTTGAATTTTCTGCCTCGCATGAGTCAAGTGTCCATCATTAATTAAATGGAAAAAGACTAAGTTCATGCAACACTAAGAGCTGGAGGGTGTTCCAAGGCCAACATTCTCTCCCATCTATTCCAGCTGGGAAGAATAAAGTAGTAAATAGATAAGATAGGTGTTACTCCACCTGATGGCTCACATCCAGGAGCAAAGCAGCTTGCAGATGACTCTGACACATCAAAGCAACTGTGATCTCATGCTAGAACAGCTGTGTTAAAGCCTTGCCATTTCAGAACAAGCCTGATAAACTCCTTTCAAACCGTGCCCAGAGAGTAATTAATACTGTTAGGCCCATATACCATCTGCATATGACAGTCTAATATACTTTGTATCCCTGGTCTGGAGGGAAGGCTGGCTAGATACCTATTCTTCAGGTGGTAGTTGGTAGTCTCATCCCTCTGGCATAAGTGAAAATGCGAACCACAGACAGTTATGATTAAAAGAGGAGAGAAAGTAGGTATCAAGTCTTTTGAGTTCAAAGGTGAGTGATATCTGGCTATCATGGTGTAAACAAACAAACAGTTATGCTCAACATTGTTCTCTGCTAAGTAGCAGACTATGGGCTCAATGCCTCTCTTTTGGATGGACAGGAAGTTAAGGCCACTTCTGAGAGCTCACCTCAGCTGGAAGTCAGAAAGGACTGCAGTGCTAGGAAGCATGTTCCTATGAGCAAGCAGCCAGACTCACTGCTCAAATGAGCTGAAGCACCAAGTGAGTTTCAGCACTAATAGCAGCCCTTTATTACTGCAGAGACTTTTTTCCACTGCTACAGTGAAGTTATTTATTTAATCCCCTCAAAATGTCATGGGTTACAACAACACAGGTGCTCTAATGTAAGAGCAGCCTGAAAAGATTGCTCTGCTATTGTTCAAGTGCATCAGGTAATCTAGGTATTTCCCTCCTCTAAAAGCAGTTACTGATTAAGGACGAATGCTTTGGTCTCTTTGTGAAAGACTCCTTAGTTCTCAGAGCCTGATTAGAATTCCTCCCCAGTGAAAGCATTAAGAGAAAGGAGGGTCTCACCTCCCCCGGGAGCTGCGCCTGGCGGTAGAGGGCTGGCAAGCTGGGCACTGCCACTCGCCATCTGGTATCTCGTAGAGTGCTGGTCTCAAACAAAACAGGTGGAAGGCTTTGTTACACTCATCACACAGGATCAGCTTGTCATCCTCACCTAGGAGAGGGGAGAACTTGCATGAAGTTTAGTAGCACAGCTCTGCTCACCCTGTGCAGAAGTAGCTACCAATACAATGGAGAAAGGGACAGAGGTGGAGGGCCACAAAAACTCCTCAAACAGTATTGCAGCCTTTTAAAACCTATGGGAGTTTCCCAGCCCTGTTGAGTCTGGCTTTGAACAGCACAGCGCAATTGCCCAGTAGGAATGCTGCCTCTGTGCTCCTCACTAACTTGAGCGAAAACCTATTTTGAGCCAGCTGCTTAGTAAAAACAAGAACTTCACAATGTGACTCTCCTCCCTACACCTGAAATTCTAGTTCTGTGAAATCAAGCCAATTGGACCTAGGTGGGTGCCTTTGGATTCAACTAGGGCACCCTCTGCTAGCAATGGACAAACAGTTTTTGCAATGCTTCAGAAGATTGCCCACAGAAGGGATGCACTTCAGCTGTTCAAGAGGACATCTCACTCAGTCCTCCCAGCTTCCTCTTTCTACTGATGCTTAGTTCCCAAAGGCTAACCTAAAAGCGCAAAGGTAATTAGCATGAGCCCCTGGCAAACTAGGAGAGAAAGTCTGTGTGGAAATAGAACCTTTGCTGCCCCCACCTCCCATGAGCATTTCAAGAGAGCTCAGCATCTTCCAGTGCACAAATTCAAAACAAGACAAAGTTACAATGAGGTGCTCTGTGCTGCCAGGCTCTTCTCTAAGGGTGGAGAGATGGCTGTTGCCTGTGCACACCTCCCATCCAGAGCACATCATGGCAGGGTGACTGCTGGTGACTCTCTCCCTACATTCCCTCCCCCATAACCCTCAATTTACGTAGCTCCCCTTTGCAGATTTTCCCCTGTATGCAAGACATGGTATAAAGGTGGACTCCTCTGGCCCAGGTCATTTTCCTCCTCCACTTGCCAAAGTAGTACTAGTTCAGGACATGGGGCCTCACCTCTCTGCCTACCCTCACATGAAGAGCAACAGCCAGGAGTTGCTCTCTCCCAGCTCCTTCTCTTCCACCCCCATCAACTGCTCCCTAGAGCAGAGCATAGGTTGATGGTGGATAGCCTCACTCAGCCTAATCCCACCTTGTTCTCCCCTCTTCAGTTGTGGGGAGCAACCAAGAGATGGGTACAACTCAGAAGGCCCCTAGAAAATTCAAGCCTGAAAGTGTGTGATGTGAATACAGACAAGACAATAATTGTTTTCAGGCAGTCTGCTTTGACCAAATGGAAGAGCACTAACAGAGGGCATATATAAATAGCTCTTAGCATGCAGTAGCTTCACCTATCATCACAGAGCCAAGTTACAGTGCATATTAGAAATATGACAGTTTCATTTAACCACAAACACTTGAGAGTTATTTCCGTCAGAAATGCTGAACTCAGAGTAAGCCCCAGGTTTGTGTAGGATGGCATGCACTCTGGATATGAAATGAAGGCATGACCATTCCCAGAAGGGTTTGTTATTCTGAAGAGGCACTTTCATACGATAGGGACTTGTATCCAGGGATCCAATATTTAGAACACAGAACTTTCATAAACACAGAAAGACACAGGGAACAGCCCTCTGATGATGTGCAAAGCTAAGAAAGACCTAGTGTACTGCAGAGAGAACCAATGATAACATCTTGGCGTGCAGGAGAGGCTATGTAAATCACAGTCCTGCAGTGTTCTGTAAGTTTGTAAGTTATATAAAGATATTTAATTTGACTTTTGGTTTTAGGGCTCCTGTGACATGTGTGTTTCTGCTTCTGAATGAGTGAATCCTGATGTTCAGAACGAAAGCGCAGCCAAGAGCAGGATGTGGTGACTCACTACAGGAGCGTGCTGCCCAGGTAGCGCATGACAGGCACCAGCATTCCCCACTGTTAAGCAAGCTTGGGGCTGGAATCCATACCTTTCTTGCGACACACTTTGCATCTGGCATTCTCTGCAGACATATCCCATTTGATACAGGCATCCAGCATCCCAAGCAGCACGTGCATGCGAGAGAAGGTCTGGGCCTCCCGGATTGCTGTCTTCCACTTCTCCACTGCTGAAGCAACCTGCAGACAGAACTAAGTTTATACCAAAGCACAGGAACACAGCTCACTATAACTTGAAGACTTTTTACATCTTTTAGTTGGGGCACTTGTCAGCCATAATTCAGCTATTGTATTTTCTACCTTCTACACAGCGCCTCAATCCTATTTGACGCTTACCCTCTCACCAGCCTCACTGGGCCAGACATCTTGTTCATAACACTACGGACTTTTGTGCTTCATGACCAGCCTGAAACAACCTACACAAACTGCACTACATTCTTTACTTTGAAAGTCTAACCCAAATACTTGTCAGTCAAAGAAAATAAACGGCAGAATTTTAGCCCCATTAAAAGTAGGATGAAAGTTAAAAGGCAGCTGGCAGGCATTGTTCAGGTCACGACTGCCGAGAACAGCCTGTGCTGCCCTCCAGTGGACACTTGAAGAGCATTCATGTCTGTCAGCAAAGATCCATTAAACAGTTTGCCCTCAGAGCTGTTTAGTTGACAGGTGGGTGACAGTGACATCAGCCAGTCAGCTTTGACAAGCAAAGCATTCCAGGCCCCAAATACAAGAACAGTTATTTTCACTGAGTTGCGATAACTTCAGCACATTTGAGGTCCTCCCATTAGCTGCAAATGAGACCACAGTATTAAAACCTGGGATTTGCACCAACATGACTGCTGGAGTCTGCACATAGTAAGCCACCCGTGAAATCTACATTTCAGCACCAGAGGTTTAAAAACAAAGTTGCAGTAAATTGGAAATGCACTAGAACAGAAGCAATCCCCAGCCACTGCATGTTCAACTAAAAGGCTAATCCTCTGCTTTACAACTATGAGGTGATGGCCTAGTCCTGACAGGGACATAATAGGACGCAAGTTAATGTTCTTCTACCCCAGGAAAATGAAAAAAACACAAACAGTGAAGTGTCAGATGGGAGAAGACTAAACTCTGCAGCTGACAGCAATTTGGGAGCCAAACAAAACCCAGGATTTTTGCAGAGTTGCACATTCCCCTCCCACTGACTTCGAGGAAGTGCAGTGTATACTGGCTGTTTGGGAAAAAACCACACAAACTGTTTTAACATCCTAATATCCTCACTGTCGCTTGCTGGTGTGGTACCTAGAGCAGGAGACACTGCCAGGGCCAGTAGAAAACTGCACAGAAAGTTGTGCAGATTGCAGGGCATCCTGCCATTTTTTGCAGAACATTGTTGGGGTGCCTCACATATTGTGTAATTGATTTTCCAAGTAACTGTTCCATGGCTTTTGCAGTTAACATACTGGATCACTGGGCCAAGATAAATTTGCAAAAGCTGTTGGCAGATTCTGCTCAGATTTTTCTACCCAAGTCCATGGAATTTACCAGATCTGTAACACTGTTTCCTAAGCTGTATGAGGCTGGGGCATTTCAGCATTACCAGTGTCCAGGGGAACTCTGTTTATTGTTGCACCTTAACCTGTCAGGCATAGCATGAGATTCAGTGAAGTTATTTGCAATCTCCTGGCTAGAGGAGAGAGAACTCTGCCACTGCAACAAATGAACAAACACAGAAAAATATCAAGAACAAAAAGAGCGTGACAGGAAAAGCCTGCTGTGAGAAGGACAAAGAGCAGGCTAGAAAGCCTATTGTCTGGCAACCTGAGAATGAAAAAATTCCCATCTGAATAAGAGATTTAATTGCTTGTTACTGACCTTCACTAAAAAAAATCCTGGCTGCATTGAGGGTATGTCTACACTGCAATTACAAACCTGCAACTAGCCCATGCCAGCTGACTTGGGCTCATGGGGCTGTTTAATTGTGGTGTAGACATTTGGGCTCAGGTTGGAGCCAGGGCTCTAGGATCCTGCAAGATTGGAGGATCGCAAAGCTCAGGCAGCCTGAGTCCAAATGTCTACATTGTAATTAAACAGTCCTGCAGCCGAAACCCCGCAAGCCCGAGTCAGCTGGCATGGGCCAGCCATGGGTGTCTAACTGCAGTGCAGACATACTGTTAGTGACCAATGCATCCAAACTTATGGCTAAAAAGCAAGAACTGGCCTGCTGCCTGCTCCCACGCAAATACCATTGACCAGCAGAAGGGCTAGTGATCTGCCTATCCCTCTCACTCTGGTCAGTCAGTTGTGACCCATATTGTACTATAGGCAAAAGGCATATGGCTAATTCTGCGTGCTCTCCCTAATGTACAGTATGGGGTACATCTGCTAGTCAGGGCCATTTGCATGGAAACCAAGGCTCGTTTTCACATACTGCCTTAGGTCAGTCTGTTAATGTACTCAGTATTTAAGTTCAGGTCCATGCGGGCGCTTTTCTTAGAGGGAAGGTGAGCTACAACAATTGTAACATTCATTTGCATTTCAAAGCTGCAGTAATCACATTTTCTTGTCAGATAATTACATTTGAGATCCAAACAGTCCTTACAAGGTCACCTTAAAAAGCATTTCCTAGTTTGGCAAAAAGCAAATTCCAGATATATTGAGGTGAAAAGACAATGTACTTTAATGCTAAACATACCAGGTTATGCCAGGAGACTCCCACCAGCATAGCCAGATGTAACTGGTACTTTACTGGCTGTCCTATCAATCTGCTGCCAAGATACAGGCATGACAGTAAGAGTAAAGAAAATTATTTGTAAGAGATCTGTGACTCCAGGGAGTGGTTTAGACTGCCACGTTCTGGTAGTACTGAAATCTACACAGTCACCTTTAAGCTCAACTGGATAATATGAATAGAAGTCATAGAATATCAGGGTTGGAAGGGACCTCATCTAGTCCAACCCCCTGCTCAAAGTCACACTAGACAAATTAGGTGGTGCTAGAAGAGTTAACCTGAACACTGAACTCTGCTGGGCATGCATTCCCAAACTGTGTTTAGAATACCACCACTCCCGTTTTTTATTTACAGAATGGGAGTCTGAATGTTCTAAGCAGTCTTAACAACACTGAAGGAAATTCAGCGACATTAGGAAAATAAGCCTGTGTTGACAATGGGTGGCAAAATTCTCTATTCCCAGCTCTGGTGTGAACCGGATCAATCAAGTTCAACACCCACTGGAGCAAAGCATGCTAGACACCTGGCTTTGCTATGAGGAGTGTTGAAGTCCATAACCCTGTTCATGGTAATAGGGGTACTGTTTGACCGTGCTTGAAGGAGTGGAGAGAGCAATCCAAGGTCTGCTACAGTGGCTGACTTGACACCCATTGTCAAAAATGGCTGAGTTTGGGGTAGATACATAGATAAACAGCCACATAGTTTTGAAAACTAGTTCGGATCTAGTACTAGTATGGAAGGAGCTAAAGGCTTATCTACAGATTTCGTACTGCTATAACTATATCCATTCACAAACCAATGTTCTTAAATTGGTACTCCCCTAGTATGGACCCAGTTCTACAGGTATGAAAGAATAGCTTATTCTTGTGAATGTTCCTGTAAATATGGGAAGATTGGACTAGAAAAGATCTGGATCATCAGAGATTTATTAACTCTAGAGTTTGTTTAGTAGGATAACTAGACCTTCCCTTTGTGCGAGTTGCTCTGTTGTGCTGGAGGATTCATCAAGAACTACGTAATTGGACTTTTCTATACAAAACAAACTGAGGGATGCATCAATTCCCACAGGGTCTGGTCACACCTGAGACAACTCCGCAACCTCTCTGAAGGTCACAGTGTAACAGACAAAGGCTCTCCCCTCCCTTCTAACAGCAGCTCAGCAGTGGTGATAAGAGCTCAAAACATGCAGAAATGAATGCATCATAGGAAGCATCAAGAAACTCCTGCTCTTTCATAGTGCTGGAAGCCTCTGTAACGTCAATGGGAGCAGACTTGGCCAACATGGAGTGCTTTTGAAATAAGTCATAGGAAACATATCCCCACATAATGCAGTGCACTGAAACTACACAGTGCTCCTCTGTTCCACATCTGCACCAGGGTGGACCTCTTTAGACACCAGAACAGCTCCTTTGATTAGATAGTTGCAGTGCTCCCACCACACTGCCCTGGAGGGATTAGGGGGAGTGGAGGGGGGAGAGAGAGAGAGAGAGAGATGGTGCTGCAGCGTCTCTCTCTAGGTCTTCTTGGCCTCCTGCATCTTAAGTACACCTCTTCACTTCTGCTAATGTAGCTTCTCTGTTGCAGGCAGATGCAGCTCATCTCCCCAGCTGCCCAGTCAAACTGCATGGAACCCTCAAATTCAGCAAACTCTGGATCTCCCAACCTACTAGTACCTCTGCCCTTGTCCCCCTTGCATAGCACCTATCCTACTGCACCCCCACTCCCCAGGAAACTTCAGCACCCCACAGGTCCCTCTCTATAGGTGAAGGGATTAAGAACACTTGGCACCTCCTCTACTAGCCCTTTCCAAATGGATGTAACATTTTCATTAAGTTTTTAAAAAATACTCCCTGTGAAGCTCTTATTTGAAGATCCACCCACAGAGCAGGGAACCTACGACCCCTACCAGCAGTGTAGTAGGGGCATAGAAACCAGAAAGCTAAATGCACTAATCAGTTTAATACTTTTAGGGAGGGAATAAACTATGGATTCTGAAACATGATTTTTATTGTGACAGCACCCATTTTAGAACGTATGAGGCAAGTCACCCACCCCACAATGCTGATTTGATTGCACACAGAACCTGAAATGGGGCAGGATGAGGAGGCGGCACTGGGCTTCATACCAGATGGAGTAAGCCCAAGAAAGAAGAAATGGATCCTACAGTAACCAATATTACCTTGGCTTCTTCTGCCATTTTCTTCTCTTCATCTACCTCTTCCACCTTGGCAACAGAGTCCTCTCCTTGATGTTTCCTTCTCTTCTGCTTAGGGGCCATGAAACCTTGTAGGAACTTCTTAATGACACTGGCCTGGAGGGCAATCACACATTCCCCAAAATCCTTTAGGCTCTCCAGCGAGAACACCTGTTGGGAACACCACAAAACCATGTAATAATAGGACAACCTACCCTAACCAACATCCCAAGTAGGCTAGTCCTGCAAGTGTAGACCAGTGACACTCAGATTCCAGAGCCACAAGTAGCTCTTTAATGTGTCTGTCAGCAGCATATGACATTAAAACACTGATTGCATCATTACCCAGTCTAGATTATTAACCAATCAGGATGCTTTTACTACGTTAACAAATTGTAGTTGATAAAATAATACCTGGTCAGTCATTTTGCTGTGAGAATATAAAAACTAAATATTTCCGCATCATACTGTTTAAATACGAATATATAGTAGTATAGTAAATGAAACAATGTATTCACACCACTGTGGCTCCTTTGGGTAATGCTGATCACTAATTTGGCACCTGAACCATTGAGGTCTGAGTATCACTGGTGTAGACACTCGATCACTACCACAATATCTTAAGTCCAAAGTCTACCCCCAACTTAGTTATGGCATCAGCATATGTCTGGTGGCAACAGACAACAGGTTGCAGATTCCCAACTCAGGGTGGTGGTCTTCCTGGATAACCCTGACAACACAAGCAGCCTATAAAAAACAAACAGAACCCACATTTTTTAATGCCTCTCACCATGGTAATTAAGCACCATAGTAGACTTCAAGTAGTTCACCCATTTAGGCACTTCAGCAGCCTAGGTCCCCTGACCCCATAGCATTCAGAGGCAAGAGGGGCAAGGAAGTGCATATTTTTAGAAGTTGTCAATGGACTTTCAGAGGAGCTCTCAGCAGCTGATTTAGCTTCTCTATCAGTACTGGCAGGTGTGGTGAAATGTCGCTACAGGAAGGCCAAAAGAATTGAAAACTGCCAATTCAGGGTCATCCTTAGGATTTGGAGCAGTTTTCAATTGTTTTGGCCATCCTGCAGTAACATTTCACCACAAAAACCTGCGGGTATGGATAGAAAAGTTAAAACCACTGCTGAGAACTCCCCTAAAAGACTCCCCTTTAAGAAGCCATCCAAAGTTGTGGGAAATCAATTGATTTAACAGTTTTGCTGGATCTCCAGCCTCAAATTTAAGATGGCACTTATGCAGAGAAACGTGAGCTACCGGCTCTTATCTAGATGTTGATGATGCGCTTAGAAATACCACTATGGAAATACAATACACAAAAGGGCAAGTCACAACTGAATTTCTAGAGCTATTTGCTCAAGGGAATACTTAAGAGCAGGAACCCATAATGGCTACAAGCCCTGGTGTGCCAAAACTTTGTCCTAATTTTTCACCTTTAGAGCTACTACAGGGGCATAATTTTAATTCCTGTGTTCCCTCACCCTGGCTTCAAACTCAGATGTCTCATCAACATATCCCAGCCCTCCTTTCTGTAGCCGAGTTGCCACCTCAATAAGATCACTACGGAGGAAGTTGAGCAGCTCCTGATTGCCATCACAGGACTTCAGGCCCAGGTTTTGTTTCCGAGCCAAGTGGATGGAATGTGTGAGGTCCTGATACCTGGAAAAAACAAGAGACCACCTCTTGAACAGATGCAGGCTACTACACAGAACGTAGTCAGTAATGGCTGAAGTGTGCTGGAGGGAACAGCAGAAGCCCAAGTTTAATCTGCACACTCCATCAGCTACAACTGTACAGAACTATCAATTTTCAACAGCATGCTGTAGCCCTGCCGCTGAGGAACAGTGCCCTTATTTTCAGCTGTGACTGCAGCAGTTTAAGAGCTGACAAGGTGTCTTGGTGGCTCAGACTTTTGCTGATGGAGAACTCGCAATATGTTCCTGAAAAGAAAAGCAGCCACTCTTCCCACCCCCTTCCTTTATACGCACATGATCATAGCTTCGCTTTGTGCACCCATGCTGGTAGCAGGATGCTTTACCCTGAACAGAACGCACCTTGCAACAGGCAAGGTGTATGCAAAGTAAGAATAGCAGCCTCACCTTTTCTGCAGCCGCTCCTTCAGCTGGCTCTCTCTTATTCCCTGGGGGTGCAGGCAATCCAGCAGCTCATCCAGTTCCTTCTGACTATCACAGAGAAACCTGAAAGACATAACAAGCACTGACACCAGCTCTGCTGCCTTAACAGGTAGCGTAAAAGCCTCCTCTGAGATGGTCAGTCCCACTTCCTGCCTTACAGGTATTTGTGAGCTATGACCCAATCCAATCCCCACCAGGCAAAGTGACAAATCATTCAAGTTCTATTATGGTGACACAGAAGCCTAAAGTTGCCCCCATTTGCTATGTCTTAGATGCAGCTAAGTCTAGGGTGGAGAAAAAACAGAAGATGGGTGGGTGGGGGTGGTGGTGTCATTTTATTTAAGTAAAAATAAATGTATATTTTTAAGGCAGCAGATTTCTGTTCATACACATTTACCATGCCTCCTCCATCCATGGATTTGAATGTAGAACTAATAAACCTTCGGGAACTCCCTCTCTTAACCCTCACCCAAGTGCTGTCTCCCTCAACTTGCTCTCCAAGCAATGAAAAGGCGGTTATCTCCTCAGCAAGGTGTGAGTGAGATTCGGGACTGACGACAGTCCCCTAATGACAGTCCTCACAGCAGGTAGTGCTGAGACCTCCCCCTAAGTCTCTTACTAGAGTGTTGTCTGATTTTTTTCACTTAAACTAAACAAATCAACCTCCTTGTCTTCTTCCCCAAACCCTACTCTAACCTGGGAGAATCCAAGCTGCGTACTTGGGATGTTGCTAAACCCTCCTTTATTTCTTAAACAGGACAAAGCCATTTGGGAAATAACTTTGGATGTTTGTGACCTTGGGGAAGGCTGTAACAGGTCAGGTGATCTGTCCCAGAGACTATGCAAGTGGATTACTCAATACATCACAGCTTGTTACTAACTAGCATGTATGCCCCTTCCCTCAGGCATCAGGGCCCAGGCAACCGCCACAGCATGACTGAGAAATATTCCTATATCAGACCTCTGGAGGCCAGCCACTTGAAGCTCAGCCCATGCCTTTACCACAGCACGGTTAATCCTTAGGCGCTTCCGTAATACACGATTTAATAATACCAGGCCTGGAAAAAGGCTAATGTAGTGCCCATCTTTAAAAGAGGGAAGGAGGAGGATCCTGGGAACTACAGGCCAGTCAGCCTCACCTCAGTCCCTGGAAAAATCATGGAGCAGGTCCTCAAGGAAACAATTCTGAAGCACTTAGGGGAGAGGAAAGTGATCAGGAACAGTCAGCATGGATTCACCAAGGGCAAGTTATGCCTGACTAACCTAATTGCCTTCTATGATGAGAAAACTGGCTGTGTGGATGAGGGGAAAGCAGTGGACGTGTTGTTCCTTGACTTTAGCAAAGCTTTTGACACGGTCTCCCACAGTATTCTTGCCAGCAAGTTAAAGAAGTATGGGCTGGATGAATGGACTACAAGGTGGATAGAAAGCTGGCTAGGTCGTCGGGCTCAAAGGGTAGCGATCAATGGCTCCATGTCTAGTTGGCAGCCGGTATCAAGCGGAGTGCCCCAAGGGTCAGTCCTGGGGCCGGTTTTGTTTAATAACTTCATTAATGATCTGGAGGATGGCATGGACTGCAGAAGTTCGCAGATGACACTAAACTGGGAGGAGTGGTAGATACGCCAGGTAGGGATACAGAGGGCCCTAGACAAATTAGAGGATTGGGCCAAAAGAAATCTGATGAGGTTCAACAAGGACAAGTGCAGAGTCCTCCACTTAGGATGGAAGAATCCCATGCACCACGCTACAGACTAGGGACCGAATGGCTCGGCTGCAGTTCTGCAGAAAAGGACCTGGGGTTACAGTGAATGAGAAGGTGGATATGAGTCAACATATGAGTCTTGTTGCCAAGGCGGCTAACGGCATTTTGGGCTGTATAAGCAGGAGCATTGCCAGCAGATTGAGGGATGTGATAGTTCCCCTCTATTCGACATTGGTGAGGCCTCATCTGGAGTACTGTGTCCAGTTTTGGGCCCCACACTACAAGAAGGATGTGGAAAAATTGGAAAGCATCCAGTGGAGGGCAACAAAAATGATTAGGGGACTGGAACACATGACTTATGAGGAGCGGCTGAGGGAACTGGGATTGTTTAGTCTGCAGAAGAGAAGAATGAGGCAGGATTTGATAGCTGCTTTCAACTACCTGAAAGGGGGTTCCAAAAAGGATGGATCTAGACTGTTCTCAGTGGTAGCTGATGACAGAACAAGGAGTAATGGTCTCAAGTTGCAGTGGGGGAGGTTTAGATTGCATATTAGTAAAAACTTTTTCACTAGGAGGGTGGTGGAACACTGGACTGGGTTACCTAGGGAGGTGGTGGAATCTCCTTCCTTAGAGGTTTTTAAGGTCAGGCTTGACAAAGCCCTGGCTGGGATGATTTAGTTGGGATTGGTCCTGCTTTGAGCAGGGGTTTGGACTAGATGACCTCCTGAGGTCCCTTCCAACCCTGATATTCTATGATTACACATTAGATGTGGAGTCTAGATCGGATGCCAAATTCCAGAGAGCTGTTCAGCAATTCTTAGCTAGCGAGGTGTAGTATAGTTTAGTTTACACATTCCCATGCCTTGTGACACGAGGCAACGTAGTATTGCCACTGACATCTAGCGACACATTTTTTGCTCCATTCTAGGCAATTTCCAAGACTGCGGCACTTTTCTCAATAGTTTTCTTATGTAGTTCATTGTCCTCTTCTTTTCCGTCTTTCATGAGGTGGTATTCAGTCAGGAGCTTCTCTAGAAATGCAGTTTTTATATACTCATACGACATGTCCAAACCACAGCATTTTCGCGAATCATTGTCACATCATTGTAGGTGTAGTTAGGACTTCTTAGACCCTTCCTGTTCAATATGGAAACCACTAGCTCGTCACCGTAAGTGGTATCTGCATAGAAAGACTCAGACGAAGGAATGCTTACTTTACCTTATAGTAACTGTAATTTTCATTTTTGTTTGCATAGATCCCATTACCCACCCTCTGTCCTGCTCCTTCAGAGTACATCTCTGCTAGAAGTCTGGAGTAGTGAGAGAACTGAGAGGCAGTTGGGGCTAACTCAGTCCTATATACCCTTGGGTTTTGGCGGGGGAAGCATTAGGACATGCAGGGCACAGGCATGGGCCCTACAAACAGTGTTGGTCAAAAGATTTGCATCTCATGCATACAGTTAGTGGAATCCACACAGACAAAACATCTTGAACTGTACGATACAAAGCCATTCTTCTCTTTAGTTCTTATTTTTGTCACAGTAAGTCACATTTGTTTTATTGGACTAACTTATTCTGTAGCTGTGTTGCTAGAATGAGTCAAACCACTAAAACCACCAGGCTCAAATTTTCAAAAACTGTTTTTATTTTTTTTCCCTTGGATTTTATATTCAACAACTTTGGTTATTCTTTTAAAAATACAAAAAAACAAAAACAAAAAACTCCCACCCCCCCAGCAAATACTGTCTTATCCCAAGAGGAGCTGTAACAATCTCTTTCTAGTGGTTCACCTGTATCTCTTACATTTACACACAACACAAGGGGAACTTATGTGGACTATTTAGTTTGGCTGACTAGAACTGTTATGGAGCAGTACTAACCATTCCACAGTCGACGATGCATAACTGTATTTCCAATTTAAACCCAACGTTGGCACTCCCTCTCTACTACACAAATAAAGAAGTATCTGCCTGAATGTCAGGCCTGGGCTACACTAGGGGGGGAATTCGAACTAAGATACGCAACTTCAGCTACGTGAATAGCGTAGCTAAAGTCCAAGTATCTTAGTTCCACTTACCTGGCAGTCCTCACGGCGGCGCGTCGACCGCGGCGCCTCCCCCATCGACTCTGCTTACTCCGCCTGCCAAGGTGGAGTACAGGCATTGATTCGGGGATCGATTTATCGCGTCTAGACGAGACGCAATAAATCGATCCGACAGATCAATCACTACCCACCGATCCAATGGGTAGTGTAGACGTACCCTGATTAAGCCTGGAGCTTCCAGGAGCAGAGGTAGAACTTTTATATCGAATTTGAAGTGAATTGAACAAGGGGTTCCATGGCACCCTAAAAAATACTGGGTAACAAAAAACATTTGGCAACTGAGAACAGTTTACATGTAGCTGAAATGTAATGTCTGGCACTAAAGATCAGTCACTTAAACTATTTTTAAATTGTAATTTCACAGTGCTCCAATAGCCCCTTGCACATAGCCCAGCACCCCTGCAGAGGCTGTCAGATTCCTACTACTGCAGATCTGCCAGCCCTGCTATGAGATCCTCTGTTCAGGGAGCCCTTATGGAGCACAATTCCATTATGCACATGAGGTACGGGAGCTTTCATAGAATCAAAGAAGATTAGGGTTGGAAGAGACCCCAGGAGGCCATCTAGTCCAACCCCCTGATCAAAGCAGGACCAACCCCAACTAAATCATCCCAACCAGGGCTTTGTCAAGCCAGGTCTTAAAAACCTGTAAGGATGGAGATTCCACTACCTCCCTAGGTAACCCATTCCAGTGCTTTACCACCCCCCTAGTGAAATAGTTTTTCCTAATATCCAATCTAGACGTCCCCCACTGCAACTTGAGACCACTGATCCTTGTTCGGTCATTTACCAGCACTGAGAACAGCCTAGCTCCATCCTCTTTGGAACCTCCCCTTCAGGTAGTTGAAAGCTGCTATCAAATCCCCCTTTACTCTCTTCTTCTGTAGACTAAATAAGCCCAGTTCCTTCAGTCTCTTCTCGTAAGTTATGTGCCCTAGCCCCCTAAACTTTTTTGTTGCCCTCTGCTGGACTCTCTCCAATTTGTCCACAACCTTTCTGTAGTAAAACTGGAAGCAATACTCCAGATGTGGCCTCACCAGTGTCAAACAGAGGGGAATAATCACTTCCCTCGATCTGCTGGCAATGCTCCTACTAATGCAGCCCAATATGCAGTTAGCCTTTTTGGCAACAAGGGCACACTGTTGACTCATATCCAGCTTCTCATCCACGTTAATCCCCAGGTCCTTTTCTGCAGAACTGCTGCTTAGCCAGCTGATCCCCAGCCTGTAGCAGTGCATGGTATTCTTCCATTCTAAGTGCAGGACTCTGCACTTGTCCTTGTTGAACCTCATCAGATTTCTTTTGGCCCAATCCTCCAACTTGTCTAGGTCATTCTGGACCCTATCCCTACCCTCCAGGGTATCGACCTCTCCCCCCAGCTTAGTGTCATCTGCGAACTTGCTGAGGGTGCAATCCATCCCATCATTCAGATCATTAATGAAAATATTGAACAAAACCGGCCCCAGGACAGACCCCTGGGGCACTCTGCTTGACACTGGCTGCCAGCTAGGCATTGAGCCATTGATCACTACCCACTGAGCCTGACAATCTAGCAAGCTTTCTATCCACCTTATAGTCCATTCATCCAGTCCATAGTTCTTTAACTTGCTGGCAAGAATCCTGTGGGAGACCGTGTCAAAAGCTTTGCTAAAGTCAAGGAACAACACGTCCACTGCTTTCCCCTCATCCACGCAGCCAGTTTTCTCATCATAGAAGGCAATTAGGTTAGTCAGGCATGACTTGCCCTTGGTGAATCCATGCTGACTGTTCCTGATCACTTTCCTCTCCCCTAAGTGCTTCAGAATTGTTTCCTTGAGGACCTGCTCCATGATTTTGAGGGACTGAGGTGAGGCTGACCGATCTGTAGTTCCCCAGATTCTCCGCCTCCCCTTTTTTAAAGATAGGCACTATATATTTGCCTTTTTCCAATCGTCCAGGACTTCCCCCGATTGCCATCCATGGGCAGCTGGTGGTAATTCTGGAAGCTCCTGCAGAGCTTTGAAAACTCGTGGCAATCTCTGCACTTGTAGAGGGAGTAAACCTTGCAGTAATGAGTTTGTGAGCACCAGTGGCTGTGCCATAAACTAGGATGTAATAAAATAAGTTATGGACTATACAGGACAGAAAATGAAATTGCTGTGCTATGCAATGCATTACATACCAATCCTTTCCAGCACAGACTGATTTTTCAGTTTACTTAAATGGCTATAACTTAGTGAATCTAACCCTTTGGATAGATGGCTGTAAATTCAAATGCCAATTTTAAACAATCTTAGAACGTAAGAACAGTCATACTGGATCAGACCAAAGGTCCATTTAGGCCAGTGTCCTGTCTTCTGACAGTGGCCAATGCCAGGTGCTCCAGAGGGAATGAACAGAACAGGCAATCAAGTGATCCATCCCCTGTTGCCCACTCCCAGCTTCTGGCAAACAGAGGCTAGGTACACCATCCTTGCCCATCCCAGCTAATAGTTATTGATGGACCTATCCTCCATGAATTTATCTAGTTCTTTTTTGAACCCTGTTATAGTCTTGGCCTTCACAACATCTCTGGCAAAGAGTTCCACAGTTTGACTCTGCATTGCGTGAAGAAATACTTCCTTTTGTTTGTTTTAAACCTAGGACTCCATTTATGAGCTTTGCCCATGTACTTGGGAGGTCAGAATAGAGAAAGCATATACATTACAAATAATTCAATGTCCAGACTGTCTGCTATCCTTCACAGCAACTCCTGCCAACAACAGGTCATTCTTGGAGGTGCTATTGGAGCAGATGTCACCATCTCCTCATGTGGGGAAGGGGGGGAGAAAGGGTTGAGAGGAGTCTCTTGTGATCTTGGAGTCATTTCTTTCCAATCTTCCTCCTAAGCCTCTGCCTCCTTCCTCACACTCTCTCACTCCCTTTTTGGAGGTCTACTTCACTGAGTCGTCTAATCATGGACTTAACTGGTGAAGTGGACCCTAGGTCATTTGTAGAAGCAAGAGGGACAGCAGCATCTCCTACAGAAGTGGGACCAGATTGCCCAATAAGACCAAGGTGTAAAGTCAAATGGATAAGACTGAGAAAGTGCTATGGCTCAAAGTGATGTCTGACAAGAGATGTAAGGATGTTTTGCTGGAGATCTCTGGGCAGCCCTAAAGTCTGTTGATGGTTGAGAGGATGATCTGGGAGTTGTTCAACTCAGGGAATCCTTGGGGAGAGGAAAACGGGGACGGATATCTGGAAAGGGTCTCTGCTTGATCCTGGAGAAAGAGAGAGAGTGAGTGAGGAGGAGTATGTCTGTTCTAGAGGTGATGTTGACTGTTCAATGCAGTGCAGAAGAATACCAGTACTGAGAGTATAATTCTTCCTGGTGTTGGTGGCATTAGTACAGAGGACAGTGCCAGGGGCTCAAATGTCATTAATTTGTAACAGATTTGCAAGTACTGTTCAGGATTTCTGTATAACAGGAGGACTGGTATAGAGGGTGGGGGCACTGGTACTGGGCTTCGATGTCTATATGTATGTAGTTCCACTTGCAGCCAGCTGAGACAAAGCATCAGCCTTCCACTAACCTCTCCAGGGCAATCAGGCCTCTGTGCTCATGGTTCAGAGGAGACAGAAGGTCCATAATTCCTCATTTCTTTCACCTCACCCATTCTGGGAAAGGAGACTAGTAGCCTGAGTTGCCCTTCAAGAGCAGCTCAGATCTGCCTTACCTCAATGGGAGCAAATAATACCAGGCTTTGGCACCAAGCTTTGTTTGGAGGACTAAGTCAGCTGAGATCCTCTCTCTGTGTTGGTAGCCTTCTAGGTCAAGTCCCTACTAATAGGGGTGCTGAAGGAGTTGGAACCCTTTATGGAATCGGAGGAGCATCTTTCTGAATCTGATGCTCTCCCCATGGATTGCTCCAGTAGGTACAACTTTAGCCATCAATGACTTTGACGCTGTCAGTTCTGGTGGAGAAGACCAACCTACAGGGCAATGGCCAAGGGCACCCATCAGTTGATGGAATAAGCCTGTCACACGACAGGGAGAGCTTGCAGCCAGAGGGGTTAGCCTCACCCATTTGGTGGAATAGCACCTTGGTGATAAGTAGTAATCATCATACAAAGGAAAGAAAATATAAAAAAATAAAGGGGCTTCCAACAGGACAGGAAAGTGTCCATAAACTAAGTAACTAAACTAGTTAATACTAATTAACATTTATTAAGTGTTTCAATTAAAGGGTGCCCAGGGGGTGGGGGGCAGAGACCACAACGTTCTATCTCACTGCCACCAGCACTAACAAGGAATGAACAGGCAGTTGGGGCCACTCTGCTCTGTCTCATCACTGCAGGAGGGTGGATGAGCACAAGGAAATGCAGGGCACAAGCATGGCCCCAAAGGTCACTTTTGGTCAAAAGATTCCAATTTCACATGCACCACAAGTGGGAGCCACACAGGCTATCATAATTTAAGCAAGGTCACTTCTCAAACAAGGTCATGTGCATGGTATTAAAGACAGGATTAGTATTGTAGGTAGACAGACATGTTCTTAATGGACCAGAATAAATGTTTTGGCTGGTGTACCCAAGAATGAGAATCACATAAAATTAAAACAAAAACCCTATTTAAGTCCAGCTTTTTTTATCTACTGATTTAAAAATCACTCTTTCTAGCAGCAGCAAGTCAAAGTCTTATCACCTCTTGGCTCGTCTGTCTTTATTACCCACAATTACTAGTACCGCATGTTACACTTCCAAAGTATAGGATTGGTAGGCTACCAGACTAATTCAGCAACTGAACAGGACAACTGAAAAAGGAATAGCTGTAATCAGATGGTTATTACAAAGGGACCATCATACATTGAGAAGAATAAAAAGCATTTGTTCAAACAAAATTGTTCCCCTCTATTCGACACTGGTGAGGCCTCATCTGGAGTACTGTGTCCAGTTTTGGGCCCCACACTACAAGAAGGATGTGGAAAAATTGGAAAACATCCAGTGGAGGGCAACAAAAATGATTAGGGGACTGGAACACATGACTTATGAGGAGAGGCTGAGGGAACTGGGATTGTTTAGTCTACGGAAGAGAAGAATGAGGGGGGATTTGATAGCTGCTTTCAACTACCTGAAAGGGGGTTCCAAAGAGGATGGCTCTAGACTGTTCTCAGGGGTAGCAGATGACAGAACAAGGAGTAATGGTCTCAAGTTGCAGTGGGGGAGGTTTGGGTTGGATATTAGGAAAAACTTTTTCACTAGGAGGGTGGTGAAGCACTGGAATGGGTTCCTAGGGAGGTGGTGGAAT